>NC_091438.1:139177408-139777408 GCF_964237555.1 Oryctolagus cuniculus | reverse complement strand
GACCTGAGCAGCTCCAAGGACAAGAGGAACCGGCAGACACAACCTGAGAGGATGCCCGCAGCCTTAACCTCCACGGCCTTCGATATTTATGCAAGTCTGGCATTGCCCGCCCTCCCGTGTGTGCCCGACTGGATCACCTCTGGCAGCTGCCAGCTGCCAGCTGCGGCGTCCGTCTTGGCCTTAGCCTCATCTCCTAGGAGGTAGCTGGAGGGAGTGGGTAGCTGCGCCCCCTGCTGGCCCCGAGGCCACATAGGTGGGTGCAGAGCGCCTCACGAGTTTATTTCGTTCCATTTTTTTTGTGTCCAAATCATGCATATATACTGTAGTCCAGAATCAAAGCACTTTTGAAAAAGTGGCTGCACGTCCATTCTGCGGGGCCCGTGAAACCACACTCCAGGGCCTGTTTACACGGCAGCAGCGTGGGTCTCTGGTAGCCAGCCCAGAGCTCCACCCACCTGCCCCTCCTCCCTCCATCCAGTTTGCTCCTTTTCTTAGTTCGTGGAGGTGGGCGAGTTGTTGCATCCGCATAGGCTTCCGCTGGCGGGCCGGGCGCAGGAGCGGGGCTGTGGCACTCCAAAGCACAAAAGGTGCAGTGGGGCTGGCCTTCCTGTGCCTCCACTTAGCACCAACCACCCTCCTGCCTTCCAGTTCTGCCAGGTGCTCCATGCAGGGGACAGGGAGGAGACTGCCAGGGCCCAGATGGGTGGGCGGAGGAAGACAAAGCGGAGGTCCACGGGCTGGCTCTGTCCCCGGTGGCAGGACAGAGGAGTGACATCTCGGTGGGCACCTGGCATGCCGGGCGTCTGCTCCTTACTCTCCTCCAGCGGGTCTCTGCAGCTCTTCAGAGGCTGTGTCCCTAAACCTGTCCCCTTGGCAGGAACTACTGAGGCGGCGGATGGGGAGGAGGTCTGGTGGGGGCTGGCTTATTTGGCAGTGGCCCAGACCTGGCCCTACAGCCTTCCTTCCGACCGTTCCCTCTGCTGTTTCGCGGGTGCACGTCCTCCTGGCTGCAGCTTCCAGCACAGGTGGCGGAGGCGATGCGAATGGCAGGGCTGGGAAACCAAAGACAGCTTTTACTGGAGACTCCTCCCCAGTAAACAAGGGGCTACCCAGGGCTCCGCAGCAGCTGGCTGGGTAGGTGTTCCCTGGATGTCAGCCTCTGCTGCTCATCTCTCCTCTGGGGATTTTAATGGACCTTCCCTTCCTGTTTGCAGCCTGTGCCACCTATGTAGGTAATGGCTGTCCCTGCAGGAGTGTGGCTGCCACCCGTGGCTGCCCCTTCTTGGTCTTCTTTCCTCAACAGTGAGTTGGGCTTGAGCCTGGCAAGGAATCTCCTTTTTAGTTTCTCTACCACCAAGGAATGAGATTAGCCCTCCCTCCCCAGACCAGAGCTAGGAATGCAGGGAGTGTGGTGTGAGAGACCAGGCTCTTGTGGCCCTCGCTATGGCATCTTCAGTCTGTCCCTACTGTCTTCTTCCTGTGGCTCCAAGCCCAGGCTGTCCCCTGGCTCTCCCTGTGGGTAACGGAGCTGCTGCTGGGTCTGTGTGGCCCCTGCCCGGCGAGTTGGGGGAGGAGGACAGTCAGTAAGCACTGCTCTTCTCAGAGCTCCTGACCCTCTCCACCCCCAGGACATAGGCAGGGCTGGGTCCAAGCTCCCTGGAAACCGGGCCCTGGTGCAGCCCTGGGAGAGCCTGACTTCCACCTTCCCCTTCCCTCACCTGCAATGTTACGGGAGCTCTCTATCCTCAGATAGGATCTTCTGAGCTTGCTTCCCCTGGGTGGGACAGAGTGCAAAGCAGGGGGATGATCTAGAAGAGGCGACCCTTCTTTGTCCTCTAGGGTAAGTGAGCTTGACCTAGTGCAAATGGAGAGACCAAAAGCCTCTGATTTTTAATTTCCATAAAAATGTCAGAGAGAAGTATATATATATATTTCTTTAAATTTTTGAGTCTTTGATATATCTATACAGACAATTCATTCCCTCTGCCCCGAAGCCTGCGTGAGACACATGGAAAAGCTGTGTTTCATTTGAAGGTGTTAATTAAATGATTGAAACTTGGCTGTGACTGCTGCTGCTTTGTCCCCTCCATGACAGACGGGTGCCAGCTCCAGTTGGGGTCTGAGGGAGGCCCAGTCATGCCCGCGGCCCCTTGAAGGGAGGGGCGGGTGGGGGTCTGGGGCTGTATTCGAAGGGGGTGTGTTCTGCCTGCTGCCAGCACTGGACCTAGGACTGGGCCTCTTCTGCCCCGCCCCCCATCACAGGCCCGCCCAGCTGGGTGAGGGGTGCAGCAGCTGTCCCACACCCATGCTCTCTGCTGCGATGGCCCAGCCCACACACAGGCACCACTCAGGCTCCATTGTTCAGACACTTTATTTGAATTTCTGATACTGATGGTGATTTGATTGAGATGTCTTATGGAGAAGTACCCGACCCTCTGTGAAGGAACCCACACTGCTCCATCCCGTTCCACTCCTGATGCTAACACAGCTGGATGAAGGGACCCTGCGGGAGCCCTGTGGCCATCCCTGTGCCCCAGGGCCAAGCCTCAGGAGGCAGGCACCATCCCTGTGCCCCAGGGCCAAGCCTCAGGAGGCAGGCACTGGGAAAGCGGCCAGCTACTCGGTAGACCACTAGCTTCTCTGTTTTCCCTTCTCTTTCCTTTTCAAATCCCACAATTTCCTGTTGGGGAGAAGCTGTAATTAGCCCAGTCCAGGCACTAGATCCTGACTAGAGGCACAGCTGCTGGGATAATTCCAAGAAAACCTGGAAACCAGTATTTTTCCAATTACGAGGACTGTGGCATGAGAGTGACATTGGAACCAGATTTCTCAGGTTGGCTGCCAAGGGAAGAGGGCAGAGCTGACTTCCTGCCGCCCTGCTCTCAGCACTCCCCGCCAGGGTCAGTCTCACTGTAGCCAGACAGCAGGAGCCCAGACTCTGCGCCGGGGAGCCGCAGGCCCACGGATCTGCTGCTTCAGTGTCCTGAGGTGGGCTATGGATGACGGACCAGCAAACTGAGGAGGCAGCGGAGGGCGCAGGATGATGGGGGAAGGGAGGAGCCGCCAGGCCGCTAGCTGATGTTCCCGCCTTTCAGTGATTTGCAGGAGACGCAGCCCAGCTTGGTCATGAAGTTGGTGTGCTTCCACTGTGCGACGCACTCCTCGGAAATTTTAAAGTCGGCCTGCACAAGACAGCAAGAGGTGGAGACAGTGGTGGGAGTGAGTGCAGGCCCTCTTTTTTTTTTTTTTGACAGGCAGAATTTAGACAGTGAGAGAGAGAGAGACAGAGAGAAAGGTCTTCCTTCCGTTGGTTCACCCCCCAAATGGCTATTACAGCCAGCACGCAGCGCCGACCTGAAGCCAGGAGCCAGGTGTTTCCTCCTGGTCCCCCATGCAGGTGTAGGACCCAAGCACTTGGGCCATCTTCCACTGCCTTCCCGGGCCACAGCAGAGAGCTGGACTGGAAGAGGAGCAACTGGGACTAGAACCCGGGGTGCCGGTGCCGCAGGCGGAGGATTAGCTTAGTGAGCCACGGCTATTTGTGGAATGAATGATCCTCTGGATCTCTGGGGAAGGCCATGTGTGGGTTGGCGTGCAGACAGGAGAGAATGAGAGCTCCAAGGTCAGAGTGGGCAGGGGGCACCCTGACAGGGTTTTGATCCTGGCTCCATCACTTCTGGCAACCCCATGTGGCCGCTGGAAACTATTCTGTCGGTAAGATGGGGATGATCCTCCAGGGCCTGAGGATCGAGTGAGGAAATGTCTGAGTCCCTCCCACAGTGCCTCAGTACCTGCAAGGCCTGGACCACCATGCTGCTCAGAAAGGTCTGGAATGAAGATGGGGCTCAGAAGTCCCCACTGGGGGAGGATAGCGTGCTGTGGTACAGCAGGTGAAGGTGCAGCCTGCGACTCCGCATACTCTTTGAGCACAGGTTTGAGCAGTGAGAGCAGTGGCTGCTCCAATTCCAATCCGGTTCCCTGCTAATGTGCCTGGGAAAGCACTGCAGGATGGCCCAAGTCCTTGGGCTCCTGCCACCCACGTGGGAGACTTCTATGAAGCTCCTGGCTGTGGCCTGGCAAAGCCAAGGCCTCTGTGGCCATTTTGGGGAGTGAAGCAACAAATGGAAGATCTGTTGGTCTCTCCCCTCCTCTGTCTCTGTAACTGCCTTTCAAATAAATAAATAAATCTTTAGGAGGCAGTGTCATGGTGCAGTGGGTTAAATCATTTTCTACAGTGCTGGGTTTGAGTCCCAGCTGCTTCACTTCCAACTCAACTCTTTGCTAATGCCCCTGGGAAGATGGCCCAGGTCCTTGGGCCCCTGCACCCATGTGGGAGACCAGGATGGAGTTCCTGGCTTTGGCCTGGCCCAGCCCTGGCTGTTGTGGCCATATGGGGAGTGAACCACCAGATGGGAGACCTCTCTTTGTTTCTCCCTCTCCATCACTCTTTCAAGTAAATAAATCTTAAAAAATAAACAGCCCAAGAAGTCCCAACTGGGAAGGAGTCGGCTGTGGATTCAGTAACAGAGCAAGCAGTTTGGGCACACAGTCCAGGCGCCCAGCCCAACGGGAACACCTGCAGCTCCCTACCTGCAGCTTCTCAAAGACTTTCTTCTTGGGCTTGAGCTCCTCGTCTGGCTGGCCCTTCTCGTAGCCCTTCACAAACACTCGCTCACCAGGGGCAGAGCCTGCAGGAGGGTCCAGAGGTTCAACCTGGCGGTTTACCCCTTCTCTGGGAAGACACACGGGACAAGGGAAGGGTGAGGCGATGGATGCCTTCCAGAAGCCGGGGTGGCCAAAGCAACTAGGCCCTTCCGTAGGGACCCACGTGGGATTTAGGGTCTCCTCGATGCCAGAGCCCAGGAGGTCCTCGCTTAGCTGGCCTGGTTAGCACCAGCGTTAGGTTACGAGGAAATCTGATGCCACAGTCTGGGTCTCAGGGGAAGCAGTATGAAACAACCCAGCAAGGACTTTCCAGCCCCTCAGAACTGGATCTGAATCCTGGCTCCACCTCTCAGAAACTCCTTTGAAAACTCAATTTCTGTTTTAACAAAAATCAACTGAGCAAAGTGCTTCAGTCGTGTACGTGTACTTGTGCAACAAATTCTAGTGTTATCTTCTGGCATCAGTGTGGAGGAGACACGTGTTCTCAGGGCTTCCGCAGGCCTAGGGAAGGGCAGCACGTGGGCCAGCCCCTTGTCCTCCTGCCCTCCCCCGCAGCGCCTCACTCACGTGGACGCGCACAGAAGCATGCCCTGGGACTCGACTCCCCTCATCTTCTGGGGTTTCAGGTTGCACAGCACCACCACCAGCCGGTCCTGCAGTTCCTCCTTGGGCACGAACTGTACCAGGCCGCTCACCACAGTCCGGGGCTCAGCTTCCCCGACCTCGATCTTCTCCACGTACAGGCTGTCTGCATCTGGGTGCTGCCAGCAAGACATGTCAGGTAGCAGAAGAGCAGAGTGGGGAGGGCCGAGGGCTCGGGGAACTCTGACTCCAGGAAGGGGCATCTGCTCCTGGTAGAGCCCCCTAGAGGGACCTCTGGAGCTCACCCTTTCCAGCCCCAGATGGCAGGCAGGAGAAATGGGCATTCCAGGTACGGTCTGCTCTGGGCCAAGAGGCCAGCTTTGAGGGAAATGAACCCACGTGCTTGTGTGTAAGAGGTCAAGGAACCGCTGGCAGAGACCGATGGCCTGGACTGTCTGGGTAGCCACCACTATGGTCCGTGTGCCGCGCTAGATGGGTCCCAGGTGACTGGGAGATGGGGGACAGCTGGACAACTGTTGGCCTCAGCATCTGAAGCACCAGTGGCTGTCAAGGGGGTTCTGGTGACTAGGTCTTTATAGGGAAAGGTCACTCCGTGCTAGGTGTGAAAAGCCCAGAGCAACAGTCCTGGCACTGGCCACACGACCAGTCTCGGGAAAAGGAAGTCCTCCTCTCTCCACCACTGTCTGAAGAGGGAGACAAAGTGGCTGAGCCGAGATAGGGCCGGCAGCTTGTCCATGCAAGTGAAGAGAAAGCAGGTGAGTCCGTCAGACCGGATTTCACAGATAAACAAGTTCCCTCTGACTAACACCCGCCCCCCAACTCTAAGTGCCTGGACGTGTTTGGTTGCATAAGGCCCGGAGGCCACGCAAAGCCCGACACCTGGAATCAGACGCCTGCACTCTGCCTGCAGTGTGACCCCGGGGATGTTGCTTCCCGTCTCCAGGCCAGGGGCCTGACCCCATCTGCTTCTCTGGGATGTGGTAAGAACGAGTACCTTCTCCACACTGATGATTTTCCCCACACGGATGTCCAGCCGGGAGGGGATGACTTCCTCTGGTTCTGAATTCTTGGCAGGGCCTTTGGCAACTGGCTCTGGGAATGAAAAAACCTCATGGGATCAAGACTCTCCTTCCCCATGGCAAGTGAGCTGCTGATCCCACCAAAATGAGGACTTGGAGCTCAGGCAAGATTTGGTGTAGAGCTCCCAGAATCAACCAACCCTTTAAAGAAGGGTTAAACCTTCTTTAAAGAAGGGAAGACAGGGGCCGGTGCCAGGGCGTAGCAGGTAAAACCACTGCCTTTGATGCTGGCATCCCATATGGGCACCGCTTCACGTCCTGGCTGCTCCACTTCCAATCTAGCTCCCAGCTAATGGCTTGGGAAAAGCACTGGAAGATGGCCCAAGTACTTGGGCCCCTGCCACCCATGTAGATGACCTGGAAGAACCTCCTGGCTTTGACCTGGCCCAGCCCCTGCCATTGCAGCCTTCTGGGGAGTGAACCAGCAGATGGAAGATCTCTGTCTCTCTGACTTTTAAATAAATACATGATCTTAAAAAAATAAAGCAAGGTTGAAAACCTTTCAGAAGTGATGGGCCAGATTTTCATCTACTCTGTCCCTCTGTTGTCAGGGTGGAGGGGAAGGAGGGGACATTGGTAGCTTTGGCACCTTTAGGCGTTCCCATTCATGATTTCACATACTGAGTCCTTCCTGGGAGGGTCACATGAAGCTACCAATGCCAGTGGCTCGGCATCATGGACAAGGTGTGGATGGCCGACTGAGAGCCAGGCGGAAGCACTGGGAGGGCAGCCGCATCACAGACAACCACCCCACGGCCAGCTGCCCACAGGTGGTCTAACCCAGTCCCTCTCCTAGTGAAGAGGCAGACTTAGTGACCCAGCAGTGTTGGCCCACCAGGATGTAATGACCCCACGGCACTGACCACAGTGACTCTAGATCTCTCAGCACTCAGCGGGATATGTGAGTCCTGCCTTTCAGACCCCCAGGTTCTTGGGCCCACTGACCAGGGGCTCTGCAGACCCCATCACCTCCTCCCTGGCCTCCCCCCTCCCCAGCTGGCTTACTCTGCTTTGAGGGATCTGGATAGGCAGCACTGGCCAGCTTTTTCAGGGCAGGGGAATTAAACTTCTCCCTGATGGGATCCAGCAACTTGTTCAGGGCGACTTCAACAGAATTCTTGAGGTCTCCAGGGTGTACAACCTGCAGAAGCCAATGCGACCAGGTGAGAAGAAGCCTAACAGGGCGCAGGACACTCAATCGACTGAGAACGTACACAGGATGCAGGGACTTGGTTCCCCACATGCAGTCTTATTTGATCCTTGTGACCTTCTTGTGAGGAAGATAAAGAAAAGAGGGAACACATTTCAGAAAGGCTAACTCATCTAAAACACAGGATTTTCTTAAAAAATTTTATAGATTTATTTATTGGGGCCAGCATTGTGGTACAGGGGGTTAAGCCTCCATCTGCGATGCTGGAATTCCATATGGGTGCCAGTTTGATCCTGGCTGCTCCACTTCTGATCCAGTTCCCTGCTAATGTGCCTGGGAAAGCTGTGGAACACAGCCCAAATGCTGGGGCACTTGCCACCCATGTGGGAGATATGGATGGAGTTCCAGGCCTCTGGCTTTGGCCTGGCCCAGCTCTGGCCATTATGACCACTTAGGGAGTGAATCAGCAGATGGAAGATCTCTGTAACTCTGACTTTCAAGTAAAAATAAATATTTTTAAAGGCAGAACAACAGAGATAGGTAAATAGACTACTGGTTTACTCCCCAAACAAGAGCTGGGTCTGGGCCAGGCTGAAGCCAGGAGCCAGGAGCTCTATCTTGCTCTTCCAAGTGGGCAGGGGCCCAAGTACTTGGGCTCCCTCCGCTGCCTTAACAGACACATTACCAGGAAACTACATCACAAGAATAGCCGGGACTCAAATTGGTACTCTGATATAGGATGCCAGCGTCAAGTGGCGGCTTAACCTGCTGCACCACAGAGACAGCCTCCAGCTGTGAATTCCACATGTACTTGAGAGTGTTTGAGGCTGGATGTATTTATTGGTCTAATTCTTCCAGTCCCTCCATTTATGCTTAGAGTGGTGGCATAAACGGAGTGTTGTACAGAGAAACACACAGGTAACCAAGGGTGACAGACAACCTGCAGGAGTGCGCTGAGTTAGAGAAGAAAGAACAAGGGCTATGTATGGAGTTAGACAGACCTGGGTTTGATTCCCAGCTACTTGTGTAACCCCAAACTCAACCCCTCTAGGTTTTGGCTCCTTTTCTTATAACATGAAGATAACAACAGCTGTGTTCCAGAGTCAGAAGGAGGACCACATCACATCATGGAAGTGGGAAAAGAGTGCTGGTCCAAGGGTTCAGGTTGAGCATCCCTAATCCAAAAAGCTCCAAATTTGGAAATTTTTGAGTGCTAAAAATTCCACATCTGATCTCACGTCACAGTCGAAATGTGGGCACACTAAAAATACTGTGTAAGATTACCTTCTGGCTATGTGCATCATGAAATCCATGTTTGGATTTGGGTCCCACTCCCATGTCATGATGTACATGCAGATATTCCAAAATTTGACAAAATCTGAACTCTGAAATGCTTCAGATTCCAGGCATTCTGGATAAGGGATATTCAGCCTGTAGTTTAATAATTTATTTTTTCAGTGGCTGGCACCCCATATGGGCGTGCAGGTTGAAGTCTCAGTTGTTCCACTTCCCATCCAGCTCCCTGCTAATGTGCCTGGAAAGGCAGTGGGAGACGGCCCAGACTTGGGCTCCTATTTACATGTGGGAGACACAGAAGAAGCTCCTGGTTCTTGGTTTCAGCCTGGCACAGCCCTGGACATTGCAGCCATTTGGGAGTGAACCAGCGGATGGAAGACCTCTCTCTCTCTCTCTCTCTCTCTTTTTTCCTTTCTCTAACTTGGCCTTTCAAATAAATAAAATAAATCCTAAAAAAAAAAAAAAATTCATTTGTTTGTATGTCCTGTGACTATTCTTCTATATCCAAATCTGGCCTGAAAGCGTCTTCGAGATATTCTGAGAGGACATTCTTTAAGCCTGCGTATCTATAATACTATGATGCCTGCATTTTTGTTTCTGGTGCTACTTCTTCATTTCCCTGTGAGTATTCAATTTTTAAAAATACAAAACCTTTAGGCTTGCTGCAGACCTATCCGGTAGCCACTAACCTTGTGCAGGTATTAAAGGTATTAACATTCAGTCTCTCAGGTGCACCAGCCCTACGCAGCTTCTGCAGGCAGCACCCAGGAAAAGTGCTCTCGGATGGGGCGGCTGCAGACCTGTGTCAGAGGCCCATCGTCAGTTCCCTCTCATTACTCCCTCCAAACACTGTTTATGGGTTTGAGGGGCGGAGTGCAGCTTCTGTGGCCTTCCTCGGACGGCGGAGAGAAGGGCTACAGAGCCATGGCTGTGAAATATCCATTAAAGGGCCTTGCAGGCCTTCAGACTTCAGAGGTCACCGAGCCTTTCCCTGCATCTGATGCTCAAAGCTGCATACAACGCTGCCTCTGAGTGGTTCTCCAGCCTCTGCCTGAGCACCTCCAGTGAGGGGAACTCGAGGTCATGGTGAGGCAGCTCTGTCCAGCATCAAACCGCTGAGGTCAGAGAAAGTTCTTCCCGAGGCTGAAGACAAACGGGCCGCCCTGGGGCCCTGGAGCCCTCTTCTATAGTCCTGCTTTGACCCCCCCCCACCCCGAGTCCAGCTGGAATCTGAGGATGATTGAACACATACCTGCTTTCCAGATGCACACCCCCAGTTCTCTTAACTGTGCGTTTTGTGACATGGTTGATTCTGATCCATCACACCATTGCTCCTTCCCTACCCAACATGTCTGAGTTGTTAAATAAACCACTCAGGGGCCAGAGCTTAGGAGGTAAAGCCGCCACTTGCATTGTAGACATCCCATATGGGTGCTGGTTCGAGTCCCAGCTGCTCTACTTCTGATCCAGCTCGCTGCTATGGCCTGGGAAAGCAGAAGATGGGCCAAGTGCTTGGGCCCCTGCACCCATGTGAGAGACCTGGATGGAAGAAGCTCCAGGCTCCTGGCTTTGGACCAGCTCAGCTCTGGCCCTTGTGGCCATCTGAGGAGTGAACCAGCGGATAAAAGACCTCTCTCTCTGTCTCTCTGTAATTCTGCCTTTCAAATAAATAAATATCTACAAAATTATAAATAAGTAAACTGCTCAGAGTCCATGTCCAGGACTGACTGCACAACCCCCGTGCATGCAGAGCCACAGAGCACTTAGTGGACTAGCACTTCTCTGGTTTTGAACTCTACATTCCTGATGACTTAGTCCAGGATTTCTGTTTTGTTTTTTATTTATTTATTTTTTATTTTGACAGGTTGAGTTATAGACAGTTAGAGAGAAAGGTCTTCCTTCCATTGGTTCACTCCCCAAATGGCCGCTATGGCCGGCACTGTGCCAGCCTGAAGCCAGGAGCCAGGTGCTTCCTCCTGGTCTCCCATGCGGGTGCAGGGGCCCAAGCACTTGAGCCATCCTCCACTGCCCTTCTGGGCCACAACAGAGAGCTGGACTGGAAGGGGGCAGCCGGGACTAGAACCCGGTACCCATATGGGATGCTGGTGCCGCAGGCAGAGGATTAGCCAAGTGAGCCATGGCGCCGGCACCAGGATTTCTGTTTTTTAAAAATTAATTTATTGGTATTCTCCCTTTACAAATTTTTATTTATTTGAAAGACAGAGGTGAGGAGGAAGGGAGAGGAGGGTTCCTGCTGATTTACCCCCCACATTCAACAGCCCTGAGGCTGGGTTGAAGCCAGGAGCCCAGAACGCAATCCAGGTTTTCCATGTGGATATAGGGACCCCACTGCTCAAGCCATTACCCACTGCCCTCCACGTGTATATAGGGAGGAAGCTGGATTGGAAGTGGAGCTCGCACTTGAACCCAGGCACCCTGAGAGGGGAGGCTGGCGTGTCCCAAGCATCAGTGTAACTGTCATGCCAGATACCTGCTCCTTCATTAACATTTCAAACAGTTCAATCAAACTGTTGATTCAGCTTGAATTCCGAGTCAATCAAGACCCTCTATTTCATTCCTTATATACACTACTCATATCTTCTCTCAGTGTACTGTAAAATAGAAAATAACATTTGTTTACATATCTGCCTCCCCTGCTGGACTGAGATCCATGAGGATTTAACCCTCGGTAGTTATCAATCCCTAGCAACAGTGCCTAGCACAAGGTCCTTACTAATTCTTTTGTTAACGGAATGAATAGTAGCCTCTGTTCTGTCCTCTTGTAGTATCTCTCTTGTTTGAATCTTGATTTTGCACCTGTCCCTAAAATACTCCATCTTGTTGGGCTTCATCTTGTATTGACATCTGTCAAGTTCTTTGGAGAGTGATTAAGACTCCTTTTGTCTTAATTTTGTGCCATTTGCCTGTATACCCTGTGGAACGCCTGAATCCTCATCTAAACCATTATACAAAATATACTTGCACAGCCCTGGAAAGCATCAAGACAGAACCCTGTGGCACACAACTACAACCTGCCTAGGCCGAAAGGGAGAGGTTCGTTTTCCTGTAGTATTACCTCATCAGCAAAGTCCTTTTCCAGGTCCGAGTAAGCTGTGTAGGTTTTGTTTCCACCCCATTTCTCGTCTCGAAGGATCACGAACTCTGTAAGAAAAAGCATCTATGCCCATAAACTCATTGATAACAGCAGAGCCAGCTTTCCCAGGCCACACGCACGACAGTGGGGTTTGCCACATGGACTGTGAGCTTTGTGACCGTTTCTGCCATTTTACTGCTCTTAAATTGGAAGAGTGGGACACCGTATACCCAGCTGGAGCCTGGCTCCTGAGGGATCACGGCTCCCATTTCTTTCGGGTAACTCCAGCTCAACATGCCTGACCCCACCCTCACTAAACATCCTTGCCTACTCTGACACCCCCGCAGAACACAGCCTGGTGACGAATGCTTGGGCAACTCGACGGTATGCCAACGTCATCCACACGTTAATGAATGAGCAATCAGAGCAGAGAAGCTGGGGGAAGAGTGTGCCAAACCCCAAGTGTGACCGCAGCACTAGCCTCTGAGAAGAGAGCAGGGGTGCCCTACCGGCCTTGAGGGGGAAGAGCACGTGCTTGATGAAGGACAGGACCCCATTGTTCTCCACGTTTCCTGGCTCACAGAACGCCTTCTTCAGTTTTTTCTTCACATCTTCCTTGCGATCAAGGAGATCGATCTTGGACTCCTAGATGCCATGGGGGGAAGGGGACCTCTTGTGGTTGAAAATGGGAACATGCTCAAGTAATCTGTGGATTCTTTTTAAAACAGATCTCAACATTAAACCACCATAACAAAAGCAGAGTTTGAGGGAAGAACCACTCACAACCCTGCCACCCCTAAGGGCAGCAATAAGTAAATTTTTCTGTACTCTTCCTAAGCCTCATTGTTGTAAATTTGTAGAAAAATGGGGCCAGCGTTGTAGCCTAAAGGGTATACATGACTGTATAAGAATCAGCTGGGTTCTTCTAAAAAACACCCGTAGCGAATGTGCGTCAGCCTGAGGGGTATAGTGCTTTGTTGGGGGGGATGACTGACACGTGGGGCATCTTAAGGTGAGAGAAAAAGGAATGAATGCATTTCTTTAAAAATAAAGACAAAAGTGATAGCAATATATCATATATTGTATTTACCACTATCTGATCACACACATTTTGAGAAGTCAGGCTGAAAGAATTAAACAAGTGCCCCAGTGTGACTTAAACCAGAATCCATGAATCATCCTAGAACCATTTTATCAGAATGTCTAAGGACAGGGCTCAGTCAACAGTAAAGTGTCGTCATCTTGACTGCTGTACCATATGCCTGCCCCATTTGTTTTAATTCCCTAGTTGATTCTAAATGTCAGCCACATGAGGAACCCAAAACTCAATTTTTCACATCTTTGGCTTCCACTAATTCCTCTATGCTGTGTCCCTAATGATCAGAACAGGGACATACTTTTCCCTAACAGGACAATTAAACATTAAAAGATATCATGTTTGTCATTTTAGTTATATTGAACAGTACCCCAAGAACCAAAATGCTAACTGATGAAATGCAACTATGGCCCTCTTACTAGTAAAGGTGAATTTTAGCACACCGCTACATTATTTTCCTTAGTTTTTTTTTAATCCATAAAAAATAGCAATAAAAACGATTCCAATTACAACTGGATCCCCTTGGGACTGGTTCTGGCTCCTGTAACACTCAACAACCACTAAATTAATTGGACGACATAAGGTCACTCATAGCTCAAATATTTGGGAGCTCTATAGTTCGCCAGGTTTTTGCACTTTTGAGTTCTCAATCTCTCCAGCTCTTGCTGTAGATTTCTAAACAAGTCATGGCTGGCAACTTACCTCTTCAGAAGAGCTCATTTTGCTGCCAGTTAATCCTGGGACCATCGGATTCATGAGATGGACCCGTTTAGAGTAGCCAAGAGCAGGGAGGTACTGTGAGATGGGAAGCACACAAAGGCAGATATCAGCATAAATTCCTCCTCAGTGCCCTGTTCTTCCTTGACCAGCAACTTAACAGCTGATACATTCCTTCCAATACTCCTTCCACTGAATATATAGTTTCTAGTAATGACTATAATGACAACAAAGGAATTTTTTCCTACTGCTTTTCTTTCTCTTTTTTTTTTTGACAGGCAGAGTGGACAGTGAGAGAGAGAGAGACAGAGAGAAAGGTCTTCCTTTGCCGTTGGTTCACCCTCCAATGGCCGCTGCAGCCGGCGCACCGCACTGATCCGATGGCAGGAGCCAGGTGCTTCTCCTGGTCTCCCATGGGGTGCAGGGCCCAAGCACTTGGGCCATCCTCCACTGCACTCCCTGGCCACAGCAGAGAGCTGGCCTGGAAGAGGGGCAACCGGGACAGAATCCGGCGCCCCGACCGGGTTAGAACCCGGTGTGCCGGCGCCGCTAGGTGGAGGATTAGCCTAGTGAGCCGCGGTGCCGGCCTCCTTCTCTTTTTAAAGATTTATTTACAATTTTAAGATGGAAGCCAGTGTAGGCTACATTTTTTTTTTTTTTTTTTTTTTAGATTTTATTTATTTGAGAGGCAGAGTTACAGACAGTGAGAGGGAGAGACAGAAAGGTCTTCTATCTGCTGGTTCACTCTCCACCTTTTTTTTTTTGACAGGCAGAGTGGACAGTGAGAGAGAGAGACAGAGAGAAAGGTCTTCCTTTGCCGTTGGTTCACCCTCCAATGGCCGCCGCGGCCAGCGTGCTGCGCTGATCCGATGGCAGGAGCCAGGTGCTTTTCCTGGTCTCCCATGGGGTGCAGGGCCCAAGCACCTGGGCCATCCTCCGCTGCACTCCCTGGCCACAGCAGAGAGCTGGCCTGGAAGAGGGGCAACCGGGACTAGAACCCGGTGTGCCGGCGCCGCTAGGCGGAGGATTAGCCTAGTGAGCCGTGGCGCCGGCCGGTTCACTCTCCAAATGGCCACAATGGCCAGAGTTGTGCCGATCTGAAACCAGGAGCGGGACTAGAACCAGCGTCCATGTGGGATGCTGGTGCTACAGGTAGAGGATTAACCTACTGCCACAGCACCTGCCCCTGGCTACAAGTCTTCAAAGAGGGAAAGCTCCCACTGGCTTTCTACCTGAGGGCATTTTTTCCAAACCCAGCAGCAGGAATGAGGGACCCAGCAGAGGGCAGCAGTTGGACCACACAGAAAGGGGCTGTGGGGCTACAGGGGCTAGGATTTGGGATGTGATTTAGAAAGACGGTGCCCCTCCCCCCTAAATTATGTCAAAATTCCCCATGATTTCTTGGCTGACTCATGGCTGTGAATGCCCATGGTGAGATTCCAGGAAGCCCCCCAGAGAACTGGGTCTGGGAAGCTGAAGACCTGCACAGATCTCAGGGGCTGCACAGTGCCGGGGAAACAGGGGTTGGAGTTTAGGTTCAAAGTAAAGAGGACTTTGTAAACACTCTCAGATTGTGGTTTGAGGCCTCAGAAGGACCACGCCCTAGGAGGAGGGACCACACCGTGAGAGGAAGGGCAAAACTAAGGTGAACGCACTCTAACAAAGACTAAAACCAACCCCAGACTGGACCAAGGTGACAAATTTAGCAGCCGACAGAAAACATGGCACTCTATAAACAGAATCTACAACACACCTATAAACATTTGATACAATTAAAAAAAGTACCAGAAATGGGAAGAAATTAAGGGAACTGGCAGGCTGAGAAAACAATCAATAGAAACAGATCTAGAAAAAATTCAGTTATTGGAGCAAGCAAGCAAAGCAGCATGCCAAAATAACTGTGATCAGGATGGTAAAGAAAAAATGGACAAAACAAATAAAGAATTAGAAAAGGGAACTGGAAACTATAAAAAAGAATTACATGGAAGTTCTAACATGGCACAGTAAATAGTAGATCTAATAGACGACAGGATTAATGAACTTGAAAGGTTAATAGAAAATAGCCAAACAGAGGTGGGTGCTGTAGTGCAGCAGGCTAAGCTGCTGCTTTCAATGCCTGAACCCTGGATTGGAGTATCAGCTGAATCCTGGCTACTCTACTTCCAATCCAGCTTCTTGCTAATGCCTTTTTGCAGGCATCACACAATGGCTCAAGTGTTTGGGGCCCTACCACCACGTGGGAGACCTGGGTAGAGTTCTGAGTTCCTGCCGTTGGCCTGGCCCAGCCCCAGCTGTTGTGGGTATATGGGGAGTGAACCAGCAGATAGAAGATCTTTCTGTCCCACTGCATTCCAAATAAGCAAAATAATAAAGCATTGCTTTTCCCAGGCCATTAGCAGGGAGTTGGATTGGAAGTGGAGCAGCAGGGACATGAACAGGTGCCCATATGGGATGCCAGTGTCACAGGCAGCAACTTAACCTGTAGCACCACAACACCGGCCCTGTGACAAGTATTCTGAGACATAAATCCTACTGCACTCAATTCTTACTATTTCCCTGGGACAAATTTCTGAAATAGAACTATTAGGTCAGAGAAACACTTTAGGGTTGTCCAAGACTTTACATTTCCACTAGCAGCGTTTTCTCTACATCCTTGCCAATGGGAGGCTTTGAGAAGGTTTCAACAATACCAGTAACTTCTCAATAGCCCTTTTCAGCTTTCTCAGGTTCTTTCCCAGAAAAGAACTGTTATGCGTTTGTGCTGATTTCCTGCTAAACCCTGTTAAACCTCATCTCAGGGCTGAGCAGTGTACATGGGAGACAGGGCGGTGAAGACCAAGCGCTGTGGAAAGGACAGTAGCCCTAGAAAATGGGCTTCCAGGAAAGAGCGCTGTCAGCAGGTCCCGGGGCAGCTTCCCAGTGGCAGCTAGACCACTAGAGGCGGCAGAGTTGCTCAGGGAGAAACTGTGTGACATCGGCTAACTGTCTGATTTTTCTAGCCTCAGTTCTCTCATCTGCAGAACCAAGAGAATACCTACCATTCCATGTGATTATGACTGGTGGGACTGACACAGAGCAGTTCTATCAACGTTACTTGCATACCTCCGCGGCTCAGAGCAAGAGGGACAGGAAAGAGGACACGAACCTTCTCTGCAAAGGTGAAAATCTTCCTCTGATCAACGCCTCCAAATTGAGCATCTACTTTTAAATACTCTTCATCCAAAGCCTGTGGAAATAAACACATGTGCATAAATACCAATTGCATTTCTTCTTTACGGGTCTGAGAAATCAGAAACTTTTGAAAATCACTGGATTTTTCAGAAAGTAGAGCTAGGAAAAAATGGACTGCATTCAGCCTCCCTGCTGGCCTCAAGAGCTGCATGAACCGTTGCTGAGAGCCTACAGCGAGCATTACTGCATATGATGTCACTGCGTAAAAACAAACAAGAGGGCAGCCTGGGCAGGCCTTGGGGTGCTACAGGTTAAGCTGCTGCTTGGGATGCCTGTATCCACAGAGTGCCTAGGACCTAGTCCTGCCTCAGATCCAGTTTCCTGCTAATAAGCACACTGGGAGACAGCAGGTAATGGCTCAAGTATTTGGGTCCCTGCTAACTATGTGGGAGACCTGGATGGAATTCCTAACTCTTTTGGCCTGGCCAGCCCAAGCTGCTGAGGGATTGAACCAACAGATAGAAGACTTCTCTCTCTATTGTCCTCTCTTTCAAATAAAAACAAACAAGTATAAAAATAAGAAGTGTATTCTCCACCCTCAGGAATCTCATAATCCAGTGGGGAGGCAGCGCAGAGGGAGGGAGAAGTCATGTCACACAGAGCAGCCTGGGACAAGCACGTGGCATAAAAAGCAAGTCCTGGGCCAATGCTGTGGCACAGCTGGTTAAGTCACCTGCAGCGCCAGCATCCAAGTATTTGGGCCCATGTTACTCATGCAGGGGACCCAGACAGAGTTTTAGGCTCCTGGCTTATCCTGTCTCATCCCTGGCTGTTGCTGCCATTTGGGAAGAAGATCCTTTTTTTTCTGTGTAACTCTGCCTTTCAAATAAATAAATAAATCTTAAAAAAAGTAAAAAAGTTAATGGAGCTCCCATATTATGAAAAACCTAAACATAAGCTGAATAATTTTTAAAATATATGTATTTCTAAAGATATATTTATTTGAAAGACAGAGTGACAGAAAGAAGAGAGGCAGAGAGAAAGAGATCTTCCATCTATTGGTTCACTTCCCAAATGGCTGCAACAGTTGGGGCCATGTCAGGCTGAAGCTAGGAGCCCAGAACTCCACCCAGGTCTCTCACATGGGTGCAGCGGTCCAAGGACTTGTGGCCAGCCTCGCTGCTTTCCCAGGTGCAATAGCAGGGAGCTGGATCAGAAGTGGAGCAGCCGGGACTTGAACCAGCTCCCATATGGGATGCTGGCATTGCATGCAGCAGCTTACCCTGCTGTGCCACAACGCTAGCCCCAATTACATATTTTTTTTTCCATCAAAATAAGCCTATCTTTTATTTCCATTTTCCTACAAACGTTGTGAAGTGCCCTCATATGTGAAATATGCTGTGTGCTTTATTTATTGAAAAATAGGATCATGCTTACTGTGTATTTTCACATATCACTCTGAATGTTATTTTCTTGAAGACGAACATAAAGGTGTGTAAGTTGAGCAATGTCCTCAAAGGACAGACAGCAGAGGAGGACAACTGAAGAGGTAAAAGAGCAGACACTGGGGTTGGGGATGGGGGGAGCAGGAGGAAGACAGAGAGGAAGCCTAGAGGCTGAAGAAACAGCCAGTGTGCGTCAGTTCAGCTGGGAGCACTCCATCCCCGCAGTACCTGCAGTCCAGGGTACAGCAGACCACTCAGCAGAGGGTGCTCCACCTGCTTTACCACCTCAGCTCCAGCTTTCTTGGCATCGTGCTGTGTGACCACCGAGGACAGTCTGTACACATCCAGTGTGTACTCTCTGAAGAGGGCAGAAAGGGGACGGCTGTAAGACGGAGCCAGGCCTCCACCGCCCGGGGCAGTCCTAACGCACATTAATTCACTGCTCCAGTCTAATTCAAGATTCCCAGACACCAGTGCCTGGAGCTTCCAAACCCTGAGAGCACAGAACCCAGAGGTTTCATTCCAAATAGCACTTTCTGTTGTGTTTTTCCGTATTTCTCTATCTTCCATGCCTTTTTTCAAAGTTAAATACAAAGCACAGCGTACCCGTCACAGAGTCCAAGAAAAGGCCTAACAGTTACTCCCGGAGCTCCGGAGGCCCCGCCACAGTCCTGTCCTACTTCCTCCTCCTTCAGACTAGCCCCCGGCCTGAACTTCTGCGCTGCTTTCCACCTCTACATTACCCCTGCGTCTCTCAGCAACCAGGGCAAATATTCCCGTATGAGTGTCCTGGAACACAGGTGCAAGTTTCTCTATACGTACCTCGTAATAGAACTTTTAGATCACAGGGAATTTGTATCTTGAATTTTAAAGGATAATACCAATCTATTTTTAAAGCAGCTCGTACCAATCTTATTGTTTAATTTTATCATTATTTAAAATTTTTGCCAATTTAGTGAGCATGGAAGGATTTCTCACTGTGGTTTTAATTTACATTTCTTTGAATAATAACCCAAGAAGTTAAACATCTTCCCATATCCTTATTGGTCATTTCTTCTGTGAAACACACACAGTCTTTCTTTTCTGGACTTGCTTTCTCAACAACTGATTCTGTAGTTGTTGAAATATATTAGATATGAATCCTTTGTCAGCTATATGTATTATAAATATATCTTATTCCAGTTTGTAGCTCCCCTTTTTGGTTAACTTTTTTTTTTTTTTTTTTTTTTTTTTTTTTTTTTGACAGGCAGAGTGGACAGTGAGAGAGAGAGACAGAGAGAGAAAGGTCTTCCTTTGCCATTGGTTCATCCTCCAATGGCCGCCGCTGCAGCCGGCGCACCGCGCTGATCCGATGGCAGGAGCCAGGATCCAGGTGCTTTTCCTGGTCTCCCATCGGGTGCAGGGCCCAAGCACCTGGGCCATCCTCCACTGCACTCCCTGGCCATAGCAGAGAGCTGGCCTGGAAGAGGGGCAACCGGGACAGAATCCGGTGCCCCGACCGGGACTAGAACCCGGTGTGCCGGCGCCGCAAGGTGGAGGATTAGCCTATTGAGCCACGGCGCCGGCTTTGGTTAACTTTTGATAGACTGAAGTTTTTAATTTTAATGTGACCGAATTCAACAATCTTTTCCTGTGATTTCTGCTTTGTTTAATTTTTCCCACCATGAGACCATGAGATAGTCCTAAATACTACCTATATACTACTTTTTAGATGTTTTATAGTTTGGTTCTTACAATGAAATCTTTAATTCACTTGACATGGAAGAATTACTTTTTCCCCCATAGAGAAAATCAATTTTCTCTGAACCTATTTTTCTTTTCTTTCTTTTTTTTTTTTTTCTCTCTCTCTCTTTTTAAGATTTGCTTACTTGAAAGCTAGAGTGCTGGTTCACTCACCAAATAGTTGCAATGGCCAGGGCTTGTCCAGGCCAAAGCCAGGAGCCTGGAACTCCATCCAGGTCTCCCATGTGGGTGACAAAGGCCCAGGTACTTGGGCCATCCTCTGCTGGCTTCCCAGGAGTGTTAGCAGGGAGTGAAAGACCCAGGTCGCCGACTATCACTCCAACATGGGATGCCAGTCTTGCAAGTAGCAGCTTAACCTGCTGTTGTACACTGCTGGCTCCTCCATTTTTTCTTTCGAAGTTTATTTTTCTCTGCTGATCCTAACACCAGCTTTGTCATTGGTCAAGTTTTCAGATATGTGAGGATCAAGTCCTGAACTCTCCATTCTGTGTAACTGGTTATTCATCCATTGCCATGCTAATTCTTATATGAATGACAAGCATTTTGGTACCCAGAATTCATAAGGATCTCCTAAAAAAGAGTGGACAATAGGCAAAAAACACTTGCAGACACTTCATAGAAGAGGAAACTCAAATCACCAACAAAAACATGAAATTGAGTTTTTTTCAGAGACAGGTATTTTATCTCTATATTTGAATGGTAATTTGGCTAGGTACAGAATTTTAGGCTGGAAATTTTTTTCATTTGCGATTTTAAGGTACTACTTCACTGCCTTCGGCTTTCAATGTTCCTTTTAAGAAATATGCAATTTTGATTCCTGACATTTTGTATGGAACTTTGTCCCTTTGGAAGTTCCTAGAATATTTTTGTTCCTGGAGTTTTTTAAAAATTTTTATTTTTTGACAGGCAGAGTGGACAGTGAGAAAGAGACAGAGTGAAAGGTCTTCCTTCCATTGGTTCACCCCCCAAATGGCCACTAAGGCTGGTGCACCACGTCAATCCGAAGCCAGGAGCTAGGTGCTTCCTCCTGGTCTCCCATGGGGGTGCAGGGCCCAAGGACCTGGGCCATCCTCCACTGCACTCCCGGGCCACAGCAGAGAGCTGGACTGGAAGAGGAGCAACCAGGACAGAATCCGGTGCCCCAACCGGGACTAGAACCCGGGGTGCCAGTGCTGCAGGCGGAGGATTAGCCTAGTGAGCTGTGGCGCCAGCCGAGATTTTTTTTTGTGAGATTTATTTTAGGGACTGATACCGTTGTCGCAGTGGGTTGCAGTGCCAGCATCCCATTTGGGCACTGGTTCAAGTCCTAGCTGTTCCACTTCCAATCCAATTTCCTGCTAATACACCTGGGAAAGCAGCAGAAGATGGTCCAAGGCTTTGGGCCCCTGCATCTACCTGGGAGACCTGGAAGAAGCTCTTGGCTTTGGCCTGGCCCAGCCCTGGCTATTGTGGTCATCTTTTTTTTTTTTTTTTTTTTTTTTTTTTTTTAATATTTATTGTATTTATTTGAAAGGCTGAGGTATAGAGAGAGGGAGGGAGAGAAAGAAAAAGAGATTTCTTCCATCCACTGGTTCACTCCCCAAATGGCTGCAATGGCCAGAGCAGGGATGATCTGAAGCCAGGAGTTGGAAGATTCTTTTGGGTCTCCATGAGGGCAGAGGGGCCCAGGCACTTGGGTCATCTTCCATTGCCTTCCCAGGTGTATTAGCAGGGAGCTAGATTGGAAGTGGAATAGTGGGGACTTGAATTGGTGAACACAGGGGATGCTGGCGCCATAGGCAGCGGCTTAACTGCTCTGCCACAATACTGAGCCCATCCCTGGAGTTTTAAAATCAGAAGAAAATGCACTTTAAAGTAGGTTTATATTCATGCATTGTTCTAGGCACTTCATAGGCCCTCTCCATCTGAAAACTCTTAACTGTCCTCAGACATCCTTAACTTATTTCATTCTTAATGTATATCATTGTTAATTTCCTCTCTGATTCTCTGTTCTTTTTTCTGGAACATTTATAATTCAAATATTGGACCTCCTAGCTAGTCCTCTAATTTTTTAAATCTTTTTTCCCATTTTGCCCTGAGAGGCCATGAAAAACCAAGTTCAAATTTAAGTTCATACAATTCAATGGGCTCCTTGAAGACGCAAGTAATCTTCAGTGTCCCACAAGTGAAGTCTACATTTTATAGACTTTTAAGATGCATTTTAGGGGGCCAGCGCACAGTGGGTTAAAGCCCTGGCCTGAAGTGCCAGCATTCCATATGGGCACCAATTCTAGTCCCGGCTGCTCCTCTTCCAATTCAGCTCTCTGCTGTGGCCTGGGAAAGCAGTAGAAAATGGCCCAAGTTCTTGGGCCTCTGCACCCATGTGGGAGACCTGGAAGAAGCTCCTGGCTTCGAATTGGGGCAGCTCCAGCTGTTGCAGCCAATTGGGGAGGGAACCAGCGGATAGAAGATCTCTCTCTCTCTGAATTTCCGTCTCTCTGTAACTCCATCTTTCAAATAAATAAAATAAATCTTAAAAAAAAAAAAGATGCACTTTAGGGGGCTGGTACTATGGTGTAGTAGGCTAAGCCTCCGCCTATAGCACCAACATCTCATATAGGCACCAGTTCATGTCCTGGCTGCTCCTCTTCTGGTCCAGCTCTCTGCTATGGCCTAGGAGAGCAGTAGAAGATGGACCAAGTGCTTGGGCCCCTGTACCTGCGTAGGAAACCCAGCAGAAGCTCCTGGTTCCTGGCTTCAGAGTGGCCTACCTCTGGCTGTTGTGGCCATTTGGGTAGTGAACCAGTGGGTGGAAGACCTTTTTCTTTGTCTCTCCCTCTCTCAATCTGTAAGTCTACTTTACAAATAAATAAATAAAAGCTTTAAAAAACAAAACATTTAACATCTCTGAGATCTAGGTGAGTCTTAGAAACAATGGTGTGCTATTGACTAATTAGTACTTTCAAAGATATTTTAGATTAACTGAAATATAGTCCCACTTTCTCTTTGTCTCTGACCACTTTTTTAAAAAAAGATTTACTCATTTATTTGAAAGGGGGAGACACACACACACAGAGAGATGAATGCTGTTTCATGCCCCAAATGGCCACAAGAGCTAGGGCTGGTGCTTTCTCAGGTGCCTTAGCAGGGAGCTGTATTGGCAGTGGAGCAGCTGGGACTGTAATCAGCACCCTCATGGGATGCCAGTGTCACAGGTAGCTGCTTAAACCTACTGTACCGCAATGCCAGCCCCAACTACTGGGTATTCTTGAGGAAACTTGTGAATACATTGGTATGTTTTGCTTTAAAATTTTTAAAATCTACCATTTTTAGTTGTTTTCAGTAAGAAAGTAGATCGAAGTTCTTGGTTGGCCAGATTACTTTAAACAAAAGTCTTTATCTGTACCTTAACAACTCTTACTTTTTTTTGGTCCACCTCTCTGTCTTAGTACTCAAATCTCTGCTCTGCTTTGCTTGCTTGCTCTTTCTTGCTTGCTTGCTTGCTTTCTTCTTTCTTTCTTTCCTCCTTCCCTCCTTTTCTCTCTCTCTTTCTTTCTCCCTCCCTCCCTCCTTCTCTCTCTCTTTTTTTTTTTTTTTTTATTATTTTTTTGACAGGCAGAGTGGACAGTGAGAGAGACAGAGAGAAAGGTCTTCCTTTGCCATTGGTTCACCCTCCAATGGCCGCCACGGCCGGCGCGCTGTGGCCGGCGCACCGCACTGATCCGATGGCAGGAGCCAGGTGCTTCTCCTGGTCTCCCATGCGGGTGCAGGGCCCAAGCACTTGGGCCATCCTCCACTGCACTCCCGGGCCACAGCAGAGAGCTGGCCTGGAAGAGGGGCAACCGGGACAGAATCTGGCGCCCCGACCGGGACTAGAACCCGGTGTGCCGGCGCCGCAAGGTGGAGGATTAACCTAGTGAGCCGCGGCGCCGGCCGCTCTCTTTCTTTCTTTTGACAGTCAGAGTTAGACAGGGAGAGAGAGAGAGAGACAGAGAGAAAGGTCTTCCTTTTTCCATTGGTTCACCCTCCAAGCAGCTGCCACGGCCAGCATGTTGCAGCCGAAGCCAGGAGCCACGTGCTTCCTCTTGGTCTCCCATATGGGTGCAGGGCCCAAGCACTTGGGCCATCCTCCACTGCACTCCCGGGCCACAGCAGAGAGCTGGACTGGAAGAGGAGCAACAGGGACAGAATCCCGTGCCCCAACTGGGACTAGTGAGCCGCGGCACCAGCCAAATCTCTGCTTTTCAACTGTGTTCGCTTTACAGTTGATCCCATCTATTCAAGGTGGTTTTTTTCTTCTTTAATGACTGATATTTACCTTCCCAAGATGTCTAAATGGTTCTTTTTATTTCTAACTATTCATGTTTCATTTGTGCCTCTTTCTATGTCACGATTTACTCTTTTTAGTGGATGTTATTGCTTGGCATTTTAGCACTTACGTCTTAGTAACATCAGTGACATAGTAAGTGATGATTAAATTCTTGGTTTGCACATACTCCTGCTCCTAGGAGCCTGGTGCTTGATGGAAGTCCCTGAAGATCTGGGGACTTGCCAGAGAGTGGGCACTGGAAAAGCCCCCACTTTAGCCTGTGGCTTTAAGCAGTCGGCCTGCTTTGTCCCCACTGCTCACTTCCAGAACAGAATCCACAGACTTAGAACTCCAGCCTGAGTCATCACTTTACATTTCTCTTACTACAGAGGGGTCCAGTTTGTTTTTGAATCTAGCTGGGCCCTTTGGTATTTTTATTGTTGTATTTTTACCTATCATTGCTGAGTTTGGAACAGAAAGAGTACATCAAAATGAGCAATACAAACCCATCTTCCGTTAAAGTCACATTTTTATCTAGAAAAATATCAAGTGATTTTGAAGGAAGATGGCTTTAATTTTTCCATCTTCTCATTTCCCAATTTCTATTAAGTTCTAGGAGAATAAAAACTCTGCTAGTGTTATTCAGTTATAACACCAGTACCTAGAAGAGTGTCTGGTACATGGTAAGAACTCAATACAGTGCTCCTTCAGTATCCATGAGAAACTGCACCTCCCAGCCACAGATGCAGGAGTCTTCGATACGAAATGGCCTAGTATTGGCATATAGCCTATGCACATCCTCCCATACACTTTCTTTTTTTTTTTTTTTTTTTTGACAGAGTGGACAGTTAGAGAGAGAGACAGAGAGAAAGGTCTTCCTTTTGCCGTTGGTTCACCCTCCAATGGCCACCGTGGCAGGCGCGCTGCAGCCGGCGCACCGTGCTGATCCAATGGCAGGAGCCAGGTACTTATCCTGGTCTCCCATGGGGTGCAGGGCCCAAGGACTTGGGCCATCCTCCACTGCACTCCCTGGCCACAGCAGAGAGCTGGCCTGAAAGAGGGGCAACCGGGACAGAATCCGGCGCCCCGACCGGGACTAGAACCCGGTGTGCCGGCGCCGCAAGGCGGAGGATTAGCCTAGTGAGCCGCGGTGCTGGCCTCCCATACACTTTCAATCACCTCTGGATTACTTTAGTATTTGATATAATACACACACAATGTAATAATTGTTATGCTGCATTGTTTAGGGAATAACAACAAGGAGAAAAGTGTGTACATGTTAGTCCAGATTCAATCCCCCCCCCTAAATTTTTTGGATCCACAGTTAGTTGGGCCCAAAGGCTGACCGCACAATATTTGCACGATCCACTTCCTTGCCTTTTTCCAGTTTCTGCCTATTGTTATCTTATCAGAGAAGTCTTCTGTAAGCACCCTATTTAAAAAGAAACCTCCACTCCCTGAGAACTTTCTCTCCCCAGCCTGCCTGCTTTGTGGCACCTATTACCATCTGACACACACAATATATTATTGCTCATGGTCTGCACTCCCTGTTGGAGAGGAAACCCTGTTGGGATAGGGACTTTTGTCTTAGTTTACTTCTACAAACCAGGGCCTAGACTAGTGCTTGCCACATAACAGGGGCTCCCTAAGTGTATGTAGATTAAATGCAAGCATGAATGAAATCTCAGGTACTCTACAGGAGCTGCAGATTTAAAGTTCTGAATACATGAAGATTAGCTGAAGTAAAAATGTGCATGCCTTTCTCATAAGCAAAAGAAATGGAGGCACATCCTGATTTGTCTACATACTAGATAAACAGATTTGGTTAAGTTATATCTGAATCTATTTCCTTATCTATGAGATAAGGAAACAATGCTTAAGTTTGTTGTGAAGGTTTAAATGTAAAAGTGAAAAGTACAGTGATATTTAGTTAAAGTGACAAGCAGAGTGACATATGACATAGAGTAATAAAGTCTTATTTGAGAGACTTCAAAAAATCTTAACTGTAGAAATTATGAGGCAGCATGGGGGAATTCAGAAACAATAAGCTAAAAACAATACAAAATTATATCTATGTTAACATTATAAATACAAATAAAATTTACAAAGATAAGTAGCACTAAAAATTGTTGGGGAGGGTGACTGGCATTGAGGCATAGTGGGTTAAGCTGCCACCTGTGATGCCTGCATCCCACATGGGCACTGGTTCAAGTCCCAGCTGCTCCATTTCCCGTCCAGCTCCCTACTAATGCACCTGGGAAAGCAGCAGTAGATGGCCTAAGAGCTTGGACCCTTGCACCCTTATGGGAGACCTAGATGAAGCTTCTGACTCCTGTCTTAGGCCTGGCCCAGCCCTGGCCATTGACAGCAATTTAGGGAGTGAACCAGTGGATGGAAGACCTCTCTCTTTCTTAAACTCTGACTTTCAAATAAATACAATAAATCTTAAAGGGGAAGCTGGCATTCACCATCTCTTCCCACCATGTTCTGTGGACTCTGCAGGGCCAAAGCCTTTGCTCTGATTAGAGTCACATCTCCAGCCAACAGGGCAGCACCTAGGTATTTACCAGTCAGTACATTGTTGGTGGATGAATTAAAGAGACAAACGGTATACCTTTTAAAAATGGTTCTTAATGGCCAGCGCCGCGGCTCACTAGGCTAATCCTCTGCCTTGCGGCACCAGCACACCGGGTTCTAGTCCCGGTCGGGGCGCCAGATTCTGTCCCGGTTGCCCCTCTTTCAGGCCAGCTCTCTGCTGTGGCCAGGGAGTGCAGTGGAGGATGGCCCAAGTCCTTGGGCCCTGCACCCCATGGGAGACCAGGATAAGTACCTGGCTCCTGCCATCGGATCAGCGCAGTGCGCCGGCTGCAGCGCGCCAGCCAGGCCGGCCGTTGGAGGATGGTCCAACGGCAAAGGAAGACCTTTCTCTCTCTCTCTCTCTCTCACTGTCCACTCTGCCTGTCAAAAAAAAGGTTTTTAACATACTGTCAACAGCTTCTAATCCAAACTTAATGAGTTTCTGGACTCTGTAGGCCTATAATTAGCTGGAGGCACCAGAACCACAAGGAGGGTGGAAGATCAAGCACTTACTTGCTGAGCTGGTAATCAGTGCCTTTGACGAACTTGAGCTTCTCCAAGGGCACACCAATGCTCTCCAGCATTGCCTTGATCACATTCTCATAGTAACTAGTTCGGAGTTCTAGAAGTTCCCATGGGGCTTTCATGTTATCCAAGTATGCATGAAGATCCGCAAACAGAATTGTAACCTGGCCATAGGAGATAAGGGACCACCAAAACATGAACTTGTCCCAGTACCTCCAACCTACTTCCACCTCCCCACCCCCACCTCACCCTTGGGAAGCCTTCTTTTGGTCATTCCCCAAGGGCAGTCACTTGGTTTACAGCATTTGTTCTTACCTCACATCCCGCCTTCAAAAAGTCCGCAATCTTCGACATGGGCACAAAGTAAGCCACATGTGGCTTACCTGTGGTTGCTGTGCCCCAGTAAACCTTAAGTTCTCGCTCCTTCAGTATCTCCTTCAGCTTCTCTTCGCCCAGAACCTCCTGTGGCAGAAGCAGAAGAGCTGGTTGAATGCAGGTGCCCCACCTTGCTCATCCACTACCCTGTCACCTGGCTCAGAGCCAAGCAGGGAGAGCCAGCCACGTTCTCAGTGCTGAAAGCCAAGGTAGGGTTGGTGCTGCTGCTAGTGCTCCCAGGACTCCCAGGACATGCTCCAGGACATGGAGGTTAGGGGTGTGCGGGCACGGCCCTGTCCACAGCTGCCCCTCTAACCACTCCCTTGCCTTTCGCAGCCAACTTTTGAAAATAGTTGTTCTTTGTTCAGGTCTCATCTCCTATTCCACTCTGAGTTCTGTACCATATCGCACTGCTGAAGTCTGTGATCACACGCACTCTTACAAGATCACAGATGCCCTCTGCATTGCCAAGTTCCGGAATACTCTTTAGTCCTCACTCCCTCCCTGAAGCACTCTCCTCCTTTATCATTATTATTTTTTGTCCTCTTTTCTCTTCTGGCTGCTTAGATTTTTTTCACAGCTGCTCTCGTTTTTCCTAATCATTAAATATTAGCAGTCCTCGGGGCTTTAGTCTTTTTTTTTTACTGTACGTGAGCTTTCTGAGGGTCCCTTGTCCAGAACTATGTACTTGTTATCAACCCAGTGTTTCAAACTCAACATGTTCAAATTAAACTCATGCTCTTGCCTTCCTCACCCACTCCTAACTACCTTCTCCACTCACAGTCTCACCCCTGGTTCACTAAGTGGTACTAATGGTATTCACCAAGTGCTTAAGTTACTCTGAATCAGCTTAAATCCTCCTACTTCTCTCTGCCTCTTCATTACCTCTTCACCATCATCCAGGCCTCTCAGACTGTTAGGCAGGAAGTTGGAAATCAGCCTGTGTGTGTGTGTGTGTGTGTGTGTGTGTGTGTGTGAGGGGTCTAAGGAAACAGCACCCACGGAAAGGAATGAGCAGACTCAGACGCACACCTTGGAAGCAGCCCAGTAGTTTACACTACAAAGTCCCACACCCCCATAACCATAGGTGGTCCCAACCTTGCCCCCAAGGAAGGTACCCCAGGAGAATCCTCTCTGTTCAGTGCCAAGGGGGCTACCCAGCCTGATACCACTGAGCAGTAAGACCCTGGGAGTCAGTTTACCTGTTTCACACCTGGCAAACCCTGGAGGAGGTGGGGGGGGGGGACCGGAAGCCCCGGTCTGAATACAGACTGTGCTCAGTCTCCCCTGGGACACTCGCCTCATCTTTCAGGTGCATTTCTCTCAGTTCTTTGCTGACGTCGGCCTGGCCTCTCAGATGTCTTCTTTACGTTAAACTATGTGATCTTGCCTACCCCAGTCTGAATGGCTGGGCACTCAGATTCTGTCTGGAGAGCTCCCATCTGTTCTCATGGAGGCCCCTGCCCCATTAAACCTTGCTGCCTTGCTTCCCACTCCTGTCTCACACCTGAATTCTTTCCTGTGTGAAGACAAGAACCTCTGTTCCACCCATCTCTGCTAACAAGATCACACCAGGGTTAATGTAACACCTCCCAACAGGTCTCTTGCATCTATTCTTGCTTCTTCCAATCCACGTTCTAAGGGGTAGCCACAGAGATCTTTAAATTTCAATATTTGGGGACCAGTGTCATGGAACAGCAGGTTAAGCCGTGGTCTGCAATGCCAGCATCCCATAAAAGTGCCTGTCCAAGTCCCAGCTGCTCCACTTCCCATCCAGCTCCCTGCTGTGGCCTGGGAAAGCAGCAGAGAATGGCCCAAATGCTTGGGCCCCTGCACCCACATGGGAGACCTGGGAAGACACTCCTGGCTTCAGCCTGGCCCAGCCCTGGCTGTTGTAGCTATTTGGGGAGTGAACCCGAGGATGGAAGAGCTCTCTCTCTCTCTCACTCTGCTGTCCTCATCACTTCCAAATGAAATAAATCTTAAAAGAAGTATAAATTTTATAGTATGTGAACTCTATCTCAAAAACACAAAATAAGCAGTGGTCCAAGTGATGCTCTTTGAGTAAAACTCAACGTTAAAGTGCTTTAAGATTTTATTTATTTATTTGAGAGATAGAGTTACAGAGAAAGGTCTTCCACCTGCTAGTTCACTCCCCAAATGGCCACAATGACCAGAGCCAGGCTGATTCAAAGCCAGGAGCCAGGAGCTTCTTCCGGGTCTCCCATGCAGGCGCAGGGGCCCAAGCACTTGGTCCATCTTCTACTGCTTTCCCAGGCCACAGCAGAGAGCTGGATCAGAAGTGGAGCAGCCAGGACAGGAACCGGTGCAATAAGGGATGCCGGTGTCACGGTGCAGAGGCTTAGCCTACTGTGCCACAGTGCCAGCCTCGATGTTAAAGGTTTTTGTCCTTCTGAATTTATTTGAAGACAGAGGGAGAGAGAGAGAGAGAGAGAGAGAGAGAGAGAGAGATCTCCCATGCACTGGATCACTCTCCAAATGCCCACAACCACCAGCTCTGGGCCTGATCAAAGCTAGGAGTCTGGAATCCAATCTGGCAGGGACCTCCTGCTGGAGCCACCACCTGCTGCTCCCCAGGGTGTGCACTGTCGGGAAGCCGGTACCGGACCTGAACCCGGGACTTGAACCGAGGCATTCTATTGAGAGGAGCACGAGTCCCGAATGGTAGTTTAACTGCTGTGCCAAACGCCTGCCCCCAAGGCTCAATTTTAAACTGGCCTTGTAGAATAAAGCTTACAGGGCCCTTATGACTTGGTCCTTACGATCCTTCCTGAACACACAAGTAAAATGTAAAAAGTATATCAGTGTGTGTGTGAGAAGAGTTAGGGAGGAACAACAGAAAAAGGCGGAGCAGGGGCGGGGGAGTCAGGACGGGCGGGCGACTATTTAAGAAAAGCGCTTGGAGGGGTCTGCCTGATAATCCGAGGAGGCGAGGGAACTGAGCCCCGTGCTCACCCTCCCCTCCGGAGCTCGGCGCTACTGTTCCCTCTCTCTGAAATGCCCTTCCCCGCATCCTTCCGCTCCGCCTCCGGTTAAACCCTGCTCCCGCACCAGCTGGCGACAGGAGGTGCAGCCTTCGGGGCTCAGTGGAGAGGTCGCTTCCTCGGGGGAGCCGTACCTCATTCCTTTCCAAAGCTCCCCGCACGGTCACCTCTAGTGCCTGCTTCCCCTGCAATGGTCTGGATTACGGGCCATTTTAAACGTCCGGTTCCCTCCCGACAAGCTCTGTGGGAGAGCAGGGCCCTGACGTCTCCCCAGCGCCTAGCACCGCACTTGGCACACAATAGGGTGGGTGGGGTGGCAGTCCTGGAGTCAAAGCCGGGCTCCAACGACGCGGCTGCCCACCGTGATCTCTGTGGCACTCCGGGAATGGCTGAGTGATCAGCAGAGAGGACTCTCGGAGCTCCCCGGCGCGGAGTCCCTGTCCCCATGCACTTAGGATCCCAGTCTACGACGGCGCATTTCCAACCCCGAGGCCCAACCTGCAGGTTCCGGGTGATAAGGTGCAGCTTCTCTTCAGGACTTGGAGCATCCCCCATGGCTCAGCCACCCCTGCTTCTCGCGTTCAGCCTGGTACCCGCGCCTCCTCCTCGGTGGCCGCCGCGTGCCGGGAACTGTCACGCGAGTCCTGCCGGGTTGCGTCAGCTGAGCTCGTCGCTCGTCTTCCTAGGCCTGCACCTCTCTCTGCCCGGTAGCAACGAGGAAAGAGTCCGGAGCAGCGGAGAGTCGAGAGGGTCGATGAGGCGGGAAGGGGTGGAGCCAGGAAGCGGGGTGGGCGGTACGGAGGGCGTGGCCGCGTCGTCTGCGCAGGCGCAACTTTCTTAAAGGCGGGGCGGTTTCCTGCCAATCACTGTTTGCTCGCCCTCCCTCTGGAGTTGGCTGGGGGTGGGGGAGGTTGAGGAGGGGGCGATAAAATGGCGCAGGGGGCGGAGTGAGGCGCCGTCGTTTGCCCAGGCTGTGGCCCGTCTTCCGGAGGTGAAGCGCGGGAGGGACGAGGGGGTCGACGTTCCCAGGCTGGGCGGGGGATGGGGCGCCTGTTGCTTCTCCGAGGGGCTGCGCGCGCCGTCCGCCCCGTTTGAGGGAGAGAAGAGCTCGTTCTCGCTCCAGAGGTGATGGCGGGGAAATGTCCCTGCCCCCCGCCTCCACGTCTGCGTGCGAGCGAGCGGTGCCGCTCACCCTGCTGAGAGGAGAGGCTGTGTGGTGGTCCGAGAGGCGGGGAGCGGAGTCCGCTGTTTGCCCCGTGGGGCCCGGGGCCGGGGCTGCCCCAGCCCGCTCGGCGGGAGGGTGTTGCTAGGGAGGACCGAGCGCTGGCGCTGGGAGCGGACGACGCCCCCGGGCGAGCGGGGGGCGGGGGGCGGCCGAGGTGGGCGTTCTCGGCTTGGCGCCGCGCGGGCTCGCCCGGGTCCGACTTCGCCCCTGCCGGGGGAGGGGCGCGGAGAAGCCCGCGCGGCTCCCACCTTCGGCTCCGGCTCCGGCTCGGGCCGGGAATTCCGCTCTCCTCGGAGGGAGGAGGGACGTGCCGAGACCCTGCCCGGCGGCCGGTGCGGCCCCGCAGCCGGGGCCTTTCTGAGGCGGCTGGGCGGTACCCCTGGAAGGGGGCACCTGGGCCACCGTTCCCCGAGGTCCTGCAGGCCTGCGGGCGCCGTGACCAGCTCGTTCCTGGGGAGGAGGTTGGCCCCGGAGAGGGCTGAGAAGTAATGAAATGGCCCACCGGCCGCCCTGACCTGATGTCCAGTTTGTTTCGGAGTTGTTAGGGGGCTCCACTTCAAAAGACTTTTTTTTTTTTTTTTCCCGTGACAAACCTGTTGCGGCCGCTTAGTAATATCTGGTCCCCGTGCCCGTGCGGGAGGAGAGCCCTGGCAGCCCGATCCAGTGAAACGTTACTTAGAGTTCCCGCCCGGCCCTGAGGTGTTTCCAGTTACTTCGGGGAGTGGTAGAGTCCTTACAGATGATCGCAGTTCACTCTGATTTTTCAAAACAAAATTGGTGCCCTTTGGATGGAGCGATCACTAAGCCAACTGAGTGCTTTTCGTGCTCCTGTGCTTCACGTGTGTTGCGTTTGGGAGAAGCTGGAAATGGAAGGCCAGTGGGGCGGGAAAGAACCCTTGCCCGTGGCCATAGCTGTCCCATCCAGCTTGTTAATGGCCTTGATCTTGAAGCCTTAAGGATGTGGGCTTGAGCCTGAGGTAGCTGTTTGAGCGGCCTGAATAAGGCTTTTTGTGCTCTTAGGCAATGGGTTTTTTAAGGTATGATAAAAATAGACAGGAAACCAGTTTCTGAGGTTGCAACCAGGAGGTTAGAGAACAGAGGGGGTGGTAAACTGAAGTGCGAGGAAGGGGGTGGACAGGTGAGAGATGGGAAGGACAGAATAGGGTCACGGCAGGGGAGGGGAGCGACAGAATTAAGAGATGGGAAATGGGAAAAAATAATTTTCCTTTCAAAGTACAGGGGTCCCCGTAGTTTCTCCGAGCAAGTGCCAAGAAGGGTAGAATGGCAGAGCAGGAACTGAAGCTGCATTGTGGAACCTCACTTAAGGCCTCCAGTTTTATCAGAAGGTTTTTCCTCCCTTGCAACGTATCAATTTTCTTTGATAACAGCATTTTTAGATTTAGAGTACTTTCCTAAATGACCCTCAGTTGAGCGTTATGAGAATCTCTGTATCTCCTTTTCTTTTTTAAGTATTTATTTATTTATTTGAAAGGCAGACATACAGAGAGGCAGAGAGAGAGAGAAAGAGATCTTCCGTCTGCTGGTTCTCTCCCCAAATGGCCACAATGGCCAGAGATGGGCCAATCCGGAGCCAGGAGCCAGAATCTTCCTCCGGGTCTCCCACATGGTTGCAGGGGCCCAAGCACTTGGATCATCCTCCACTGCTTTCCCAGGCCACAGCAGAGAGTTGGATCGGAAGTGGAACAGCCCGGACATGAACCAGCGTCCATATGGGATGCTGGCACTGCAGGCAGCAGCTTTACCCACTATGCCACAATGCCAGCCCCATCTGGTGTTCAGTTTAGTGACAATTTGGTTTAAAACTGAATTAAACTAGAAAAGAATAACATACTGGTTAATTTCTAAATAAGCAGGGTCTAGAGGAAGTTCTCTACCAGTTTACTGCTTCTTTTGTGAAAGAGTTATTTATTTGAATGGCAGAGTTACAGACAAGTGGGAGAGAGATCTTCCATCTGGTTCACTCCTCAAATGACCACAACTGTCTAGGCCAGGACCATGAACTCCATTTGGGTCTCCCACATGGGTGACAGGGGCCCAAGCACTTGGGCCATCTTCTGCTGCTTTTGCAGGTACATTAGCAGGGAGCTGGATCTGAAGTGGAACAGCCAGGACTTCAACTGGCACTCTTATGGGATGCAGCAGTCACAGGTGGGCAGCTCAACCTGCTGTGCCACAGTGCCACCCCCCACCATCCCTTTTTATCTTAGGTTGTCATATTTGTGTGCCAAGTATGTGCCATAATTGTCTTTCTATTGTTTATTAAGAAGTGAGACTTTACAGATAGAGGTGAAGCTACTCATGGCCACTTGCCATCCGCCACCGCAGGTAACCACTGTCCTGAATTTGGCATTTCTCATTCCCATGCGTCGTCTTATAATTTTATGATATACATATATGAAATTGTTTACTTTAACAAATTGTGGGGTAGGGGAAAATAGGGAATCCATAGATTAAAATACAAGACATTGGCCAGTTATGTGGTATGGATCTTATTCAAATACTGACTTTTTTATTTATTTATTTATTTTTTTATTTTATTTTATTTTTATTTTTTTATTTATTTTTTTTTTTGACAGGCAGAGTGGACAGTGAGAGAGACAGAGAGAAAGGTCTTCCTTTGCCGTTGGTTCACCCTCCAATGGCCGCCGCTGCAGCCGGCGCACCGCGCTGATCCGATGGCAGGAGCCAGGAGCCAGGTGCTTTTCCTGGTCTCCCATGGGGTGCAGGGCCCAAGCACCTGGGCCATCCTCCACTGCACTCCCTGGCCACAGCAGAGAGCTGGCCTGGAAGAGGGGCAACCGGGACAGAATCCGGCGCCCCGACCGGGACTAGAACCCCGTGTGCCGGCGCCGCAAGGTGGAGGATTAGCCTATTGAGCCACGGCGCCGGCCCTATACTGACTTTTTTAAAGTTTGAAACAAATATGATATACATAGAAATTGGAACTGGGTATTTTATAAGGAATTCTTGTTTTTTACAGATGAAATGATGTGATGCCTGGAATTTGCTTCAAATTAACCCAGTATAGAGGGGAAGTGGTTGGGGCAAGATTAGCTATGGATTGATAGTTGTTGGGGTTGAGTGATGGGTATATAGCAGTTCATTATGTTAACTTATGTACATGTTTAAAATCTCTACAATTAAAATGTATTTTTGAAAATGAGGAAATAAAAATGAGAATTATTTGTGCATGTTAAAAATCATGTCTATATTTGCATATATAAAAGGTCTTCAGAAAGTGCATGTAAAATGCACATTATGAGAAAACCATGGGAGCAAGCATTTAGTTTAGCATTTAAGATGTCTGTTCTTCACTGGAGTGCCTGGGTTCATTTCCCAGCTCTGGACCCTGGACCCTGGCTCCAGCTTCTTGCTAGTGCAGACCCTGGGGGCCAGTGGTGAAGGCTTAAGTAATCATGCTTCTGCCACCCATGTGGAAAATCTGGATTGTGTTCCTGGATTCTTGCTCTGGCTCCTACCCAGCCTGGCATTTGGTGAAGCAGCAGATGGGAGTATGCACTCACACCCTCACTCGATTGCTTACTCTCTCTCTGGCCTCTCAAATTTTTAAACAAAGTTTTTAGAATGGAATTTAAAGATTAGCTTGTTTTTTTTAAAAAAAGGGCGGGGGGAATGCATGGATTTCAAAATATTTTTTGCACCTAGATAAGCATGTCTTTTAATGCCACTGTTTCCCTGAACTTTTTGAAGTACCCTCACTTATGGTATTGTTTAGCATGCTTTTGCTATTGGGAGAGTCTATGAGAAAAACTCAGCAGAGCCAGCTCTGCCTCTGGATTTCGTAAGACTTAGGACTAACAGTTGGTAAAGGATATTAGTCCTATGTGTGCAAGTAAAGTTTTACTTTCAGTGATGTTTGGTCACATTCAGGGATGTTTCTCAGTCCTTCCATTGCATCTGTGAGGCCAAGGGCAGTTTTATATGCATAATAAGGCAGCATTTTTCTAAGTTTTTTAGTATGTATATTGAACTTAGAAGACCTGAGTTTGGATACCAACTCAGCCATTTGCGAATTGACTTTGGGCAAGCCTATCACAACAGTGGTAAGCTCTTTTTATTTGATCGGCAGAGTGGACAGTGAGAGAGAGACAGAGAGAAAGGTCTTCCTTTTTGCCGTTGGTTCACCCTCCAATGGCCGCCCCAGCCGGCGCGCTGAGGCCGGCGATCACGCTGATCCAAAGCCAGGAGCCAGGTGTTTTTCCTGGTCTCCCATGTGGGTGCAGGGCCCAAGGACTTGGGCCATCCTCCACTGCACTCCCTGGCCACAGCAGAGAGCTGGCCTGGAAGAGGGGCAACCGGGACAGAATCCGGCGCCCTGACTGGGACTAGAACCCAGTGTGCCGGTGCTGCAAGGCGGAGGATTAGCCTATTGAGCCACGGCACCGGCCATTGGTAAGCTCTTGTCCTGACTGTTGATGTACAATGTAATACTTTATCCATTTTAGTATTTTTTTTTTTTTGTTCTAGTACTATTGGTTGAACTCTGTAATTAACACACAATTATTCTTAGGTGTTTAAATTTTAACTGAAAAGTGATCCCTGTTAGAAATTTGGAAAACATTATGCTGAGTGAAATAAGCCAATCCCAAAGGGACAAATATCATATGTTCTCCCTGATCTGTGACAACTAACCTAGCACCAAAAAGGAAACCTGTTAGTGAAATGAACACTATGAGAAATGGTGTCTTGATCAGCCCTTGCCCTGACTGTTGATGAACAACTTAATACGTTATCCCTCTTAGTATTTTTTTTGTTTGTTCTACTTAATACTTTTGGTTGAATACTGTAATCAATACACAGTTCTTTTTTTTTTTTAAAGTTTTTTTTTTATTTTTTATTTTTGACAGGCAGAGTGGACAGTGAGAGAGAGACAGAGAGGAAGGTCTTCCTTTGCCGTTGGTTCACCCTCCAATGGCCGCCATGGCTGGCACGCTGCGGCTGGCACACCGCGCTGATCCGAAGGCAGGAGCCAGGTACTTCTCCTGGTCTCCCATGGGGTGCAGGGCCCAAGCACTGGACCATCCTCCACTGCACTCCCTGGCCACAGCAGAGAGCTGGCCTGGAAGAGGGGCAAGCGGAACAGAATCTGGCACCCCTACTGGGACTAGAACCTGGTGTGCCAGCGCCACTAGGTGGAGGATTAGCCTACTGAGCCGTGGCGCCGGCCAATACACAGTTATTCTTAACTGTTGAAACTTAACTGAAAAGTGATCGCTGTCAAAAATAAGAGTGGGAATAAGAGGGAAGAGATGTGCAATTTGGGACATGCTCAAGCTGACTTGCCCCAAACGTTAAAGTTAGAAACATACCAGGGGATTCCAGTTCAATCCCATCAAGGTGGCATGTACCAATGCCATCTCACTAGTCCAAGTGATCAATTTCTGTTCGCAGTTGATCATAATGATAGGACTAAGAGCCAAAGGGATCACATAAACAAGGCTAGTGTCTGCAAATACTAACTGATAGAATAAAAAAGGGAGAGAACGATCCAACATGGGAAGCGGGATACACAGCAGGCTCATAGAATGGCGGATGTCCTAAACAGCACTCTGGCCTCAGAATCAGCCCTTAAGGCATGTGGATCCAGCTGAAAAGCCCATGAGTATTTCAGGCATGGAAAGCCAAGACACTCTGGCAAAAAAAAAAAAAAAAAAACACAAAAAAACACCTAAATGAAAGATCTCCGCGAGTGAGATCCCGGTGGAAAGAACAGGTCATCAAAGAAGGAGGTACCTTTCTCTGAAAGGAGGAGAGAACTTCCACTCTGACTACAACCTTGTCTAAATATGATCAGAGTCGGTGAACTCAAAAGGCTTCCATAGCCTTGGCAACTCATGACAAGAGCCTAGGTTGATTACTGATGCCATAAACAAGAGTGTCAATTTGTTAAGTCAACAACAAGAGTCACTCTGCACTTATTGCTCATGTAGGATCTCTGTCCTTAATGTGCTGTACATTGTGATTTAATGCTATAACTAGTACTCAAACAGTATTTTTCACTTTGTGTTTCTATGTGGGTGCTAACTGTTGAAATCTTTATTTAATATATGCTAAACTGATCTTCTATATATAAAGAGAATTGAAAATGAATCTTGAGGTGAATGGAAGGGGAGAGGGAGCGGGAAAGGGGATGGTTGCGGGTGGGAGGGAAGTTATGGGGGGAGGAAGCCATTGTAATCCATAGCTGTACTTTTGAAATTTATATTCATTAAATAAAAGTTAAAACAACAACAACAAAAAAACTGCCTTTGGAATTAGATTTGGATCCTTGTGCTAGAATTTTTAGCTACATGTAGTTGGTTAAGTTGCTTAATGCCTGTGAACTTCAGTTTTCCAAGAGTGAAAATCTATTTAGCTCTTTGTTGGACCAAGTATGTGCTTCATGCTTTTTGGAAGGAGTTGGGATGAGGTGGAGCAGTGGTTCAGAGAGTGCTTCTGAGGAATGTAGCTGCTTTCACCCTTTAGTGTGTGATATTTGTGCTTGACAACAGCAAAACTTTTAAGTAAAAGAAAAATTTTCCTGAAATAAACTTGTTTCTTACTGCTCCCTAAAAAAAACAAAACAACATTTCACTCTATAAAATAACTTAGCCACTAGGGAGTGAAATTACTTTTCTTCTTGTGGAGAGACTTGCTTGTATTCCTGGAACTCGTTCACAAAAGTTGCTGGAATATTGGTGAAATCAGAAGTATTAAATGCTCTAAGTTTAGATATAATAGAAAACTTGATTTCCTTGATAAAGATAAATTTTACAGAGTTGTGTTGAGGGGTTAAATTAGTTATAAAATGTGTCTTATATTGCCGGTTTTATAATAGATATTCATTATTTCTAATTCTAAAATTTTATAATCCCTCTTCTAACTCTAGTACTTTATTGTCCGTACTATTTTATATGGTCTTATGTTGGTGCTTAATTTTCAGTATTTTCTTCCTAGCAAGATTATACATTCTTTGAGGGTGGGAACCATGTTTTTATTTCTTAGGAAACAGACATATGTAGCTCAGTGCTTTGTGCTAATTGTTCAGAAAATGTTTTCTGAAAGTGTATGAACTGAAACTGAAACTCAAGGTGTGGTATAGATGGTATCGGAATAGGGAAAAATTTACAGTTAAAAGACTGTATAAGGAATTTTCCAAATTGTTAAGTTCAGTGCTTAAGTATTATCTCAGATGTGATAGGTGAAATACTAGATTTTTATCACCTTTCCCATCTGGCAAATGATGATAGATTAGATCTGTCATTAGCAATTAAAAAAACTGTATTTTAATTATAAAAATAAATACTCAAGTAGAAAAGTAAAATGATACTAACAATAGTCTTCCTTTGCCCTTTCCCCACAGGTCATAATAGTCATTGATTTTTTTTTTTTTTAAGATTTATTTATTTATTTGAAAGGCAGAGTTACAGAGAGTGAGGGAGAGAGAGAGTGAGCGAGAGAGGTAACTTCCATCCGCTGGTTCACTCCAAGATGGCCACAACTGCCAGAGCTGGGCCAATCCGAAGCCAGGAGCTTCCTTCAGGTCTTCCTGGATGGAAGGGAGGATGCAGGGCCCCAAGGAGTTGGGCCATCTTCTACTGCTATCCTAGGCCATAGCAGAGAGCTGGATCAGAAGAGGAGCAGCTGGGACTCGAACCGGCACCCATGTGGGACTTTGGCACTGCAGGCAGAGGCTTTACCCAATAGCCATAGCACTGGCCCCTAGTCATTGCTTTTTGTGTTTGTTATCTTTACAGATTTTTTTTTTTTTTTTGCATTTATAGTGGTATGGAAAATGAGATTTGTGTGTCTGTGGTCATGATTAATTTTTTAAGTTTTGTGGAATCTTAGACTTTGCCTAGTCCCCTTTCTTCATTGCTTTCCCATTTTATAAATGAGGAAACAAGTCCAAATGGTTAGGTGGCTTGCCTAAGTTATTAAGAGTCTGGTTAGTGACAGAACCAGGCCTGCCAACCCAGTGTTAATCCTACTAAAGCGAATGATGCACTTAAGAAAGTACAGATTGTTAGGAAGAATAAAACTAGTTCTTCTGTTGCATAATTTTTTTCTCTAAAGGTTTTTCTGTGGAGTACTTGACTCAAAAAATCCAAAAAGTCAAGCTCAAAATTAATAGATGGAGCACCTTAAGCATAATACAGTTGACTTTGTAATTAGCAGAGTTGAAAGTGATGAGAAGATCCTTTAATTTTCTTTGTGTCTGCAGGAAGGTGGGAGTCAATCATTTTGACAAGTCTCCTGAAAAGAACAGCTAGCAAAAGCGCAAACCTTTTCCATTTGGTCTCGTGGCAAAGGCAAAGATCTCTCCAGCAGCTCCACACAGTATGGAAAGCAATTGTTTATCTTACTGATTTTTTTTTAACTTCAAAATAATACACATCTTTTTACATGATCTATATTTGTTTTGTTTGTGTGTTGTAGATATCGTTCCATGATGGTACATGTTTATTGTGTTTTTTATTTTTAAAATATTTATTTGAGACAGAGAGATAGAGGGGCTCAGACAGACAGTCTCCCATCCACTGGCTCACTTCTCAAATTCTCACAACAGCGAGGACTGGGCCAGGCCAAAGTGTGGAGCCTGGAACTCAGTCGAGGGCTTCCATGTGTCAGGGACCCAAGTACGTCAGTTACCACCTGCTGGCTCGTAAGATGTACATCAGCAGGAAGCTAGAATCAGATTTAGAGCCAGTACTTGAACCCAGTCACTGTGATATGGGATATGGGTGTCTTAACTGCTAGGCCAATGCCCATCCAATTCTATTTTATTTATTTATTTTTAAGATTTATTTTTATTTATTTGAGTTTCAGAGAGAGGTAGAGACAGAGAGGTCTTCCATCTGCTGGTTGACTCCCCAGATGGCTGCAGTGCCCCAGGCTGTGCTGATCCAAAGCCAGGAGCAAGGGCTGGCACCATGGCTCACTAGGCTAATCCTCCGCCTTGCGGCGCCGGCACACCGGGTTCTAGTCCTGGTCGGGGCGCTGGATTCTGTCCCGGTTGCCCCTCTTCCAGGCCAGCTCTCTGCTGTGGCCAGGGAGTGCAGTGGAGGATGGCCCAAGTCCTTGGGCCCTGCACCCACATGGGAGACCAGGATAAGCACCTGGCTCCTGCCTTCGGATCAGCGCACCTGCTGTGGCGGTCATTGGAGGGTGAACCAACAGCAAAAGGAAGACCTTTCTCTCTGTCTCTCTCTCTCACTGTCCACTCTGCCTGTCAAAAAATAAAAATAAAATAAAATAAAATAAAAAAATAAAAGCCAGGAGCAAGGAGATTCTTCCAGGCCTCCCATGTGGCTGCAGGGGCAGAAGGACTTGGGCCATCTTCTACTGCTTTTCCAGGCCATAGCAGAGAGCTAGATCAGAAGTAGAGCAGTGGCGATTCGAACCAGCGCCCATATTGGATGCTGGCACTACAGGTGGTGACTTTACCTGCAGTACCACAGCACCAGCACTTCACTTCTCTTGATGATGGACTTAGGCTGATATAATTATTTGGTTTCTTTTGAATGACACTGCTTTAAATATCCTTGTATATATTTTTTTTCTTTCTTTTTTTGACAGGCAGAGTGGACAGTGAGAGAGACACAGAGAGAAAGGTCTTCCTTTTGCCGTTGGTTCACCCTCCAATGGCCGCCACGGCTGGTGCGTTGTGGCTGGCGCACCGCGCTGATCCGAAGGCACGAGCCAGGTGCTTCTGGTCTCCCATGGGTTGCAGGGCCCAAGTACTTGGGCCATCCTCCACTGCACTCCCTGGCCACAGCAGAGAGCTGGCCTGGAAGAGGGGCAACCGCGACTAGAACCCGGTGTGCCGGCGCCGCTAGGCGGAAGATTGGCCTACTGAGCCGCGACGCCAGCCATCCTTGTATATTTTTCTCAGTGCTTTTGTAATAGGTACTTCTATAGGGTAAATTTCCAGAAGTGAAATTCCTAGGGGACGGCACTGTGGTGCAGCAGGTTAACACCCTGGCCTGAAGAGTCGGCATTCCATTTGGGTACCAATTCAAGACCTGGCTGCTCCACTTACAATTCAGCTCTCTGCTGTGGCTTGGGAAAGCAGAAGATGGCCCAAGTCCTTGAGCCCCTGCACCCACGTGGGAGACCTGGAAGAAGCTCCTGGCTCCTGGCTTTGGATCAGCGCAACTCTGGCTGTTGCGGCTAATTAGGGAGTGAACCAGCAGATGGAAGTCCTCTATCTGCCTCTCCTCTCTCTGAGTAACTCTGACTTTCAAATAAATTAATAAATCTTAAGAAAAAAAGAAATTCCTGGATCAAATGATACGGCTAAATTCCTTTTCACAAAATTGTGCTGATTTGCAGTCTTGTTGACTGTGTGTATGAGTGCTTGTTTCTCCGCATCCTTACCAACCTGTCTAACCATGTAACAATTTTTACTGTTTTAACAGAAAAAGTATTTCATTGTTTTACCATGTAATTCCATAATCTGATAAGATTAACTATTTTTGAATTATTTCTCTTATTATAAGTCATAATGCAAAGTTTTGAGCATAGGGTACCACCTTGAAGTGATACGAGATTATCTTGAAAAATTTGTGGAAATGAAGCTGGTGTTGTGTTGTGGTGCAGCAAATCAAGCCACTGTTTTCCACACTAGCATCCTACATCAGAGTGCTTCTGGGTCTCCCACATGGGTGCAGGGGCCCAAGGACTTGGGCCATCTTTTGCTTTCTCAGGCCATAGCAGAGAGCTGGATTGGAAGAGGAGCAGCCAGGACTAGAACTGGCGCCCATATGCGATGCCAGTGCTTCAGGACAGGACCTTAACCTGCTGCACCACAGTGCCGGCCCTGGATGCAGTTCTTGGCTCCTGGCCCAGCCTTGGCAGTTACGGCCATTTGAGGAGTGAAGATCTCTCTCGGTCTTTCCTTCTCATCACTGCCTTTCAAATCAATGACTCAGTCAGTCTTTAAAAAAAAAGTTTGTGGAAATGAAGTTGAAAATTTATTTTAGTGCAAAATATATTTGAAATCCATGCATATTTTTTCATAGTACACATTTTCCACAAGATTTTAAAATACTGTCATATAAAATGGTTTGAAGTTGGTATAAAGTTTTCGTTTTCAGTGAAAGTTCCTCTTGTTTTTCCAGATATGGCATGCTCACTAATGCCCTCTGAACAGTCTTCTGGGACCTCTTTCTTGCATAAAGATAATGCCTCATTTTCTTGGAGTTCCTTGGATGAAGAAGAATTAGATGATTCCTTGCTGGAGCTATCGGATGGAGAAGAAGATGATGGCCATTTCAGCTACACAGAGGAGGAGATCCAGGAGCTTTTGAAAGATGATGACCCATCAGATGTGTGTGGAGAAGGGTTGTATAAAGATGATGGTGGACATGTTGAGAACGGAGGGAAAGGGAGTCAGATTCTACCTGATACTCCACAAGAGAAAAATTCAAATTCATTGTGCAGCTTGGGACCAGTAACTGAGACCCCTGGCCTCTTTAAACTACCTCAACTAAATACATCAGTTGGTCATGGGCCAACTCCTGCTAAACCTTTAAACAGACGTTTTGCACTAGAAAAGAATCTCATAAAAGTAACTATTGTTGCACCATTTAATCCAGCTGCGTGTGATACTGTGCGTGAAAAGAAAAAAGTTAATTCATCCAAAGAGACCGAAAAGCCCTCCCCCACTGGGGAAGAAATGAGAAATGGTCTTACCCCAAATGAGGGTGAAGCTTGCACTGAATCTGAAGGGATCAGCCCCAGTAATTCTTCCTGGGAACAGCCTCTGCTGTCTTCCAACAGTAACGTTCAACTAACTGTCTCTGGTAAAAATCTGCCTGATTGTAAGAAACCCACACCTGTATTCTCTCAGCTCTCAGACCACCCGGAGACTCCTAACGCGGAGTCACCCTGGAGAAATGGCGGATCACATAGATCAAGTTGTGAAGTGAAGTTTTCAGTTTCCAGTTCACCAAACAAAGTAAGTGCATTTTTTTCAAGTTGAAAAGAAAACGGAAATTATTTTCATTCAGAAGCTGTATAAATAAGTTCCCATACACCCCCTACCTTTATACATACACAGCCTCTCCTGTGATATAGACATCCTGTACCACCAGTCTAGCAGAGCTTTGTGTCCAGACAAATTTCAGTTTGGGTCCTGAGAGACACTGGATCAGTTATTTAGCCTCTATGCCCTCTTCAGATTTCTTACCTGTAAATCAGAGTATAATATATTTTTACAATATAATAAGAATGAATGAAATAATGTATTTGTAGTACTTGGTATATCTTACTCAGTTATGATTTATTGAATAAGGTGATGATTTTATTATTTCTGCTTTCTTTGAGTTTCAGACTAAGTCTTCATCCTTGGTTGGCATGCTTATTAGATATAACTCTATATCTGAGTGAACCACTGAAGAGCTAAGAATCTTGAGCAATTTTCCTAACCTTTTTGGCCCTGATTGCCTATCTACCGAATAAGTGCCATATACCACTTAGAATTTCTTTTTTTTTGTTTTTCCCCAAAGATTGTAGTTGCTATCATTTAAAGCACTATTAATAGTGCATGGGTGCCGGCGCCACGGCTCTCTAGGCTAATCCTCCGCCTAGCGGCGCCGGCACACCAGGTTCTAGTCCCGGTCGGGGTGCCGGATTCTGTCCTGGTTGCCCCTCTTCCAGGCCAGCCCTCTGCTGTGGCCAGGGAGTGCAGTGGAGGATGGCCCAGGTGCTTGGGCCCTGCACCCCATGGGAGACCAGGAAAAGCACCTGGCTCCTGGCTCCTGCCATCGGATCAGCGCGGTGCGCCGGCCGCAGCGCGCCAGCCGCGGCGGCCATTGGAGGGTGAACCAACGGCAAAGGAAGACCTTTCTCTCTGTCTGTCTCTCTCATTGTCCACTCTGCCTGTCAAAAAAAAAAAAATAGTGCATGGGACACAGTGGAGTTCAAGGATATGTGTTCAAGGGCATGCCTTTATAGTCTTTGGTTTAAAAATATTTTCATAAATAGTGTTTTCTTGTAGCTAAGAGTTATCTTTTGCATTCCTTCTATTTTGGCAAAAAATAGGATGTTTTTGACAAGGATTCTGGGAAGATGAAAGTCCATGAGAAAAGACTAGGCAAAGTCATTCCTGTTCTACAAACCAAAACCAGGTAACATAACTGTAATTAAATATTCTGATTTCTGTTGATTGTCTTCAAATTCTTTTTTCCCCTCCCCGATTTCCCCTTAATGCAGGAAAAAAAATCCTGAAATTTTGGCACTACCAACCGTATGATCTTAGCAAATCAAATGATCTCTCTGTTCAGTTTCTACACCAGTAAAATATGGCTAATTATCCCTTCTCTGCTGCCTCCTTAGGTTATTTTAAAAGTAAAAAAGACAGGGCCAGTGTTGGCATAGCCAGTAAAAACACTGCCTGCAATGACAGCATCCCATATGTGCACAGGTTTGAGTCTTGGCTGCTCCACTTCAATACAGATCGCTGCTAATGGCCTAGGAAAAGCAGCTAAAGATGACCCAAGTGCTTGGGCCCCTGCCACACATATGGGAGACCTGGATACAGCTCTTGGTTCTTGGCTTCGGCCTGTCTTAGTCTTGGCCGTTGTGAGCATCTGGGGAGTGAAATAGTGGATGGAAGATATTCATTCTCTGTCTCTCTCTCTCCTGCTGTCTGTAACTCTGACTTCCAAATAATTTTTTTAAAAAGTTAAAGATGTACTAGGAATCCTCAAAAAAAATTATGCACAGATTTCAAAAAATTTTTTGTACCAAACAAAACTTTACCTATTTTGATTCTGTTTTCTCAACTTTTTTTTTTTTTAAACAATTTTTAAATTAAGATATACTTATTTGGGGCCAACGCTGTGGTGTAGCAGGTAAAGCCACCACCTGCAGTGCTGGCATTCCATATGGGCACTGGTTTGAGTCCTGTCTGCCTCACTTCTGATCCAGCTCACTGCTATTGCCTGGGAGGGCAATGGAGGATGGCCTGGGTCCTTGAGCCCTTACACCCACATGGGAGACCCAGAGGAAGCTCCAGCTGTTGTGGCCAATTGGGAAGTGAACCAGTGATAGAGGACCTCTCTCTCTCTGCCTCTCTTCTCTGTATAACTCTGACTTTCAAGTGAATAAATAAATCTTTAAAAAAAAAAAAAAAAAGGTTGACGCCGCTTCTAGTCCTGGTCGGGGTGCCGGATTCTGTCCCGGTTGCTCCTCTTCTATTCTAGCTCTCTGCTATGGCCCGGGAATGCAGTGGAGGATGGCCCAAATGCTTGGGCCCTGCCACCCGCATGGGAGACCAGGAGAAACACCTGGCTCCTGGCTACAGATCAGTGCAGTGCGCCAGCTGCAGCGGCCATTGTGGGGTGAACCAACGGAAAAAGGAAGATCTTTCTCTCTGTCTCTCTTTCTCTCGCTGTCCACTCTGCCTGTCAAAAATAAAAAATAAAAAATAAAAAAAGATACACTTCTTATCTTTTGAAAGGCAAAGTGATAGAGACAGAGAGAACTTCCCTACTCTGGTTCATTCTCCAAATGCCAGCAGCCAGGGGTGGGCCAGGCTGAAGCAAGGATCCAGGAATTCCAACCAGGTCTCCCACATGGGTGGCAGGGACCCAGGCAGTTGGACTATCATCTACTGCCTTCCCAGGCAAATTAGCAGGGAGCTGGATCTGAATCAGAGTAGCCAAGACTTGAACTGGGTCTCAAATAAGGAATGCCAGAGTCCCAAGTGGTGATTCAACCTGCAGCACCACAACACTGACCCCTTCTCAATAACTTTTTGAAGTACTTTGTTAATATCTCTCCCCTGTGTATAGGAATCTGGTCATGTATATGATGGAAAGTTAGAATAGTTTTTAACAAAAAGGTTTAAGCATAATTATGTAGAAAATCAACTCATCTCTCTGAACTTGCACACAGTTGTCCTTGGGGGAAAATTCTTATAAGGGTGGCAGATTTGGGTCACCTTTCAGTTTATTCTCTTCTTTCCAGGAGATGGCAGTCTGTACATGGGCTTTTTCAATTGAATGCTCTAGACAAACTTTTAGATTGAGTCAGATTAGCATCCTTACAATAGAATTTAAAATTTTTTTGATTGTTCAATTTTATGCATTATTTTAAATTATTCTGCTTTAAAAGTTTTAAATATTACAAATAAGGCTAAAGTCTGCTTTTTATATCACCCATAATCACATTTTTTTTGAAGATTTATTTATTTGAAAGGCAGAGTTACAGAGAGGAAGAGAGAGAGCGAGGTCGTCCATCTGCTGGTTCACTCCCCAAATGGCCGCAATGGCCAGAACTGGGCCGCTCAAAAGCCAGGAGCCTGGAGCCTGGAGCTTCTTCAGGTCTGCCAAGTGGGTGCAGGTGCCTAAGGACTTGGGCCAACCTCCACTGCTTTCCTAGACCATAGCAGAAATCTGAATTGGAAGTGGAGCAGCTAGGACTCAAACTGGTGCTCATATGGGATGCTGGCATTAAAGGTGGTGGCTTTATCACTTTGCCATAGTGCTGGCCCCATCCAATTTTTTAAAATTCTTGTTTTCCTGACATAAATAGGAAAACATTGTGAAATGCTTACAATGGGAATTATACCAAAGAACACAAGTCTCTACTTGGAACAGTAATAAACGTATGATCTCAATATTCTCATCTGCCGACTCTTAAGTACAATGCAGTCAGTGAAAGCAAGAGCCAAAAATTGCTCTTGCCAAGGTCCCCGTAGCCCTAATAGCCAGGTTTAGCTGTATCTTTTCCATCTTTATCTCATATACCTTTTCTGTGGCTCTGTGAAGCTATTTCTTAACTAACCTTGAATTACTCAATGAAAGCTTTCTTTATCTAGCAACTAGATAATCTTTGCCTTCCTTGTTAGCAGGAAATTTATACCTATTTCTTCTTTTCTGCTTTGTTTCCATTCTAATCTTGATTTTAACTTCATATTTATATGATAACATTGTCTTTTGTCACTGATCTTAAATTTTTCCAAATAACTTATTTGGAATACACAGAGAGGCAGAAAGAGTGAGAGATCTTCATCTGCTGGGTCCTTCCCAGATGCCCACAACAGCCAGGGCTGGGCCAGGCAAAAACCTGGAACTCAAAACTCCATCTGGGTTTCCTATGTGGATGACAGGGATCCAGCAACTTGAGCCATTGCCTGTTGCCTCCCAAGATACTCATTAGTAATAAACTAGAATCAGAAGTGGAGCTGGGACTCCAATCCAGGCACCTCAGTGTGTGATGTAAGCATCCCAAGCAGGATCTTAACCACTTCACCAAATTGTTCCTTCCAGTCACTGGGACTTAAAGAGAATTTTGCCCCTGAAAGTTAGTTGTTCTAACCAATCAACAGTATATGTCTTTTTCCTAAAAAACACTATACTCATGGTTCTAACGGACTGTTTTCCTCCTCCTGGTTTGCTTTGTTCAAGGACTAATGTTTCGACGTTTTCACAATCAGATCTAGAACAGCAGAAGCAGATTTATCTCAGGAGGGTCATTGCTCATATACAAGATCCAGTGGACTCTAACCAAGGTAACGTGCTAACCAAATACCCACAAATAAAACATGGGGTGGGGCTCTTTCTTTCCAACAGAATGCATTTTAAACTGGGACATTGTTTTGAATTTTCTTAAATTGATGAGAAAGAAAATTTTCTTACCCAAAGACTCAAAGGATTGCCTAACCAGATAATCCCCAAAGAGGTTTGGTTAACCAGTATTAGAGAAGGATCTAAGCAAGCTCATTAGTACTGTACATGAAGAATGTTTCTTCATGGGAAGAAAGCGGGACTTTTGTGAGGAACCTCACAAAGGTTCATGGAAAATGCATAGTATGGAAAAACTATTCATGGAGTTCAAAAAAATTTTACATCAAAATAAACTTATTTTTAATCCCTTTTTCGGTGAACTTTTTTTTTTAAGGTACCCTCATACTTTTTTTGTTAGGGATTTTCTTCTTTGAAAAATACAAGTGGCTGACCAAGTGCAGCTTACTAATTATTGAGTCTTTTTTAGAAATTATTTTCCCATTGCCTTCAACATTTTTTTAAAAGATTTATTATTTGCTTATTTGAAAGGCAGATTTAGAGAGGAGAGACAGAGAGAGAGAAAGAGAGACAGAGATCTTCCATCCTTTGCTTCACTCCCAAAATGGCCACAACAGCTAAGACAGAAGCCATGAGGTGGAAGCTTCATCTGGGTCTCCTACGTGGGTGGCAGGGGCCCAAATACCTGGGCCATCTTCCAGTGCTTTCCCAGGTGCATTAGCAGGGAGCTGAATCTGGTGCACATATGGGATGCTGGCTTTGTAGGCTGTGGCTTCATCTGCTGCCCCGTGATGTGCATCCCTTCTTCAGCATAAAATGTAAAAAATTGCTTTTCAAATACCATCCTGCATTTTGTCCTCTGGATAAAAACTCTTGGAAGATTAGACTAACTTCTAGATCCTTTAAGCTGAGTTCTCTCTACTTCATTAGAAGCTATTGCAAACCAAAGTAGATAGACTTCTTTTTCCAGCACTCAAGACACTGCAGTTCATATTATCATTCAGTTTGAACTGTTGATGGCTAATAGGAAAATTCCTAAAGGGACATTTGTGAGCAGAATTAAAAATGCAGAGGTTAGAGAGGTTTCATACTACTGAAGGAATTCCTTCTCAAAAACACCCCAAATTCGTCATCTTTAGTTTCTTTCCCTGTTTGTTCTGCACATTTTTGAGTACTTTCAGTAGAGCTGGGTTTAAAGATTAGCAACTGGAAACAAAGAGCAGAAAGTGCAGCAGGAACAAGGAAGGAACTCTTCTGTTGATGCTTAGAGAGTAGAGATGGGGAAGGGGGGTTGCCTTAGGTAGACTCCACAGGGAAGATAGTTTAGTTACTCTAAGATATTTTGAAAATCACTAGAAAGGATTTTAAGGAAATTTTCCATACTGCAAAAAAGATTGCCCTCTTGACAAGTCTTGAATTATTTAGTAGGATTTTTTTTTTTACTTGTTTTATAAAGCTGTGAGTGAAAGGTTAAAAACTCTGAGACATCTGTCAGAAGAATTTTTGTTCTGGGTTCTATTAATTTTTACTTAAGAGTTCCTTTTTTTTTTTGGACAGGCATAGTTAGTGAGAGAGGAGAGAAAGGTCTTCCTTCTGTTGGTTCACCCCCAAATGGCTGCTACGGCCGGTGCGCTGTGCTGATCCGAAGCCAGGAGCCAGGTGCTTCCTCCTGGTCTCCCATGCGGGTGCAGGGCCCAAGCACTTGGGCCATCCTCCACTGCCTTCCTGGGCCACAGCAGAGAGCTGGACTGGAAGAGGAGCAACTGGGACTAGAACCTGGTGCCCATATGGGATGCCGGTGCCAAAGGCGGAGGATTAGCCAAGTGAGCCACGGCGCCAGCCCCAATTTCCTTAAGCAATCAAATATTATTCATACTGATTTCTCACCTCTCTGCTTGTGCAATGTTTTTCTTGAATTATTTTAGGTCGAGTGGAAGTAGAGATGCTGCCCTGTAGCGTGTCACGGGGCTGGGGACAGAGGGTGGATTTAAAAGCAGTTTGTCTGTATTCAGGGTCTGTGCAAGAGGCCTGCTCATTGTTTCCCCCTCTGTGAGGTGACTGTCTTATATCCTAGGCGCTTGACATTGATGATTTCCAATTATGTTTTCTTTTTTCATTCGAGGCATTTAAAGCAAGTTTCACAAGAAAAGCAATGAGTAGCTGCTCATTTTATAACATATTTTCCATGTTTTTCATTATTCAGCAATCTGTACCCAATGTTATAAAAATCTCTGTCCCAATATTCAGGGAACAGCTGGAATAGCTTAATATAGTAAAAAGATAGCATACTTCAGCGGTGAGGATGATAAGTACAAATTTAAGTACCATGCATGGAACCATATGTCACTCTAGAAACTAACATTTATTAAATCCTTACCATTAGTAGCAAGGAAATACTAACTTTCACACTGAAATTTTTTTAAGATTTATTTATTTACTTGAAAGGCAGTTACAGAGAGGCAGAGAGAGAGAGAATCTATCTGGTTCACTCCCCAAATGGCAGAGATGGCTGGAGCTGGGCCGAACTGAAGCCAGGAGCTTCTGCCCTGTCTTCCCACATGGATGCAGGGCCCAAGGACTTGGGCCATCTTCTGCTGCTTTCCCAGGCCATAGCAGAGAAGTGGGATTAGAAGTGGAGCAGGTGGGACTTGAACCGGTGCCCATATGGGATGCCAGTGCTGCAGGGCGGCAGCTTTTACCCACTTTGTCACAGCGCTGGTCCCTATTTTTAATTTTTAAAATTTATTTGAGGGGCTGGCGCTGTAGCACAGCAGGTTAACGCCCTGGCCTGCAGTGCCGCATCCCATATGGGTGCTGGTTGGCGTCCTGGCTGCTCTGTTTCCAATCCAGCTTTCTGCTATGGCCTGGGTAAGCAGCAAAAGATGGCCCTAGTGCTTGGGCCCCTGCACCTGCATGGGAGACCTGGAAGAAGCTTCTGGCTCCTGGCTTCAGATTGGCTCAGCTCTGGCCATTGCGGTCATTTGGGGAGTGAACCAGCAGATGGAAGACCTCTCTCGCTCTACCTCTCTCTGTAACTCTTTCAAATAAATAAAATTTAAAAAAAAATTACTTGAAAGGTGGAAAACAGAAGTCTTCATACTGCTGGTTCACTCCCCAAATGCCCACAATGGCTAGGGCTGGGGCAGGCAAAGCCAGGAGCCTGGAATTTAATTCAGGTCTCCTCTGTGGGTGGCAGGAACCCAAGTACATGAGCTGTCATCTGCTGCCTCCCTGGGTAAGCATTAGCAGGAAGCAGGGTTAGGAATCAAACCTAGGCACTCCAGTACTGGATGGAGGCATCTCAATCACTGTGCCAAATGCCCACCCCTGCCAAAAGGGTTTTTAATAACATTTACAAAGAAATACCAATCATTTCCTTCCGGGCAGTCCCCACTGATAGAAAATATTATATGGAATTAAAAGATTTTTTTAGAGATTTGTTTATTTGAAAGGTAGAGACAGAGGCAGAGAGTTCTTCCATCTTCGGTTCACTCCCCAAATGGCTGCAATGGCTAGAACTGGGCTGATCAGGAACCAAGAGCTTCCTCCTGGTCCACCATATGGGTGCTAGGGGCTCAAGGACTTGGACCGTCTTCCGCTGCTTTCCCTGGCACAATAGCAAGGAGTTGGGTTGGAAGTGGAGCAGCCAGGATTCGAACTGGTGCCCATATGGGATGCTGGCACGGCAGGCAGCAGCTTTACCTACTATGCCACAGCACTGGCCCCTGGAATTATAAATTCTTAGAGCAGAAAAGGACCATTACTGTCTTCTCTTTAATCTCCTAACACATGAATTTGTTTGATATATTTTTGCCAAATGGCCATTTGGGCTTTGCTTATAGTTCTGTTAATGGAATATTAATTACCATGAGGCAGGCCATTCATTCATTGCTTAGAAAACTAATTGTTGGAAAATTATTCCTTACATTGAGTCAGTTTTGGCTTCCCTGTAATTTCTGGTGGTAGTTTAGTCCTGCCCACTAGGATCACAACAAAATTTGTTCTTTCAGATATTAGAAAAAATGATTTTTCCTTAATAAAAAGAAAATAAATTAAAATCACCTATATTCCAGCTACTTTTTTTTTTTTTTTTTTTTGACAGGCAGAGTGGACAGTGAGAGAGAGAGACAGAGAGAAAGGTCTTCCTTTGCTGTTGGTTCACCCTCCAATGGCCGCTGCGGCCGGCGCACTGCGGCCGGCGCACCGCGCTGATCCGATGGCAGGAGCCAGGAGCCAGGTGCTTTTCCTGGTCTCCCATGGGGTGCAGGGCCCAAGCACCTGGGCCATCCTCCACTGCACTCCCTGGCCACAGCAGAGGGCTGGCCTGGAAGAGGGGCAACCGGGACAGAATCCGGCGCCCCAACCGGGACTAGAACCCGGTGTGCCGGTGCCGCTAGGCAGAGGATTAGCCTAGTGAGCCGCGGCGCCGGCCCTCCAGCTACTTTGAAATAATAAAATTAACATTTTTATTATCTTTTTTATACAGTAGAATATACACAGGGAAATCACATGTTTATAATGTGTTTTCTTTTTAATATATTTTAAGAACATTTCCATGTTAAGTATTTCACTTATGATTTCTTTTTTTTTTTTTTTTTTTTTTTTTTTTTTTTTTTTTTTTTTTTTTTTTTTTTGACAGGCAGAGTGGATAGTGTGAGAGAGAGACACAGAGAAAGGTCTTCCTTTTGCCGTTGGTTCACCCTCCAATGGCTGCTGCTGCTGGCGCGCTGTGGCCGGCACATCGCGCTGATCAGGAGCCAGGTGCTTCTCCTGGTCTCCCATGAGGGTGCAGGGCCCAACACTTGGGCCATCCTCCACTGCACTCCCGGGCCATAGCAGAGAGCTGGCCTGGAAGAGGGGCAATCGGGACAGAATCTGGCGCCCCGACTGGGACTAGAACCCGGTGTGCTGGCGCCGCAAGGCAGAGGATTAGCCTATTGAGCCACGGCGCCGGCCTCACTTATGATTTCAGTGGTTGCAAAGTTCTCTTAATTTATTCCATCTGGATAATTAGGTTGTGTCCATTTTCATTACTAATGCTGCAGTGAACATTCTGGTTAATAAATGTTTATGTACAACTCTTATTTCTATAGGATGATTGCCTCGAAGTAGAATCGCTGGGTAAAGTATGTAAATATTTTAAATCACCTGCTCCAGGTCTTTCTATTTTTTTAGTTTCATTATGACTCCCTAAAGTTTTGAAAGTATATTATATTGGGGCTGGCGCTGTGGCGAAACGGGTAAAGCTGCCACCTGCAGTGCCAAATCCATATGGGCGCCGGTTCGAGTCCCAGCTGCTTCACTTCACTTCAGATCTGGCTCTCTGCTATGGCCTGGGAAAGCAGAAGATGGCCCAAGTCCTTGGGCCCCTGCACCTGGTGGGACATCTGGAAGAAGCCCCTGGCTTTGGATTGGCACATCCAGAAGAAGCTCCTGGCTCCTGGCTTTAGATCAGCATAGCTCCAGTCATTGGCGGCCAACTAGGGAGTGAGCCAGGGGATGGAAGACTCTCTCTCTCTCTCTCTCTCTCTCTCTCTCTGCCTCTCTGTAACTCTGCCTTTTAAATAAATAAATCTTTAAAGATGGGGCCGGCGTTGTGGCATAGTGGGCTAAGCCTCCACCTGCAATGCCAGCATCCCATATGGGTACCGGTTCATGTCCTGGCTGCTCCTCTTTTGATCCCGCTTTCTGTTATGGCCTGGAAAAGCAGTAGAAAATGGCCCAAGTGCTTGGATCCCTGTACCCTGGTGGAAGACCCAGAAGAAGCCCTTGGCTTTGGATTGGCTCAACTCTGGCTGTTGTTGCCATTTGGGGAATGAACCAGCAGATAGAAGACTTTTCTCTCTAACTCTCTCAAAATAAATAAATTTTTTTAAGAAGTATATTGTAGTCAACTGTAGTTGCTGTTATTTGGGGTGCTCGGTTTAACTCAGATTTGACTGGGTATTAGTTTCTTCAAGCTGGTTCTCATTCCTTTTGAAATTACTTCATTAATCTTAATTATAGTAAAACTATAAAATTTACCATTTTTAAATGTATAGTTTAGAGGGCATTGTGGCACAGCTAGTTAAACCATTGCTTGCAATGCTGGCATCCTACATCAGAGTGCTGGTTTGAGCCCTGGCTCTTTGACTTGCTTGCTTTTTTTTTTTTTTTTTTAAAGGATTTATTTAAAAGAATTATAGGGAGACAGAGATCTTCCATCCACTGGCTCATTCCCTAAGTGGCTGCAGTGGCTAGGGCTGGACCAGACCAGAGCCAAGAACTTCATCCAGGTCTCCCACATGGGTGCAGGGGTCCAAGCCCTTGGGACATCCTGTGCTGCTTCCCTAGGTGCAGTAGAGAGCAGGATTGGAAGTGGAGATTCCCCAGGTGCATTAGCAGGGAGCTGTGTCAGAAGTGGAGCAGGGGCCGGCACTGTGGCGCAGTGGGTTTATGCCCTGGCCTGAAGCACTGGCATCCCATATGGGCGCCAGTTCCAGTCCCGGCTGTTCCACTTCCAATCCAGCTCTCTGCTGTGGCCTGGGATAGCAGTAGAAGATGGCCCAAGTCCTTGGGCCCCTGGACCCACGTGGGAGACCCGGAAGAAGCTCCTGGCTTCAGATTGGCACAGTTCCAGCTGTTGCGGCCAGTTGGGGAATGAATCATCGGATGGAAGACCTCTCTGCCTCTCCTCTCTCTGTGTAACTCTGACTCTCAAGTAAAATAAATAAATCTTTAAAAAAAAAAAAAAAAATGGAGCAGCCTACTCAACTGGTGTCCATATGGGATGCTGGAGTCACAGGCGGCAGCTTAATCCTCCATGCTATAAGGCTTGCACATCTATTCTGCTTTCAGTGCACCTAGGAAGACAGCAGAGATTGGCCTAAGTACTTGGGCTCTTGCAACCCCTGAGGGAAACCCAAATGGAGTTCTGGGCTTGGCTTTAGTCTGGACCATCCTAGCTATTGAAAGAGAGTGAACTGGGGGCCAGCAATATGGCACAGTGGGTAAAAACCCCTGGCCTGCAGCACTGGCATCCCATGTGGGTGCTGGTTTGAGTCCCAGCTGCTCCTCTTCTGATGCAGCTCTCTGCTATGGCCTGGAAAAGCATCAGAAGATGGCTCCCTACACACAGAAAAGGCTCATATATTTTTTTTAAAGATTCATTTATTTGAAGGCAGTGTTATAGAGAGGCAGAGAGAGGTCTTCCATCTGCTAGCTTGCTTCCCAGATGGTTGAAATGGCCGGAGCTGTGCTGATCTGAAGCCAGGAGCCAGGAGCTTCTTCCAGGTCTCTCATGCAGGTACAGGGGCCCAAGAACTTGAGCCATCTTCCACTGCTTTCCCAGGCCATTGCAGAGAGCTGGATTGGAAGTGGAGCAGCCGGGACTTGAACTGGCGCCCACATGGGATGTCAGCACTGCAGGTGGTGGCTTTACCTGGCATGTCACAGCACCAGCCCCAATAAATCTTTTTTTAAAAAAATAAAATAAGTGAACTAACAAGTGGAAGATCTCTGTCTCTTCCTCTTTCTGTATCAGTCTGCTAGTCAAATAAGTAAATCTTAAAAAGTATAGTTCAAGGGGCCAGCGCTGAGATGTAGCAGGTGAAACCGTTTTTCCGGTCCCAAACCAGGAACCAGGAACTTCACTCAGGGCTTCTACATGGGTGCAGGGGCCCAAATACTTGGGCCATCTTCTGCCTTTCCAGGTGCATCAACAGGGAGCTGGATGGAAAGCAAAGCAGCTGGGACATGAACTGTAGCCCGTGTGGGATGCTGGCATCGCAGGCAACCAGCTTAACCTGTGAAGCCAGAACACTGGCCCCTCTGCAGAAATTTCTCATCATATAGTTCTGAAACTATATGCATTGGGGCCGATACTGTGGCGCAGCAGGTTAATGCCCTGACCTGAAGTGCCGGCATCCCATATGGGTGCCTGTTCGAGACCCGGCTGCTCCACTTCCTATCCAGCTCTCTGCTGTGGCCTGGGAAAGCAGTAGAAGATGACCCAAGTCCTTGGGCCCCTGCACCCTTGTGGGAGACCTGGAGGAAGCTCCTGGTTTCTAGCTTTGGATCAGCACAACTCCGTTGCGGCCATCTGGGGAGTGAACCAGCGGAGGGAAGACCTCTCATTCTCTCTGCCTCTCCTCTATGTAATTCTGACTTTCAAATAAATCTTAAAAAAAAAACTACATGCATTAAACATTTCCCATTCTTCCCTTCCCCTAGTTCCTGTAAACTACCATTCCACTTCTGTTTGTTTTGGATTTATTTAGTTATTTTAAATGCAGAGAGAAAGAGAGAGATTGACTGGTTCTCTCCCCAAATGACTGCAAAGGGTGGAGCTTGTCTTTCCTGAAGCCAGGAGCTGGGAACCTACATTCCTGTCTCCCATGTGGGTGTAGGGGCCCAAGGACTTGGGCCATCCTCCGCTGCCTTTCCAGGCACATTAGCAGGGAGCTGGATCAGAGGTGGAACAGTGGGGACTCGAACTGACCCCCTATTTAATCTTAGAACTTAATCTTCCTCTACCCTCACAAATGCTGAAACACACTCTGTATTCTGTCATGTCTTATTTTCTGGAGACCCTCTTGCTTGACCCTCTGTTCTGCTGTAGTCTGCAGGGCTTGTACTCTAGCCTTGCTTAGAGAGTCCTAGCATTTATTTCCCTTTGCTGTCCTCCTGCCCTGAATTCTGTTTTCTGGAGCCCCTATTTTTCCTCTCTTGTTCTTTGGTTTCAGTAGAATATATCCTCTAAGAATTTCTAAGGAAGAAAGCATAGGAGATTCATTTTTGGGGTCTCTACATATTTAAAAACCTTTTTATTCTATCTTCCTATCTGGTTGATATTTGGTATAGAGTTATAAATTGAAAACCATTTTTTTTTTCATAATTCTTAAGGCATACATTCATTGTTGCTGTTAAAAAGGCTATTATCAGAGTGGGCATTGTTGGACAGTGGATTAAGTTGCTGCTTGTGACGTCCTATATCCCATGTCCTAGTGCCATTTGAGTCCTGACCACCCTGCTTCCCATCCAGCTTCCTGCTGTTGCATCCTGGGAAGCAGTGATGGTAGCTCAAGGTCTTGGGCCCCTTCCACCTTTATGGGAGACCCAGATGGAATTCTTGCCTCTTGGCTTTGTCCTGTTCCAGCCTGGTTATTGCAGATATTTAGGGAGGTGAACTAGCCGATGGAATATCTCTTTCTCATTCTATCCACTTTGCCTTTCAAGTAGTAAATCTTTAAGAAAAATAAGAAACATTTTTTAAAAGCTAATCAGTTTAATTCCTTTGTGTGTGACTTAACCTTTTCCTCTCTGAAAATATCTGTGTTCTTTTTATCTACTGTATTCTAAAATTTTGTAGTGATTATTGAGATGTGTTGACATGGTCTTTTTTCCCCCTATTGCATTCCTTATTTTAGAAATTCAGTGGGCCTTTTAACCTGCAAAACGTAGTCTTTAGTTGGGAAGTTGTTTTTTTTGTTGTTGTTGTTGTTTTTTATAGTTTTTCTTCCTCTTTCCATTATCTGTTCTCTTTCAGGAACTCCTAATAGATACTGAACCTTCAAGGATTGATGTTCTGAGTCTCTTTCCATCTTTGTTCTGCCTATTCACTCTGGGATGTTTTCTCAACTATATCTTTTTATCCTTTTATTGACTTCTTTATTTCCCTATTTATGTTTATACTTTCCAAAAGTTCTTTGTTGTTTTATTCCGTTTTCATAGCATTTTATGGATGAATTTATCATTTTCTGAAGATATCTCTTCTTTTTGAATTATAATTGAAGTACAGCGTACATTTTCATGTGCTTGTTTGTCATCTCTATATATGTTTTTAAAGTTTTATTTATCTGAAAGAGTAACAGAGGGAGAGGTTTTGCATTCGTTGGTTGACTCCTCAAATGCCTACAAAAACCACAACTGGTCCAGGCCAAAGCCAAGAGCCTGGAACTCTATCTAGCTCTCCCATGTGGGTGGCAGGAACCCAAGTACTTGGGCCATCATTTTCTGTATCCCAGGATCATTTGTAGGAAGCTGGATTGAAAGTGGAGATGAGACTTGATCTGATACGGGATGAAGGCATACCAAGTGGTGACTTAACCCGCTGTGTCACAACACCTGAGCTCTTTTGTTGTTGTTAGCATCAGCTTTAGCTTGTCAATTCAAGTATACCTGCTGGGTATTTAATTGGAATTGTTGCCGGCGCCGCGGCTCACTAGGCTAATCCTCCGCCTAGCGGCGCCGGCACACCGGGTTCTAGTCCCGGTCGGGGCGCCGGATTCTGTCCCGGTTGCCCCTCTTCCAGGCCAGCTCTCTGCTGTGGCCAGGGAGTGCAGTGGAGGATGGCCCAGGTGCTTGGGCCCTGCACCCCATGGGAGACCAGGAAAAGCACCTGGCTCCTGGCTCCTGCCATCGGATCAGCGCGGTGCGCCGGCCGCAGCGCGCCGGCCACGGCGGCCATTGGAGGGTGAACCAACGGCAAAGGAAGACCTTTCTCTCTGTCTCTCTCTCTCTCACTGTCCACTCTGCCTGTCAAAAAAAAAAAAAAAAAAAATGGAATTGTTATAGCTTATATTTTAAAGATCTTATACATGTTCTCTTAAATTCATTAATTGGGCCGGCGCCGTGGCTCAATAGGCTAATCCTCCACCTTGCGGCGCCGGCACACCGGGTTCTAGTCCCGGTCGGGGAACCGGATTCTGTCCCGGTTGCCCCTCTTCCAGGCCAGCTCTCTGCTATGGCCAGGGAGTGCAGTGGAGGATGGCCCATGTGCTTGGGCCCTGCACCCCATGGGAGACCAGGAAAAGCACCTGGATCCTGGCTCCTGCCATCGGATCAGCGCGGTGCGCCGGCTGCAGCGGCGGCCATTGGAGGGTGAACCAACGGCAAAAAGGAAGACCTTTCTCTCTCTGTCTCTCTCTCTCACTGTCCACTCTGCCTGTAAAAAAAAAAAAAAAAAAAATTCATTAATTAAGTACAAGGGTACCTTAACATAAAGTTCATGGAAAATGGAATTTAAAGATACATTTGGATGCTGGTGTTGTGGTACAATGTGTAAAGCTGCTGCTTGCAATACCAGCATCCCAGCTACTCTGTGTCTAATCCAACTCCTTGCTGATGTCCTGGGAAGGTAGCCGATGATGGCCCAAGTACTAGAGCCCCTGTCATTCTTGTGGGATATATCAGGATAGAGTTCCTGGCTCCTGGCTTTGTCCTGGCCCACTCCTGGCTATTACGGACATTTGTAGAGTGAACTAGGGGATGAAAGATCTGTCTCTTGCTTTTTCTTTCAAATAAATACATCGTCAGGTCTGGTGTTGTGCCCACAGTGCCGGCATCACATGTGGGTGCTGGTTCAAGTCCTAGCTGCTCCACTTCTGATCCAGCTCTCTGCTGGTGCACCTCTGAGGGCAGTGGAGGACAGCCTGGGTGCTTGGGCCCCTGCACCCGTGTGAGAGACTGAAGAAACGCCTGGCCTCAGCCTGGCCCAGCCCCAGATGGTTGCAGCCAGCTAGGGAGTGAGCCAGTGGATGGAATACCTCTCTCCATCCCTCCTTTTCTCTCTTTCTCTAGCTCTAACTTTCAAATAAATAAGTCTTATTTTAAAATTAAATACTTCATCAAACTTTTTTTAAATAATAAATTTGTTTAGGTTCAAAAATTTTGAAATCCCCGCATAATTTTTTCATAATACACATTTTATTATGAGCTTTTTAAATACTCCTCATATGTATGGATTTCAAAGTTTTTTGTGCTAAGATAAACTGAATTCCATTTTTACACAAACATTTGGAAATAACCCTCATTTTATGTTATTGTAAATGGTAGACTTTTATGTTTTAATTTCCAGTCGGCATATAGAAAACAAGTGATTTTATATTTTGATATTGTATCGTACAAACCATGCTAAATTTTGCTAACATTTTAATGGATTCCTTTAGAACTTGTTGTGTTACATGGTAATATTATCTGCAAATAAAGACAACATTTCTTTCCAACTTATGAGCATTTCCTTTCTTCCCATGTTGCACTGACTGGAACTTTTAGTATGTTAGTAGCTGTATATTTATCATAGATGTCCTTTATCAGTTTGAGAAAGTTCTCATATTCAAAGTTTTGGTGAGAGTTTTTCTCATGAATGAGTGGTGAATCTTACCAAATGGTTTTTCTGCATTTATTTAGAATATCATATAGTGTTTTTCCTTTGTACTTGGTTGCATTCTATTTTTAAATTTTTACTTGTTAGTCCAACTTCTATTTCTAGGATAAATTCATTTGGTCTTGGTGAATTATTCCTTAATAATTTGTAATACTTTTTTTTTTAGGATTTTTATTTATTTATTTGAAAGAGTTCCAGAGAGGCAGAGAGAGAGAGAGAGAGAGGGAGGGAGAGGGAGAGGGAGAGAGGGAGAGAGAGGTCGTCCATCTGCTGGTTCACTCCCAAAATGGCTGCAATGGCCGGAACTAAACCCATCCAAAGCCAGAAGCCAGGAGCCTCTTTCAGGTTTCCCACGAGGGTGGAGGAACCCAAAGACTTGGGCCATCTTCTGCTGCTTTCCCAGGCACATTAGTAGGGAGCTGGATTGGAAGTAGAGCAACCAGGACTCGAACTGATGCCCATATGGGATGCCAGCACTGCAACCCACTGTGCCATAGCACTGGCCCTTACTCTTTAATTTTTAATGTTGGTCATTGTGCCTTTGTTTTCTTGAACATTATATCTAAAAATTTATCAATTTTAGTGACCCCCTCACTCTCCCCAAGTAAGTTTTTAGTCATATTTTTATATTAGTTGTGGCCATCATGTTTTCTGTTTCATTGATATTTTTCACTTTGTTTTTTCTTTTCTTTCACTTTTTTTGAGTTTAATTTGCTTTTGTTTTCTAGATTTTTTTAAAAAAAGGATGTATTATTTATTTATTTGAAAATCAGAGCAAAACAGAGATCTTCATTTACTGGTTCACTTCCCAGATGCCTGCAATGGCTAGGTCTGGGCCAGGCCAAACCCAGGAGCCAGGAACCCCTTCCTGGTCTCCATATGTGGTGGAGGCACAAGTACTTGGGCCATCTTCCATTGCCTTCCCAGACACATTAGCAGGGAACTGGGTTAGAAGCAGAGCAGCTGGGAGTCTAACTAGTGGCCATATGTGATGCTGGTGGTGCAAGCTTTGGCTTAATCCACTATACCACAGTGCTGGGCCCTAGCTTTCTTTTGTTTTGACTTATGTTTGCATTTTTTTCTTTCTTTGACTTTTCTTTCTTTTTTAAAGATTTTTATTTATGTTTGAAGGGCAGAGAGAGGGAGAGGCAGAGAGAGAGAGGTCTTCCATCCGCTGGTTCATTCCCCAAATGGCTGCCAGTGGCTGTAGCTGAGCCGATCTGAAGTCAGGAGCCAGGAGATTCTTTTGGGTCTCCCACGTGGGTGCAGGGGCCCAAGGACTTGCACCATCTTCTGCTTTCCCAGGCCATAGCAGAGAGCTGGATCGGAAATGGAGCAGCCGGGACTCGAACCTGAGCCCATATGGGATTCCAGCACTGCAGGCGGAGTCTTAGACCACTGTGCCTCAGTCCCGCATCTCTTCTTTTGACTTTTATTTTTAAAAGATTTAATTATTTATTTAAAAGTCAGAGTTACACAGAGAGAGAAGGGGAGGCAGAGAGGTCTTCCATTCACTGGTTCACTCCCCAATTGGCCACAATGACCAGAGCTGTGCTGATCCAAAGCCAGGAGCAAGGAGCTTCCTCCGGGTCTCCCACATGGGTGCAGGGACCCAAGCATTTGGGCCATCTTCTGCTGCTTACCCAGGCCATAGCAAAGAGCTGGATTGGAAGTGGAACAGCCGGGATTCAAACCGGCACCTATGTGGGATGCCAGCACTGCAGGTAGTGGCTTTACTTGGTAAGCCACAGCGCCGGCTCCTTCCTTTGACTTTTGACTTACCTTTGTCTATGTGCTTGACGCAATGTCTGTAGACAGCTTATAGTTGAATCTTGCTTTTGTCCCCCCAGCCTCACAATCAGTTTCACATTTGGTTGTATTAAATCTACCATCTTGATGCTTATTTCAATTTGTATAACAAGCTCATTGCCTATTAACATAAGTAACATATTATAAGTAACTCTGCTTTTATATTAGTATATTTATTACACATAGCTATCTACCTAAACAAAGCACATTTATGAAAAGGTGACACTCTTTAATATATGGCTTTATTGGAGACTACTGGATTCTCTTTTTGTGATTGTGAATTTGATAATCTGTCACCTAGCCTCTAGAAAGCTCTACCATGCACCTGTGAGAGAATATAAATGAAAAAGCCAAATAACGGGGCCGGTGCATGGCGTAGCAGGTAAAGCTGCCTCCTGCAGTGCTGGCATCCCATATGGGCACTGGTTCGAGTTTCGGCTGCTCTGCTTCTGATCCAGCTCTCTATGCTGTGGCCTGGGAAAGCAGTGGAAGATGGCCCAAGTCCTTGGACCCCTGCCTCCGCGTGGGAGACCCAAAATAAGCTCCTGGCTCCTGGCTTCAGATTGGTGCAGCTTCAGCTGTTGTGGCCAATTGGAGAGTGAACCAGAGGATGGAAGACTTTCTCTCTCTGCCTCTCCTCTCTCTGTGTAACTCTGATTTTCAAATAAAGAAATCTTTAAAAAAGCCAAATAACATGTTAGTGTTATGAAAATAATTTTGACCTAGTAAAGCCTCAAAAGGGTCTTGAAAATCCCAGGGATCCTTGAACACACTTTGAGAGCTATTGCTCTGTAGTTTACAAGTAATGTATCATTTATATTTATCCTGGCAGCACACATTTCCAGGGGCCTATGTTGTGGTGTGGTGGGTTAAGTCGCCACTTGGGATGCCAGCGTCTCCTATTGGAATGCAGGTTTGGGTCCCAACTACTCTGCTTCTAAACCTGGGAAGGCAGCAAGGCAGCAGAAGGTGGACCAAGAACTTGGGCCTCTGCCACCCATGTGGGAGGTGAGGAAGGGATTCCTGGCTCCTGGATTTGGCCTGGCCTACACCTGGTTGTTATAACCATTCGAGGAGTGAAGATCTTTGTTTCGCTGTCTTTGTCACTCTACCTTTCAAATAAATAAAAATTTAAAAAATTAGACACTTCCAAGTCTCCCTCCTTCTGTGTGTGCTTTTGTTTTATATATAAACCATGTTATACATTATTATTTTTGCCTTAGTCAATTATCTCTTTAAAGAGATTCTAAAAATGAGAATAATAAGTCTTTTATATTTGCTCATGTAGTTAACATTTCTAGTGCTCTTTATTTTTTTGAAAGACAAGGAGACACAGAGATCTACCATATGTTGATTTACTTCCCACATGCCAGAGACAGCCTGAGGCCAAGCCAGGCTGATGCCAGGAGCCCGGAACTCAATGTGGGTCTCCAACATGGCTGACAGGAACCAACTCACTTGAGCCATCAGCTGTTGCCTCCAGTTGTATGCCTTAGCAGGAAGCTGGAATCGAGAGTAGAGCCAAGATCTGAACTCGGGCCTGTGATACGTGACACAGGCATCCCCAGCAGTGTCTTAACTGCTGTACCAAGTACCTTCCCTAGTGCTGCTGCTTCCTTTCTATAGATAAAGGTTTCCATCTGGTATTATTTTTCTTTTTCCTGATGAACATCTTTTAATATTTCTCATAGTACAGATCTGCTGGTGGTGAAGCCTCTGGTTATTTAGGAAGTGTTTGTTTTGCCTTCATTTTAGGAAAAAAAAGTTTTATCTGTTTGAAAAACAGAGACCAACAGACAGATCTCACACTACTAGTTCACTTCCCAAAAGCCCACAGCTGCCAGGGCTGGGCTAGGCTAAAATGAGGAACCAGGAACTCAATCCAGGTCTCCCGTGTGGGTGGCAGGAGCCCAACTACATGAGCCATCACTGCTGCCTCCCAAGGTCCACACCAGCAGAAAGCTGTAATCAGAGCAGAGCCAGGACTCAAATCCAGGGACTCCAAAATAAGATGTGGATGTCCCAGGTGGTGTCCTAACTTCTAGGCCAGACTCCTGCCCCTGCCTTTTTAAAAAGCAGTCCGATGTGGCATAGTGGGTTAAGCCTTTACCTGGAAAGCTGGCATCCCATATAGGCACCAGTTGAAACCTTGCTGCTCCGCTTTTGATCCAGCTCCCTGCTAAAGGCTTGGGAAAAGCAGCGGAAGGTGGCCCAAGTGTGTGGGCCCCTGCAGGCCATGTGAGACCCAGAAGAAGCTCCTGGCTCCTAGCTTTGGCCTAGCCCAGCCCTGGCCATTGTGGCCACCTGAGAAGTAATCAGATGGAAGAGCTCTCTCGTTCTCTCTGTTTCTCCATCTCTCTCTCTGACTTTCAAATAAATAAATCTTTTAAAAATAATAGAAAAGATATTTTAAAAAGCTTTTTTTGGACAATTAGATTCATAACAAGTTTCCAGCCTCAGCTTAGTTGATCCCTTCTGGAGCCGCAGTTCTGATCAGTCTCAAGGCAGTTTTATAGATTTTTTCATATATTTTTGCCCAGCTTCTAGTTGCTCACAGTAGGAGGCAAAGTCCCCCATCCATCTTGAAGATTTTATTTATTTGACAGAGTTACAGACAGAAAGAGAGAGAAAGGTCTTGCTTCCATTCTTTCCCCAAATGGCCACAACAGCTGGAGCTGTGCCAATCCGAAGCCAGGAGCCAGGTGCTTCCTCCTGGTCTCCCATGTGGGTGCAGGGGCCCAAGCACTTGGGCCATCCTCCACTGCCTTCCCGGGCCACAGCAGAGAGCTGGCCTGGAAGAAGAGCAACTGGGACTAGAACTGGCGCCCATAAATTCTACAAATTTTAATTCTGCCTTTACCAAGACTGTTGGTATTTGTGTGTCAATCAGAAACCCATGTAAAATCACTTCAAAGATGAGTTATATAATAATTGCTTCTTTTAAAAGCTTTTTGCCTTGTCTATGAGGAAATTCAGTTAAGATTTGTACTAGATTATTGCAGTTTTGTTGACTTAGAAGTGACACATGCATTCCTGTTTCTTACATTTTTTTTGTTCTTATTTTGGTAATCTGTTTAATAAAAGCAGTAGTCCATGGCTCCTGCATCACATTTTTCCTTTCCTCTTCCCTTTATTCAGTCTTCTTAGACTGAATGAAACAAAGTATGATTGCTTTAAAATTTTTTTTAAATTTATTTTTATTTTCTTTGGAAGGCAGAGAGACAGAGGTCTTCTATCCTCTGATTCACTCCCCAAATACCCACAACAGCCAGTGCTGGACCAGACTGAAGACAGGAGCCAGAAATTCATTCTAGGTCTCCCATGTGTGTAGCAGGGACCCAAGCATTTGAACCATCATCTGCTGCCTTCCCAGGATGCACTTTAGCAGGAAGTTGGGTTGGAAGTAGAAGAGCTGGGCCTCAAACTAGGCACTCTGATATAGGATGTGGGCATCCCGAATGAGGACTCCAGTGCTGTGCTGAGCACCTGCCCCCCTAAGATTGCTTTCAAGTAACTCAGTTTCAGGATTTACAGAAGAGGTTGAATATTAGACCCTCAACAACATCACAAGGCCTCATTGTGAAAAGAATCAGCCATAGAGCCAAGTACCATACTTCTCGGGAGAGGGTGCCTTTGTTCATATTCAGATTTTCTCTGACCAGTATTTCTTCTACCTATTGCTGGTGACTGTTCTCTCTCAGAACTTTGCCTGTGCTGTTCTCTCTGATTCCCATTATTACAGCTCATATTCACATTTTAAAGGAGAGTATCTGATTAATTTAATGACCCATTTGTGACAGAACACTTTGTAGACCTCAGCCAGCCAAGAGATTCTCTGTGGTACAAAATATGGTGACCTAGAAAGCCTGTCAGAATTGGCATAGCAGGCACTCGGGATTCTCCATTCTCTCCTCTACTGTGACACAACAATTGATTCACTTCTGATTCTTTAAGGATAGTTGTTCCCCTCGATGTTCCCCAAAACCAGCCAGCTCATATTTATAGATTATTATTTAGATGGATTACAGATCCCATTCCTGAAGTTAATTTTTTTTTCTCCTGATTTTGTTCTTAGATAAAAAACAAAGGACAGTCTTCACCACCTTTTAGCCACAACTTAAAATAAACCCATGATACTGATTGTGGGTCCAAGAAAGCCCATCTGTTAGAGACTGTGAAGAGAAGAAAAAATTGAAATGTTTCCATTCTTGTTAGCATCTCTAAATTTGGAGGAAGAGGTTGAAGTTATGAGCTAAAATAAGATTTTTGGGTTAGTAGCTCCACCTGAGTTTGAGTCCTGGCACATTAGCTCCCATAATCTTTAGACTACTAAATCTTAAAATTTTATTAGTAATAAGGTAACCCTACTCTGACACAGTAAGTCCTCCCTCCTTCCCTCCCTCCCTCCCTCCCTTCCTCCCTTCCTTCCTTCTACAGACAGCACAGGAGGACATTAGCCCATGCACACAACAGCCCAGGGTCACAGCAGTTCTGTGCTTGTAGGCAGTTCTGGCAGGCAAAGGCTGTTACTACAGAGCTTTCCTAGGGGGCTGGGCACCTTTGGGAGGAGCCTGAGCTGGAACTGGTGCTCTGCATGCAGCCTGGGACTTGTTTGAGCCTTGGCCTTGGCCTTCATTTGAGGCTCAGTCTTGGCCTTTGTCTTGGTCTTTATCCAGGATAGCCTAAGACTTTGGTAACGTGGGCATTCACACGCTTCCCAAGCTTGGGGTGGGTGATGTAGGCAAGTTAGTCGAGCTTGCAGCTGACACCCTTTGGGATCCTAGGGCCTTGATAGCTTCAGCACATGCATTCATAGCCGTGGTGTTGTTGGCATGTATCATCTTCAGGCTTTCTTTTGCTGCTTGGCAAAACACATCTTCCTCAGGAACTTGGGGTCCACCCCTTTAAGAAATTCATATCTTTGTGATTGCGGTTTCTCGATTCCATTTCTGTGCCGTTTTCGGGACTGGTTGTTGTTGGTGTGGTTCTTGGACTTAGCCATATCTGTATTGTAACCTGCGGCTGCCTAAGCACCTGGGACTAGAACAGTAAGTTCTTAATGGTAATGAAAACTTAACATTTCTTGTTGCATGATCTGAGACACTTACTGAGCCCTGTTTACTCAGTCCTGTTCTAAGTACCAAGAGGGTGTACAGGAGACACATTTCAGTATTTTTCTTGCTTTCTGATCTCAACTATGAAATGTTAGTCCTAGAAATTTTTTAAAGGAAATTCAAGCCTACGGTGGTATTGTATTGTTGGGGTTTTGGTTCTGTCACTAGTGGTATGACCTGGGCAAATTACTTAACTTTCTTTGTCTCAGTTTCTTGAAAAATTTTTTAATAGTTTTCTTAGTCTGTAAAATGGGGGAAGTACCTTATAGTTTTATTGTAAAAAAAAAAAATAAATAAATAAATGAAGGGCAGGCATTGTAGTGCCAGTGGGTTAAGCCACCTCTTGAAATGCTTGCATCCCATTGCAGAGTACATGAATTCTAGTAATGGCTATTCCATGCCTCCCATCCAGTTTGCTAGTGTACCTGAGAAGGCAGCAGATGATGGCCCACGTACTTGGGTTCCTGCCACCCACTTAGGAGACCTGAATGGAGTTCCTGGCTCCTGGGTTTGGCCTGGCCTACCAGTGGCTGTTGGCAGGCATTTGGGGAGTGAACTGATAGATGCAGGATAATCTCTATCTCTCCCCCTCTGTCATTCTGCCTTTTAAATAAATAAGTATCTATTTTTTAAAAAGAATAAGTGAGTTAATATATGTAAAAGCACATAGGAACATGCCAGATACATGGTAAGTGCTATGTAAATTATAGCTGCTGAACTTTCATTCCTAGTATTTGTATATTAGGCTCCTCGGGCCCAACTGGCTGTTCTTTCTTTTCTCTGTTTAATGTAAATGGATTTCCTTGTAGCAAGTCTATAGTATGTCTAGTTTCCTTTAACAAGGCATTTCGGTAGGATCTAAATGTTAGGCGATGACGGAGGTGAAGGACATGGTCTACAAATAATCTTGTGGTTCCATTTTGATAAACACAAAATTTCCATCTAGTGCCTGTCTGATAATGCTTTCACACGAAAAAACAGATCTTGAAAGTTTTACAAAGCCAGTTATCTCCCAGTTCCACTGAAATGTTCTTTTTGGGAGCCTACAGGGGGTGAGGTGCTAGTGATGTGAAAGGATAGAGGGAAGGCAGTTGGAATTGAGACCTTTGGTTCTAGTTTAACAACTCTAGCAAGTAAGGAATGTTCTAATTTAGAGCTACTTCCCCTAAAGGGAAAACTCACTTTGGATTTATGTTCTCCCTCAAGGAATGAGAGTAATATTTTCTTTTTGTATTAGTGAGATTGAACATTCTTTTCTTTCTTTTTTAAGATTTGTTTATTTGGGCCAGCGCCGCGGCTCAATAGGCTAATCCTCCACCTTGCGGGCCAGCACACCAGGTTCTAGTCCCGGTCGGGGCACCGGATTCTGTCCTGGTTGCCCCTCTTCCAGGCCAGCTCTCTGCTGTGGCCAGGGAGTGCAGTGGAGGATGGCCCAAGTGCTTGGGCCCTGCACCCCATGGGAGATCAGGAGAAGCACCTGGCTCCTGCCATCAGATCAGCGTGGTGCGCCGGCCGCAGCGTGCCAGCCGTGGCGACCATTGGAGGGTGAACCAACGGCAAAGGAAGACCTTTCTCTCTGTCTCTCTCTCTCACTGTCCACTCTGTCAAAAAATAAAAATTAAAAAAAGATTTGTTTATTTGAAAGGCAGAGTTAGAAAGGAGAGACAGATCTTCCATCTGCTGGTTCACCCCCCAAATGGCTGCAATGGTTGGGGCTGGGATAGGCAGACATGGGTGCAGAGATCCAGGGACTTGGGCCATCTTCTGCTGCTTTCCCAGGTTCATTAGCAGGGAGTTGGATCAGAAGTGGAGCAGCCAGGACTCAAACTGGCACCATATGGGATGCTGGCGCTGTAGATTGCTGTTCAAGCTGCTGTGCCACAACGCCAGCCCCTCATTTTGTTTTAAAAAAAAAAAATATTTGAGAGGCAGAGTGACAGAGAAAGATCTTACACCCACTGGTTCACTCCCTAAATGGCTACAAGAACAGGGTTGGGCCAGGCTGAATCCAAGAGCCAGGAACTCCATCTGGGTCTCTACATGGGTGATAGGGACTTGATTACTTAAGCCATCATCTGCTGCTTCCCAGAGAGCTGGACTGGAAGCAGAGCAAGCAGGACTCAATTGGTGCTCTGAGATGGGATGCGAGTATCCCTTGTGGTGACCTTACCCACTGTGCCACAATGCCTACTGCTTCATTAGGATTTTTGATCATTTGTATTACTTCTGTTAGTTGCCTATTCATGTTCTTGATTTTTTTTTTTTAATTAAGAGACTCGTCTTTGTTAAAAAGCATATTAAACTAAGACCAGAGGCAGGGTCTGGTGCAGAGGGTTAAGCTGTGACACTGGCATCCCATAGGGTTCGAGTCTGGGCTGCCCCATTTCTGATCCAGCTCTTTGTTAGCACACCTGGAAAAGCAGTGGAAATGCTTGGGCCCCTACCACCCACATAGGAGACTAGGATGGAGTTCCAGGCTCCTGACTTGCAGCCATTTGGGGAGTGAACCAGCAGATGAAAGATCTTTGTCTTTCCCGTTCTCTCTGTAACCTTGCCTTTCAAATAATTAAATAAATATTTTTTAAAAAAGATTCATTTATTTATTTGAAAGAGTTACACAGAGGAGAGGCAGAGAGAGAGAGAGAGGTCTTCCATCCGCTGGTTCACTTCCCAATTGGCTGCAATGGCTGGAGCTGCGCCGATCCGAAGCCAGGAGCTTCCTCTGGGTCTCCCACGTGGGTGCAGGGGCCCAAGGACTTGGGCCATCTTCTCCTGCTTTTCCAGGCCATAGCAGAGGGCCAGATCAGAAGTGGAGCAGCCAGGACTCGAACTGGCGCCCATATGGGATGCTGGCACTTCAGGCCAGGTGCATTAACCCGCTGTGCCACAGCGCCAGCCCCAAATCTTAAAAAATAGAAACTTTGGCCAAATATGTTTCAAGTACTTTTTTCGTTTTGTCAATTATATGTCACCCTTGGTGGTCATTTTTAACTACATAGAAACTTCCATTTTAGTTAATGTAATGAATCTGCATCTTTTCCTGAAATCATTATCTCATTGTGGTTAGAAAAAAATTTCTGTGTTATAAAATGTCATAGTTTTTGTGTGTATGGATCCATTTGTTTTAATCATAAGTAGATAGATACTGTGACTAGTGCCTATTTCCTCTTACCCTGAAAGCATGTGCTTTGACCTGGACCATCGTCATAGTAGTTCACTCAGCTGCTTCCTAACCACGGACCCTCTGTGTCACAGGTGCCTTGGGAGAGCTATATGCCTTGATGGATCAAGTTCATCATATGCAGAACCCGAAGCGGCAGCATCCTTCAGATCTCACTATGCGGTGAGTAGGTGACTAGAAGGAGGAAAAGGATAGAATTTGACAGTAGAGAGAATGTGGTAGGTGTTGCAGTTGTAATTGTTAATTCCAGAGGTGGGAAAAAAACATTTAGGGAATAAAAATTGGACTGAAATTTAGGAAGCCTGGGTTCTAATACTGGCTTTGAGATATTTAACTAGCTTATGTGGCTTTGATCAAGTCACTGCACTTCTGTGCTCCTCACATTGGTAAAGTGAAGATGTTAGGCTATTGATGTCAAAGGACTTTCCAGGTTCTGAAATCTGGATTCTTGGTAATTATGACTTTAGAGAATTGTTCAGTTACTTTTGATTCAGTTACTCAGAGACCCTGGAGTTGTCTTTGGCTCCTCTCTCTCTCTCTCTCTCTCCAAATCCAGTGGATCAGCAGATCCTGTATGCTCTGCACATACATCCCAAACCTGACCATTTCTCTTCATTCACCTGGATTTTTGCAATTTTCTAAATGTGCTTCCCGGCTTCTGCCCTTGGCTGTCTATTATTCTCAGGCCACACTGAGTTTATTTTAAAGCCTAAATCAGATTCTTTTCCTTGTTCAGTGTTTTCCAGTGGCTTTCCATCTCACATCTTCCCACCCTTAAAACCCATGGTAGGCCGGCGCCGCGGCTCAATAGGCTAATCCTCTGCCTTGCGGCACCGGCACACTGGGTTCTAGTCCTGGTCGGGGCACCAGATTCTGTCCTGGTTGCCCCTCTTCCAGGCCAGCTCTCTGCTGTGGCCAGGGAGTGCAGTGGAGGATGGCCCAAGTGCTTGGGCCCTGCACCCCATGGGAGACCAGGAAAAGCACCTGGCTCCTGCCTTCAGATCAGTGCGGTGCGCCTGCCGCAGCGCGCCAGCCGTGGCGGCCATTGGAGGGTGAACCAATGGCAAAGGAAGACCTTTTTCTCTGTCTCTAACTGTCCACCCTGCCTGTCAAAAAACAAACAAACAAACAAACAACCCATGGTAGAGGCTAGCGTTGTGGCACAATGCTTCCTGTAATGGCATTCCATGTCAGTGCCGATTCAAGTCCTGGCTGCCCATTTTTGATCCAGCCCCCTACTAATGTACCTGGGAAAGCAGCACCAGAAGGCCCAAGTCCTTGCGCCCCTGCCATACATGTGGGAGACCCGGATGGAATTCCAAGCTCCTGGCTTTGGCCTGGACCAGCCCCAGCCATTGTGGCCTTTTGAGAAGTAAACTAGTGAATGGAGGATTTGTCTGTATGTCCCTCTCTCTGTAAACCTGCTTTTCAAATAAATAAGTCATTTTAAAAATAAATTAAAAATGAACCCGCTGTAAAGGCCTGTATGCTTTGGCCTCAGCTCATCAGCCTCGTCTACTACTACTCTCCCTATTACTTACTTTGCTTTAGTCACACTGGATTCCTTGCTGTTTTTTGTTTTGTTCTTACCATATCAGGCATGTTCCCCCTTTTATTTCACTATAGTTGCCAAGATCACAGTAGTTCTCAGAAAGGCAGTGTAGTATAATTGTTATTAAATAAATTCTGCGATCAGATGTGAATTCAAATTCAGGCTTTTCTTATTCTACTCTATGCCCTTGGCCAGGTGATTTAACCTGAGACTCCACTTCCTTACCTGCACAAGAAGTTAATCAGAGTATTTTCCTAGTAGGGTTATCACTAGCATTAAGTGAGATGAGTGGTTTAAAGAATACAGCAGGTACTTGCATATAGTGATAGGGAAATGCCAAGTCCTGTTAAATTTACTTTCAAGCCTTGCTATGTCATAACCACCTGTGGGACCCTGACTCCAGGAATTCTAAGTCATTAAGTCTTGGGCCAGGGAGAAACTAAGAATCCCTGTCTTTAAAGAACTCCCCAGGTGCTTATAAGGAAGAGTTTTGGAGTTGATAATGGGATCAGATTATCTCAGAGGGTCTTGCTCAGAACCCCAGCCCAGCATATGACTGTTACTAAATTTAACTGCTCTGCCCTGAGCAACCTTGAACCGTGTGACAGTGAGATCCCATTGGAAGTCCAGATCTGAGGCAAGCAATGAAACAGCCAGGTTTAAATGCCTGTGGAGCGGAAGCTCCTTCCTTCCTTCCTTCCTCCCTCCCTCCCTTCCACAGGCACAGTGGATAGTGAGAGAGACAGAGAGGAAGGTCTTCCTTTTGCCATTGGTTCACCCTCCAATGGCGGCAACGGCTGGTGTGCTGCGGCCTGCACACCGCGCTGATCCGAAGGCAGGAGCCAGGTGCTTCTCCTGGTCTCCCATGGGGTGCCGGACCCAAGCACTTGGGCCATCCTCCACTGCCTTCCCGGGCCACAGCAGAGAGCTGGCCTGGAAGAGGGGCAACCGGGATAGAATCCGGCACCCCGACCGGGACTAGAACCCGGTGTGCCGGCACTGCGCCGCCAGGTGGAGGATTAGCCTATTGAGCCGCGGTGCCGGCCTTTTTTTTCCCTACTTAGATATTCTTGTACATTAGTTTTCCCTGGAACATATTATCATAATACCCATGTGGGAATTAGGTGAGTTTGAAAGTTAGAAGGAAATAGTTATTTCTGATGTGGCTTTCATATATATAAAATAAAATGTCTAAAATTGTGAAACTAGAAATAGAAAATTAGTATCTAATTTTCAGAAGGAAAGTTGTTCTGAAAATGGGTCTGCTTGCCTTTTTGTATACAAATAGCCATTCCAGCCATCCTGTTTATGTTCTCTCCCTCTCTCCATAGAAACTATGCCCGATACCGACAGAATCCTCCACAAAGATACAGTCTGACTCAGTGGGTTGACTGGAATAAGCGAAGCTACCATCGGTTCCAGCATCTCCCGGACTTCTCGTACAGCCCGTTTGTCTCATCCCATCAGCAGTGAAGGTCCCTAGCCAGGGCCCTGTCCAGAGGAGCATCTCATTTTCTTCTGCTGTTTTGTGCTTTGTAGATTCTGAGTTTTTTCACTAGATTTTTATTTAAAGAACTTGTCACCTTTTGGAAATGCCTGTTGCTGACTTGAAATTTTTTGTATGAGGTCCCTCCTAATTTTGTTTCTATCTGTGTATGTTTAAGCAGTGTTAAGTTGATATCTTTTATTTTTATTTTTTAAGTTGAAAGTGGCTGCCTCCTGAAAGCCAGCATTAAGCCAGAATGCCCAGGCTCAAGCAGACAGAAGTGACGTCTCCTTCTAGTGCCCAGAGGTCATCTTTTAACCTATCGTGAGGAAGAGCTTCGACCAGGCTGGGAGCAACTGCTGCGTCACTTTGAACAACCCCTGTTATTTTTTGTTTGAAGTTCTGAATACTTGTCAGTATTTTAAAGTTGGCAGTCCAGGACATCTGAAGTAGGAGAAAATTCTTTTGAAAGGATGAATTAAAAGTGTAAGTCCTCTCCTTTCTGTACCTAGTAGCTGCCTTTATTGTTATCTGGCTTTTCTCAGTCATTGTTGAACTTTACAACAGCGTTTACAAATCGTACCTGTCCTGGCTCTGCCAGGAGACGGCTGACCTCTGCCGAACACCCTGTGCTCTTGTGACAGACTGTCTCCTCCACCCTTCAAGAATCTTCCTTTTCTTAACCCCCAGTGACCACTCTGCTTCCTAGGGTTCTACCATCAGTATTCCTGTACCCAGTGTTAGATGTGGCTCCCTGCTCTCTCTGTAGAAGAGCTGCCTACCCAGAGTCTTGGCTCTGTGACAGACCAGTGCTGTTGAGGTCTCAGTTGCTCTTCTGTTTCATCTGCTGAACCCCAACTGTATGTGTGAGGTGATGCTTGAAGTAAGAAGTGTGCAGTTTGGCCAAGGAGCCTCCATCCTGTGGGCGAGGCCCCCTTCGTTGCCACGATTAGTTACCGAGAGGTGCCTTCAGACCTGGATGTTACCATCCTCCCACCTGCTGGAGCCCCTGATGCATGGTTTCACAGAACTGCTCGAGAGGGCCTAATCTAATTGTGATTAAGCCGTTGTACGTAAGCATTACTTGATCTCACTGTTTGGTGTCCTAACCAGAGTTGACAGACTTTGTGTATCTGTTTTAATAGATGTCTTGGGAGTGTGTTGTTCTGTTTTTGCAGACAGCTCTAGATGTCATTTTGGAAGGTTTTACAGTCTGGTGTTCATGCTGCTATTGTTCACTGCCAATGAAAGTTGCTGATAGTTTCTGTAGTCTGTCTGGTTTTGTTGATACATCAGTCCTGTCTTTGTATGTGAGTAACCCACCTTAAACACCTTACCCTATTTTAGAAACTGACTTGGGAAGAGCTTGATCATTCAGGTTACCTATAAATTTAGATAGCTGTCCCTAGGTGTTTACTGTTTTTATCCAGTCTCTTTTCCTTGGATATTTGGTTTAGATTCTGGGGCCAAATGGACAGGCAAAGTTCTACTCAAATGTGACAGTCACAGCCAGATGGTTCTAACATCGTGAGCCTTTTCTTTGTTGGTCACTTCTTCAAGCTGCTCTAAATTACCCTGATGGAGCGAGACTTGCCAAACACCTCACCTTTGGGACCATAGCAATTAAAATGAAGTGTAGCTGGAGTAGCCAGCATTGCAGCTGTCTGGTTCTCCACAGAAAACCCAAGGCGTGTAAAGGGACAGTATTTTGCTCATGTGGAAATCAAGGCCTCATGTTCCTGCCCCCTGGTACAGAGTTTGAGACTGAATGTGTAATGGGAGCTGGGAGCATTGCCTTTGCCAAATCAAGTGAGTGACAGGTTAACTAGAAAATGTGACAATCACAATCCCTCTTAGTTCAGATAATTCTGTTTTTCCAAAGCTTTCACAGTGTGATTAAATTCGTTGGGCTGAGGGGTGGGGTGGGGGGAGAGCTGTTCTCTAGTGGCTAACACGCCATTCTCTCGAAGAAGAAAAGAAACCAAAGAAAACTCATTACCTGGCATGTTTGCCTTAAAAACGGTAGTGAACAGAATCTGGAGTCTGAATCTCTTCACAGCTAGGGATCTCGTACTTGTTGCCCTCTCAGTCCAGCATTTCAGGTGGAATTCTTGCTGTGTGTTCAAATTCGAGGAGAGTCCGTGCATGTAGCTGCCTCCCTAGCTTTGTTCATCCGAGGTGTTCTCACCACAGGGGTCTTGACACAGCAGAGTACAGATGTGCTGTTCAGTTGACCTGGAAGTCAGGCGCCTGAAATACCTGTGTGGTTGCATCAACTGCAGGTCCTGATGCACTCACACTGTTGTCAGGATCAGTTATGAAACAAGTTCGGTGCCTCCTCTTCATCATGTTTCTTCTCTTGTAGCAGTTGTGTTTAATGTCATTAAAACGAAATAAAAGTTCTTGTCGGCGGTGTACGTGCTGTGGCCGCGTCTGTTGCGGGCGTGGAGGAAGCTGTCTGCCTGCCTCCTCTGCGTGGGTAGGTTAGTGGGTAAGGGAGGGGCAGCAGCTAATGGAATGCAGAACCGGGAAGGCGAGGGTACTTGCTCCCTGTTCTTTTGAGGGTAAATTACAGTGTTGAGAAAGGCGTTCCAGCAGATAGAAGTTGATTGGGATTTGCAGCTACAAAAGGTGCATGTCAGGAACCTGACATGGGAGAGCCTGAAATATTTTGCAGAGGGGGAGGTGGCTGAGCCCTCACCAGGCAGGCGTTGCCACACATTCCTCCCCGTGGCTGCGTCCTGCCTCGGTCTCTGCTTGTCCAGTGCTAGCACTGTATGAAGGAAGAAGCCACATTGTCCCCCAGCATCCCTTCTTTGAAGGGCTGTGAGAAACCAGATTCGACCCAGCTTCTCCAGAAACCGCTGCTGCTGGAGCATGGGGGAGGGCTGGACGGGCGTGGGTGGCTGTGGGAGAGAGAGCGCTCCTGAGAGTCCTTTTGTGAACCTGAGCTTACTTGGACTTACCCCAGGAGCAGAGAGAAAAGGGCAAGCACCAGTAACTTGTCACCTGTGTTAGCTAGTGCTTTTAAAAGCTCAACTCCTGCTCAGAAAATAAGCAGCAACGTGTCCAGACGGCTCATTGGCCTGCTGTTCTCTAAGTTGTGTCTAGGATGTGCATTCTAGATGAAAGTCTGTTCTGACTCCAGGCAGAGGGCTAGACTTAAATGTGAAGTGCTCAGCTATTTGGCTTTTTTTAAAAATTAATTTATTTGAAAGGCAGACTTAGAGGCAGAGAGAGAGGTTTTCCATCCACTGGTTCATTCCCTAGATGGCCGCAAAAGCCGGAGCTGGGCCGATTTGAAGGCAGGAGCTTCCTCCAGATCTCCCACGTGGGTGCAGGGGCCCAAGGACTTGGACCATCCTCTACTGCTTTCCCAGGCCATAGCAGAGAGCTGGATCGGAAGTGGGGCAGCTGGGACTCGAACCAGTGCCCACATGGGATGCTGGCACTGCAGGCAGCGGCTTTACCCGCTACACCACAGTGCCGGACCCTACTTGACATTCTTGTCCTGATCTGAAGTACTCTTGCCTGCGCTCAACCCATTTTACTCTCGCCAGCTGTGGAAGTTCCCTGTCCAGTTACTGCTTGCTTCCTTTTCAGCAGTGTTACTACTGTGGCCAGCAAGTTTCAGAGACCAGCCTAGATTCTCTGAAATGGTGGTGGTGCCCCTCACCCTCCGCTCCTCCTATGTTATAAGAAAGTGGGGCGGAAAATGAGAAATGGACCTTGTCTAAGAGGAACAGGCTCATTCGTTCAAAGCACATTTTGAGCGTCTACAGGAAAAAAGAACCCAACTGCCTAAAACTAGAAAGCGGAGTTCCCTGCTTTTCTTGATGTCCTGCTTTCCTAAGAGAAAACAGATTTATTCTAAGCTGTTTCCAGGCTGTGTTTGCTTTGTATGCCAGAGCACCTGTTAGGAAAAAAATTTCCACTTGTCACAGAGAATGTCAGCTGGTCAGCAGTGGAATTCCTTCATGAACAAGCTCCTGCCTTGTCATTCCTCCCCTTAGGACAACTGGAACATGGCCGAGAAAAACTGGCCTTCCTAGCACCCGTTGGGAAGGGGGTGGGATGGAATCTTGGATACCCTTTAAAGCTGTTCAAAATGTAGAACTAAGGAACTGTTTGTAAAGGAAGATCTCCTTGAACATTAGCTTCAGGCCACATTTGAGAATGCAGGAGTAGTTTGTGACTGATGGAACTTGGGGGCGGAGCACAGTGTCCCATTATAAAAGCGATTTGTTCTTGGAGGCTACTTAAAAGCAAAATGTGGAATAGGTTGAGAGAGACAGCAGAGGTCTGAAACCATGAAGCGTCACCGCGTGGACTGTTGAGACCTTACATGTTTGTGTAAAGGTCTAGAAAAGGAATTTTAGAGGAGACCCATTCTGAAAAGCTGGCGGCCAGGGACTCCTGCCTTGCAGAAACACCAGTCTGTCTGCGCCCCCACCCCAGGCCCTGGGGTTTCCCTAGGAGGATGTCCTTGGCTCCTATGCTGGGAGGCAGGTGGGCTCCAGAAATCCCCTAGGAAACCAAGGGCTGCCCTCAGCGAAGTCTCGCCTGAGGAGTTGCTGACGACCAGGCAGGCTCTCCTACCTGGTTCCAGCATGCCTCGCGCAGGCCTGTTGTGGTCTGCCCGTGCGGTCTCTTGGGCTCAAAGGCCTGCCTATGCCCTTCCCACGCTGTGAGGAACCTGCAGATCCACCTGAGGTGGCGAAAGGACCACGTTCCAAGACACAGAGGTAGGGTTCCGTTTTGGAACTAGACGTGAGAAGCACAGTTGTAGAGTTTGGGAGCCTTGTCTGAGCCCTGAGTGTTTGCTGCACTCTCCTGGTCCCCTTTGGGGCACCGAAAGCACAGAGGAGGCTGCAGATGAGACTCCAGCAAGCTCCGCGCCCACTGACAACTGTCCAGGCCCATGGGGCTTCTCCATCATTTGGCACTAGGTGGGCACAGAGGGCCCAGGAGGTACCCCTGTGAGGTTTGGCTTAGAACTGTGTGTGCTGATTGGTTTCCTGCCTTCCCACCTGGCCTCTGAGACCTGCTTTCGCTCTTTCGGAACCTTCCAGAAGAGCCTACTCTAAGCCCTGCTTATCTGAGGTTTTTCTCTCCAAGCTCTTCCTGGAATGTTTCCAGTTGCCCCGGTTGCTGGTCTGCTCACTGGCTAACAGCATTACTGCCTTTCCAGCCTGCAGCTGGGATCAAACCGATGCCCCTTTAACAGCCCCAGACAGCAGGCTGTGAAGCAGCGTTTGCAGCTCCTCTTCACTTCCTTCCTTCCCGCGGGGAAACCAGGGCTGCGTTCCTTTGGCCTGGGAAAGCAGCAGCCCCTCCAGAGGGAAAAACCCTTTGTTTAAAAACCGGAGCAGCAGCCCGCATACCTCTGCGGTGAGGCAGCCCCGGCTTGGTTTGGGGGAGCCTCAGCAGGAGGCTGATGCGGCAGCTATTTTCTTCTCCTACACGTGCACCCCCATCTGTTCGAGATTTCCCTTCCAACTCCAGCTTGGCTGGCAGGCATGTCCCTGAGATGCTGCAGGCCAAAATGGAGAGAGAGAGAACGGGGTGCCTCCTCCACACATCCTGACTCGCTGCCAACCGCCAGAAAAAGAGGGCAACATTTGGGCATTTACCAGCAGACAAGGATGTGCCTTTTCATTTGTCTTTTTATTTTACATTTAAAAAGTGGTTATTGCTCTAACTGGATCAGAGGTAAGGACCTCTCCCCTAAGGGGCCTTGGCCTTCGCAGCCCCATCTCGCAGGGATGGAAGTCACAAGACAATGAGTAGCGCCTCATGCCCGCCCCTGAGGAAGCCCTTTGCCTTGCTGACATCTGCCCTTGGTCCCTCTCAGTCCCCTGTGCCGCCGCCCTCGGGCGGAGCGGAGCCAAGGCTGACCAGCCACGAGAGCTCTTGTGGACCGGAAGGAAAGGGGGCGGTCACTGGATGATGGCTTTCAGCTCTCCGGCCTGAGGGCCACCGCTCTTTTCATCCAATTCAACAAATGTCTACTGAGCGCCTACTGTGTGCCAGACTTGTGCTGGGCGCCATCCTCCCACGCTGCATCCTTGGCCAGCGGTGGAAGATGCAGAGTCCACCTCCTCCCATGCAGGCATCAGTCCTGGGGAAGAGGTTGCCTTCCCGCATCGAGCACCTTTTAACCAGAAGGGGGCAGTGGAGACAGAGAGAGAGACCTGTCACTCACACCACTCAGGCTCTAGGGAAGGACATGAGGACCGTGGGGAACTCACAAGAATCCCGGATGACATGGCAAGACATGAAGACCCTCCCCGCACCAGAGGGCAGTGGCGACAGCCAGGGCTGCACTGCCTGTCCGTGTGAATGGCTCAGACCTGCCTTCCAGCAGCTTCCGCTGTGGACTGGATGGTTTAGCAGCCCCCGGACGGACGCAGGATGTGGACGCGCCATTTGGGTCATCCACGCGAGCACTGCTGAAACTCCCAAGAGACACTTCCCAAGGAAACGAGGCCAATACCTTCCGGGTCTTCTTAAGGCCCCAGACTGACGAGCTTAGAATCAAAGTAAGGTTCGGAGGAGCCAGACGCAGGCAACCAGCTCAGGCCTAGGGGGAAATCCCTCTGCCCTCTGGAGTGCAGCCCTCAACTTCTGTTTTCCAAAAGACACAAAACGTGATGTCTCACACACTCGCAAAGGTGTGCTTCACACCACGGACAAGTCCCTGGGTCCAGAAAAGGTGTGCAGGCAGCCACACCCCCACGCAGCGGGCAGCCCGGGCTTCCCTGATGTCCCCGGGTCTGCAAGACAGCTGGAGTCCGTCTTAGCGCTTGTCAGGTCCCAGAGCTGTGTGCAGGAGAGGAGGAGGCAGGCGGCTGTGTCTCATGCAGCTTTGCCTTTTCCAGAATGGGGCCAGGCTTTGAGTTGTGTGGCTTTTTTTTTTTTTTTTTTTTTTTTTCAGAATTTGGGTTTGTAGTTCAGCCTCCTTCATCAGACTAGGACAGGGCAGGGGACTGTGCAGCCAGCTGTGCCTCCTCCCCCTGCTGCAGTCGCACCTCTCCCTGGGGCCCAGTACAGAAGAAAAAGGAAATCCTTCCCCTGCAGACAGTCAGGCTTCGATGATCACTGAGGGCTTACTGGGAAACTGGGAGAGAGAATGAGAGAAGTGGCCAGGGCTAATTGAACAGACTTCTTGCAAGGTTGGAACCAGAGAGGACAGGAGGAAGAAGGGAGCAGCAGCCTAAGGGCCAGGCTCTCGTCCCTTGTGGGAAGGAAGGAGGAGCAGCCCTGCCTGGATGTCTCGTCCCTCTGCCTTCTTAAACCCGGCCTTCGGCCTCACTCAGCTGAACGGCCAAGACCAGGTCCTGGGCCCATGGACCCTGGGACCCAGCGCACGCCCAGCAGAGTCCTCCCCCGGGCTGCTGCTCACATCCTGCAGATCTGCCTCTGAGTGCAGCCTCAGCTCCTGACACTGTGGAGGTGCTTCTGGAAGGTGGGAGTTAATAAGAGGCTTCGGGCACAGGCGCCAGAAAGAGAGAAGCCAGGAGAGAGGACAGGAAGCCAGAGGGTGCAAGGAGGTGGGGGGAGGAGGAGATGCAGAGGGCAGATGTCGGCTGGACAGCCATCGCCAGGACTGTGAGATCCTTTCCCATCTCTACTGCCTTTCTTCTGAGCTGCTCAGAGCAAGCACTGAGAAGGTTTTCATATCTGTTTCACAGAGGAGGAAATGAAGGCACAGAGGTGACGCACCTGCTCAAGGCCACACGGCACGGCAGGAGCAGAAGTGAGCCCAGACCACCACCCCACCCCCACCGCCGTCCCACACCGGCCAGGAATTCTGCCCGCCCCACTCACTGCAGTTTTTTTTTTAAACCACCACTGGCCCCTGGCATCCTGCAAAGGGAGAGGATCCAGAATGAATTGTCAGTGTCCCTTGTGCTACACAGGCAGCTGCCAAGCCTGGCTCTGCCCAGCTGCAGCCATGCCAAGCCCTGAGCTGACCTCTCCTGCACTCCAGGGACTCCCAGTGCACAGGGCACAGGGCCACCCCCCAGCCCCAGGTCTTGCCCTCACCTTGCTGCGGAGAAGCCCCCCACCCTGGTGCTCTGGGGTGCTGGTTTCTGACGCGCTCTTGGCTTTCTCCTTGTTGCTGTTGGGCTCGTTGTCCTTGATGATGTCATACTGGCGGCAGAAGAGAGCAATGACACCTGGGATGGACAAGCAGCAGCAGTCAGAGGCCAGGCCTTGCCCCTTGCGCTCCGCCGGCGCGTGCTCCTGCTCCTTCCAGGTGGTCTCACCGGCACCGCTGCAGCAGCCTCCCTCTGCCTCTGGCTCCTCTGTCCACCTGTCCCTCACCTTCCCCTGCTGCTGGGCTGCGCTGCCTACAACCAACCTGCACCTGAGGTCTCCCCGCTCCCTTCCTGTACGCCTCTGGCAGCTCCCCGTTCCCTTAAGGGGAAGACAGAAGCAATGCTAGCGTGTGTTGAGCAGGTGCCAGGCCCTGCGCTGTGCACGGGCATGTCCCGTCTCACTTAATCCCCGTAACCCTAGGAGGGTGCCTGCTCTGATCGGTCCCAGCTTCCAGGAGAGCTTACCCTGATGCAGAGGAATCTAAGCGGCTTCAAGGTCACCCAGCAGCACGGCCGGGACAGGAGCCCCAGGGCCTAGGGTCCCTAGCGTGTTAATTTCATGCATGTGGCGTCTTTTTAAATGTCACACGGTATTAAGGCAGCCGACTCCGCTTCAGGGTGTTTTCCCCATTTTACTTCTGCGTGTATAGAGTGATTTCTTGATCCATCCTAGGTGTCTGTTGACTTTCCACCATGATGGGTAACACCTAGCAACCAGCTCCCCCCGCTCCTCTCCCGAGCATCATTGTGAGAGAATCACATCACGATCTGGGGTTAATTCACGTGTTTACTGGTAGGGTTATGTAAAACTGTCTGTGCCAAGTCTCAGAGCGCCACAAGCAAACCTCCCTCCTCTGCTGTGCAAGCCATGGTGTCTCCTGCTTTTTCCCAAGTTCCTTTTTCTTCGTGTTCAAGGAATTTGCTGACTGCATCTCTACCAGGGGCTGCCCTCTCGGCCACCAGGCTCCCGAAGCCTTTGCGCGGCGGTCAGATCTGTGAGCAGACCCCGCCACGGCCTCACCGTCCCTCACCCCTCCGTCAGGGCCCAGCTACACTGAGTCAGGCTGAGCTCACTTGGCTTCTTGAACACAGCGGGCCCAGCGCTCCTTCCTCTTGTGGCTGCCTAGTGAACTCCTGTTCATCCTTCAAAGCCCAATCCCCATGTTACCTCCTCTCTGGTTTCTAGCGCTACTCTACCCCTGTGCATGGGACTGTCACAGCATGCGCCACATTGAGCTGGAGGCGAGCTGGGGGCTGGCTTCCTGCACACTGAGTTCTCGCGAGCACAGTGCCCTTCTTAGCCGTGACGGCAGCACCGTGGTGCTGGACGGCGTGGGTGTTCCGGGCGTGAAGGTGAGTGAGACTTTGTCTTTCTCCTCGGGCAGCTCACGGGCCGAGGGGAAAGAGCAGGGAGTCCAGCCACCTGAGGCAAAGAGGAGCCAGAGAGGGCACACAGCGGGGGGCCGGGGTGCAGGTGGGGGCACTTTTCACACAGGCTAGAGAAGGGGTCACACGTGGCCCCCAGAGCTGCCCCGGTGGGACGCACGGACGTTCTGCATCTTCCCTCGGATGTCTCCAAGTCCCTTTATTTCTGTGAGAGAAGAGGGTCTGGCCAGGGGGTCAAAGCAGGGGGGATCAGAGGCCACACTCACCCGCCCACATGAACAGGACCACCACGATGATCAGCACCTCCCCCGTCCGCAGCTGATGGTTCCTCCCCATCTCCTTCATGGTCACCTCGTCTGTGGCGAGAGACAGACAGCATAGGTCCAGGGTTCCTTCCACCCTGCCCAGCGCCCCTTCTGGGGCCAGCCCAGGACAGCAGGGGCTTAGAGCTGCAGGTGCCCACGCATCCCACCCGAAGGAACCACACCAATGGCCGTGCAGGCTGGCAGCGGGAGAACCCAGTCTCAGGGCGGAAGTGGACACACCCAGCGTCTCGGGGAAACCCTCTTCCGGGGAGGATTCTGGGCAGGAGGGGCTTTTCCCGAAGCCGCCAGCCCCAGCCCTGGCCCTGCCCTCCCCTGCCCCTCCAGCGGTGACCCGGCCTGCCTTTGTTCTTGGAGGCCAACTTCTCCGCCTCGCGCGGGGTCTTGAAGAGCACCGGCTCGCTGGCCGGGCTCTGGCCCTGGATGGAGATGGCCTGCACGTGCACGATGTACTCGGTGTCCTCCTCCAGGTCCCAGAGGGCGCACGAGCGTGTGGTGGTGTTCACCTCCTGGATGAAGCGCAGCATACGCACGTCCTTCTTCTGCAAAGGCGGGTGCCCGCGGGGGCCGTCAGAGCCTGGCCACGCCTCCCAGCACTGACGCTCTTAACCAGCCCCCACCGCTGGCTACCCAGCTCCCCATTTTTAAAAATGGATTTATTTTATGTATTTGAAAGGCAGAGTCACAGAGCGAGAAGGAGAGAGAGAGAGAATCTTCATCCTCTGGTTCACTTCCCAGATGGCCGCCAGAGCTGGGGCTGAGCCAGGCCGAAGCCAGGAGCCTGCAACACCGTCCAGGGCTCCCAGGTGGGTGGTAGGAGTCCAGGTACTTGGACCATCTTCCACTGCCTTCCCTCAGGCATCAGCAAGGAGGTAGATGGGGAGCGGGACAGCCAGGCCTAGAACTGGTGCTCCGATACAGGGTGCTGGTGTTGCCAGTGGCAGCTTAACCTGGTGTACCACAACAATGGCCCCCATTGTCTCCATTTCACAGATGAGGATCAGAGAGTTTAGGAAAGTTGTCCAAGGCCACACACTGAGAACTGCAGCCAGCCAGGTCCTAAACACACGGTTATCTGAGAGCAGCCTCGGGCTCTTCTTAACTCCCATAAGCCCCTGAGCCTTGCTCCTGGGGCCCAATTCCAGATGTGCAACCTGCTGCCCATCTGTCTCCCTGAGCCCCTTTCTCCTCGCCATCTCTGCACCCCACTGCCGTCCCCGGGCCCACAGGGTTACCTGTTGAGAGATGGCGAATCCGATGACAACCTCCTCCTCCAGGACGTCCCAGCTCACCACCGCCGAGTTGGCCTTGAGGTGCCTGACCGTGACGTTCACTGGGGCTGAGGGGCTGTCTGGGGGTGGGGCGGGGAGGCACCTGAGCCTGAGCACCCTCCACTGTGCAGCCCAGACCCCGGGTCTCAGAGGTGAGAAAGGGAAACCTGGGCCAGGCCAGGCACAGGGGAAGGCAGGAAGCAAAGTCTCAGATGGGGTCGTTGACATGGGGTGGGGACGGGGGCTTGGGAGGCCCAAGGCTGCCCCTGTGTCTAGCACACCAGGCCCTACTGGCCCCCAGGGGTCCCAGGCTACAGCTGATGGGCCTGAGCCAGGGTCAGACCCAATGGGTGGGTGGCTGCAGTCAGGGAGTCACGGGGGAGGGCACGTAGGTGACGGGTGGGGGTGAGTCTGATGAAAGGCAGCCGAAAGGACTCCAGGTCCAGTGCTCGCTCTACACGGCTGCCCTGTCAAGTGCGTGACCTTGAGGGAAGGAGAAAGACCCAGAGAAGCCCAGCGGAAGCAGCCCTGGGGTGGGAGTGAGGGCAAGTGAGGACCTTGCCCCCCATAGTGATCCGGGCAAAGCGCAGCTTGGGGACGCCTCTGTGCCGGCCTCTTCCCCGCTCTCCCTCAGCCCCAAGAGGCTGGGGGGTGGTGGTGGCAGGGGCAGCTGGGACCTTCTGGACAGGAGAGCTGAGGAGTGGCCACCCCAGGAGGAGGAGAGTAGGAGGGACGGGGCAGGAATGGGGGCCAGGAAGGAGAACTCCCAGGAGAGGGCAGTGCGTTTCCTGCCAGCTCTGATCTCCAGGGCGAGGGGCTGCCCCTCGAGGCGCCCCAGACCCCGCGGACAAGTAGACACGAGGCCCAGAAGGGACGGGCCAGCTGCAGGGATGCCAGAGAAGGGCCCAGAGTGTTGCAGGCTGAGCAGGAGACTGGCGCTCGGGGCCACCCAGGGAGGGACAGCCAGGCAGTGCAGCCAGAGGACAGGGCGGTAGGAGAGGCCGGGAGGAGGCTGTGGCACCCGGCTCAGGGGCCCGCCTACCCACTCTGCACCCTGGCGGGCCAGGGCCTGCAGAGGCGGCCGGCAGGGCCCTGGCAGGTCTGTGGCCAGGGAGCGAGGCCCACGGTGTCCTCGGCTGCTCCCTGGGCCAGAGAAGGAGCTCGGGAGTCTGAGGCGCAGGCTGGGGCCAGGGACTGGGATTCGGGGGTCGGGGGTAGAGGGATGACAAAACCCTGAAACCCCAGGGGTGAATGACGGCACAAGGTTTGAAGGCTCAAGGACGGGTGCCGGGGTCAAGACGGCTTGGAAGCAGCTGGGGGCTGGGCTGGGGGGCACTTGAACTGCAGAGACAGGGGCTCCCTAGGGCGCGGGGGAGGGACCCAAGGAGTCCCGGGTGCGTGGGGCGGGAGAGGAGCCTGCCCCGGCCCGGCCCGGCCCGCCCCCCGCCGGCCCCGCTCGGGGCCCCCTTACCCGCCTGCACCAGCGCGAAGCAGACGCAGCCCAGCCACAGGCGGAGCGCGGCGCGGGGCGGCGCGGGGCGCATGGCGGCCCCTCCGGCCGGCCGGCCCGGGGCGGCGCAGGGGAACACGGCTCCGGCGCCCGGCGACCGCTGGCGCTCACGCTCCGGCCCGCGGCCCGCCCGGCCCGGCTGCCCCGCGCCGCCCCGCGCCGCCTGCATGTCGGCTCCGCGGACAGCGACTCCCGCGCGGCGGCGGCGGCGGCAGCGGCGGTGGCGGCGGCGGCCGCGGCCGCGTCCACGTCGGGCGCCCGGGGGGCGGGGCGCCCCCGCTGCGGGGAGAGCGGGGGCGGGGTGAGGGGCGGAGGGCGCCCCGGCTGGCTCCGGGCGCCGGCCGGGTACCCAACTCGGGCGCTCGGCGGACCGTGCGCCCCCTACCCCCGCGGGTGGCCAGCCACCGCCAGCCCCCACCCTGTCGCCCCGCACCCCCGACCCAGACCCCGAGCGGGCCCCAAACTCTGCCCTCTCCCAGGAAGCAGGAGGGACGCTCATCCGCTCCACCCCAGAATGGCCTGGGTGTCCCCACCCTCACCCCCAGATCCGAGGCCTTGCTGGCTGGGGCAGGAGTGAACTGCGGAGAGGAACCCCGCAGGGGTGGGAACACGGCAGGTACAAACAGACAGTCGGTGTTCCGTGCTTACTGAGGGCTCTCGGAGTCACGGGAGGGTCTCGCCCTGGGACCCCAGCCCAGTCCTTTCCCTTCCTAGGGTCTCCGTTTTCGTCCCCACCGTGAGAGCGCCGGTGAGTGTGTGTGCTAGGTGCAGCCCGCTGAGGCCTGCCCGCCTTCGGTGTTTTCAGACCGGCTACTTGGCTAGTCCCAGGACCCACAGCAGCAGGATTTGAACCCAGGCTGTTCTGACTCCCCACCTGGTGACTTCACATCCCCTGGGTCCCTGAGATTCTAGAATGTGCCGTGGCAGCTCCTCTCCGACCACAGCACAGTCTAGAACAATCTCTAAGAGCAGTGGGAGGGGGGCACGGCTGCGGGGCCGCCGCCCCCACCCTGGCCTGTGAGTGCGGATGGCGCTAATGGCTGTAAAGTGCAGGGGGCGGGGCCGGCAGCAGCCACAGCTCTTAAAGGGCTGCATGACCCTCCCTCCCCCCAGTACCCTGGAGACAGCCGTATGCCTAGCACTTTCCTGGCTACGATCCACGACTGTGATTGGCAGAGAGGTGCGCTCGCCTACACCCTCCATCCTACCCAGGGACCATCAGGCAGCTGGACCACGGACACCAAATGAGGGTGTCCCAGTGCCAAGTTCCAGGGAAACAGAGTTGAGGAGAAAGGCGTGAACCAGGGTCCTGGATGCCCTGCCACAGAGCGAGCCCCCATCTGTCTTGGGGGCCCCTCCCCCACTGAATACCTCCTGCCCCCCTACACACACTAGCAGGGCATTCTTTGCTTTCTGGTCCCCCAACGGCCCTAGAGGGCTGGTCCCCCGTGGGAAGGGGACATCTTGAGAAATAATCACACTGGATGTCCTGAGATCCACCCCCACCAGGGCGGGGACGGGGTGGGGGTTAGATTAAGGAACTGAGACTGGGAGCCGGGAAGATCTTTGGGCAGATTCTCACACAGTCTAGGGCAGCAGCAGGAAAACCCTCGCCTCGCAGAGCAGGAAAACCCTCGCCTCGCAGAGCGCACCCAGGGCTCCCTCCACTGGCCCCAAGGTCCTGCCTGGTCTCCTAGGAGGGGTGAGAGGGGAGGGGACCAGTTGTTGAACAGCAGAATCTTACAGCTCAGCCCCTCTGTACCCGTCCTTGGCAGGCTGCCCCTGCTTCCAGCCCCATCTGTTTCCTCCACCACATACCTTGTCCTTGGTGAAACTCAGCTGGGACCTGGACCCGTCTCAGTTGGAGCCAAGAGCCAGAGCACCTCTCTCCTTCTCTCCTTTCTGTCTCTCCTTACTCTCTCTTTCTCTCTTCTGGCAGCTGCTGCCTGCCCCGCCCCAACTGCCCCGCCCCACCAGCTGCAGCTTGGCCCCTAGAGACCCCCACCCCCACCGCTAGGCAGAAAAGGCAATCAGGGGGCCCCTAGGAGCAGCTGGAGCCTCCTCGGGCCTCCATCACAGAGCCAGCAGGAAGAAGAGGGGTCAGTTAGAGGTCAGCAGGATCCACTCTTGTCCCCGCCGGGGAGTCGGGGGGTGGGGTGAGGTGGTGGTGGGGTAATGGGAGGGAGAGGGTCCTGTAGGGGTCTGGTATGGAGTCCAGTTCTGGGGAAAGGGGCGCCTTAGCGCCACCTGCTGGCCTTTCCGGGTAAAAGCCCAGGTAGCTCTAGGGCACTGGGAAGCCGGGTGAGGGAAGGCGGCTGGAGTGGGGGACCAGGGGGACTGGGAGGACCCGGAGGCCTCATCATGCGGAGGTGCTTGGGCACTGTGTCAGTTATGGTGGGAGTCGTGTGCTTAGAGCCTGGCAGCCAGTGGGATTGGGGCCGGGGGTGGGAAGAGCTGGTGTGAGCCTGGGAACCCACAGCTTGATGTGCACTGCCCCTTGGCACAGAGTCCAAGATCCAGTAGGTGCTTAATAAGTGTTAACTGCAGGGAATACATTTGTTCTTCAACGCATTGCTGAGCAGCTAGTGTAGACTGGGCTCTGGGCAACATCCTGGGAACACAGCAGTGGGAGAACAAATCCATGAACAGGATCTGTGTGGGGGCTGCGAGTGTGCCTCTGTCCTCCCAAGTCACCCTCACTGCTCTCTGGGGGACTCCACAGACTCCACATTGGTACCTGGTGGAGTCACCCGCTCCAGGACCCTCATGGGAGTCCAGAGCCGTCCAGGGCCTCAGCACCTCGGACTGCAGAGGTCCAAGCCAGATCCCAGTAGCCATTTAGAATAGGAAGGCTCCTCTGATAGCCTGGGGCCCCACGCTGGCATCCCCAAGCTATGGGGAGAATCGGAGAAGCCCAGGAGATTGCCCCGAGCACCTGCCAGAGTGTGGCTCTTCATCTGCGTTATTTTTTTGAGTCTTAGGATGGAGCGGGTTATCAGCTCCCGTACCAAGTGAGGAAGCCGAGGATCAGAGAGACGAGGGGCACGCCCTGGCTCTTACCGCCAGCGAGCTCTGGAGCCAGATCTCACATTCAGGGACGTGGCTCCAGTGCAGGGCTGATCCAGCCTGGCAGTCACTCCCCCTCACCTCAAAGGACCTCAGAGGACAAGGGCTCACCAGGGGACATCAGTCTCCTTCGCTGGGGGTGGGCATTTGGCACATTGCCCCTCCCGCACCCCACGTCAGAGTGCCTGGGTTCAAATCCTGGCTCAGCTTCCAATTCCAGTTTCCTGCTAATGCGCACCCTGGGAGGCAGCAGGTGCTGGCTCAAGTGGGTGGGTCCCCGCCACCCATGTGGGAGAAGCAGATTAAGCTCCAGGCTCTGGGTTTCATCCTGGCCCAGCCCTTCCTGTTGCAGGGACTTTGGGGGGTGAACCAGTAGATGGATGATCTCTCTCATTCTGTCATTGTTGTTCTGCCTTTCAAGTAGAAGAAAATCAGTAGACATTCAGAAAGAATTTAAAATAAAATAAAAAAATAAAAAGCCTTCTTTGGAAGGCTTGAGGGGGCTTGCTGCTCAAGGAAGCTGCTGAACTGAGGGCCGGGACCACAGAGGGAAGGGGGCAACCCTGCACCTGTTACTCTCCTTCTGCCTGCATGTTGCACACGTAAGAAAAGTCTCTCTGAATCCTTGTCAGTTGGGACTGTTATACCCATTTTACAGACAAGGAAACTGAGGCCCAAAGAGAATGAGTGTCTTGCCTTGGGCTGTACAGCTGGGATATACCAGTTTGCCTTGTCTAATCCCCCAATTCTCCATCCCAGCAGTGAAAAGGCCAGCCTGGGCCAATGTCTCCTGAGTGCCTGTGCCAGACCAGCCTGGGGCTGGGGGCTCGGGACACTGTGATGAATCAGCACCTTGAGGGGCTCCTGTGCTCAGGGCCTTACCTGCTGGAACACTGGGCACTCAGCATGCACAGGGGCAGAAGAATCAACTGAGCAGGGAGGGCTGCTGGGAGGAGGTGATGTCTGAGCTACGTAAGGACTGACAGTCAGGGGGGCCTCAGCCTGGGGGAAGGGCAGAAGGAAAACGGAATTGCGGGGCCTGAACCTGGGAGGGTACAGTGTCTATGCAGGGGGGAAACGGGGAAGGCCGGGCTCGCTGCAGGCTCCGGGTGGGACACTCGGCTGGGTTTGAAAGGCTGTTCTGAGCGCGCTGCGGAAGTTGGGGCAAGAGACGGCGTTATTCACTCAACAATACTTCTTGAGCGCCTACTAAGTGCCGGGCCCTACATTAAACAAGACAAGCTCCCCATGGACCTCACCTCCTGGGCAAGAGACGAGCCATAAATCAGCGAGGTGATGAAGGAGTGACACAGCTTCAGGTGCTGTGCAGAGATGGAGTAGCAGGAACAGCATAGCTGAATGGGTGTGTGTGTGCATGTGTGTGTGCGCGCGCGCGTGCGCTCAGGAGGGCGTCATCCAAGCTGAGACTTGAAGCAGGAAAAGGAGGCAGGTTTAGCACACCCAGGAAGGCTGCTGCAGCCACAGGCACAGCAAATGCAAAGGCCCTGGGAGGTATCGGAGACGTGGGCAAGGAAATGAGGGCAGCTGGGATTGGATGGCCAGGGCCTTGGGGGCGTGGCCCAGAGTGCAGATCGACTCCACTCACCATGGGAGGCTTCAAGGAGAGAGTTGATGTGATCCGATGTATGTTTTAAAAAGCTCCCTTTGCCTGCCTCAGTGTTCAGACTGAACCGCAGAAAACAGGAACAGGGCGGGGCGACCGGTGAGCAGCTCGGCAAGCAGGGGTGGGGCCTGGCCCGGCGGTAGCAGGTGACAGGGAGAGAAGCCAGTTTGTCAGGGCCCTTTGTGTAGGAACCGATGATGAATGAGGTGCGGGGGGGGGGGGGGTGAGCTGGGATGAAACAGGGCAGGAGTCAGCTCTCCCAGGCCAGATTCTGCAGCCAGCAACACCTGGCTGGGGGGTGCTGGGCCAGTAGCCCCACCTCTCTGAGCCTCGGCTGCCTCCCCTGGGAAAGGAAGATAATAATAGTCCCTGCAGTGCAGCGGAGTGGCGGAGGTGCTGGTGGGGGTGGAGAGGAGCAGGGAGGGAGGGAGAAACGAAGAGGGGGTGGTGTAGGGGGGTGGAAGGGGAAGGAGGCGTGGAGCCCGAGCAGGGGCTGCCTGATGGGGCATAGGAGACCTCCCCAGAACCCTCCAGTCCTTGAGAGTGTGCACAGAGAGGTGGAGAATCCCGGCGACATCACAGAGCAAGCCAGTGGCAGCAGGATGTCTCACAGCCTGGACCCCAGCTTTGCCTCTGGAGACATTCCCAGCTACGTGCCCTTGTCACCCGAGGCCCTGTTTTGGAGAGTCCAAGTGCACAAAGGTGGCATTCAGAAGTGGAGGCAGCTGGGTGGGGACCCCTCCTCACCAGGGAGGGCTACAAGGGTAGAAGCCTGGGAGTCCGCTCCTCAGCTCAGCTGGCTGGGGACCTGTTTTCTCTGGTGTGGGGCTCAGGGACACGCCCACCTCGCAAGGTAACCAGGCTGGGCAGGGTCAGGACACGGCCGGCCAGCAGAGGGCGCACACCTCGGCCACAGCAAAGCCAGGGTTGGCCAGCTGCAGGAAAGGTCCCAGGGGACCCAGGGACCCAGCTGGGAGAGGTTGCTCTGCCTCCAGCTCCGTTGCAGGCTCTGCCCCAGGAGGCCTGCGCCCAGGTGGGCAGGCCACAGGCAGCAGCAAGGCAGGGCCCGAGTCTGGCCGCCACCTCACTGTGCACCTCAGTTTCCTCATCTGTAAATGGGCCACACAGGGTTCTGCATCTTATCCTGAAGTACCTGACACAAAGGGTGGCCAGCCAGGGGTAGTCACAATGGCCACACGATGGCACTGATGATGATGAGGAGGAGGCAGGCACTCCATTCTTGTTTGTCTTAAATTGCCTAAGACATCCAGTGCATATCAGCCTGGGATGCCTCCAGGGACGGGGAACTCATTACCTTAATAGCAGTCCATTTTCACTGTCAGATCTCCCTGTTGCTGAGAGCTGCCTCCTGGAAGACATCCCCCAGCCCACCCAACTCTGCACAGGGTGACCAGGCTGGTCCGGCCTCCGGCCTCAAGCCCCCTTGTTCCTCCGAAGTCTGCAGGAGAGGTGGGAGCCAGGCTGGCAGCTGGAGGGGGAGGAGCTGAGGGTGAATCCAGGCAGCTTCCCCGGCAGAAAAGTTCCTCTTCTACCAGTTGGGGAAAAGTCAGTAGGAGGAAAGGCTCTGCGTCCTGCAGACCCCCCCTCCCCGCTTCTGTGTCCTGACGGTGGCTGGAGGCTGCAGAAGGAACAGAATGACCCCGAGTAGCAAAGCCAGGAATTGTCCCACCTGGGAGGTCTCCCTTCTGGTCCCACCTGCTGCCGGACACGCCCATCTGTGTTTGGGGTCCCAGAGGGATGCTCATGGGGTCTGGTGAAGAGGGCAGAGCCCCAGGCTTGGAGCCAAACACTCCTGGGCTCAAACCTTGGCTCAGCCCATCCCTATTGTGTGACTTTAGGCAAACTGCCTCACCTCTCTGAGCTGGTTTCTTCATCTGGCACCTGTGCTACAGTGGCACTGTGGGGACTACAGAGGATGTCACCTGTGAAAAGGAAGATGCAGGGGCTGGTGCTGTGGTGCAGTAGGTTAATCCTCTGCCTGCAGTGCTGGCATCCCATATGGGTGCCGGTTCTAGTCCCGGCTGCTCCACTTCCAATCCAGCTCTCTGCTATGACCTGGGAAAGCAGTAGAAGATGGCCCAAGTGCTTGGGCCCCTGTACCTGCATGGGAGAACCGGAAGAAGCTCCTGCTTCCTGGCTTTGGATTCGCGCAGCTCTGGCCATTTTGGTCATTGGGGGAGTGAACCAGCGAATGGAAGACCTTTCTCCCTGTCTCTCCCTCTCACTGTCTATAATTCTACCTCTCAAATAAATAAATAATAAAAAAAGAAAGAAAGAACACGCAGAAGTGGGCATCTGGTATCTACAACTGCCTCAGTGGGAATTGTTATGAAGTGGAAGTCTCTCGTTTCCCTAAGCCCTTCCCTGGACCTGAGTGGGCCGGGGTGGCCGAGAGAAGCATCGAGTCAGGCAGGATGATGTCCGGACCCTCCTCAGGGTCAGTGGGCCAAGGGCTTGGAGCACGGTGGGTGTGACTGCAAGTGCAAAGGTGTACACGTGTGTCCATGAGGGGCAAGGGTGTGCATGCGTGTGCATGTGCCAAAGGCTGCCCGAGCCCAGGGATTCCTCAGACTTGCAGGTGCAGGTGCAGGATCCCTGCACTGATTCAGGAGGCCCCTCGGTTCACTGTTACCATGGAAACAAGGAGGCAGTCCCCAGTCTCAGGAGAACCTAAGGTGCTAACAGTGAGAGCAGCCCGGTGTTCCCAGGAAAAGACAGATTGGGAGGCCCCTGGGATGGGGCAACTGCTGAGTCGGGGGGTGGGGACCCCGGACTCTGGGACCCTCGGGGAAGCCCCCACTCTTCCAAAGCACCCTGGCCCACTGGAAGGAGCTCAGAGACAGAGCCAGATGTCATCTTGGATCTGGCTGTACCACCACGCACAGCCTCAGGCAAGGCAAGCCACGTCTGTGGGCCTCAGTTTCCAGTCCTGTAAAATGGAGAAAACAGCAGCTGTGAGCAGAATCCTAGAGCTAGTGTGTGTGTGTGCGTGAGGGCACCTGCCCTGCCGGCCATGAGTGTGCACCCCTGAGCCTGCAGTGTCACGGGGCAGCCCCCTGAACGCGCACCTCGCTCCACGGTGTCTTGCACGCTGCTCTCAACAGCTCTGCAGGGAGGCTGTATAGGAATGCTGGGGCTCCGGGGGCTCCAGCTGGGTAGTGGTGGGCGCAGCCCCTCCGAGGGGGACTCCACGATCTTCTGCAGGTGGTGAGGGAGCAGACAGGGAGGAGAGCCTCCAGGGCAGCTTTCCTGGCGGAGCTGGGATGCAGAGCCCCACTTGGGAGGAGCTTTTCTTTTTAAAACCTCGGCTCTTTAGGGTTCAAGTCTTGGACATCCCACGCGCTCACAGGTAGTAACACATTCCAGCAGAGTGGCCTAGAAAGTTGCAAGGGGAAACCCAGCCTCCTGCCGTCCGCTCCACTCCCAAAGAGTGATCGCCCCCTTTGCTGTGACTCCAGGAACACTTTCCAGGCAGCTGGGTCCGACGAAGGCCAGACAGACCAAGAGGAGAAGAGCGAGGCAGCACCCCAGCGCCGGACTCGGACTCCGGGAAGACAGATCCGAACCCTTGCCACCCAAGAGGCTGTGACTGGGGCAGGGGCAAAAGGGCGGGCTTGTCTGGGTGATCTCAGGCACGTGACTGCCCACTCGAGCCAATCCCTGAGGCCTTTCCAGCTAAGCGGACAGAGGGCTTATTGGGCTGGGCAGGGGTTGGCCGGGAGGCGACCCCAGCTGGTAGCTCTCCGCCCGCCCCCGTCTACATCAAATCCCATGTGGAAGAATTAGGGCAGGGAGAAGGATGGGGTGCGGGAGGAGGCAGTGCAGCCATGGGAGGTGAGGGTTGAGGTGTGCTTGGGGAGCCTCCACCCCAGTGTCCTTTTTTTTTTTTTTTGACAGGCAGAGTGGACAGTGAGAGAGAGAGACAGAGAGAAAGGTCTTCCTTTGCCGTTGGTTCACCCTCCAATGGCTGCCGCGGCTGGTGCGCTGCGGCCGGGGCACCGCGCTGATTCGAAGCCAGGAGCCAGGTGCTTCTCCTGGTCTCCCATGGGGTGCAGGGCCCAAGCACTTGGGCCATCCTCCACTGCCTTCCCGGGCCACAGCAGAGAGCTGGCCTGGAAGAGGGGCAACCGGGACAGAATCCGGCGCCCGGACTGGGACTAGAACCCGGGGTGCCTGCGCCGCAGGCGGAGGATTAGCCTAGTGAGCCGCGGCACCGGCCCCAGTGTCCTTTTGCTCTGGCAGGCAGCGGGGGGCCTGGGATGGTCACAGAGGAAGGGAGATGATGAGATTTGGAGCAGGTGGAGGTGTGAGGAGCAGAACAGGTCCACTGGGCGGGACTCGGGAAGGGAGCAGGTGTAGGGTAGGGAAGCGGGAGTGCTCCCTCCCGGATGTGGCAGGGCCCTGAGCTTGTTTGGTGGATGAGGGAGGAGCCAGGGCCCAGGCAGGTTGGGGGTATTGGACACTGGCTGGCTTGAGTTCCAGGTGTCTGTGGGCTTCGGGGAGCGAGCCCAGGCTGCAGCTGGAAACATGGGTTTTATGGAGAAGGAAACAGAAGGGCCGAGCGCAGAGGTTTTGCTCACGGCCCCACAGCGGGGGAAAGCTGTGCCATGGTTGGAAGCTGGCTCTTCCTCCTCGTCCGTGCTCTCACACTGAGCGGCCAGCTTGGCGGCACTGCTGTCCCTGCCGCTGGCACCCGACTCGGCGTGGCACGGGGCTCAGCTGCCTCTGCCAGGGAGTCAGGGGCATTGCAGCCATCCCCCGACAGTCTCGGGGGGCTGCCTGCAGGACCTGCACCCCAGACCTCTGCTCTGCGGTAGCTCTCTCAACACCAGAATCCGCCCCCAGCCACCGGATCCAGCAGGAGCTGGGCGCTGACTGTGTGCAGGCCCCACGCCAGGCTCTGCCCTGGCTTCCTCTCCTAAGCCTCACTGCTGCTTCCATTTACAGAGGCAGCACCAGCCCCAGTGTCCCCCTCCACCATGGGTGCATGGTGGGGCAGGGGTCAGCCCTGCTTTGGAGGGCAGAGGGGTGGCAAGGCTGCTGTGTGACCTGGGCAGCCTCTCTGAGGCCCTCGTCTAACATGGGGCTTCCCTGCAGGGAGCCTGGCCGTACCTCTACCGCCCTGTGGACTGTGGGTCTGCGGCTCCAGCTCTGGGACTCCCCCCACCCCCAGCCATGGGTTCCTCGTGGCCCAGCTCCCTCGGGAACAGCCAGCCCCTGCTCCTCCTCCCGGGCTGTGCTCCTGGCAGCGCTGCGCCCTGGGCTCTGGTCCGGGGGTGGTCCCTGGCGGAGAGCAGGCTGGGCAGAAGCTGGGATGGGTCGGGCTGAGACTCCAGAGATCTGGAGACCCCCAGGGCCCCCACCTTCCGGCTCACTGTGTTCCAAGTGGGGGTGGGCAGGGCCTTTGGGAAAGGGGTGGCTTGAGGTTTTAATCACTTTATCAATGTTTGTTTGTGTAATTCAGCCCCGAGATGCTTTTCACTCCATCTGTCTCCACCATCTGGTCCCATCAGGATTTTCCAAACCGTTTGGGACCAGAGGCGAATGGGTGGGGAGGGGGCTGGGCCTCGGGGGGGGGGGCTAGGGAAGAATCACCTCCACCAGCTTCCCTGGGGGGCTTCCAGGGAGGGGCCTGGGCTCCTGAGACGTGCAGAGCTGGGTCTGGATTCTGACACTGTCACTTGCCTGCTGTGTTACCTCAGCCAGGGAAGCCTCTGAGCCCCAGGACCCGCCTCTGTAAGACGACAGTGACCTGAGTGTGTCCTGAGGCTCACTGAGGGGCCAGTGAGAATGCTCTGCTTCCTGTCGGTGCCCCAGAGATGTGCGTCCTTGCTGGCTTCTCCCTGGCCTCCGGGGAGCTGGTCTCTCTGGGGGTAGCGGAAGGAGCCACCTGGCTCTCTCTGTCCCCCTTGCGTCACTGCTCTGAAGCTGGGACTTGCTCTTCCATGCGCAGCGACCCCTCTCCTGCTTCCCCAGGCTGAGCCTTGCCCGCCCGCTGGACGCCTCTCTCCGAGCTGGAAAAGAGGATGAGAACACAACAGATCCGCAAGGGAGGCAGAGCTGCAGGCCGCAGGGTCACCGGCGTCATCTGTGTGCACAACGTCATCTGCCCAGCTCTGAGGACAGGGAGACTTGCTCCCAGTTGTCTGGAAGCAAGGGGCCCAGGCCCCCTGAACAGAGGGCCCTTCACCCTTCTTTTCGGGCTGTGGCTCAGGGCACCAGCTCAGGACCCTGGGACCGTGGTGTGCAGGTCTTTGGCTCAGCGAGGCCTCTCTGTGCCTGATGGGAAGTAGTCAGCAGAGCCCACCAGGCCCCAAACTCTGCCTGGAGCTGCCCTGCTCATTCTAGGTGTAGGGAATGCCAAAGGGAGGAGGGAGTGCCCAGGGGGAGGAGGAGTGGCCTCCCTGCTTTCAGAAGCCCTGGCTACCGAGGGGACAGGATGCAGCCAGCTTGGGGTTCCGCAAGCAGGGCACAGGAGTCACCTCATAGAAAAGCAGTGGAGCCTCGGGGCTGAGCCTGGCAGCCAGCCTGGAGGAGGCAAAACTGGGGTGGGGGTGAGGAGAAGGCAGAACAAGAAGCTGAACAGCCCAAGAAGGGGGTAACATGAGCCCCCCACCCCCAGCTCAGGATGGATGTAGAGGAGGGTAAAGCAGACTAGGCTGGGAAGATTTGGCTTCAAGCAGAACAGAGAGGGACCGGGTCAGGGGAGAAACCCAGTGACCACAGAGCAGGCCCCTCCAGGCCTGGAGGGCAGAGAAGGGGCCTGTTGCTTGCGGGCTGGGGAGGGGAGGCACCTAGCGGAGCACGGCTCTCCCGCCTGCCCCACAAGTCCTGGCGCAGGAGGCAGCTGGGAACCGCCCCCGCTTCTGTCTGGCGTCTCTCACGCCTCCGCGGGGGTCCCAACACCAGAGCCAAGGCACGCAGTGGAGCCGGTGTTCCGGAGGCCCAGCTGTCCCTGGCTCCCGGCTTTCCCAGGGGAGACCTCTCGCTTGCCCCCAAGGAGGGGCCGCGATGCGGCAGCTTGCAGAGGGGTCCCCGAGGGGCTGTCCAGGGGCGCGGCAAATGCCGAGGGCCCCACTTCGAAAGGAGGGCCCCGTGCCAGACCCACCTCTGCTCCCGGAGCCACCTCTCACCCTGGGACGGCCCCTGCTGCTGCCCATTGCCTCCCACACCTCAGTCTGTTCTGGACACAATGGCCCCTGGAAGTCGGACCCTCGCAATTTGCCGAGTGCCAAGGACTTCCCATCCCGTCCCACCTGGAATATAAATTTAAGGTCCTTGGCCTGAACCCCGGGCTCCTGAGCTGCCACTGTCCCAGCTTTTCCCAGAGCGTGCATCTAATAAGCCGGAACGCGGACTTGAAGGTGATTCCACTGTTTTCCGGCTGCTCCCGTAACCTCTCTGGGTGCAGCGCTAGCACATGGCCGATATTCGCAGAACGAATGCCAGAGGGCCCGTGGCTCCCAGTCCCAGCCACGCACCCACCAGCTGTGAGGCACTGGAGGAGTCTTCTAACACCTCGGAGCCTCAGTTTCCTTCTCTGTACAGTGGGGACAGTCAGGGTCACAGCCGAGAGATGGAGAAAGGATGTCATTCAAGCTCAGGACGTGGGAATCTGCCCAGGCTGGAGAAAGGAGGGTGCAGCCCCCGCGCCAGCAGGAGGAGCTGTAGCCGGGTTGCCAACCTGGAAAGGAGGGCGCCTGTGCGTAGGCACGGGGGTCCTCGCACCTCCCGACCCCCAGCCGGAGGTGCTCCCTGGCCTCACCGCCCGTGCGCCCGGGCAGAGAGAGCTGGGGTCTCCCCGATGTGGGGGCAGGGAGCAGTTTCCATGGACGTTGGGAGGTGGGGTTAATTCTGAGCTGGGTCGGGGAATGAGATCGCTGGTAGGCGGCAGGAGGTGCGGGCCGGCTCACCAAGGTGCAGGTAGGGCAGGGGGCGTGTCTGACCCCGGAAACCTCTCTAGGGGCTGGAGGAGTGGGCGCCCCCGCCCCCCAGGAGCCCCGAGGTCAGTTAGCTCCGGAGTTGAGGCGCCGGGGTCGGGGTGTTCCAGATCCCGGTTCCGTCCTCGAGGCGGCTTGGCGCCCAGGTGGGGATGGGGAAGTCGCGGTGGGGCGGACTGGATCTTCCGCGGCTTGGGAAAGAGACCTCAGCGCCGACCGCCCCGCCATTCCGGCTGCCCGGGTCGCGGGAATGGGGGGGGGGGGGCTCGGCCCTGCCCCCAGCCCCTGGTGGGGAACACAAGTCCCGGAGAGGGGCCCCGGGAAGTGAGGGCGTCCCCTTCCCTCTGAGGGGCGGAGCATCTCGCTCCGCTCCCCCTCCCCCCGGGGCTGGAGGGGACCCCCCCAGGGGAGGGGCTCCGGGCCAACGCCGCGGGGCGTCTCCCTCGCAGTCCCGCCCGCCCCTCCGGCCGCCTCTGCCGCCGCGCGCCGCAGCAGCGCCGCCTTCCCTGCGCAGTCGGTGTCTCGGCGTGGCTGGGTGAGTGGGGGCCGCTCCGGCCGGGGGCCGGCGATGTGGGGAGGGCCAGTCCCGGAGCCGGGGCCCACGTCCAGGGCTCTCCAACGCCGCGGCTGCCCGCGCCCCCGGGAATCCTCCAGCCCGGGGCGCAGGAGGCGGGGGCTCCCCCGGGGAACCGCGGCGCTCTCCAGGGTGCTGACCGCCGAGGGGCCCGCGCCCGGGAGCCGCGTGTCCGCCGCCCCGAGCGCCCTCTCCCGGAGGGGCACTCTCCGGGCGCGCTCTCAGAGCCAAAGGGATGGAGGCGGAGGCTCAGGGCCAGAGCCTGGGGGAATTCCGAGGGGGTCCTTGGGGCGGGTTTCTCAGGTCAAGCTGCGGGATTCTTTCCATTTTTGGGGTTCCGGGGGCTCTGCAGGACAGCGGCTTCTTCATCCAACTAGGAGGGGCGGCCCCGAGGGTGGTAGGGAGGAGGAGGCGCTGGAGGAGCTCCCCTGGCCAGCCTATCTTTCTGCCCCCGCCCCTGTGACCCAGTTTTTTGGCCCCTGAAGGGGGGAGTAAGGGACACACTCCCCCGCTCCAGCCTACGCATTCTCCTCCCCACACTTGTTTGGTGGGTGCTTAGCTGGGGCAGGAGAGAAGGTGACTGGGAAAGGAGGGGCATCAGCTGTCAGAAACACGCGTGTGACACGCGGCTGAGGACACACAGGTGCCCTCAATGGCCACGCAGGCACATTCCCCTTGCACGGTGACGGGTACCTACCTGGGCACACGCATATCTAACGCACGTGCACAGGCATGGATAGAGACACATGGGAGACCCATGCAATGCAGGCACATGTGTTCTCACACACACACCCACCCACCCACATGTGCACAGAACCCAGGCACAGCGAAGCAACCCCCTCTCCCTGATCCCTATAGCCTGGAGCTCAAGCTTGGGCTGGGGATCCCCGCCGCACCCCTACATCCCTGCTGGGAATGCTGGGTCGGCGCCCTCCATTGCCTTTGTTGCTTTCCCTCAGCCTCCTCACACTACCCTCCTGTGCTGAGGGGACTTTGGGGATAGAAGACAGGTAAGTGCTGGGGAGGGTTGGATGGGCTAGGATTCTCCCAGGAAAAGGGTCCCCATGCGGGTCTGAGGAAGGTTGCAGTTCCCTCTCTTGGGACCCGGCAGCACCCTGAGGAAAGAAAGAAAGATGGCAAGGGTGCCTGAAGGTCCCACGTGCAGCTGGCCATGTGAGAGGTGTCGGCATGCGAGTTGGCGTGTGACGGTGTGTGTGAGACATGTGGGGTCGTGGGCTGGTATGTTTTTCTGCCTAGGGTATGGGAGTTGTGCGTGGTGCCCTGTGTCAGAGTTGTGGAGCAGGGAGGAGGTTGTCATGTGTGCAGGGCCAGTGCGTGTGGGCTGCTAAGGGAGCGACAGGGCTGCAGCCATATGTGACAGTATCCTTCCCTTTGCATAGTGGTGTGCTTGTGTCTTGTGGCATCTGGGCGAACGTCCATCATTTTTATTTATTTAACATGTACGTAGCACTTACCTGTGCAGGCATGCCTCTAAGTGCTTCACATGCATTAACCAATTTCATCCCCATGACAATCCTACGAGGTAAGTACTGTTACGACCCCCCCGTTACAGGTGCAGCAGAGAGCATGCCAGGAACTTGTCCAAGGTCACTTAGCTGGTAAGAGGCAGGCTGGGATTCAGACTCGGGTGATCTGGCTTTGGAGCCCAGACACCTCCTCCATGCTGCCTGTTGTCAGGCACACCTGTGGTATGAGAGCAGGGCCGTGTCTGGGCCGCAGGTGTGTTTTGTGGTGAGCAGGTGTGTGGGAGGCAGTGCAGGAACAGTGGGGAAGAGCGAGGACGGCCAGAGATCTCTCTGCACTTCCCTGGACGACTCTGGAGTCCTTCCCATTGTGCCGCGGTAGGGGGACCTTACTTCTCCGAGCCTGCCTTCACAGCTGGCCAGTGGGGCTATTCCCCTTACGTCCCTTTGCAAGGGGGAAGTGATGTGTGCTTGTGGTGGTTCTCTGGCTGGCACCGAGGGGCCCTCAGCAAGCACGAGCCGCCTGCCCTTCCTCCCTCTCCAGGTGTATTCCCAGGGAAGTGAGAGTCCGGGGAAGCAGTGTGCAGCTTGTAACAGAGGCGGGGCGTCTGGGTGCAGGCTGTGTGATCTTGGGCCAGATCCTCCCTCTCACTGGGTCCAAGGAGAGGCTGGGGTGGCTCGTGTCGGGGGGAGGGGGCGTCTGCAGTGGGGCCAGGTGGCCAGCAGGGCCTGATCACCCCTCTGTGTCCCTTGACCCTCTTGGGGACCCAGGTGGGACTTGGCTCGGTAGCCATGGGCAAGCAGAACAGCAAGCTGCGGCCCGAGATGCTGCAGGACCTGCGAGAGAACACGGAGTTTTCGGAGCTGGAGCTGCAGGAGTGGTACAAGGGCTTCCTCAAGGACTGTCCCACAGGCATCCTCAACGTGGACGAGTTCAAGAAGATCTACGCCAACTTCTTCCCCTACGGCGACGCCTCCAAGTTTGCCGAGCACGTCTTCCGCACCTTCGACACCAACAGCGACGGCACCATCGACTTCCGGGAGTTCATCATCGCGCTGAGCGTGACCTCCCGCGGCCGCCTGGAGCAGAAGCTCATGTGGGCCTTCAGCATGTACGACCTGGATGGCAACGGCTACATCAGCCGCGAGGAGATGCTGGAGATCGTGCAGGTGGGCCCCGGACCCCCACATGCCCGGCGCGGGCCTGGCAGCTTGCACCCGCCACCCTGCTTTAGCCTCTCAGCAGGTCTTGTAGACAAGCAGTGGCAGGTGCTAACCTTACGCTCCCATGGAGATTCTTTAGCAGGAAATCGTTCCGGACTTAAAGTGCAGAAAACTCCCAGATCCCTTGACCAACTGATCATTTAGCCACCGTCGCTTTATCTTTGTGTGTGAGTGTGTGCATGCCAGCTTGGGGCGGGGGGGACTCTTGTTCCGAACGTTGAGCCTTTACCCCCGATACACCGGGATATATTTCCCAAGGATAAGGACGTTCTCTTACATAACCCATAATATGATTATCGAAGTCGGGAGAGTTAACATAGAAAACAGTGCTGTTATCTAATCTACGTAGTCCGGTTTTGCCCGGTGTCTCCATAGTGCTCTTTATGGCTTTTTTTTTCCCGCCCTGGTCAAGGATCACGGGTTGCATTTCGTTGTCGTGTCTCGTTAGTCCCTTTAACCTGGAATGGTTCCTCAGCCTTTCTTTGTCTCTCGTGACTTGGATTTTTGCAGAGTACAAGCAGCTATGTTCTCTCTGTCCTCAGTTACTGAGGAGGAAACAGATGCTCAGAGAGGTAAAGGCATTTGCCCATGGCCACACAGCCTGTGAGTGGGCAGATTAGCTCCGCTGTTCACATGGCATCCGGATACCCAGTCACCTTCCGACTAATTAATACAGGGTTCACTGAGGGCTGGGTACTGAGGGAGGTGCTTATACTCAGGAGCTCAGTGCATCCATACAACGACCCCACAAGGCTCAGAGAAGTGCAATAACTTTCCTGAAGTCACACAGCCTGTAAGTGGAGTCAAGCTTGGGGTGGCCATCACACAGAGCATTTTTTTTAATGTTAATTTATTTTTATTTACCTGAAAGGCAGAGTGACAGAGAGAGAGAGAGAGAGAGAGAGAGTGAGATCTTCCATCTGCTGGATCTGCAGCTGGGGCTGGGCTAGGCCAAAGCCAGGAGCCAGGAACTCCATCTCCATCTCCTATGTGGGTCACAGGGGCTCAAGTACTTGAGCCTACACACCTGCTGCCTTCCGGGGCGTGCATTAGCAGGAAGCTGCATAGGAAGCAGAGGCAGAACTGAGCCCAGGTATTGTGATACGGGATGCAGGCAGCCCAAGCAGTGGCTTAACCAGCTGTGCCAGGTCACCAGCCCCCACAGCTGCTTTTTGAGAGGGCTCTGGATTCCCAGCCGGGAACTCTGGCTTCCTGTCTCTGGCTGGGGCCAGCGATGCTGACCTCATGAGACTTAGGGACCTGCTTTGAGTGCCCTCCCCACTTTTGGTACCAGCTTCAGTGGGATGTGCATGAACTTTCTTTTTGAAATCCTTCCAGGGCCCTGTCCCCTCAGCCCAGCACCCAGGACAGGGAGGCTTCTGGTCCACTCTGACTGGTCGAGCTCCTGGCCCACATGTTTGCCTGAGCCTCTGCAGGTTCCGGCCCGTGTTAAGCCCTGGCTTCATGAGGCCTTTGGAGGGCTGAAGTGGGACGGGGCTGTGGCCAAGGCCCGGCGTCCAGCTGGCGCTTGGCCAACGTTAGCGCTCATCAGTTACTCTCTTCTCCCCTGCACACCCTCTGCTCTCGCAGAACGGCTTTTTGGCAGCTCTCAGAAGGGCTGAGTGAGGGATGCTGCCTCCCAGCTCGCATGGCTCTCGGCTCTCGGCCCCTTCCCTCCTGCGTCTCACAGTTCTCTCCCATCTGGCGCCTCGGCTCTGCGGACCATTCTCCCTTCCAACGCGTCCAGCCCCCGCGAGACTCCGGACTTGGCTGCTCCTGCTTAGGGTCTGGGCTGCTCTCTGCTGCCCGAGGAGAACTGGCTGCCGTGGGAAGGGATTCCCTCCCGGTGCCTCTCCTGGGGGCCAGGAAGCCTCAGTGGTCACTAACTCCAGTGGGTCAGGCATTAACTCTTGAGTTGCTGGATGGGGGCATAGCTCTGGGGGTCCTGACGGAAGCAGGATCAAGCAGGGAGCAGCTGGACACCAGGGAGGAGTGCTCCTGTCTCCACACTTACTGTGGCTGCCCTGGGGTGCCTCAGCAGAGCTCGGTCCTGCTGGAGCCGTCACTCCCCCAGGCATCCATCACACCAGTCCCCTTCCTTGGGCCTCCGAGCCCCCTATCTGGCTGGTCTCTGCTCCCTTGGCCCTGGCTTCCTTCCCGGCAGACCAGAGGCCCCAGACACTTGGAGCAGACAGTGCTCTGCCAACCCCAGTGCCTGATTAATGACAAGGCGGCTCCGATGATGCTGTGAGCAAGCAGCGATTCTGGACAATTAATCAGGAGGTCAGGAGAAGGACTGTGGTCAAGGGAGTGGGCGCCCGCTGGGGTACTGCTCAGTCCTTCCCAGGACTTGGCCCTTACTGGGGGTGGGCGCGCTAGAAGGGGAGGGGCTGTGTCTCTTGGGGCCCCTGCTCTGGTGGGGGAGAGAATTGCACAGGCCACTGGCATTGACTGGGGCCCAGGGCTCAGAGGGGCAGGGTGGACGTGATAGGAGCGTTCGGGGCTGCTGTTCCAACCGTCTGCACACACAGTCGCATTGAATCCCCTGCACGATCCTAGCCGGGGAGTTCTGATGACTTTTGTTTCACAGATAAGGGAACTGAGGCTCAGAGAAGCCAAGTACCTGTCCAAGGCCGGGCCCGGGCCCCGTGCTACGGGACATAGGTGGTTCAAGCAGCAACTTAATCTGCACAACTCCTGAGCGCCCCCTCCCCCCAAATTTATCTCCCTTTCTGAGCCCTGGTTTCTTATCTGGAAAATGGAAGGTCTGCAAAGGACCTGGCGCAGAGCAAACACCTGTTACCCGGTGGCTCAGCGGGTGGTCCAGGCAAGGCCGGCAGGGTGGACAGGCCCGGGTGTCTGGTTGCGTGGTGGCGAGGTCAGCGGCCGGCAGAGTGTAGCGTCCTGAGTGCCAAGGGCTGGATGGCTTGGCCTTGACACAGAGGGCAGTGACCCCTAAGCAGGGGCGTCCCTGCCAGGTGCCGGGAGCCTCGGCACAGTACTGGGTATGGTGCTGGCTGCGTGTCCATCCCTGATCCCTGGGTCGGTCCCACCAAGATGCAGCACTACTTGCAGGAGGGTGTCCTCTGGGTCAGGGAAGGCCTGGCCAAGGAAGCGTGGCATAAACTGAGCCCCAAGGAGGAGTGGGGGGCAGCAGCATCCAGAGTGAGCTGGGTGCATGTTGGGCCTGGTGGGAGGGGAGTGGGAGGGGAGCGTGGGGGCGGTTGTACTCGCCCAGGGACGTGGCAGTGGAGAGCTGGGTGTGGAAAAAGCTTTCCAAAGCAGCGTGGGGGACAGACCCAGAGGAAGGAGGCTGGAAGAGACCAGCGCGGAGGCTGAAGTTGGCTCTGGGCGGGGTGGGGGGTGGGGAGTGTATGGGAGGCTCCCTGGAGGCAGTGTTGGTCAGGTCCATCTGATGCCCCAGGTCCGGCCCTCGGGCTCTGGGTGACCCCTCACCCAGCCCATTCCACAGGCCGGGCCTTAACTGCTCTGTAGGGTTAGCGCAAAAAGGCTCCCTCGAGTCTCGTCGGGAGCTCCCTCTGCCCTGCAGAGAACAGGCTGTCCCCGCGCCTCAGTGGATGCTAATCTGCATTCGTTTGCATAATGTTCCACCCACTCTGGGTTCCCCACCTGCGTCCGTCCGGCCCTCCAGCCTTCGACGCGGCCCTGCGCCCCCTGCCGGCCACAGGCAGCACCGCATCCCAGTGCCACCCCTTCAGTGCAGCGCCCCCTGTAGGCCACCGCGCGCGGGCCGCTGGCGCTCCTGAGACGCTGCGCCAACTTGATACCTTGCCCCAGGCATGAGCCCTAAGCCCGGTGTGGCAGGCCCTTGGCGTGGGGCCCGCTGGTCCCCAGCATCTCTCCTGACCCCCTCATCTATAAATCCTCGGCTCCCTCTCCGAGCTTCCGCACGGCCAGCAATGCCCTGCACAGGGATTCGGGCACGGCCCGCTCCCACAGCCCCCTCCTCTGGGAAGCCTTCCCAGACTTGTCTCCCTGGGGGCCGCATACGTGCTTGCTTGCGAGACTCTGAATCTTGGGCGGGCGGGGGAGGGGGCGCTCACTCCTGCTTCCCTCCCCGCCCCTCCCCCAGGCCATTTACAAGATGGTTTCGTCCGTGATGAAGATGCCAGAGGACGAGTCGACCCCGGAGAAGAGGACCGAGAAAATCTTCCGCCAAATGGACACAAACAATGACGGTGAGGGGGCAGGGGCAGGGGGGGCGGGGCGGGCGCGCTCCCTCTCCCCTGCCCGCGCCGCGCTCACGGCTCCCCTCGTCCACAGGCAAGCTGTCCCTGGAGGAGTTCATCCGCGGGGCCAAGAGCGACCCGTCCATCGTGCGCCTGCTGCAGTGCGACCCCAGCAGCGCCTCCCAGTTCTGAGCGCCGGCAGTCCGCGCCCCCTCCTCCCGGCTTCCTCCTCTTTGTGTCTGTCCAGGCTGGGGGCCAGGCTGGGGACCCGGTCCGCGGGCCTGCACCGTGAGGGGAGGCCCCAGCACGCACCGGATAGCACCCCCCCAATGTGAGAGACGGACGCAGGCTGCTTTGTCTGCCCCTGGGTCAGCGGCCCTTCCCAAGGTCAACCGACCAGCTCCCCTCCCCCCACAAGGTGGCGGGCCAGGCTCCCCTCTTGCCCGTCTCAGCCTGGGCAGAGGGGAGCCGAGCGCAGGGGAGGTGGGCAGAGAGGGATTCCTGGGGTGTGTGAGGAAGCGGTTTGCTTGCGACATCCTCCCCTGCAGCAGGGCCTCACCCCTCCTGCCCCAGCTCTTGGAGGCCAGGATGCCAAGGAGACGGCTGCCCCCAGGGCCCCAGCCCGCAGGCTGCAGGTCCCACCATCCCCGCCTGCCTCTCAGCGCGGCCAGCCACACGCAGCCCCGGGACCCTCTGTTTGTCGCCTTTCTCTTATGCACACACAGACCCGCAGGCAGACGGGCACATGCACCTTAGAGCGCCCCACAGCGTCCTGTGTGGGAAGCAGCACAGCCCCCTCCCCCCGCAAGTCCCCCACCCCAGGTCCCTACCCCATGCATGCAGCCACATGGAGCATCTCTGTTCTTTTTAATAACTTCACAATAAAGTCTCGTTTCAGTGCAATGGGCAGGGTGGCCAGGAGAAAGCCCCACCCCGGTCCCCGAGGGTCCACTGAGCCCTCCTGGGCCGGCTCCAGGGATCCTGGCCTGGTCCCGGTGTGGACTCAGTTGCAGGCGCGGGGCCCAGGCGAGGCCTCTGCTCTCAGAGGGTCAGCGGCACGGAGCTGGTGCAGCTCAGCAGGTCATTGCCCTCCGTGGGCTCTGGGCTCTCCTGCATCTGCAGAGACACAGGCAACTGCCAGGCCCCCTGGGTCTGGGCCAGGGTCTCCTCCTCCTCCAGGATACTGGGGGATGGGAGGGTCTCTGAGGGCAAAGGGGCATCAGTACGACCCCCATGCAAGGGCCGGGTCAGGCCCCAGGAGTGCCTGCAGTGAGGGCCCTGACGCCCCTCCCTCTCCCTGCGGACCCCTCCCAGGCCCGGGAGTCAGCTGTGTGCCGTGCTGGGAGACCTGTTGTCTGGGCCTCCACGCCTCTCTCACTTGGCCCCAGTTCTCCAGGTGGGGCCTCGTATGAGGGCTGGGGCTCCCCAGCAGGGCTCCCCGAAAAGCCAAGGAGTTGGGGCGGTGGGGGCGACTCACCGTGTAGTGGCTGCTTCTCCCCCACCAGGGCCTCAGTTCCAGCAGCTGGTGGGTGAGCTGGGCGCAGCGCACAGCAAACACGCTCTCAGTCAGGCACAGCACGAGCGCGATGGCCCAGAGACACAGGCTGGAGCTCTGCGGGGGCACAGGGACAGAGATGCGCGGACTCCAGGGACCCTGCCCACCCCTGTGGAGCGCCTGGGCAGCCCTCATCCCAAGCAGAGACACTCACGTAAATGCGTGTGGGGTCAAAGGGACAGTCGGGTGCCAGCGCCAGGAGTTCAGGGTTCCCAAAAGTGCAGGCAGCCAGCAATGCCCGGCCCTGCGTGGCAAAGGTCACGGCGATGGAGGCCAAGAGGCCAAGGGCACAGGTCAGAGAGAGAAGAGCACAGGCCAGGCTCGAGCTAAACACCATCCAGCGCTGTCGGGGGAGCCACACTGGTCAGCGGACACGGGGCTGGGACCCCCACAACCCGCTTGGGCCTCCTTGAGGGTCACCCACACCCCCTTCAGGCAGGCCAGGCCCTTGCTGCACCTCCCCCGCCCCCCACCCCAGCCCAGGGCGCTGCGTACCAGAGGGATGCTGGGGAGGTACCGTGACAACACAATGGCTGCAATGCCCGCGGTGATGACCTGGGGGAGAGCAGGCATAGGGGTCAGGACCACCCGGACAGAGTCACCTGGGGCCAGCCAGCCGCAGCTCACCCTCTGCGTGGGCCTCCCTCGCATCCGCACCGAGGCTCCGCCTCCTCGTGGCCCAGCCCTGGAGCACAACCACCTTGGCCCGCACCACCCTCCGTGACTCCCCTCTGTGAAATGCTGGGCCTGGGTCTCCCGCCTGCAGGCACATACCAGGAGGCACGCCAACCACTGGGAGCACGGGGCACAGGGAAAGGGTTGGGAAGAAACGAACCCAACTGGTCAGAAGCTAAAGCAACTTGCTAAAAAGGAGGAGGCTGGCTGGCGCCGCGGCTCAATAGGCTAATCCTCCACCTAGCGGCACCGGCACACCGGGTTCTAGTCCCGGTTGGGGTGCCGGATTCTGTCCCGGTTGCCCCTATTCCAGGCCAGCTCTCTGCTATGGCCAAGGAGTGCAGTGGAGGATAGCCCAAGTGCTTGGGCCCTGCACCCCATGGGAGACCAGGAGAAGTACCTGGCTCCTGCCTTCGGATCAGCGCGTGCGCCGGCCGCAGCGCGCCAGCCATGGTGGCCATTGGAGGGTGAACCAACGGCAAAAGGAAGACCTTTCTCTCTGTCTCTCTCTCTGTCCACTCTGCCTGTCAAAAAAAAAAAAAAAAAAAAAAAAAAAGAGGAGGCTGTATGGAATAGAACGCCGAACCCCAGCAACCTCCTATTGTTCTGGGCTCCGCGTGACCGGCCCCAGCCCCGGTCTCGCGGCTCACCATGCTGCCAAGGGCGCCCTCGCTGTCACCAGGAGCACCCCCACCCCAGTTCCCCCTTACCGGGCAGCTCCCTCCAGCCCTGCTCATCCTCAGCAAGGCTTTCCTGTGCAGCCCTGCAGCTGCCGGCCACAGCTCTCAGCCCCGCTCAGCTCACCTTCCTCCTCAGGGACCAGGCATGGGCTGGATCCGTGGCAGGCAGGCGGTACCCCAGGGGGCCTGGCTGCTGGTCCAGCCAAGTCTTTAATTCGCTGTGCAGCCACATCCAAGTGCCTCAGCCTCTCTGGGCCCAGCCCTGCTCTGCTAGACCCATCTTGGTGTCAGGCAAACAGGTTCAAGGGCCGTTGGGCCGCTTGCTGTTGGCAGGAGGTTGGGTAATCCCTGGGTCTGGGCTTCCCCCTGTGAGATGGAGGCCATGAGGGTCCCCCGGTGCTGGGAGCAGCGAGGATTAACCGATGAGGCCGCACTGAAGCTGTCCCACCCCCGGAGGGGGGGGCTCCTGACGCTCAACAACAAAAGCAGGTGCACTTTTCCAGGACACTGCCCTCCCCCGCGTCCTCACAGACCCCAGCCCGCAGGCCACGGGCGGCGGCGGGGTGGTGGGGGGGTACAGCCCTCAGCCAGGAGGTGGCAAGGGTGGAGCTCAGACAGCGGCCTGGGGATGCTGCCCAAATGGTACAGCCGCCTCTGACAGACAGGAGAGAGCTTTACAAGCCCGACACTTGCAGGCCCCCTCCCGGACATCCACATCCGATGGCCTGGCCGGCCATTTCTGGGGCAGTGGCTGTAAAGCAGGCCTAGGGCTAAGCTCCTGCCACACGGGTTTGCTCAGCATCTTGCCTTGCCCACTGCCATACCTCTGCACCTGCCAGTCTCCATACTTGGATGCCATCTCAGCCTCCTGTCCTACCTGCTGGCCCCAGCATGCCTCATTCCTGCAGCCAATCTGGGAAGGTCTCTTTATCCAGCACTGCCCAGCTCAGAGACCTCCACCTCTGTAAAACTCTCCCGGATCCTCCCAAGCTGACCTGATGTTCCGTCCTTCTGTCCAGTGGCACCTTGAGTATTTCATGTGTCAGGCATGGTGCTAAGCACTCTATGTGGATGAACTCACTCAACACCCCCCAGGACTCTCCTTGTTTTCCCGATGAGCAAACGGAGGCCAAGAAGTGTGAGTGCCAGGTACAGTTGGGAAGTGGTGGAGCAGGGGTTAGTGCTTACCCACCCGGGGCCGTGGTGGGGACCCATGGACGACCTCTCAGCCCCTCCCTCCCTCCCACCAAGCACCCTGCCAGTCTGGCCATACCACGATGGCGCAAGTGACTGAGAGGATGTTGACCACGCAGTACTGCAGAGCCACGGCGTCGTGGGGGGTGACCACATAGCGCAGCACCGTGCCGTGGAGGAGCGCGGCTGTGATGAAGCTCACGTGGCCCAGCACCACCAGCACCAGGCCCGTCTTCATGAGCACCTTCCGGAAGTCACCCACACTCAGGCCACCTGCGGGGACAGCCACGTCAGCGCCATGGCTCTGGCTCCTCCTGCTGGGTAGAGGGGGAAACCGAGGCGTGCACAGGAGGGAGGGAGGGAGGTTGGGTCCCAAATCTGTCTCTGGAGGCCAGCACCTTCTCTGAGCCTCACTTTCCTCATCCGAAAAAGGGGTTCACAATGCCTTTGGGAATCCATGGACTCTCAGGCTGGGAATGCATGCAGGTGGTACTTAATAAGTGCTGGCAGCCCTTGTTAGTGCTCAGAGTGAGGAGCAGCAGGGCTCTAGCTCGGGTCTGCAGCTCTCGTCACTAAGCCCCCATGGACTGATTCATTCATTCATTTGTTCACTGCACGAAGGTTCACTGGGTGACCGCTATGCGTCGGGTCCTGGGGCACCACCGCGAGCTACACAGTCCCATGTAGCCCCCCCAGAGCCCCTGTTCACTGCACAGGGGTCAAGCCCCGTGTGGGACTTAGGTTAGGGGATAGGGCTTGGCACACACTAGACAGTGTTCCAGGTGCCGGACTGAACCACTGGAGGCTGGGTGACCCAGGGCGAGGAACATAAGCCCCGGAGTCTCCATCTCCTACCTGTAAACTGGGGAGAACACCTGTTTCTCCATGGAGAAGGAGGGCCCTGAGGCGACAGACGGGAAGTGGGGCCTACCCTGGAGGTACTGGGAAAAGCGAGGCCTCAGCACAGGTTGGGGTGCTGAGCAGGGACAAGGGGGAAGCTGGGGTCCAAAGGACATTGCCACTCCTATTCAAGTTCTCCCTAGGGGGCCAGCAGCCTGCCCCGCCCCTGCCATCACAGCCCCAGGGACAGGAGCCCTGCCCAGAACTAAACAGACCCCTTCCTCCAGTGTCCCCATGTTTCCCGCAGGTTAAAATAAAGTAAAAGAGGGGCAGGTGCTGTAGCATAGTGAGTAAAGCCGCCGCCGGGCGCCAGCATCCCACACCAGTGCCAGCTGGAGACCTGGCTGCTCCGCTTCTGATTCAGCTCCCTGCTAGTGCGCTTGGGGTTAGAAGCAGAAGATGGCCCATGGGCTGGGCCCCTGCACCTGCGTGGGAGACTTCGATGGAGTTCTAAGCCCTTGGGTTTGGCTTGGCCTGTCCCTGACTATTGTGGCCATTTGGGGAGTGAACCAGCGGATGGAAGATCTCTGTCTCTCTGCTTCTCCCTCTGTGTAAATCTTTCAAACAAATTAAAAAAACTTAAAAAAAGAAAGAGAAGAAGTCACCAGCCTGGATGTTCTCAGAGGCATTCCCCAGACAGCAGGGAGGGAAGGGGCCACTCACTCACCGACTGGCTGTGCACCCCCCTGGCGTCTCTGGGCCCTAGGCTCCCGGCGCCTGAGTCAGGGGCTGGCTGGTCTGGTTGGCCCCAGGCCCTGGAGCCTGCAGGCCCCTCTAGGGTGGCAACAGGCCCAGCAGAAGCCAGGGCAGATGCGCCGATGGGCGCTGTAGGACTGGAATGGTGTCTTGAAGATTAACTACTGCCCAAACAGGAAGGGGCACGGTGGCTCCATCCCACGGCTGACCCCACCTCGCCTTGTCCACCCACCCGCCGTCAGCCCGGACACCGCCCGGCTCGGGGCCGGAGCTGAACCACAACAGCCGCCCAGGGCCGAGACTCTGGCTAGATGAGGTCAATGCTAAGGTGGGACCGTGTCTGGAGCACAGGACAGAGTCGCAGGGCAGTCCCTGACTTCCGGATCTGTAAGTCACAGCTCCAGGAGAACAGCACAGGGACTGGCACAGCGCTGAGCCTTCCCTCTCGGGAGCTACCTTCTCCCCTGTAACCGTCTTAGGAGGGAACTGCTCCTGCCTCCAGGGCAGGGAGGCTCTCCCGGATGGAGCCTGGGGACTCCCCAGGACTGCCGGAGCGCTGTGCTGGGGAGGGGGCTGCACAGTGGGCTCCTCCTGGACCCTTCCCTCCTGGCTGCCTAGTGGCGGGCAAGTGGCCGCCATGGCAAGCAGAGGAAACTCAGGCTCCCGTCCTGGCTCCTGGCCCTCGGCTCTCCTCTGTGGATGAGATGGGGGGGCCCTTCCAGCACCACTTCTCCCACCTGCCTGTGGCGAGAGGGAGGTCCCTGGGGGCCTCACGGAGAAGCCCCTGTCCGCCCTCCCCCTGCCCTCTCACTCCCATGGAAACAGGCCCAGAGGGGAAAACCTGCCCCAGGCCGCCAAGGCGCCTGGGCTCCGGGGGGACTCAGGCTCCCGCTACAGTGCTCCGCCCCTGCAGGAGCCCCTCACCGGCTCCCCGCCGCTCACCGAGGTGCAGGCCCATGTCGCGGGTGCGCGGGTCGCCGCGCAGACTTCAACGGGGCTCCTGGGGCTGCGGGCCGCCGCGGGACCCCGCTCGCATCCTCACGGCCCCGCAGCCTGCGCGCCAGGCAGAGCGCGCCGCGCCCACCGGCCCGCCTCCCTTCCCGTCACCCCGCGGGGCGGGTGGGAGGCCCAGACCCGGGACGCCCGGGCGGCTCGTTTGCATCCCGGCCGGTCGGACCGGCTGGGCAGCCTGGGGCTGAGTCACTGCGCGCGCCCTACCTACCAAGCGCGCGCTCAGAGCGCCTGGGGTGCTCCCAGGCCATCCCTGGTTATGCCCATTTTACAGATGTAAGCTGAGGCCCAGAGAGTCATGATAGATCACCCGGGCCAGGGAGGGAGGTAGGGACTTCACTGTGCGTGTCAGCTGTGGTTGCTCAACCTGGTGGGCGCCCTGGTGGAAAAGGCCAGGGTGAAGGCAAGGATTGAGGAGGGGCTGGCCCTGGGATGGAGGTGGGGGAACCAGGGGTGGCCCTTGGCCTGCTGAGTGACCGCAGGCCACACAGTTCCCCTCCCCTGACCTTGCCTTCTACACTGAGTGAAGTGCTTTGCCTCTCTGTTTTGGGGGCCCGAGTTCCTTGGAAAATCTGGGATAATTATTGACCCGGAAGGTCAGAGAGAGACAAAAGGTGATAAGGAAGTGTCTGGAACTTCCTGCAGTGTCTTCATGGATCAAGTGTATAGAAGCCGCAGGGCGCCCAGTGGGTGCTTTCCCGACCTGGCCTCGGCTTACCAGGCCCCCTCTGTGTGCCAGGACGGGCCTGTGGGGGCTCTGTCTGAGCCTCAGCATGCCTGCCCCTTGGGGTTCAGAAGGCTGCCTGCTTCCCCAAGACCACCCAGCAAGCAGTGGTGGAGCGAGCAGGAACCTGGTGCCCACCCAGGTCTCAGGGCCCAGCTTCTCCACTCTGCCCATGTTGGCGCCGCCTCTCTGGGGGCACATACTGCCGTGGCTGGGGGCATCAGTACACAGTGTGCACCCCACAGCCCGCTGGGGATGATTCTGGGTACTGAATGTGTACTTGCCCGCACACCTGTTAGACACCCACTGCCTTGTGTGTGGCCTGGATCAGCACATGGAGCTCTGGAGTTTGGGGAGCACATGAACACTGGGGTGGGGGCGGGGCCATTTCTTGTGGGAGGTGCCCTGGGCATGGGCCAGCCCCACAAGGTGGGCAGGGGACCCGGTGACCCCCAGCAGGCATGCTCCCCTGTTGGCTGGAGGGCGGGATGGGGAGGTGGGAGGAAAGATGGGTGTTCCGCCAAATCATCTGGCTGGCACCCTCCCGATCTCACTGATGTCACCGGGACAACCGGGCGGTGCTTACCCACACTGTAAGTGCTGGTGGCCCAGTAGTGCCATGTCGGGGTCTTTCTCCTACACACCGTGGAATGCGAAGACACGCATGAGATAATGATGCGCGTGAGGAGCTGGTCCTCAGAGCGGGCAGAGTGCCCTCCGGGAGTGGCGTGGGCCTGGCGGGGGAGCGGGGAAGGGCTTTGCTCTTTGTTGGACTCGCAGCTGCGTGGCTGGAGTCTTACAATCAACACTTAGTCATGGCTAGCCTTTGCTAAAAAGAAAGAGAGGGCCCACGGCGACAACCCCTGCCCCTGCTCCACCAACAGCCTTCCGATGACAAAGGCCACCTCCCAACGCTGCCCGGGCGAGCTGTCACATCCGGCGTGTGTGGCTGTGTATGTGTGTGCATGCGTGTGCACGCGGCTTCTCTTTCAGTTCGTGCCAGGCAGTGCCCTTGGCAATGGGCCCCTCTGCAGCCTTCTAGAGTGAGGCTTTTCGATGCCTTTGCTTCCAGATGCGTGGATGCTCACCCTCTTTTTATCCTTGGAGCAACACTGAGAGCTAAAGATAATCACCCCATTTTACAGAGATAAAGTCGAGGCCAGAAAGGTAAAGAACTTCTCTAAGGTCACCCAGCATATGTCTGTGGCAGAACTGTGGCTGGAATCCAGGCCTGTGCCACCTTGAAGCCTGCCCCTGGTTTGTGGTGTTGGGGGAGGGTCCAGCCACAGCCTGCAGAGTGTGCCTATTCTGGGGGCCTCGAGGAGGGAGGACTGTTCCACCTGCCTCTCTCCAGAGCACGGTGTCCCAGCCATCAGCCAACCTCAACGGCCTGAAGATAGTGCTACTTCTCTTCCTTATTGCCAAGTGGCCAAAGTTCACCCGTTCCAGCCACGGGCGTCCCTCGCCTCTGCCCCACCTGTCTAAACACCGGCCTGAGGTTCTGGAAAGAACCCTGGGCCAGGGCTGTAGTTCCTTGTCCTCTGCAACCCACAGCCCGGCTACTGTTGCCCTATCCGTCAGATGGTCATGATGATTTACTTTCCAGCTTTCTCAGATTTCTGAGCCATATGAGCACTATGAGAACAGGTGAAATCTAACTAGAGAAGTAAGAGTATAGTTCTCTGTCTTCCTGGGGCAGCTAGTGAGCAGGTGTGGCCCTGTGTATGTAAGCTGGAGCCTTCTGTCAGGGTATGGGTGCCTCACTGGGCCGCTCTGCTGGGGAAGTGGCTTCAGGCTCCCAGGCCCTGTGAGCCCTCTTCACTTTATAAAGGCTCCCACGGGGTGGGCATTGTGGTGCAGCAGGTGAAGCTGCTGCCTGCAATGCCACTATCATATTGGAACCATGGCTTGAGTCCTGGCTACTCTGCTTCTGATCCAGCTCCCTGCTAGTGCTCCTGGGAAAGCAGTGGAAGATGACCCACATGCTTGCTGCCACCCATATGGGAGACCCAGATGGAGTTCTGAGCTCCTGACTTTGGGCTGGACCAGCCCTGGCCTGGGCAACCATTTGCGGAATGAACTAGTAGAAGGAAGATTCTCTCTCTCTGTCACTCTGCCTTACAAATAAATAAGTTAATCTTGAAAAAATAAAAATGAAAAAACTCTCTCACCCCACCCAGATCCTTTTTGTAAATAAAACAATCACACACAACTGTACGGCCTTCTGTGTCTGTGTCAAACAATCTAACTGACCACTGGTCTGAGAAGAGGCCTAGGAAAGAGGATCTTGGGGGCCGGTGCCACGGCTCAGTAGGTTAATCCTCTGCCTGTGGCGCCAGCATCCAATATGGGCGCTGGTTCTAGTCCCAGCTGCTCCACTTCTGATCCAGCTCTCTGCTATGGCCTGGGAAAGCAGTAGAAGATGGCCCAAGTCCTTGGGCCCCTGCACCCGCATGGGAGACCTGGAAGAGACTCCTGGCTTTGGATTGGCGTAGCTCCAGCTGTTTCGGCCATTTGGGGAGTAAACCAACGGAAGGGAGACCTTTGTCTCTCTCTCTCCCTCTCATTGTCTGTAACTCTACTGCTCAAATAAATAAATAACATCTTAAAAAAAAAAAGGAAAGAGGACCTCAGTTATAACTCTGTATTAAAAATTTCTTAAAAAAAGCAAATATGCAGTGAGCTTTTAGCCTAGTGATTAGATGTCATTGAAGACCCCTGCATCGCGAATCCGAGTCCTTGGGTTCAATTCCTGGCTCCGGCTCCTGATTCCAGTTTCCGACTAATGTAGATCCTTGGAGGCAGCAGTGATGGCTCAAGTGATTATGTTCCTGTCGCGCACCCACTGGGAACACCTGGGTGGAGCTCTGGGTTCCCAGCTTTGGCCACTCCAGGCCTGGCCATTGTGGGCACTTGGGGAGTGAACTGGCAGAGAAGAGCTCTTTCTGTCTTGCAAATAAATAAATAAATAAATAAATAAAAACTAAAAAAAAAGCAAACACAACATGTTTAGAATTTTTTTTAAAGATGTTTATTTGTTTATTTGACAGGTAGAGTTACAGTGAGAGAGAGAAAGGTCTTCCTTCCGTTGGTTCACTCCCCAAATGGCCGCCATGGCCGGAGCTACACTGATCTGAAGCCAGGAGCCAAGAACATTCTTTCCTTGGTCTTCCATGTGGGTGCAGGGCCCAAGCACTTGGGCCATCCTCCACTGCCCTCCCGGGCCACAGCAGAGAGCTGGCCTGGAAGAGGAGCAGCTGGGACTAGTACCCGGTGCCCATTTGGGATGCCAGCGCTGCAGGCAGAGGATTAACCTAGTGTGCCACTGCGCCGGCCCCAGCATGTTTACAATTAAAAACTGTGGATGTGAAAACTGTGATGTTAGTCTTTGTGTTTTTTTCTTTGATATTTCTAGAAAAAAAAAAAAGCCCCTTGTAGAAAACTTGGTAGAAAAACAGGAAAGAATAAAGAAGAAATCAGAAGTCCTTGTGGCCCTGCAGCCCCATGGGGAGCCAGCGTCTGCCCTTGGGGGCTGGGGGTGGCTGGCCACGCACTTCCCCCTCTTCCCCTGAGGCTCCTGCCAGCTGCCTCTGCTCAGCACCTCTGCTCCCTGCCTTGGCCTGCAGCCTCCCTGTCACCCTCTTCCTCCCTCAGGACTCAGTTTCTGTGCTAATGACCTCTCACCTGCCCTCCCCTCCTCTTGGCATGGCACGGGATTCTGGCCATCCAGTGCAGGCCACGCCTTGAACGTCCCCTTGGCAATGCCAACCTCCAGTGTCACACAGAGGCCACTTCCGCCCCCAGCCCACCGGTGTTCAGACCCCACAGCCTCCTGCTCTGACTTGGCAGAGGCCCCTCCTGACTGCCCGCCAGGGAGAGTGTCTGCACTTGGACTTGGGCCTGGCTGCTTGGCGCAGACTTGAGGTACGTGGTTCCCATGCACATGCAAATCTGAACAGCACTTTTCCAAACCCTCTCACCACCCCACCCTTCTCCCAGTCATTCATCCAGCTCCACAAGGCGCCCCCACTCCATTCCTACCCCCTCCCCTTTCACCGGGGTCCTCCCCATCAGTCTGTTCCGCACCCGGGGCTCTTCTCTCCTAGACGGAACCAATCGCCCACACTCCTGCTTTTTCTCCCCCTGCTCCCTCCACCCTCGAGACTTCTGCAAGGTGTCGTCTGTATTTGCTGTCCCACCTTCCAAGTCCCACTTCCTGCTCAATCCACAGACACATGGGAAGAGCCCTTACCTGGGTCCCTGTGCCTTCAAACCTGGCAGAAGCCAGTGGAAGCCACCAGTGCCGAGATCAGCCCCTTCCTGCGCTGTCTGGAGCAGCTCTTTCCTGCTCTGGGGGTTCCTTGTCATCAGCCCCACCTTGGACCAGGGACTCCGGTGCACCCCGGTTCAGGTGCTTTTGGGGGGGCCTCCTTCTTATGGGACAAATCTCAAATTGCCGCAGCGTGCTGAGCCTGGACTCAGGTATCTAATTACCTTAATTCTCTCCCTGGCGTCCCACGGGACTGGCAAGCTCACCAGCCTGCCCCCTGCACTGCGTTTGCCTGTATTTTCTGTCTCGGTCGGTGGCGTCATGATGTACCCAAGCCACAGCTGGGGTGGGGGCCCTGCTTCCCCTGTCTCCCTTCAAGTCCTTCCCGGTGACATCTGACCTGTGTCGAGGGCCTCTCCCTCTGTCCCCGACACGCAGCACCCTTGGCCCTCCATCCTTTCCTCACCCTACCAAGCACTCTTCCAAACCCAGGCCGTGTCGTTCTCCCGCCTAGAACCAGTCACAGGGCGGGTGCTTGGCGCGGCGGCTGGGATGCTGCCCGAGACACCCGCGTTCCCTACTGGAGTGCCTGGGTTTGAGTCCTGGCTCTGCTCGCGATGCCAGCTTCTCCCCAGTGCAGCAGGTGGCGGCTGGAGGACTTCGGCCCCTGTGACCCGCATAGGAGGCCCAGGTTGACCTGGTGTGGTGCTGGCTGTTGAGGGGAGTAAACTGGCGTAGGGGAGACCTCTCTGCCTCTGTGTCTGCCTTTCCAATAAAAAAAAAATAATAAAAAAATTAATTCAAAATCCAGTAACATGAGAAGATCTTTAAAAATTTCATAAAATGTGTATTATGAAAAACATACACATGGATTTAAACTTTTTTGCATCAAACCAAAATTTTTTTTTTGACAGGCAGAGTGGATAGTGAGAGAGAGAGACAGAGAGAAAGGTCTTCCTTTGCCGTTGGTTCACCCTCCAATGACCGCCACGGCCGGCGCACTGCGGCCAGCGCACCGCGCTGATCCGAAGCCAGGAGCCAGGTGCTTCTCCTGGTCTCCTATGGGGTGCAGGGCCCAAGCACTTGGGCCATCCTCCACTGCCTTCTCGGGCCACAGCAGAGAGCTGGCCTGGAAGAGGGGCAACCGGGACAGAATCCGGCGCCCCGACCGGGACTAGAACCCAGTGTGCCAGCACCACTAGGTGGAGGATTAGCCTATTGAGCTGCAGCACTGGTAAAGACAATATTTTTAGGCTGACTAGTCCCCCAAAATTCAATATAACCCCTATTAAAATTCAAGCTGCCCCCTGCTCCTTTTGCAGGAAATAAGCTCATCCTAAAATTTATATGGAAATATAAATGATCTAGGATGGTCAAAATAATCTTGATAAAGAAAAACAAACTTGGAAGACCCAATATACTACAAAGTTAAAGTAACCAAGGTAATGCAGTGTTGACATAAGGACAGACAGAGCAATGGCACAGGATTGAGAGTCCAGAAATAAAAATGATGTAACCAAGGAGCAAAAATATGCCTATGGCCAGGGGGTGTTTGACAGGGGTGCCAGGACGACCCCAGGGAGATAGAATAGTCTTTGAACAAACGGCGCTGGAGCCCTTGGGTGTTCATCCACAAAAGGAGGAGCCCTACCTCTTACCATACACAACTCAAAACAGGCCAGACACCAGAACTGAGATTATAAAACTCTTAGAAGAAAACATAGGCATAAGTCCCTGTAACTCTAATTAGGCAATGATTTTGTTGTGCCTGAGTGAGTGCAAGCAGAGGAGCACCACGCGTTGATAAAATGTGACCATGGTCCTTTATTGCCGGCGGTGGAGAGCGGGCTCAAGCCCTAAAGAACTCTCAGCCCGGAAGCTCAGAGCAACAGGGTTTATAAAGGCAAAAACCATGAGCAGGGGACGGGGAGTACATGGTTGCCGGGATGGGGTGTGGAATACATAGTTACTAGGGTCAAGTTGACCTAAGGCCTATGGGAAACTAACAATAAACAAATTACAATCTGAACATGAATCCAGGTGCAGCCTACCTGTTTTAAGCTTGAGCGATCATGCTAGGGAGTTTCTGTGCTCTGCCAAGTGGGATGCAGCGTGCTGTTAGATCGTAATTTCAGACCAGAGTCTCACGGTAGGGGGTGCTTTCTCAAGATGGGGTCTCAGGTGCTCTAAAATGGAGTCCCTGCTGTCAAGGTGTCACTCAATTTCTTAGTCACAAAACTAAAAGGACAAGCAATCAAAGAAAAAAAATATATAAATGTGATTTATTTTTAAAATGTTTTAAAAAATTTATTTTACAGGTAGAGTTTACAGACAGTGAGAGAGAAAGAGAGAAAGGTCTTCCTTCCGTTGGTTCACTCTCCAATTGGCTGCAATGGCCAGAGCTATGCCGATCTGAAGCCAGGAGCCAGGTGCCTCTTCCTGGTCTCCCATGCGGGTGCAGGGGCCCAAGCACTTGGGCCATCTTCTACTGCTATCCCAGGCCACAGCAGAGAGCTGGACTGGAAGAGGAACAGCCAGGACTAGAACCAGCGCCCATATGGGATGCTGGTGCCGCAGGCAGAGGATTTACCTAGTGTGCCACAGCGCTGGCCCTGATAAATGTGACTTCATTAAAGTCAAAAAGTGTCTGTGCTTCAACAAACACTATGAAGCAAAGGGAAAGACAACTTACAGAACTGGAGGAAATACTTGTAAATCATAATCTGACAAGGGGCTCCTCCCCAGAATGCGTAAAGAAGTTCTGCAGCTCAACAGCAAAAAGACAAATAGTCCAATTGAAAAACGAATGGGGCGCCGGCGCCACGGCTCAATAGGCTAATCCTCCGCCTGTGGCGCCAGCACACTGGGTTCTAGTCCCGGTCGGGGCGCCGGATTCTGTCCCAGTTGCCCCTCTTGCAGGCCAGCTCTCTGCTGTGGCCTGGGAGTGCAGTGGAGGATGGCCCAGGTGCTTGGGCCCTGCACCCCATGGGAGACCAGGAGAAGCACCTGGCTCCTGCCTTCGGATCAGCGCGGTGAGCCGGCCGCGGCGGCCATTGGAGGGTGAACCAACGGCAAAATGAAGACCTTTCTCTCTGTCTCTCTCTCTCACTGTCCACTCTGCCTGTTAAAAAAAATAATAATAAAAATAAAAAGAATGCCGATAAAGAAACATAGGTATATATTCACCCATTTCCACGGAAGAGCTTGGAGATGCAGCAACCTGTCCCAGTAAATATCCAGTACATGGGTACCCGTGGCTACTTCTGCAAAAGCGGCCTGGGATTACACGTGAGGGTAGCTGACTTTTTATTGTACACTCTTTTGTATTGCTTGGCTGCTTTAAAAATCATGTTTTCCACTTTAAAACAGAGCAAGGTCTTTAAAGACGGACCACCGCTGCTTCTCTGCTGGGCTTTGTGACAATACACCAGTCCCTTGACCTCTCTAAGTCACAGTTTCTGCACCTGAAACACGGGGGCGAGAAGAGCATCTCTTTAGGGTGTCTGTGAAGAGGAGATGAGACAATAGTCAATATCTTCTGGGTTCTTAACGCACCATAGACTGTGGTACGTGTCCACTGAAGAGGTCCTTTTACTTCCACTGTTACTCACCATCATCACATAAGCACTCGTTTTTCTGTTGAGCATGTGGTAGCTAACGGACATAGGTTGCCTTAAGCACTTTGCGCTAAAAGACCAGTTAAAAGCTATGGGCACATAGGTTGATCCTGATTCCCAGTATGACAGGTGCTTGTCACCAGCTCCCCCTTCTCATGCCCACAGGGCAGGGTCTGGTGTCCCTGGAACCGGGGAGACAGATGCAGGCAGAAGTGGTGAGGTCGTGGAACCTAGCAGTGAGTCAGCACCACCAAGGTGGGGGTGGGGATGTGGTTGGCCTAGCCCATCAGCAGCGAGACATCTGGGGGAAGCACAGAGCCTCCATTCTCTCTGTTTTGCAGAGTTTGTGTACATGAACTAATTCAGACGAATGTAGCCAATTATATCCAACACATGGACAGCTAAACCCAGGTTTCGGGGCTAAGGGTCTTAAAGTCCTTCCATTGACCTGCCAATGACACAAAAGTCCCCACGGACACACCTCACTGATGTCAGTGCTATGAAGCTGTCAAAGCTGTGAATCTGGAGCCAGAAAGACAGGAGCGTGACCCAGCTCTCCCACCTGTTAGCCCCAGGTTCCTCATCTGTAACATGGAAGGGTGATAAGGCAAATACATGGACAGTGAAATGCAGTGCATTGAAGTGGTAATCTGGGAGGGAGGTGGGTGGGGGAAAGAGGTCAGCGGCAAGTGCAGTTAGGACAAAGGTGGGATTGCAGGGTGTTCATGAGCTTGTGTACAGGAGACCCAGCAGACTGAGGAGTGGGGGGTGGGGAAGGCTTTGGAGGAAGTCAGGAGAAAAAGGCAGATGCTGGAGGTGAGAGATGGAGGAGAGGCCAGGATGGGGGATGGCACGGAGGTGGGGGAGGAAGAGGCCCTGGACAAAGCCCTCTGTGGCAGCAGAAGAAAGCCACCCTCTTGCTATAAAGCTGCAGAGATTCTCACGCAAGTCTCTCGAGAGACAAGGTCAGGATTCTGGACTTGATTCTCAGAGCCACAGTATGGATTGCAGGATGTTGAGACGAGACGTGCCATGGTCAGATTTCGATTTTATGAAATCACTCCAGCTGCTGCGGGACAGGAAATGGGTGAGAAAGCAAGAATGGCCTTGGCCTTGGCCTTGAGAAGCCCAATCAGGAGGCTGCCCTAGGCCAGAGATGTGAGGTGATGGTGGTTAGCATTAGGGTATTAAAAGGGAGGAAAGGAGTAAGTGGGTGGACTTAAGAGATTGAGTCAATGACGTGTGGTGGGTGACTGGGTGTGGGGTGAGGGAGAAAGAGGTATCTGTGGTGACCTCCTGGAACCTGGCTTGCACAGGTAGACAGGGGTATAAAGTCATTTTCTGAGAGAAGGGACACTAGATGGCAAGGAAAAAATGGAGTGAAATAAAGAGTGAATGAAACACTTAAAGAACCACCTCCCTGAATATTAATACGTAATTTCACTGTGGTCAAGGATATTCTACGAGTCAACACTTTCCGATACCATCACTTGCATAATTCTGAGAACTCAGGGGATTTAAGGAAATAATTTAATTCATTCTCCAGCTTTTCCATTGGCTGGCTATTTGATTTTAGGCAAGCAAATTAATGTTTTGACCCTCAAATCCATTTTGTAAAATTGAAATGCTAACAACAACTGGTTCCTAAGTTTTGGAGAAGATTCAGGAAGCTGGACACAGTAAAGTGCACTTTGTAAACTGTCGGCTGTAATGGTGATGTTGATTTTTTTTTTTTTTTGACAGGCAGAGTGGACAGTGAGAGAGAGAGACAGAGAGAAAGGTCTTCCTTTTACCGTTGGTTCACCCTCCAATGGCCGCCGCGGCTGGCATGCTGCGGCCAGCCCACTGCACTGATCCGATGGCAGGAGCCAGGTACTTCTCCTGGTCTCCCATGGGGTGCAGGGCCCAAGCACTTGGGCCATCCTCCACTGCACTCCCGGGCCACAGCAGAGAGCTGGCCTGGAAGAGGGGCAACCGGGACAGAATCCGGCGCCCCAACCGGGACTAGAACCGGGTGTGCCGGCGCTGCAAGGCGGAGGATTAGCCTAGTGAGCTGCGGCGCCGGCCTGATGTTGATTTTTAGGAGGCATCAAGAATAGTATCCTTGGGGCCGGCGCTGTGGTGTAGCAGGTAAAACCATCGCCTGCAGCACCAGCATCCCATATGGGTGCTGGTTGGAGATCTGGTTGCTCCACTTCTGATCCAGCTCTCTGCTATGGCCTGGGAAAGCAGTGGAAGATGGCCCAAATCCTTGGGCCCCTGCACCCACCTGGGCAACCTGGAAGAAGCTCCTGGCTCCTGGCTTTGGATCAGCACAGTTCCGGCTGTTGCAGCCATTTGGGGAGTGAACAAGAATATGGAAGACCTCTCTCTCTCTCTTTCTCTCTCTCTCTGCCTCTGCCTTTGTATTTCTGTAACTTTGTCTTTCAGGTAAATAAATAAATCTTTTTTTTTTTTTTTGACAGGCAGGCAGAGTGGACAGTGAGAGAGAGAGACAGAGAGAAAGGTCTTCCTTTTACCGTTGGTTCACCCTCCAATGGCCGCCACGGCCGGCGCACTGCACTGATCCGAAGGCAGGAGCCAGGTGCTTCTCCTGGTCTCCCATGGGGTGCAGGGCCCAAGCACTTGGGCCATCCTCCACTGCACTCCCGGGCCACAGCAGAGAGCTGGCCTGGAAGAGGGGCAACCGGGACAGAATCCGGTGCCCCGACCGGGACAGAATCCGGCGCCCCGACCGGGACTAGAACCCGGTGTGCCGGCGCCGCAAGGCGGAGGATTAGCCTAGTGAGCTGCAGCGCCGGCCAATAATCTTAAAAAAAACAGTATCTTCTGAATTTTAGCTCAGGGTTGACTTGAGACTCAGCCATGGCTCTCCTTTCTTATCTAGCATCTCTGGGTGCTCCCTGGTGCAGAGAAACTGGATCAAGAGGATAGTAAAATGTATCTCATGGAAGGAAAAAGAAGCAAGAATGGGTATTTTAAGTGAACAGTGACAACATCTACTTAAAAGTTGCTGCTTAATAAATCACATCCTCCACGTAGGCCTGCATCAGTTATAAATGAATTTCAGGAAAGACAGAACACAATCAATAAAAAACACAAACCATTATGGCAGAAATAATTCCACATGTCAGACATATCAATAATAACAATAAATACAATCAAGTCAAATTTGAGTAAAAGATTAAGACTCTTAGATGAGCTAATGTGCATCTGTAGTTGCCCTACAATGGAGACAAGACAAGGACAAGAGGAAAACCAGTTCACTGAGGCAGGCCTTGCCTGGTGCACATCTTGCCTGGCACACTTGGCTGTGGGCATCAATGGTACGGTTTAACTTGAATGATAGAACTGATTGTCAGCCGGCGCCGTGGCTCACTAGGCTAATCCTCCACCTAGCAGCGCCGGCACACCGGGTTCTAGTCCCGGTCAGGGCGCCAGATTCTGTCCCGGTTGCCCCTCTTCCAGGCCAGCTCTCTGCTGTGGCCTGGGAGTGCAGTGGAGGATGGCCCAAGTGCTTGGGCCCTGCACCCCATGGGAGACCAGGAGAAGCACCTGGCTCCTGCCATTGGATCAGTGCAGTGTGCCGGCCACAGCGCGCCAGCCGTGGCAGCCATTGGAGGGTGAACCAACGGCAAAATGAAGACCTTTCTCTCTGTCTCTCTCTCTCACTGTCCACTCTGCCTGTCAAAAAAAAAAAAAAAAAAAAAAAAAAAAAAAGGAATGGGGCAAGCGTTTGCTTTAGTGGTGGAGAGGCCAGTTAAGATGCCTGGGTCCCCATGGGAGTGCCTGGCTTTGATGCACAGCTCTAGCTCGTGACTCCAGCTTCCTGTTAACGAGGACCCTGGGAAGCAGCAGTAATGGCTCAAGGGACTGGGTTCCTGCCACCGATGTGGGAGACTGGGCTGGAGTCCCCAACTCCTGGCTTTGACCCAGCCCATCCCCTCCTGTCGTGCCCCTAAAATAAATAAAAACTTATTAAAAGTAGGCAAAAGGTTTGAATATACAGTTCTCCAAAGAACATACACAGAGGGTCGACAGACGCATGAAAAGCAGCTCGAAGCCATTAGTTAACAGGGGAGTGCAAATGGGGTTACACACAGACAGCACTTCACACCCACCAGGGCCAGTGTTGGTGCTGTGGGGAAAGGGGACCTGCCTGCACTGCCTAGGGGGATGGGAAACAGTGCAAGCATCCCAGGGAGCAGGTTTCCGTTCCTTGAAATTTAAGCATAGATGGAAGGGTGGCATTGTGGTGCAGCAAATTAAGCCAGGGCTTGAGACACCCGCTTCCATTTTACAGTGCCTGGGTCCAAGTACCACCTCTGCTTCTTTTATTTATTTAAGAGGCAGAGATAGAGAGATAAAGGGAACTTTTTTTTATATATATATTTTATTTGAAAGGCAGAGTTACTGAGAGGCAGAGGCAGAGAGCGAGAGAGAGAGAGAGAGAGAAAGAGAGAGAGAGAATCTTCCATTCGCTAGTTCATTCCCCAAACAGTCACAACAGCCGGAGCTGGGCAGATCCAAAGCCAGGAACTTCCTCTGGGTCTTTCCATGTGGTAGCAGGTGCCCAAGGACTTGGGCCATCTTCCACTGCCTTCCCAGGCCACAGCAGAGAGCTGGATTGGAAGTTGAGCAGCCAGGATTCAAACCAGCACTGCAGGCCTTGGCTTTGCCTGCCACTCCAGAGCGCTGGCCCCCACCTCTGCTTCTGATCCAGCTTCTTGCTAATGTGCACTCTGGGAGGCAGCCGCCGATGGCTCAAATACGCGGGTCCATGCCGCCCATGCGGGAGACCTGGCTGGAGTTTCTGACTCCGGGCTTCAGCCTGCCCCAGTCCCGGCTGTTGTAGGCATTTGGGGAGTGAACCAGTGGATGAAAGATTCTCTCTCTCTCTCTCTCTCTCTCTCTCTCATTCTGCCTTTCAAAAAAGAAATCCAACAACAAATCTTGCAGTATTGCTATCCTTCTAGTTGAGTTTGAAAAGTTGTTTTTAATTAAATACAAAATAACCATATGATCCAAGAATTCTATTCCTATGTCTGTACCCTAGAGAACTGAAGACACAGTTACACAGAACTCTTCCCATGGATGCTCAGAGCAGAGCAGGGATCCACACTCTCTGCCCTCTTCCCTGTTAGCATGAACAAAGTCCTCCCGCTCGTTTCTAAGGCTGAACTCTCTCCGTATCGACGACTTTGCTTCTGCAATTACGCCCTTTTTCTCTGGCAGCATCAAGTGCTCTCCCTCCAACAGAGCGTTCTGATCAACACGCGGACATGCTGTAGAGCTCTGTCTTTAGTCAAACAGCAGAGTCGGGCTTTGGCGCTGTGGTTAAGATGCAGCTGGGACGTCTGTGTCCCATATCAGCATGCCTGGGTTCAAGGCTCGGCTTCACTCTTTTTTTTTTTTTTTTTTTTTTTTAAGATTTATTTATTTGAAAGGCAAAGTGTCAGAGAGAGGGGGAGACACACACACACACACACACCTGCTGTTTCACTCCTCAAATTACCTCGAGATAGGTCTGGACCAGGCTGAAGCCAGGAACCAGAGGCTCTATCCGTCTCCCAAGCAGGTGGCAGGGGCCCCAGCACTTGGGCCATCATCTGCTGCTTTCCCAGGCATTTTCCCTGGAAGTACGGTAGCGGGGACCCCAGTTGGCGCCCCAGTGTGCGATGGTTACCTGTTGTGACAGAACACCAGCCCCTCAGCTCCACGCCGGATTCCAGCTCCCTGCTGATGCACATCCCGGGAAGCAACTAGTGATGGCTCAAGCAGCTCCACATGGGAGACCCGGACAGGTCTGTGCTTGGGCCCTGCACCCGCAAGGGAGACCAGGAGAAGCACCTGGCTCCTGGCTTCGGATCAGCGCAGTGCGCCGACTGCAGTGGCCATGGCGGGGGTGGGGGGCGGTGAACCAACAGAAAAAGGAAGACCTTTCTCTCTGTCTCTCTCTCACTGTCCACTCTGCCTGTCAAGAAAAAAAAAAGTCAAGGGAGGGACCGGATGAGGTCACTGAGGAGGATGCACACAGAGCAGAGGAGCGAGGAGGGCCCGGTTCCCGGCACATCAGAAGGAAGGGCCAAGGGAATGGGGGTCTTGGGCAGCCCAAGAGCTGTTGAGAAGATGCTGGAGTGAGCTGGAGACAGCAGCTGCGTGTCGGGGAGGAGGCTGTGCAGAGCCTTCGAGCGGTGTAGCTATCGGTGAGGACCAGGTCGGTCCCAGAGGCTGGGGTTGCAGGGGAACGGGTCACTGGGGACTGAACCCGGAGGCAGGAACCAACTACGGGGAGCTGACTGCCGGGCGCGGAGGCAGAGGACCGCCCGACTGCGAGGGGTCCGGAGCCAAGGGCAGCAGGTTTGAAGTGCGAGGGAGTGGGCGTCTTGCTGACTGCTGCTGCAAGGACCGATGACACAGAAAGCGACCCCTGGATTTGGGAACACGACGTGGCACAGATGATGTGGCAAGGACGATGTGGCACGGACGACGTGGCACAGATGATGTGGCACGGACGACGTGGCACTCATGAGGGCAGTTGCTGTGACGGTGAGACTGGCGCATAGAGACCAGTTGAGGAACGAGGAGATTTTAGGGATCAGGAATGAAGGGCGAAGACCGAGTGGTGTCTGGAGGGCAGGGAAGTCAAGGGGGCTTTGTTATTGTGTGGTGTGTCTGGTGTGTGTGGTGTGTGTGCTGTGTGTGTGGTGTGCATGTGTGTGGTGTGCTGTGTGTGTGTGGTGTGCATGTGTGGTGTGTGCTGTGTGTGTGTGCTGTGTGTGGTGTGTGCTGTGTGTGTGTAGTGTGTGTGCTGTGTGTGGTGTGTGTTGTTCGTGATGTGTGTGTGGTATGTGTGTAGTATGTATGTTGTGTGTGCTGTATGCATTTGTGTGCTGTGCGTGATGTGTGTGCATGGTGCGTGTGTATAGTGTGTATGTTGTGTGGTATGTGCTGTGTGTGCTGTGTGTGGTGTTCTGTGTGTGGTATGTATGTTGTGTGTTGTGTGTGCTGTGTTCTCTGTGTGTGCGGTGTGTGCTGTGTATGTAGTATGTATGTTGTGTGGTGTATGTGCATGGTGTGTGTGTATAGTATGTATGTTGTGTGGTGTGTGATGTGTGTGGTGTGTGTGGTATGTGTGTGTGGTATGTGTAGTGTGTGTGCTATATGTTGTGTGTGTAGTGTGTAGTGTATATGTTGCGTGTGGTTGTGGTTTGTGTGTAGTATGTATGTTGTGTGTGCTGTGTACTGTGTGCTGTATGTGTTGTGTGTGTGCTATGTGTGTTGTATGTGTAATATGTGTGTTGTATGCTGTGTGTGCTGTGTTCTCTGTGTGTGTGTAGTGTGTATGTTGTGTGCTGTGCGTGCTGTGTGTGTTTTCATCTTTATTTTTGTGAAGTCAGAGAGACAGAGACAGAGATCTTCCTATCCACTGGTTCATTCCACAAATGCCCGCACAGGCCAAGCCAAAGCCAGGAGCTTAGAGCCCCGCCCGGGTCTCCCATGTGGGTGCGGGGACCCTGGAACCCCGTTGGGGTCTCCCGTGTGGGCGAGGGGACCCTAGAGCCCCGTCCGGGTCTCCTGTGTGGGTGCGGGGACCCTGGAACCCCATCCGGGTCTCCTGTGTGAGCGCAGGGACCCTGGAACCCCATCCGGGTCTCCCGTGTGGGTGCAGGGACCCTGGAACGCCGTCCAGGGCAAGGGAGGAAGAAGCTGTGGAATCACACCAGTGAAAAGCACCAGGGCTCTCCGTGCGGTTAGATTCCAGCATGAAAGCAACCCCGGGAGCCGGCGTTGCAGTGCAGCTGGTTAGGGACGCCTATGGCTCAGAGAGAAGCACTTGTGCCTGGGGCAGGCAGAGGATGGCTCAAGTACTTGGGTCCCCGCCACCCATGTGGGAGACCCGGATGGAGTTCCAGGCTCCTGGCTTCAGTCTGGCCCAGCCCCAGCTGTTGCAGGCATTTGGAAAGCAGCCATCAGATGGAAGATCTCTTTGTATCTCCCTCTCTTTTTAAAGATGCCATCCTTGGGTGTAGTCAGATGGCGTCTCTGCCTCCCCCTGCAATGCGGTTACTCTCCGGCCTTCAGGAGGCTCCTGCCTGCATCTTCTCTGCATAGCAGCCCCGGGAGCAAACGGCCTGTACTCCAGAAAGCTTTGGCTTCGCTTTTAATTTTCCCAGCCTTGGCTGCATTCTTCAGCCTGTCACGTCCCAGTGCTGCCACCTGTGGCCATGGAAGACCAACACTTACAACAAGGGAGGGGGAGCGAGGGCTGATAAAGTTGATCAAACTAGGCGTTTTACGTCTTCTCTAAATTCTCTAGATCCCCCCCCCACAAGCCAACAGGGGAGGGGCCCTTCTTACGTCCACAGCCACCCCCTCTGTCCATGCCCTTGATCTGTCTTCTCAGGGACAGGCGCAGGCTTGTCCCTGGTTGGTTAACATGCCAGGGTCCCCCGTGGGAGTACCGGGTTTGATTCCCAGCCCTGGCTCCTGACTCCAGCTTCCTGCTGCAGACCTGGGAGGCGGCACATGGTGGCCCCTGTGTTTGAGTTCCTGCCTTCCATGTGGGAGACGCCCCTGGGCCTGAACTCACACTCCTGGTTCTGGCCCCAGCACAGCCCCAGCTGAGCATCTGAGGAATAAACCATCTAATGGTAGCTCTTTCCCCCTCTGCCTCTCTCTTAGAAAGAAAAACTTCTCTCTCTCTTATATCGTCTCCCTCCCTTCTCTCTGGGCGCTCTCTCTCTCTCTCTTTTTTTTTTCTGAGCCTGCAAACACATTTGAGTCTCTCCACTGAAAAATAAAAAAGAAATCTCCGCTCCTTAGAGCTGTCTGCTGTCTCTGCCTCCCTACCTTCTGCTCACTCCCCAACAAGTGAAGTCACTTTTCTATTGCTGTCATCTTCCGAAATGGCTCTCTCTAAAATTATTTTTCATGGGACAAACACAGCCCGTGGCCAGCCCGACTGCTGGCACGTCAGCTGGCCGCGCTTCCCCTGGAAATCCTCGCCCCCAGGGCTCTGCTAAGCTGTTCCTCCCTGGCCTGGCTCTCCATCTTCCCTCCCTGACGAGAGGGGAAAGCCAGTCCCCCTCTCTCTCGCTATGGTTTCAGGGCTGTGTCCCCCCTCTGTGGATGTCACTCTCTGTGCCGGAGCCCAGGGCCTGGCACAGAGCGCAGTCCACTTCCAGCGAGTACCGAATGAATGTCCTCAACGGCAGGTGCCCGCAGGCGGCGGCGGAGCTGGGGGCTGCCACAGCTGCATCTGCAGCTACATCCAAGACCGTTCACAAAGGCAGCCCCGAAGGGAGGCTCAGCTCCCCGCCCTCGCTGCCTCCTCCGGGTGTCAGCTCCAGCCTCAGCCGCTCCGTCAGCTGTGTTCTCGCCTGGTGGCCCTCCACTCACAAGCCCCCTCCGCGCGGGAAGAGACAACCATATGAGCATGGATGCACATGATGGCCAGACTGCCAGAGCCGGTCAGGGGCCGGCTGCTTTTGCAGGCTGGCTAGGCGATCTCCTGGGAATCAGGGGCCACGTCTGAGCGCGTGCGTGAGCCCCTTCAGGTGTGCAAGCAAGAGCCAGGCTCAGACGACTTCCGATCAAGGGGGCGACAGCAGGAACCCACAGGGAGGGAGGGTACCCTGGGGAAGCTGCCTCAGCAGCCGCGAGCAGGTCCCAGCCACAGGCTTGGGCTCTGACGCCGAGCCCTCTGGGCATGCTCCAGCCTGCCTGTGCATTTCGGTCTCACATGGGCCCTTGGCCTCCATCATAGCCAGTGTGTTCCCAGCAGCACTTGGCTCAGGCCCAGAGCCCGTGTCCAATCAGCTGCAGTGAGGTGGGCAGGGCCGGCCGCACAGGGTTTACGTGACCCGAATCACAGCGACTTCGTGACGCAGCATCAGCTCAGGTGCACGGGGCACAGGGGCGGCGCAGGGAGGAGCGGGCACTAAGCCTCCTGGGTTTTGGGTCTTCCTCGTGGTGCCTTCGTTTCTTCTTTATCAAATGAGGAGGTTGGATTGTTCACTTCAAAAGTGCTTTCTATTCCGGCTTTCTAGGAATTCATGGTGATGGCGTGTGCCTGCACGTCAGCTCGTGCCCTGACCTTTCTCTGTCAGGGATTAGTCCTAGGAAACACTTTTTTTTTTTAAAATTTGATCATATATATATATATATTTGACAGGCAGAGTGGACAGTGAGAGAGAGAGAGACAGAAAGAAAGGTCTTCCTTTGCCGTTGGTTCACCCTCCAATGGCTGCCACGGCCAGCGTGCTGCGGCTGGCGCACCGCGCTGATTCGATGGCAGGAGCCAGGTGCTTCTCCTGGTCTCCCATGGGGTGCAGGGCCCAAGCACTTGGGCCATCCTCCACTGCACTCCCTGGCCACAGCAGAGAGCTGGGCTGGAAGAGGGGCAACCGGGACAGAACCCGGAGCCCCGACTGGGACTAGAACCCGGTGTGCCGGTGCTGCAAGGCGGAGGATTAGCCCATTGAGCCACGGCACCAGCCTATCAGATACATTTTTAAAAGATTTATTTATTTATTTGAAAGGCAGAGTTATAAAGAGGCAGAGAGAGAGAGAGAGAGAGAAAGAGAAAGAGAGAAAGTTCCATCTGCTGGTTCACTCCCCAAATGGCTGCAATGGCTGGAGCTGGGCCAATCCGAAGTCAGGAGCCAGGAGCTTCTTCTGGATGCCCCATGCAGGTGCAGGGGCCCAAGGACTTGGGCCATCTTCCACTGCTTTCCCAGGCCATAGCAGAGAGCTGGATGGGAATTGAGCAGCCAGGACTCCAGAGCCCATAAGGGATGCTGGCGCTGCAGGAGGAGGCCACAGCACCGGCCCAACTCTGATCATCTTCAGCAGGAAGAGGCTGGGCTCTCTGCTTCCTGGCTCTCACCCGCTCCTTCCCGTGAACACACCCAGTCGCTGCCTCTTCTTGGACTGTGAACCTCTAAGCACGTGAGCCAACGTGAACCTCTTTCCTCCCCAAGTAGCTTCTCTTGGGTTTTTGATATGCTAACAGAAAGCTAATGCACTCCGTTGCAGTTTATAATGATGAATTTCACACTGCATGAATTCTCTCTCAAGTTGTAAAGCTGGGATGGTTACCCACATCCCTGTGCCTGCCATCTGAGTGACACAAGACCACCTGTGCTACTGCTCCCTGAAGCTACTCACTGGACAGCGGAGCACTCGGTCAGCTCTCACTGCCGCCGTGACTGCCTCTTTTTTTTTTTTTTTTTAAGATTTATTTATTTGGAAGTTAGTTACAGAGAGAAGAAGAAGAGGAAGAAGAAGGAGGAGGAGGAGAAAGAGAAGAAGAAGAGAGACACAGAGAGAGAGAGAGAGAGAGAGAGAGAGAGAGAGAGAATGGGAAACTTCCCTTTGCTGGCTTGCCCCCCAAGGGGTTGCCATGGCCGGAAGTGGGTCAGCCGGAAGTGGGTCAGACGGAAGCCAGAAGGCTGCCGCTTCTTTCTGGTCTCCCACATGTGTGCAGGGGTCCAAGCACTTGGGCCATCTTGAGCTGTCTTTCCCAGGCCATTCGCAGGGAGCTGGATCAGAAGTGGAGCAGCTGGGACCTACGGGATGCCAACACCGCAGGAGGTAGCTTTACCCGTTACGCCACGATGCCCGATGCCGGCCCCCTAACTGCCTCCTGACACGAGCAGCAGCAGTAGGTGGACACAGATGCGGCTGAGGACTAACCCCAGGTTGCCGCAAAGTGCAACGACCGCCACACAGCTGGGAGACAGCCTCAGCCCACTTTCTCCTCCCAACTCTTGTACAAAGGGGTGATTGGTAGAAGAGGATTTGCACACAGAGCGGTGGTTGCACAGGAGTCTGGAGAATACAGGGTTCAGACCGGCAGCCTCTGCAGTAGGCGGAAGTGGGTGGAACAGACGTAGAGAACCAAATCACCGTATTTACACTGCTCCATCCCTTTTCCCTTAAGGGATGTAAACTCCTTCCCTGAGATCAGTCACACATCCATTTCTGCCTGAGGCTCATTCCAGTTCCTTTTTTTTTTTTTTTTAATTTAACAGGTATAGTTTTAGACAGTGAGAGAGAGAGAGAGAGTGTTGGTTCACCCCACAAATGGCTGCTACAGCTGGCGCGCTGTGCCCATCCAAAACCAGGAACCAGGTGCTTACTCCTGGTCTCCCATGCCGGTGCAGGGCCCAAGGACTTGGGCCATCCTCCATTGTCCTGTCGGGCCACAGCAGAGAGCTGGGCTGGAAGAGGAGCACCCGGCGCCCACATGGGATGCCAGCGCTGCAGACTAAGGATTAACTAAGTGAGCCACGGTGCCGGCCCCATCATTCCAGTTCCTTGACAATTCTACATGTAACCTAAATACCTGTAACTGAAAAAGTGAATTATCAAGTTACCAGCAATACACATTTTCATACCAAGGATAATGTGAGACAGTGGAAGACATTTCCTTCCTTCCTTCCTTCCTTCCTTCCTTCCTTCCTTCCTTCCTTTCTTTCTTTCTCTCTCTCTCTCTCTCTCTCTTTCTCTCTTTCTTTCAGATTTATGTATTTATTTGAAAGGCAGAGTTACAGAGAGGGACACACACACACACACACACACATCCTTCTGCTGGGTCACTGCCCATAGGGCTGCAATGGCTAGGGTTGGGTCAGGACAAAGCCAGGAGCTTCAGCTGGGTCTCCCATGTGGGTGCAGGAGCCCAAGGACTTGGGTTACCTGCTGCCGCTGTCTCAAGCATGTTAGCAGGGAGCTGGATTGCAAATGGAGCAGCTGGGACTTGAACTGGAGCCCACATGGGGTGTTAGTACCTCAGGCGGTGGCTTAACCCACTATGCCACAATGCCAGCCCTAGAAATAGGTTTTCTGTAAATACACAGAAGCTCTATAAAGATATGCACAATAGAGCAAGGGAGAAAATATGAAATGCTAACACAGCTCTCATTTCTCAGCTGTCCATGAGTCAATACTTCTACTCATGTGTTTTTTTCCTCCACTATTCACTACCCCACATTTCTTTTCCCCTAGCTGATACTCTGCCCACAATGGCCAAGACTGGCCTAGAGCAGAGCCAGGAGACAGGCGTGCAATCCAGGTTCTCCCTGTAGGAAGCAGGAGCCCAGTTACTGGAGCTGCTCAAAGCCAGGCACTCTGATGGGGGATGCAGCGGGCTTGACCACCAGGCTAAATGCTTCCAGAGATGAAGTTCTTTCTCTCCTGGGTGACCCAAATCTCCATTCCCAAAGGAGCTGAGACCCGTGGGTCTGATGCGTTAGGGCTTTCACTCCCAGGGTGGGCATTTGGCAGGGCGGGTAAGACACCACTGCCTGGGACGCCCACATCCCAGTCCAGCTTCCTGCTCATCGGCACCCTTGGGAGGCAGCAGGTGATGGTTCAAGTATTTGGGGCCCTGCCACCCGTGTGGGAGACCTGGATGGAGTTCTGGGCTCCTGGCCTTGGCTGTTGTGGGCATTTGGAGTGTGAACCAACAGATTGGAGATCTCTGATTTCGTATAAATAGAAATAAATGAACAAAAATTTTTAAAAAAGCACTTTTGCTCCTGAAATAGCAGTTTCTAGATGTAGCCCCAGAGGCTCCCCTGGGTGTCAGACATGCCCCTCCCTGCCCCCACCAAACACCGGCACCTCCCTTTCCCTGGAGAATGAGGATCCGCCACTGTACCTGACACAGGTGCCCCACATTAGGCCACTGGTTCAGGGGAGGAGGAGCCCAAAGGGGCCCCAAACCCTTTCAGAGCCATGGACTCATCCTTCCGTGCCCTGCGGGAGTAGCTGTGCTCTGAGTATTGAGACACGGAGAGTAGCAAAGAGCAAAACCACAGGGACAAGTAAGACTTTAAAGAGATGTTTTTCTCATCTACTTGAAAGGCAGAGTGACAGAGATAGAGAGAGAGAGAGACCTTCCATTCACTGGTCACTCCCCAAATGTCCACAACAGCCAGGGCTGGGCCAGGCCGAGGCCAGGAGCAGGAGCTTCTTCCAGGTCTCCCACACGGGTGCAGGGCCCCAGCACTTGGGCCGTCATCGGCTGCCTCCCTGGATGCACATTGGCAGGAAGCTGGAGCAGAAATGGAGCAGCCAGGACTTGCCCGGTGCCTCGCTCTGGAAAGCTGACGCTACAGCACCCTTACTCTTTCTTTAGAAAAAGGAACTCCTGGGGCCGCGCTGTGGCGTAGCGGGTAAAGCCGCCCTCTGCAGCGCTGGCCTCCCATACGGGCTCCGGTTCGAGTTCCAGCTGTTCTGCTCCAATCCAGCTCCCTGCCATGGCCTGGGAAACAGCAGAAGAAAGCCCAAAGTGCTTGGGTCCTTGCACCTGTGTGGGGGACCTGGAAGAAGCTCCTGGCTCCTGGCTCCTGGCTTCAGCCTGCCCAGCCCTGGTTGTGGCAGCCATTTGAGAAGTGAACCAGCAGATGGAAAATCCCCACCCTGCTCTGTCCCCCTCCCCCCCCCCCCCCGCCCTGTAACTCTGCCTTTCAAATAAATGAAATAAATCTTTAAAAAAGAAAGAAAAAGGATTATGAAGCAAAACTTGTGTGAGTGCGTTGCTGGGGGTGTTAGCAGCTGTGCCATTACCCACTTACAGCCCTTTATTCTGCCTACGGGAGAAATGGCACACAGGGTGTGTGTGTGTGTGTGTGTGTGTGTGTGTGTCACCACTTCCAAACATTTACCTCATCCTGTAGGAACGAACTTTTTTTTTTTTTTTTTTTTTTTTTTTTTTTTTTTTTTTTTTTTTTTTTGAGAGGCAGAGTGGACAGTGAGAGAGAGACAGAGAGAAAGGTCTTCCTTTGCCGTTGGTTCACCCTCCAATGGCTGCCGCGGCCGGTGCGCTGCGGCCGGCGCACTGCGCTGATCCGATGGCAGAAGCCAGGTGCTTCTCCTGGTCTCCCATGGGGTGCAGGGCCCAAGCACTTGGGCCATCCTCCACTGCACTCCCTGGCCACAGCAGAGAGCTGGCCTGGAAGAGGGGCAACCAGGACAGAATCCGGAGCCCTGACCGGGACTAGAACCCGGTGTGCCGGCGCCGCAAGGCGGAAGATTAGCCTAGTGAGCCGCGGCGCCGGCCTAGGAACGAACTTGAACTTCCCAGGATGTCTCCCGGCTGGGCCGCGAATGAGTCTTTCCCAGCCATCTGCTGCTCCGTCCGCTTTGGGGGGAGAGCCCCTCGCCTCACTCACTGCGAGGCGCTCAGGAAGTTCACGGATGACGAAGATGCTGGTGCTCATGAGCCTGAGGGCGATGCTAGCTACAACACAGAGCTCACTGTGGCCCGCCCTCACTTACTCCTCGTAATCCCGGAGGGAGAAGCGGCACGAAGAGGCTGAATAATTTGCCGAGGTCATAAGCAGAGTCCGAATCGCAGCCCAGGCCTGCTGGCTCTGAAAACTACCCTCTCATGCACGTGCTGTTCAAAGTGAACACGTAGTCAGACGCAGACTGGGGACGGTGGCGCCTGGCCTACCGGTTAGGATGCTCACATCGCACTCTGAAGTTCCTGGGTTCAATTCCCAGTGCCGGCTTCTGATTCCAGATTCCAGCTCATGCAGACCCCAGGAGGCAACGGGGATGGCTGGAGTAATTGGGTTCCTGCCACCCATGCGGAAGCCTGGATCGAGTGCCCAGATCCAGCCCCAGCTGTCTCTGGTATTTAGAGAGCGAACCAGCAGATGTGATTCTCTCTCTCTCTCTCTCTCTCTCCTCTCCCTCCCTCACAAATAAATACACAAATAATTTTTTTTTTTTAAAAAGATGGTGCCGGGGCTGCTTTACTAGTTAGCATTTTGTTACTTTAAGATGCCGTAGAGGCCAGCGCCGTGGTGTGCTAGGTTAATCCTCCGCCTGCAGCGCCGGCATCCCATATGGGCGCTGGTTCTAGTCCCGGTTGCCCCTCTTCCAGGCCAGCTCTCTGCTGTGGCCCGGGAGTGCAGTGGAGGATGGCCCAAGTGCTTGGGCCCTGCACCCGTGTGGGAGACCAGGAGGGGGCACCTGGCTCCTGGCTTCAGATCAGCGTAGCTCCGGCTGTTGCGGCCATCTGGGGAGTGAACCAACGGAGGGAAGATCTTTCTCTTTGTCTCTCTCTCACTGTCTGTAACCCTGCCTGTCAAAAAAAAAAAAAAAAAAAAAAAAAGATACCTTAGAGGAGCAACTTAGGAGGGAACGGTTTTCTGAGTTTACAGTTTCAGGGGTTCACGATCCAAAGTCAGGCGGCCCCAGGGGTGCAGGCATCTGGCGAGGCTGCGGCACAGTGGGGAGAGGGTCACAGGTGAGCCAGGAAGCGGAGAGCTTATATAACCACGCCTCACGTGAGAACAGCCTTCCCAGAGCAAGCACCCGTGGCCTTGGGACCTCCTTGGTCTCGTCTCCACCCGTAACCCTCAATCCAGTAACTACCAACATAAGACTTCGGCGGTTAACTGTCACCATGAGTGTCCCGAGCCCGATCCTGTTCAAATCGTAAGAGGAACGTCTTTGGTTTCATAATAACTGGGATTATTCTTCTCATTTAAAATATATCCTTGAAGAGTATTTTTGGCTTGGCGTGCCTGGGAACAAGAACAACCCCTACATGTCTTGAGTGTCTTTTTCAGTGAGGACAAACCCCCGTCTTCTCCGGGATGCAGGGATCAGATGTAATCAAGTGCCAGCTGGTGCCCCCGGAGCACGGCGCAGGGCTCGGGAGCAGGCCAGCAGCAGCTTCTCACAAGAGGAATGGCCTTGGCTGAAAATAGCGCGGCTCGCCTCCAGGGTCTCCCGCCCCACGCTGCTGCTCCTGCAGAGCCTGCCCAGTGGAGACTGCGGGTCACAGGTGCTGATCCGCTCACACGCAGGCTGCACTGGGGCTTCAAAACATTCGTGGAGAATGCAAGCAGGCGACTGGTGAGTATTCTTTCTTTGGACCCAAAGCTGGTAGTACGCAGGTCAGTGCCGCCTTAACAAATGCGGGATGAGGCACTGCCCAACTTGAGAGACCACCGAACCTGGGGACTTGCCCTTGCGGGGTGAGGGGTACTTTCACTTCAGAGGGGCACCCGTCATGCTCCAGGCTGTGGCTCTGGAGCCCTAAACCCTTCCCAGGCTTGCAAATTCACATACTTTCCACCAAAATGATCTCCTGTCCTTTAGGACACGTGCTTTTACCATGCATACTTTTAAAAAAGATTTATTTTTTTTATTTGAAAGTCAGAGTTACACAGAGAGGAGAGGCAGAGAGAGAGAGAGAGAGAGAGAGAGAGATCTTCCATCTGCTGATTCACTCCCCAATTGGCCGCAACGGCCGGAGCTGCACCGATCCGAAGCCAGGAGCCAGGAGCCTCTTCTGGGTCTCCCACATGGGTGCAGGGGCCCAAGGACTTAGGCTATCTTCTACTGCTTTCCCAGGCCACAGCAGAGAGCTGGATCTGAAGTAGAGCAGCCGGGCCTCAAACCGGCGCCCATATGGGATGCCGGCACTTCAGGCCAGGGTGTTAACCCACTGCGCCACAGCGCCGGCCCCTACCACGGAATTTTGAGATTTGCTGCTTCTTTTTGGGTTTAGACATGGAGAGCCATTTTCTTGGAGGAATGAGAAGACATAAATGCCTGGAGATTGGATCTCAACAGAGCTGGGGAGGTGCTGTGGCCCAGATGGGGGACAGCGAGGGTTCCTCTTGACCCTTCCGCTGACAGTAATCTGCTTTCAATGTTTTCTGGTCTCCAGGCTCAAGCAAAAAAGCATATTCCAGGTCCAAATCCAGACTGAGCTGCATGCCTGCAGGTGCCGGGGCAGTGTTGATTTGCTTCTTGAAGCAATTACATCTGAAGTAACAGTACAAGTGGAACAAGTAAATGAGGTGTGGATGAGACGGGAACAGTTACTCTCGGATTTCTGCCTTTGATGGTGGCACTAATGTATCTGTCACTCATTCTCCCTGGAAGGTACATCGCTTCTATGACTGTGGCGGGGAAGAGCAACTCCAAGGGTTTCCTCTGTCCTTACCACAGCACCTTGTCCATTCTAGCGTGTGCCCAAGGAACAGGGAACCGGGTGGGCACTGGGGCATTGCCGCTTGGGATACCCATAGTGCATATCAGAGTCCTGGCTGTTCTGCTCCTGACCCAGTTTCCTCCTAATGCCTCCCCTTAGGCAGCACATGATGGCCCGAGTGCCTGGGCCTCTGCCACCCATGCGGAAGACCTGGATGGAGGCCTTGGCTTAGGCCTGGTCTGGCCCTGGCTGTTGTGGGCATTTGGAGAGTGAACCAGAAGATGGAAGATCTCTGTCTCTCTGCCTTTCAAATAAAACGAAAATCAATGAATAAAAAAGGAACTGGGAAATCATCACAGGGTATGTGAGAGAGGCCCAGGCCCAGACGCGTTATCACATATTGGTTTGCTAGGATTGCTGTAACAAAACGCCATACGCCCGGTGCTTCATGCAACGGCAAGTTACCGTCTCACATTTATGGAGGCCAGGGTCCTGGACGAAGCCCTGGCAGGGGTGGCTCCTTCTGCGGCTGTAGGGAGTGTGCTCCACGCCTCCCCAGCTGCTGGGGAAGCTGGCCTACTGGCTCTCGTTGGTGGCCCGTGGCTTCTGCTGCAGGGCCTCAGTCTCTGCCTTCACCTTCACCTGTGTGCACACTTGTGTCCAGATATTTATTTGAAAGGCAGAGTTACGAGAGAGAAAGAATGACCATACAGAGAGACAGAGTGAGCAAGATCTTCCATCTGCTGGTTCCCTCCCCAAATGGCCACAACGGCCAGGGCTGGGCCTGATTCAAGTCAGTAGCTTCATCCAGGTCTTCCATGTGGGTGCAGGAGCCCGGATACTTGGGCCATCCTCCGCTGCTTTTCTCAGGCCATTAGCAGGGAGCTGGATCAGAAGTGGAGTGTCCAGACACACACTGGTGCCGATGTGGGATGCCGGTATCGCAGGCAGTGGTTTAACCGGCTATGCTGCAGCACCAGCCCCCGAATGTCTCCTTTCTATATGCCAACCAATCATATTGGATTGCGGGGCACCCCTCTCAAGCACGACCTCGTATGAATTATAGCTGTAACAACTCTGCTTCCAAACAAGGGCACATTTTGAGACACTGGGGGTGATTTTGGGGAAGGGCACAGTCCATGACAGCCTCCAGCATCTCTAACCCATGGACAACAAAAGCCTTTTAGGAGCCTTGGGATTTGTGCTGACTCAGCGCCGATCTCTGCGGAACCCCTAAAGGCCAGGGACTCTCCACTTCCCCAAGCACAGGATAGGTAAGCGGCGTAAGAGCCCTTTGGGGAGAACGAGTTGATTTACAACACAGCTATAAGGGCATCGTTAGATGCTTCCTTCACAGTCCCCAGCATCCCTTTATCAAGGGCCCTAGCTCAGAGAATGGAGTAGCCGTAACACTCTGTTTTGGTGGCTTGAAGCGGGCCTCTTTTTTGCCAGACCTGAAGTTTTGCTGTGTGTTCCATGAGCAAGGAGAACCTCAGTAGGTTCCCGAAGCTCATGCAGTTCTCGGTCTCCGCGCCACCCTTGGCCTGTTACTCTAGGGTCCCATCGTCCCCACTGAGGAGCGACAGCTTGCACTTCTCAGGAGAAAGAGCTCGGGCTGCCGCTGTGGCGCAGTGGGTTAAAGCCCCGGCCTGCAACGCCAGCATCCCACATGGGCACCAGATCGAGTCCTGGCTGCTTCTCTTCCCATCCAGCTCCCGTTACTATACCTGGGAGGGCAGCACAGGAGGTCGCAAGTGCTTGAACCCCTGCATCCACGTGGGAGACCCAGAACTCCTGGCTCCTGGTTTTGAGAGCCACTGTGGCCATTTGGGGAGTGAACCAATGGAAGGAAGACCTTTCTCTCTGTCTCTACCTCTTTCTGTAACTCTTTCAAGTAAATAAAATAAATCTTAAAAAAAAAATAAAGAGCTCAACTTACTCATGTACTTTCCTGGAAAGGAATCATCTCTGGGCAGTTTTGGAGAAGGAGTTCACACAAATGATAACTCTATAAATTAACTTCTCTATCATCATGTTTTTGGCCCTTCTGTTGCTAGATTAAGGGATTTTTGGCCCCTCAATTTCACTGAGTAGGCTACTTTTCAGTCTAAGGTTCCATCCAACCCACCAGCTGAGAGCCAGTTTTGGAGGCTAAAGCCAATACACTGTTCAGAATTTCCAGCATGCCCATGGTGATACATTTAACCCAAATGAAAATAAATGCATGTTCCTTTATTATTTTCAATTTATTTATTTGAGAGGTAGAGCCACAGAAAGAAGGAGAGAGAGAAAGGTCTTCCATCCACCAGTTTATTCCCCAAATGGCTGCAATGGCCAGAGACAAGCCAACTCAAAGCCAAGAGCCAGTAGACCCCCTCAGGCCCCTAACTCGGGCACAGGGATCCAAGCACCTGGGCCACCCTCCGCCAGTGTCCCAGGCCACAGCGGAGCTGGATTGCAAGAGGAGCGGCCGGGACATGAACCAGTGCTGATGTGCTGATGATGATGCAGAGGCCCTGCCCACCGAGCCATAGCGCCAGCCCCTGCATGTTCCTTTAGAATGCAATCCACACACATTCCCCAGGTCTCTGCTGATATAAACTAGCAGAATGTTACAGTTCTCCTCTCCAGTCAGACTTCCTGATTGCCCAAGCATGCTGGGATTTGGCTCCTGCTAACACAGTGAGTGGGACATGATTAGTACTGACATTCTCTTCCAAGGTAACTGCTCCAGGGTCTCCAAGCAACAGAACCAGTCTTCCCAATGAGGGAAAAGTCTGTTTCCACTGGGTTAGGCTGGAGTCTGTGGATTCAAAGCAATAGCACTCATCCCCAAATCCACGCAATGTCAGCATTTGTCATTTCAGACTCCCCCTTTCTCAAACAGTGGCATAACTTTTTTCCTTTATTTCAAAGGCAGACAAACATGCAGACACACACACAAAGGAGAGAGAGCAAAAGAGAGGGAGATTTCCCATTCCCCAATTCAGTAATCAAATACCCACAACAGGAGCTGGGCCAGGCCAAAGCAAAGAGCTGGGAATTCAATCTGTTTCCCACATGAATGATCCATGTACTTGAACCATCGACGACCTGCTGTCTCCCAGCGTGTGCATTAGCAGCAAGCTGGAACTGGAAGTGGAGCTGGGACTTAAACCCAAGCACTCCGGTACAGGATTGCAGGCACCCAGAGCGGCATCTTTACTGCTGTGCCAAATACCGGGACTGGCCTAACTTTTGATCTGGCAAGGTTCTATCTGATTTTTCTGTGTATCAGTCTTGTGCCTACAAGCGACAGACACAGTTCTTTTGGGGCACTCTGTACATGCTCTGGGTTGGAGATTTTAAACTCTCCAGCTTTTCGTCCTCTTTCTTCAACCTCTCTGATGTAGTCCCCCCTATTTAAGTTCTTGCTCCTTTTAGGACAGTTTATCACAGCAGCTGATGATCTCCCAAAGTCTTTTCTGCAATGATATTTTATTCCAGAGGACCACAGGCCTAAGGAACCCCTGCCTACTAGTTACTATTTTCTAATGGCAACCAGATCCTCATTTCTTTCAAATCTAACTTAGTCATAACTCATCTAAGAATCTCATCTCTTAGGGCCTGTTGCATGTAACCACTTAGGGGACCAAACACTACGATCATTCAGGGCTAGTAATTGCAGGAACCGTAACTCTTCTACCACTTTTAAGTAGAAAAGGCAATTCAGTTGCTAATTCGGAGTTCGAAAGCCTGTGCAAGAGGGTTGTAGTCTGAGCCTCTGGGAGAGTTCCAGAATTGGCCTGTTGTGGGAGCCGGCACCTCTCTGCCACCATCAGGGAGACGAGGGATCAGGGGGCCACCACAAGAACAAATCAAAGTTCTACCTGTAGACCAGGATGAACTTCAACACTCACAAAGCTGTTGGTGGGTGCTGGAATCCTGCTGAAGAGAAACCTGCTGCACCTTTGCAAGAGCAAAGTCAAAGCTAACAAACCCCTCCCTCCATCCCACAGTCTGCGCATCCAACCGACAAAACCCAACCTGAAGTTACAATTAGAACCTTGCTTTCAGAGCAGTCAGACATGGAGTTTCTAGCTTGCCAGCTTCCTGCAGTGCAAGAAGGCACACCTGAAGGTGAGAAAAGAGTGAATACCCACTTACCACACCCTCAAGCTCCTTTTCATTGAGCAAGATCAGAAACGCCCTCTCCCAATTTCACCCCATTTGACAGCTGCAAGCAGGATGGGCGTTGTAGCAGAGCAGGTAAAGCTGCCGCCTGCGAGGCTGCCATCCCTTATGGGTGTCAGTTTGAGTCCCAGCTGCTCCACTTCTGATCCAGCTCCCTACTAATGTGCCTGGGAAAGCAGTAGAAGATGGCCCAAGTCTTTGGGCCCCTGCACCCGTGTGGGAGACCGGAAGGAGCTCCTGGTTCCTGGCTTTGGCCTGGCCCAGCTCTGGCCGGTGTGGACATTTGGGGAGTGAACCAGCATTTGGAAGATTTGTCTTTTCCTCTCTTTTAAATTAATAAATAATCTTCTTAAAAAGAAAAGTTGTAAGCACTGCATCTGTCTGGCTTTAAGACTACTGCTTGGGGCTGGCGCTGTGGGCTAAGCTTCCACCAGCAATGCCAGCATCCCATATGGGTGCTAGTTCGTGTCCCAGCTGCTCCTGTTCCCATCCGGCTCTCTGCTTATGGCCTGGGAAAGCAGTGGAAGATGGCCTGAGTGCTTGGGCCTCTGCACCCACGTGGAAGGCCTGGAAGAAGCTTCTGGCTCCTGGCTTTGGAACGGCCCAGCTCTGACCATTACAGCCATTTGAGGAGTGAACCAGAGGATGGAAGACCTGTCTCTTCCTCTCTTTATCTGTATCTCTATGTTTCAAATAATCTTTTTTTTTTTTTTTAAAGATTACCTGTCTTCCTGGCCTCAGAGCAACTTACCCTTAGAGTCCTTGTCTCCAGAGTTGTTTCACTGATCCATAAAATCCTGCCCCCAGTCCCTCTCACCTCCTACTCCCCACTTGTTCCAACCACGTTGGTCTCTAACCTTGTTTTGTAAACATACCAAGGATGCCCCACCAGACGGCCTTTGTACCATATGCTTCCCCTCGGCATTCATCTACTTCTTTCCTCACTCCAGGTTTTTAAAAAATTTTTTTCTTATTTTTTTTGACAGGCAGTTAGACAGTGAGACAGAGAAAGGTCTTCCTTCCGTTGGTTCACCCCCTAAATGGCTGCTACGGCCGGCGTGCTGCGCTGATCTGAAGCCAGGAGCCAGGTGCTTCCTCCTGGTCTCCCATGCGGGTGCAGGGCCCAAGGACCTGGGCCATCCTCCACTGCACTCCTGGGCCACAGCAGAGAGCTGGCCTGGAAGAGGAGCAACCGGGACAGAACTGGTGCCCCAACCGGGACTAGAAACCTGGGTGCTGGTGCTGCAGGCGGAGGATTAGCCAAGTGAGCCATGGTGCCGGCCTCCATTCAGGTCTTACATCACATATCCTCACCAGCAGCCCACACCACCCATCTAGAGCAGCACCATCTGGGGGCAGGCATCTGGCACAGACGCCCACACCCACATCCAGGGTGCGGCTGGAGTCCTGGTTTCACTTCCAATCCCAGCTTCCTGCTAATCTGTACCCTGAGAGGCAGCAGGTGGATCTCAAGCAGCTCAAGTCGCTGGATCTCTGCCACCACATGGGAGACCTGGACGGAGGTCCAGGGTTCTGGCTTCAGCCTGGCCCAGCCCCAGCTGTTGCATGCACCTGGGGAGTGAACTAGCAGATGGAAGATCTCCACATCTGTCCCTCAAATAAGCTGAAACTAAGAAAAAAAAAAAAAAGTAGCACTATCTACCACTCTCCACTTTCTTATTTTCTTTGACATAGTTATCCAGATTACATATCTCGTTGTCTTCCCTACTAGAATGTAAGTTCCCGCAGGGACAGGACTTTTGTGTTTTCCCCATTGCTGCATCCCATGCTTGAAACGCACCAGGTGTTTCAGAAGGACTGAAGGTTGTATTGAGAGTTTTCTAGCCCGGTTTTCCCACTGCTGCATTACTGGAGTCCTCCTGCAGGTGGTGCTGATGGGCCTTTTCTGGGGTTAAAACAGGGAGGAACAGTAGCGTACCAAAGGATTAAAGTTTTTGTTTTGTTTTGTCTTTAATTGTCTCTGGTCTAGAGTTCTAGGCTTCCTTTCTTAGAAGATACCTAGAATCTTCTCTAACTCATTTCTTTTTGTTCCTGCAGGAGGGAAAAAACAGGGTCTGTAACAAAAGCATTTTCAGTACTCTTTCCTAAATCTTTGTGACCCCCATCACTAGGGTTATCATCTCCATTTTGGGTAGTGCAAACAGACTCAAGAGAATAAGCTGCCCATCTCACAGCAACCAGAAATAAAGCTCAGATAAGAAACACAGATTTGGTTGTAAACTATTGCCCCTCCAACAGACTGTGATTTTTATCCAAGTTAATTGCTCTCCTGATGAGCCGTTAAAGAGAACCACAGGTCTTGAGCTGATAATTTGCATTACGGAAGTTTCCAGGCTGCCTGCCTCTTTTTTTCCAACAGGTTCTCTTTTTCACAAGGACACTCTGGGCAGTTTTTTCCCAGAGGCCCAAAGTCCACCACAGCATTTCCTGTCTCAGGTGCTAGGTCTGACTACAGTGCCCAAGAGATGAGAATCTTCCAAGTTGGCTGTTGTCCAGACTTCTCATCCTCACTGTAGTAAAACACTGGCAGGAAGACAAAGAGCAGGTGCACCTGTGGAAGGAAACAGAAAGCCATCTGGTCCTTAGGGAAAGGAGGTTTTCAATTCTTCCTTTGGGCCCACAACTAAGGTGATAAGTAAGTTTAGCACTGTAAGCTCCTTAAATTTGGCCTGAGAGTTTGGGAAAGTCACAGACAAGGCAGACTGACTCACACAGTCATACAGCAAGTTACTGCCAGGTTTGGATTCTCACATCAAGTCTCAAGAGACTTTTAATTTTGCTGCTATCCTGTGTCTGAGCTTTCCTTTCTAAGGGCATTATTCTCAGAAGTACTAAATAGCACCAATAGGTCAATTCTGATAAATTTAAGGTCAGATAAAAGTGTGTTCAGATTTTTATGGTATGTCTCTCCTTTCATTTTCAATCTCAGATTCCTAAGTCTTTCTTCCTTAAGCTAGGTGGGCAAAACTGAGAATGCTTTTTGGAACAGGGAATTTATACCCGAGAGCACAGAAAACTCGTAGGTTTTTTGATAATGTTTGATAAGGTTTGTTGATAATGCAAAATCAACACATCTCTTCCTCCTTATATAAAAATACTGTTTCCCAACTTGTAACCCTGCAACATTCACGGAGATCTCTTAAAAGCTACCTGGACGACCCTCCTCTGAAGTTCATGACTACCAGTAAGTCTAAGGCAGAAAATAGTAAATAAGGCCTTAACAGGAAACCGCACAGTTGCCTTTAAGGGCAAACAGGGTTGGTTTCATTGCCTCCTTCTCTACCTGCTGACTCAGCTACGAAGTCTTCAGGCTGACTCTATAGTCCAAAACAAACAGAGCTTTGCTTCCTGTCAGGCTGGAAGTCACTGGTTTATACATGACTCCACTGCAATTGGATTTGAATATAATCTTTCTTTCCTGGGGTTAGGAAAACTCAGATCTAGAGACTGTCAAAGATGTGGCATTCTGTTTCGAACACTTGGCTCTCTGTAGGACTATCCAAGCCAAGGAAAATGAGATGAGTTGAATTATGACAGAAATCTTTATTAAAATGTATCCTTCAGTAATGTTAGCATACATACAATATACACACATACATATGTACATTCTGACACACCTCATGGATTGCCAACATCAGTTTAACCAATAAATTAAAACTGAAAAAGGAGGGGGAAGAGGAGGGGGGCTAAGGGTAAAATTTTCATGTTTTATCTGTTAAGAAATTGCAAATTTCTCAGAATGTCCCTGGGGTAAACCTGTGACCAGAGAATCTCAAATAAAATACATAAATCCCCAACCCACCACCCCTCCAAAAAAAGATTCCAAAAGATGCAGTTACAACAAATGTGCTTCTCAGAACAGGAGTAGTCATTCCATTTCATACTCTAGCTTCTGCACCTTCTGGCTTCAAGACAGTCTGTCCCTCAGCTGGGGCAGAGAGGTTCCTATGGGCACTTGGGCTTGGTGCACCTTGGGTTCTGGGGGTCGAGGGGCAGGCTGCGGCCTGGGAGCGGGGAGAGCCACACTCATCTGAGGTGATGTCTGGCACATCATCGGACTGTGCATCTGAGCTCTCCAGGTCACTGCGGATGCTCTCGGGCTGGGCCAGGCTGATGTCTCGAGGTCTGCCGGCCAGGCAGTCTTTCTGTTCACAGTTTTGGTGTTTGCAGGGGGCGTCCTCTTCACCGCCGCCACCACCGCCACCTTCTTCATTCTCTGCCATTTGAGCATGAACGTGAAGTGAGTCCTCTGTGCTGCTTCCACTCACCAGCTGATAGTGGCTTGGTTTGGCTTCAATGTCCACTTGGATTTCCATGTTGTTGCATTCTCTGTGGAGACAAAATCCACTTTGCTGAGTCATGCATGGGTCATGCTGTACCTGTTGATAAAAGCAGTTTGTGGGTCCAGGATTAGGAAGTTCAAAAAAATAGGTAAACTGGACTAAGGCTCACTTTTAGCAAAAACAAAATTTTAACCTAATGGTCAGATAAGATGGAGAAGAGCAATTAGTAATTAATTCTGCTAATTATACACACACACACACACACACACATGGACGCCTGTGCACTCAGCCAGTCTCCTTAAACATCTGAAAAGTGCTTCCAAAATCCAACGGAGGGTCAGAGCCTCATATTGTCTTACTCAAAATAAGAAAATCTGTAGCTTTTTACTACTATGCCATAATTAAAAACCAGAATCCATACATTAAGTATTATCACAGTTACTCCATGCCAGATACACTCGCTAGCTTCTCAAATAAAAGAGAAACAGGCTATGAAAACCGTACAAAGCAAATGGTGAACAGAACCCCTAGACTCTCAGACATCAATGAACAATAAATAGTCCAGCTTTCTAAGTGCCGTGTAATTACACACTGTTGCAACAGCCAGGACCAGAGTGAGGGGGGGAAGGGAGGAAGAGAAAGGAAAAAGAAATTGCTAAAAATCAAGTGCTAACAACAAGAATCAAGAGATGCCAAAAAACACTCTAATGCTAAGAATGTGTTCAGTGGGTTCTCAGGGCACACTACATACCCCACTAGATGGTACACACAGCCCTGACATAAGGCATTGAGTTTCTGAGGACCTAGTACCTGAACAAAAATTGCAACCTCTCCTGGGCATCTGACTGTGCACATACCTGTCCTGTGGGTTGTAGGAACTGATTATGGAACCGGCCATAGCACGAGTGCTTGCGTTGTCACTAATTGCACCAAGACTGGCTGTGTCTTTGGGAAAAATCTCCTTTTGGACATCGGCTTGGACTTCTAACCTGTGTAAAGAGGGGACGTTTGAGTTAATAGGAGACCTGGGTATTCTGAGACAGTCTGCTTCCTGGCACACATCTCTTTCATTAGTCTCTTGCAAACTGTGATGATCTGTCTCATTTTCTCCAATTGTCAAACAGTTCAAATGCATTCCCACACATTTTCTTTCTGAAATCATCTACTGAAATCGTCCCCTCCTTTCTACCCCCAGTGCTACTCCTTAACTTCAAGACCTCAAATGCAATTGGACTCCCTTGAAGTCCAGGTCAAATGACCTCCAGACCAGTGCCAGAGTGGACAAAGACTCACTCACTAACAATCCTTTTAACTCTTGGCTCTTATTGTCAAGGAGCACATAAGGTCTTCCTGATCTGCCATGAAGCTCTCTCTCCAGTTCCATCTCTCACCACAGGTCCAGAACCACAGTCACTCCAATTTACATATTATGCCTCTATGACTTTGTATATGCTATTCCCCCACTCTATGGAAGTTTCCTTTCTGTAACTAAAAACTTACACCTATTAGTCCTTGACAACAAAGGAAGTATTTTCTCCCTCATTCTCTCAGCAAACCAGTCACCTCCAGCCTATACCTATCTATATCATATCAATTTATGCATCTCTCTCCCACTAATCTGTTGGTGCCACAAAAGGAGAGATCACATCTCATTCACATTTTATATTCCACGCCTTGTGCATAATAGGAACTTGGACATTTAGCAATCAAATTACTTCCAGGTCATAGCATGAAAGGACATACAGGAGCCAACCTCCTCCCTCCTTGTACAGCAGCACTTTCTCAATTGTGCTTCAGAGCTGAGAACCCGTAACTATTTCCTTTCTTGGCTCCGACACCACTTTGTTGCACACTTAAGTATTTCCTCATAATGGGTTTCACAGTCAAACCCATCTGACTCATTCACTTCCTATAAAAGAAAGGCTTTCACAGAACTGGAACAGCTGGACTGACTAAGCTGCAGTTTCAGCAAGTCAGTCTCCAATTATGTCTGTCTGCTTATTTACAGGGGTGTTGCTCTAAGGAAGCACAGCGGTGATTACTCCAGCGTGTGGGGGTGGGATTCCCTAACAAGAGACAGCAGAAGCATGAGACACAGACAGGTCAACCTCCATCCTGCCACCTGCACATTCAAGCAGCCTCCACCCTTTGCCTGCACCTCTGCTCTGCTGTTCCAGCCTCAGACGCCCTTCAAGAATTCGCCAAGGCCCAGGAAAATGAGGGAATACAATGGAAGAGTACACCAAGTCACAGATGTGGGTTCCAGTTTCAGCTCTGCCACAGGATTGGAAGAGTCTTGCTCAGGGCCACCTACCTAGGTGGTTTGCAGATGTTCATTCACATACTGGCTATGCTAGAATCAACTCAGGAGCTTTTTCAAAACAAAACCACTTCCTAGGTTCCACTCCAGGAGATTTAAATGATTAATTCTGGGACAGGGCCCTAAAATCTATTTTTAAGACACTCCCAGGTGACAAGCACTCAGGTGTGGGATCCAGTCCACCTGCCATCTGTTACTTGAATCCTTTTAATAGCCAAATGGCCATCTGGTCTTACTTTAAACACTTCCAGGGATAAGCAGCTCAGTATGTACCAAGGTATTTCTTTGCTTCTTTGAGCTTCTACATGGCTTTTTCCTATTTTCTCTATACTGAATCAAAATTAGTTTCCCTCTAGTTTCTGCCAAGTCATTTTAACCTACCTGTTGGCAGGATTCAAGGCAGTCCTATCTTTTTCCCAGGTGAAGCCCCTTCAGATAGCTGAAGGCAGCCATTTCCCCTATCTCCCCATCCTGCTTTGCCCTACCTTTATTCCTAACCAGGCTCCTCTTCTCCAGTGAAGTCAACTAAATCCTTCTCATAACATCTGTTATGCTCCTCTGAATATGACCACGAAGCAAGTCACAATCTTTTTAGTCATCAAGTTTTACATATTCTCAATATGAATTCAGAATTCATTTTCTCAGTTTTCACAGAATTTATTTTCCTTATCTATCAAATGGGACTAGGAAGGTAATCAGGATCACAGTATATAAGCCAACAAGATACAGCATAAATGGTCAACTGAAAGCCAAGGACAAGGCTAATGGAAGGTCCAGTCTTAGGAATGCTACAAAAATGGCTGGGGGCCAGTGCTGTGCATAGTAGGTTAAGCCTCCACCTGCAGTGCTAGCATCCCATATGGGTGCTGGTTCGAGTCCCAGCTGCTCCACTTCTCATCGACTCCCTGCTAATGGCCTGGGAAAGCAGTGGAAGATGGCCCAAGTGCATGGGCCCCTGTACCCACGTAGGAGACCTGGAAGAAGCTCCTGGCTCTTGGCTTTGGACTGGCCCAGCTCTGGCTATTATGGCCATTTCAGAAATGAGTCAGCGGATGGGAGACCTCTCCCTCTTTCCCTCTGTAACTCTGCCTCTCAAATAAATATTAAAAAAAAAGAAGAAAAGAAAAAATGTTTGCTCTTCCTACCTGAGGCATATAGGGAGGATCTAAAGTCAAGATTATTCTTTAGGAGTGGGTGTTTGGCACAGTAGTTAAGATGCCACTTGGCATAGTGGGTAAAGCCATTGCCTGCAACAATGGCATCCCATATGGGTGCCAGTTTGAGTTCCGACTGCTCCATTTCTGATCAGCTTCCTGCTAATGCACTTGGGAAAGCAATGGAAGATGGCCTAAGTCCTTGGGCCCCGGTCACCCACATGGGAGACCTGGAAGAAGTTCTGGGCTTCAGATCGGCACAGCTCCAGCTCTTCTGGCCATTTGGGGGAGTGAACTAGCAGATGGAAGATCTCTCTCTCTCTCTGTGTCCCTCTAACTCTGCCTTTCAAATAAATAAATAAAATATTTAAAAAAGATTTATTTATTTATTTGAAAGGCAGAGGCAGAGAGAGAGGGGTCTTCCGTCTGCTGCTTCACTCCCCAAATGACTACAATGGCTAGAGCTGGGTCAAACTGAAGCCAGATGCCAGGAGCTTCCTCCAGGTCTCCCACGCAGCATCTTCTATTGCTTTCCCAGGCCACAGCAGAGAGCTGCACTGGAAGTGGAGCAGCCGGGACTTGAATCAGCACCCATATGGGATGCTGGCACTGCAGGCAGGGACTTTACCCACTACACCACAGCGCCATCCCCACTAAATCTTTAAAAAAAGATGCCACTTGGGATGTCTGACTCCATATCAAAGTGCTTGTGTTCAAGTCCTGGCTCCACACCCAATTCCAGCTTCCTGCTAATGTATACCCTGGGAAGCAACAGCAATGGCTTAAATAGTGGGGTCCCTGCCATCCACTATAATAGCCATGACTATTGTAGGCATTTGGGGAGTGAACTAACAGATGGAAGATTTCTTTCTCTTCTCTCTTGAATAAATAAATAAATCTTAAAAAAAAAAAAAAGAAACATTGACAGTTAAATCAAAATGAGATGATATATGGGACAAGCCTGGAATATAGAAATGGCTTAATGTATTATTTCTTATAATTGAAAATAGGTAACAGAAATTATCTATTTGCTTACCTGCTGTATTTTCCTTTGCCACTGGAGAGAATGCCGCCACTCAATGTGCCCCCTGAGAGGGCTGCAAAGCTGGCTGTTTCACTGTAAGGGCCTTGCATAACACTGAGTCCATCTGTAGGGCTTCCACTGGTGCTCAGCACACTGGTGAGGCCTTCAATGCTGCTTTCCCCAATGCTGGGATTCTTGAGGGCTCGCCAGGCATCTGCCACTGGGGATAGAACAAAACAATCAAGACTGCACAGCATCAAAATTGTGTGGTGGGCAATGGCTTCACCATGGAGCAGTTCATGTAAAAAAGTCCTGAAGTATTCACTTAATGAACAGCTACTATGCATAGTCACCACATGTCAGGTGTTTTAGCTTATGTTCACATTTAATCCTCTCAATAACTAGGCATTAATTGCTGTTATTTTAGATGAAGAAACTAGAACTGACTTGTCCAAGGTCACAGTCACATAAAACTACAATTCTGATTCTAGGTCCACTATTCTTTCTACTACATTGTAGCTTCCATTTAATCAAAATGAATATTTCAAAATATGTTTAGGTCATATGCTGATGTTAGCAGGAAGACTGAGAAACCTTTGGGGATCTCTATGCCTCAGGTTAGTTAATGCAGTAAAGTAGAAAGGACATTAAAGTAGAAGTCAGAAGACTTGCCCTAGAGTCTCAGCTCTGCAGAAGCTCTTAAAGAGTAGACAGAAGTACAGAAGTACCTATTTAAAAAGGGATAATAATAGCCCCTGCCCTTCTTCAGAGAGCTGTTGAAAAAAGTGAGATAATAACTGTGTAGAGTCCTCTGAAAATTATAAAGTACTGAGCAAAGGCAAGACTCGATTGTATTCACCACTACCACCAGCATACTTGAAGTTCTACTAATTTGTACATGCCACACAGATGCAAGTACCAGAGGAATTAACCTAATAACTCTAGAATAACAAAATGAAAAGCTAAAAATACTTTATCCCCTACAAAGTAACTCAATGATAATCTCTGTCAAATGTGCTGAATTTTACTGATTTTTAAATCTTGTGTCCCATAAATTCAAGTGGAAACAAAAATCTTTTGAGGCTGGTGTTGTGGTGTGGCAGGTAAAGCCACTGTCTGACACTAGCATCCCATATGGGTGCTGGTTCGTGTCCTTGCTATTCTACTTCCGATCCACCTTCCTGCTAATGGCCTGGGAAAAGCAGCTGAGAATGGCCCAGGTATTTGAGTCTTTGCTATCTACATGGGAAACCTGGAGAAGCTTTTGGTTTCGGCCTGGCCTAGCGCTGGCCATTGCGACCATCATGGGAGTGAACCAGCAGATGGAAGATTCTCTCTCTCTCCCCCCATATCTCTCTTAATTCTTTCAAATAAATAAATATATCTTAAAAATATTTCTTTTACCTGTGATTGGACCATCATCTTCATCAAACTCAATTTTCACTCCCTTCCCGTTGGCCGTGCTGACTCCACAGCCACCTCCACGACAGAGAGAAATAGGCACAACCCCATACACATATGCCAGCATAATGGGGACGCCAATACCTGGGGGAAGAGGAGGAGACATCAGCAGGTCATCAAGTTGCAATGGTCCCAAATACACCTGCCCACGCAGGCATGGACAAACCACTTTTTTAAGTCAAAAAGACAGAAGATGACTTTCCCACAGAGGCTGCTTTGTTTAACAGAATAATGACTAGAACTGCAATCAGAAAGGCCTGGATTAGAACCTTGGCTACAATTTACTAGCTGTATGATGACCTTACACCTATCTTCCCAGGGTAGTAAATGATCAAATGAGAAGGTGTGTGTAATGCCAAACACAGTAAATAGATGTTGCTTTCATTTCTTCCCTTCTACTCCCTGTTAAGGTGATAACCCAAGAACCAATCAAGAATCAAACATTAAATAATTGCTAGGGTTTTAGGATCCCCCATCCACCCCAAGTGTTAATTCCAAAATCTTATTGCTATGTGAGGAAGAATGGTTTAGCTGTTCTAAGAGAACAAGATCTGAAGTCTAAGCGCTTTGACTCATGACCCAGCTAAGTGACCTTGGGGAAATTACTGCACCTTTCTGTTATAATTATGCTGATGTTTTTGTGAGGACTGAATTAATTAATATATGCAGGACTCAGAAGTGCTTCTGACACACTGGCAACCTCATGACCTGATAGCTATATTACTATTTTTCTAAAACAAACCTTTATACCTCCCAAAATATCATGAGGACTTAAACAAAAATAAGAGTAACTTTTTGGGTCCCATAGCAAAGGGAAGAGGAAGAAGATGAAAGGGGAGAAACTAGGACTTTAACTACTTTCCTTTAATTTGACTTTTTCTATGTGCCAGACTAACTTTAGAATAAAACATCCTACTCTCTGACAATTTAGTGTGGCTAAAAACCTGAAAAAATACCCGCAGTAATGGTGCTAATAGTATTCACTATCCTGTGAGTGGGTTTGGCACAAAGCGTAGATGTCTCCAGGGTGAAACGTCTGGGCTAAATCAATAAAGTCAGAAAGCTGGGAGAGGAAGTGTGGTCCCGCCTGGCTTACCAACACTGACTGCAGCAATCACTGGGGACGCAATGACTGACAGCGTCACTCCTCCAGTAATAGCCAAATTTCTCTTGTGTTTGGAGGTTTTCCTTCCTTCATACCTGCTGTGAATCTAAGAATAAAAAAAAGAAAATCCAGGTCAGCAGTATAAGACATTAGTCTTTTGCTAAGGAAAAAAAAAAAAAAAGGTCAAGTGAATATTAATTTATAAGTAATGAATATAAAACATATCCTTCACTCCTGAAAGAATCTTTCCCAAATATGAACCTAATTCAGACGTAGAAAATATAAATTAATACAGAAAAAGTTAAGAAAAGACAAAGTAACTCAGGGAAATGAAAAAAGCATTCACCTTGGAGTCACTGAGACAAGCCAGGTCCAGGATGTTAATAAGAACTTTCAGATGTCATGGGGATTTATGAAATCCACTTAAGAAATTAAGGTTATTTTTATCTAAGAATCAGCTGATTTCAGGTTGCTCTGAAATAAAAGCTGCTTCTCATTTCCTCAGACTTTTACCAAGAAACCTGAAGTTGGAACAGGCACAGAACCCAGCAGGTCTTACCTTCCTTCCAACATAAACAGGAATGCCAATGACCATGGCAGGAATGGCAATGCCAGCGATGAGAGAAATTCCCACAGGAGCACCAATCAATGTGCCCAGCTGCCAAAGAATTTTCTTCTTACGGCTCCATGGCTTCTTGCCCCAGAATGTACAGCCAGAGGGGCTGCAAAGGAAACATGCTAAAATTAATGTCAATATTTAAAATGCAACTATTGTAATCAGAGGAGTTGATAAGAGCAACAGCCTTCTTTCTAATAGGTGTGAGTTAGTCACAGGAAATGTAGACAAGGGAGAGCAAAGGACAAGCCCAGACTATTAAAGCTCTGGTCTCCATTTTTTTTTTTTTTTTTTTTTTTTTTAATAAACACAGGCCCCTAGAATTGAAACCCTATTTATTCTTCTCTGCTGAACTCTGTCTTCTCTAATCCACCAATACTGACCTAGCTTCTTTTTTAAGTTATTATTATTACTTGAACGACATGGAAAGGGGAAGGGAGAGAGACAGAGATAGAGAGAGAGAAAGACTAACAAAGAAAGCTCCCACCCACTGGTTCATTTCCCAAACACCCACAACAGCCAGGATTAGGCCAGAGTGAAACTGGGAGCCAAGCTGGGAACTCAATTCAGGTCTAGAATCGAGAGCTGGAGCTGGGACTTGAAGCCAGGTACTTTGGTACGGGATGTGGGTATCCTATCTGCTAGGTCAAATGCTGGCCCAGAACCAGCTTCTTTAACTGACACCACCTGGGATCTTGCATAGCCTGTGTACTTGACACCTCATTTAAACACACGTCATGCAGCTAATGAACGTTTTGATTGGTGTAGTTTTTGGCATTATGCCCTACCACACCCTAAAGATACTACAAACCATGCTTCTGGGAAAGGATATAAAAAATCTTACCACACCTTCTGTCAGTTTGAAACTCAATTTGGCTACTTTCATACTCAGGCTTTCTTTGCCCAACCATTTTTGCTTATTCCCTTTTGTATTCTTTCCTATCTGATGGAATAGGTATTTCAAAAGCAGGAATCATATCTTTTTATTTATTTATTTATTTATTTGACAGGCAGAGTGGACAGTGAGAGAGACAGAGAGGAAAGGTCTTCCTTTTGCCATTGGTTCACCCTCCAATGGCCGCTGCGGCTGGCGTACCGTGCTGATCCGAAGGCAGGAGCCAGGTGCTTCTCCTGGTCTCCCATGGGGTGCAGGGCCCAAGCACTTGGGCCATCCTCCACTGCCTTCCCGGGCCACAGCAGAGAGCTGGCCTGGAAGAGGGGCAACCGGGAAAGAATCCGGCGTCCCAACTGGGATTACAACCCGGTGTGCCGGCACCGCTAGGTGGAGGATTAGCCTATTGAGCCGCGGCGCCAGCCTTTTCTTTTTTGACAGGCAGAGTGGACAGTGAGAGAGAGAGACAGAGAGGAAAGGAGGAATCATATCTTTATTCATCTCTTTATCCCCACTGACCGATAAACAGTTAAGTACTCAAACTGAAAAATGAAGATATTTCTTCTATACAATAAATACAAGCTTACAAATATTAACTCTTCTAGGACAATATTTTAATATTCATTCAATGAATTTCTTAGAAACTCACTACATGTAAACTCTGAAAAGGTCATAACTTTGCTTTTAAGAAATTTATAGGGACCAATGTTGTGGCATAATGGGTAAAGCCATTGCCTGCAATGCCAGCAACCCATATGGGTGCCAATTTGAGTCCTGGCTGCTCCACTTTAGATCCAACTCCCTGTTAATGGCCTGAGAAAAGCAGAAGAAGATGGCCCAAGTGCTTGGAACCTTGTTATCCATGTGGGAGACCTGGAAGAAGCTCCTGGCTTTGGCCTGGCCATTATGACCATCTGGGGAGTGAACCAGTGGATGGAAGATCTCTCTCTTTCTGATTCTCCATCTCTTTCTGAAACTCTTTCAAATAAGTAAGTAAATAAATAAATAAAAAATTATACTGTAGATTAGATAGATGCATGAAATAGAAAGCAGTGATATTTGTAATGAAAGATAAAGGAATGTCAATAAAGAATGAGGCAGGAAAAGTTAGGAAAGATATGAAAGTATTTAAGTGGGTAAGACTGACCAAACTGAGATAAAAGGGGGACAGTGAGAGGTGGCAATGATTAGAAAGCATTCCAGGCTAAGAAAAAAATACAAACAAGTATGGTGGCAAGATAATGGAAACAAAAATAAATAAATAAAAATAAAAAACCCACAAGAAACAGCAAGCCCAGGTGATCTGGAATATAGTATAAAAGTAAATGAAAACAAAATGGAAAAAGCTAGAAAAGCAGATTAGACCCAAAGCTTTAAAAACTAGGCTGGGGGGAATAAGATATGATCTAAAAATTAATGGGCTCAGTCCCTGACAGTTTCTGAGCTGGAGAAAAACATAATCAGAGATGTGCTTTTTTTTTTTCTGCCCTTTTTTTAAAAAAATTTTTTTTTTTTTGACAGACAGAGTGGACAGTGAGAGAGAGAGACAGAGAGAGAGACAGAGAGAAAGGTCTTCCTTTGCCGTTGGTTTACTCTCCAATGGCTGCCGCGGCTGCGCTGTGGCTGGCGCACCGTGCTGATCCGATGGCAGGAGCCAGGTGCTTCTCCTGGTCTCCCATGGGGTGCAGGGCCCAAGGACTTACGCCATCCTCCACTGCACTCCCGGGCCATAGCAGAAAGCTGGCCTGGAAGAGGGGCAACCGGGACAGAATCTGGTGCCCCGACCGGGACTAGAACCTGGTGTGCCGGAGCCGCAAGGCGAATGATTAGCCTAGTGAGCCGCAGCGCCGGCCAGAGATGCGCTTTAAAAGAACTTTTAGCTTCTATATTCTACAATAAGAGGACAACTGTATCTCTTTGACATCATTTCGCCTAATTCAGTATAAGGAATGGACACATTTCCCATCTTACCTGAGGTAATGCAAGTCAGAGATCTCTTTCATACAAAGCCAGCAGAATTCACAGCCACATACTGCACAGGTCATGTGATTACAGCTTCCATCATTCATCTTGATAATGTAAGCACTGCATCGTGGGCATGGCTTGATGTCATCTGCTAAGGAGGGAAGGAAGGATGGGTAGAAAAATACCCCTGTTAAACCCAGTTTGACCTAATTTAAGAGAACATATAAGAAATGAGTAGGTAGTCAAGAACTTATAACAGAGGATTCCAAATTGTGCAACCACTTAACTGGAAGGTTGGCTATGTCTAGACCTCAGGAATTCTCATAAAACAGATCCTGTCTCGTACTGAGCTGCCTATCCTAGTAACCTGCATCTTATACAGCACTTGATCCATACTCTGAGGAAGAAGCATTCCCTAGAGAGAAAGATGGTTCCAAGAAAAATGGAATTTCCACCAGCTGATATATTTAAAAGCAGAGTCCTACAGAAGAATAATCTGAAGCCTAGAATCGACTTCCAGTAAAGAAAAGCATTAGTTAAGCATTAATTAGTTAAGCATTAATTGTTCAGAGTCAACAAATATTATGTGACTTGTTAACACAATTCAGTCTCTTCCACTGATACTTTTAAAATGAAAATGTAGGGGTTGGCGCTGTGGCGTAGCAGGTAAAGCCGCTGCCTACAGTGCTGGCATCAAATTTGGGTGCTGGTTTGAGTCCCGCCTGCTCTACTTCCAATCCAGCTCTCTGCTATCGCCTAGGAAACCAGTGGAAAATGGCCCAAGTCCTTGGGCCCCTGCACCCATGTGGGAGACCCAGAAAAAGCTCTTGGCTTCGGATTGGCACAGCTTCAGCTGTTGTGGCCAAATGGGGAGTGAATGGTCTTCCAGTGGATGGAAGACCCCCCTCCCCCCTCCCTCTCTGCCTCTCTGTGTAACTTTCAAATAAATAAATTTTAAAAAATCTTTGAAAATTTTTAAAAAATAATTTAAAAAAAGAAAATGTAAAAACAGGGGCAGCACTGTGGTATAGCAGGTAAAGTCACTGCTGCAGTGCCGGCATTCCATATGGACACCAGTTAAAGTCCTGGCTGCTCCATTTCCGATCCAGCTCTCTGCTATGGCCTGGGGGAGAAGCAGAAGATGGTCTGAGTAGGAGACCCAGAAGAAGCTCCTGGCCCAGCTCCAGCCATTATGGCCATTTGGGGAGTGAATCAGTGGATGGAAGATCTCTCTCTGCCTCTGCCTCTCTGTAACTCTAGCTTTCAAATAAATAAATAAATCTTAAAAAGAAATGTAAAAACAACTGGGTATGCTATGTCATGTGCACCTGTTAATTTTCACAGCAAGTTAGGAACTATCCTACTAAAATGAAAATTTAGGAGGTTATGCTGTGCCAGGAAAAAGTAATTTCAGAATCTTTCCTACTAGCCTCTCCCAAATGACATCGGTGAAATAAAGTACATTTATAAAAAGTAGTAAACCCACTAACATTTTAAAATAGGTTTACTCTGACTTGTCAAGGTTGGAACAGAATGTGTAACATTTCTCCTTTTAAAGTTAATCATTAATCCATATTAATATTTTTATTTTCTTGGAGCCAGCACTGTGGTGTAGTGGGTAAAGCCGCAGCCTGCAGTGCCAGCATCCCATATGGGAGCTGGTTCTAGTCCCGGCTGCTCCACTTCCGATCCAGCTCTCTGCTATGGCCTGAAAAAGCAGTGGAAGATGGCCCAAGTCCTTGGGCCCCAGAACCTACATGGGAGACCTGGAAGCTCCTGGCTCCTGGCTTCCGACTGGCGCAGCTCCAGCCGTTGCAGACAACTGGGGAGTGAACCAGCGGATGGAAGACCTCTCTCTTTCTCTGCCTCTCCTTCTCTGTATAACTGTGACTTTCAAATAAATAAGTAAATCTTTAAAAAAATATTTTTCTTTTCTTGGGGCCGTGCTGTGGCTCACTTGGTTAGTCCTCAGCCTGCAGTGCTGGCATCCCATATGGGCGCTGGGTTCTGGTCCCGGTTGCTCCTCTTCCAGTCCAGCTCTCTGCTGTGGCCTGGCAGGGCAATGGAGGATGGCCCAAGTGCTTGGGCCCTGCACCCGCATGGGAGACAAGGAGGAAGCACCTGGCTCCTGGCTTCGGATCTGTGTAGCTCTGGCCATGGTGGCCATTTGGGGGGTGAACCAATGGAAGGAAGACCTTTCTCTTTGTCTCTCTAACTCTGTCAAAAAATTTTTTTTCTTTTCTTAATATGTACCTACCTCCAAAAGCAGTGATGCACTTAAAGCACGGAGGTAAACAATATAGGTTTAACACTAATTAAATGTTTTTAAATCACAATGAAAGCTTTGGAAAAGTCTCCAGACAAAAGGATCTAATTGTTCTCCAACTTAAGATACATGAGGGTATTTCAAAAAGTTCATGGAAAACAGAATTAAAAGATAAATTCTGGTACAAAAAATTTTTTAAATTTACTTTTATATAAAAAGTCTTCAAAAGTTCATGGGGGCAGGTGTTGTGATGCAGAGGGTTAAGCTGCCACTTGGGATGCCCACATTCCCATTAGAGAGGCTAGTCTAAAGCCTGACTACCCCACACTTCCAATCCAGCTTCTTGCTAATGTGCTTGGGAGGCAGAAGATGGTCCAAGTACTTGGTTCCTGGTTTCAGCCTGGCCCAGCTCTGACTGTGGGCATTTGGGGGGTGAATCAGTAGATGGAAGATCTCCTTCTCTGTATCACTCTACCTTCCAAATAAATATTTTTTAAAGTTAATGGAAAATATGATTATGAAAACAACATGCATGGATTTCAAAAGTGTTTATATCAAAATATGCTTATAATTCTATTTTTCCACAAACTTTTGAAGTACCCTCATATTAATAAGAAGGTAGAACCTAGAGATTTTGTTGGTTCTTCTGTGTTCCAGTTTTATGTGAGTTGAGTAACCCATTATGGTTAGAGAAGGAAGCTATATATTAAATACTAGAAGTATAACCAAATGGCATTTTCTGTTCTGATTCCAGAGAATACTTAGGTTATATAGTAAGATGATCTCTTCCAGCTTTGGGTTCACGTGAAATATCAAATAATGAAAATGAGATAACACTAATTTATACCTGGTCCAGATTCTTGCCCATAACTGAGACCCGAAGTGTGCTTGGTCCGAACTCTTAAATTCTGCGCCCTCTGCTGACGGGCCATATCGCATGTCTGATTTGGATGCCATATCTGCTTGCAGTGGTAGCAGAACTCAGTCTGGCAGCCTTCCCTCTCACAAGTTAGCTTTGGGCAGCTGGCACAGCCATAGGCAATAACAGCATAACTGGGTAAGGAAACAGGAAGAGATACCAGTAAGGTAACAGTCATCTAACCAAAACATTCATCATTAGGATTAAGTGTATTGGCATCTCCCCACCACTAAATATGCAGAGAAAACCCATACATGCACATGCCTGACCACTGTAAAACATATCCTATGTGAAAAGTACATTCCTTCCTGATATACCAAAAAATACAATCATTTACTTGTTGAAAAAGTGGCAAAAAATACATTTAGCCTGAATTTCTAGCATTTATTAAATAATAGTCTAAGCTGCTTTGGGAGTAGTTTGCTACATCAGTTTCATAAATAACAGGGTACAAAACTATTCTTTTTGATGGTTTGCTGCATTAAAAGAGATTAGAAATTTTTGCATGAAAGGATATAACGTTAAGGGTGGATGTTGTGGCACTGGGTTAAGTCACTGCTTGGGATGTCCATATTCCATATCAAAGAGCCTGGTTTGAGTCCTGGCTACACTGAACTTTCTAACCAGCTTGCTAATAGTGTGTCTAGGAAGGTAGTAAATAATGGCCCAAATTCTTGGGTTCCTGCCACCCATGTGGAAGACCCAGATGGAGTTCCTGGCTCCCTGGCTTTGGCCCAGCCTAGATCTGACAAAATGTGGACATTTGGGAAGTGAACCAGCAGATGGAAGATCTCTCTCTCTGCCTTTCAAATGAATACAAAAATCTTTTTTTTTTTTCAAAAAAGGGCATAACATTAAATACAGAGCTATAGCAAAAACTAAAGTATACTTTTTAATTAAAAACATTTGTTTTTGAGAGAGTGCCAAGAGAAAGAGAGGGAGCACTCCCTGATTCACTCCCCCAAGTGCCTGCAAAGGCCAAGGCTGGGAACTGGGAATTCTGGTTTCCCAAGTGGGTGGCAGGAACCCAATTACTAGAGGAATCCATTGCCTCCAAGGATCTGCATTGGTGAGAATCTGGAATTAGGAGCAGGAGCTGGGAATCAAACCCAGGCACTGTAATATGGTACACAGATCTCCTAACTGCTAGGCTTATTCCTGTTTTTTAACTTTTAAATTCCAGTGAAGCTGGTCTGACCACAGCCTGAGAGACAACAGCCCTAGACACACTTCCACTGAAAGCACATGTTGGGGTGGTATTTGGCACAGTGGTTGGACTGCGTTTCAGATGCCCACAGTGAGAGCACCTGGTTCATGTCCAGGCTCCTCTGCTTCCAATCCAGCTTCTGGCTGGTGCATACTCTGGGAGGCAGCAGATGATGGCTCAAGTACTTGGGTGCCTTCTACCCATGTGAGAGATCTAGATTGAGTTCCAGGCTCCCGGCTTCACCCTGGCCCAGCCCTGGTTGTTAAAGGAAAAACCTCTCCCTCTCTGTCTGTCCCTCTGTTTGTCCTTTTCTCTCTGCCTTTCAAAAAAAAAAAAAAAAAGAAAAAAAAAAGAAAGAAAATTAACTTATTTTTCTAAAATAAAGCTCAGTTTTTGATACTTTAAAAAAAGTCAACTCAGGCCGGCGCCGCGGCTCACTAGGGTAATCATCCGCCTTGCAGCGCTGGCACACCGGGTTCTAGTCCCGGTCGGGGCGCGGATTCTGTCCCGGTTGCCCCTCTTCCAGGCCAGCTCTCTGCTGTGGCCAGGGAGTGCAGTGGAGGATGGCCCAAGTCCTTGGGCCCTGCACCCCATGGGAGACCAGGATAAGTACCTGGCTCCTGGTTTTGGATCAGCGGGGCGCGCCGGCTGCAGCGCGCCGGCCGCGGCGGCCACTGGAGGGTGAACCAATGGCAAAAGGAAGACCTTTCTCTCTGTCTCTCTCACTGTCCACTCTGCCAGTCCAAAAAAAAAAAAAAGTCAACTCTATGTCTTCTTTCTTGACAGGCTCCAGAATTCAAGAATACTACCCATCTATCTTACTAATTAATTAATACAACATAAAGTCATATTTCCTATCTTCTGATACTTCTTTAATGTAAATATAGGCAATTCAGAATTTATCAACACTAGCATCACTATGTTTCTTATAATTCATTTACTAAGAATTAGTATCCCACAAATAATCTAATCTATTTACAACTGTTAGCCTTTCTGATGAATTACAATGTCAACAAAATGCTCAGATAACCCTAACAAGTGGGCACTAGTTTTTAAAGTCTTTTAAAAAGTAACTCAAAGAAACAAATGAAAATGTTGTGAAAGTTCAGAACACAATTTTAAACAGATCAATGATTACAGGCTTAGGTGTTGTGATCTTTGCTTTATTGTTTCCTATTCCACACCTTCCCATATCCCAAGACTTCCAACAATTTATTCAAATAGGTAATAACATTTTCTTGGATTTATTCTACAATTTACTTATTTACTTGCAAGTATACTAGATATTCATAATAGCAATTCAAGTCCTCTGGTTTATCACAGATTCTGCAAATTGATTAAAGAATGATATTGAAAATGTAAATGACTATGTATCCCTATATTATATAATACAAGCTGCATTAAAACTCAGAAAGAACAATGTGAGAATGGATTAATGCGTGAATGCAAATGATTCATATCATGTAGGAGTTGGGAGCAAATTTATCCCACCTAGCTGCCAAATAACTACTAATGATAAACATGTGTCTCCTAAAGAAAGTAACTTGCTTGGCTATTTTGTGTTAAATGGGAAAGGTACTGGATGATCTCAGAAAAAACACAAATTAGACTAGTCAGGCAGCCTTGAAGACTTCATGATCCATTCCTGCTCTCACATAGTGGGAGTAAATATTTATTGACAGATTCCTTTTTTTTTTTTTAAAGAAAAACATTTGATAGGATTGACAGTGTCAATTTTGAATGTGTAATTTGGTTTCAAGGAAGTGAAATAACCCCAAATACTCATGAATCCACAGCAATCTATTACTATGACACAGAATTACTCAGGGCACGAGACCAGGCATTCCTGTTTTTGAGCGCCTGGTCTGAGCTCTTGCCTCTGACTCATACTGCATGACAGTGAGCTAGTTAAAATCTTCAAGCCTTAGCTTCTGTTTTCCAAATGGAGGTATAAGTGCTTGTCACCTTCAAGTGCAGCTAAACATGTTCTAAAACTGCATTTTCAATCTTGTCCTGAAAAATATGGTGTAAAAACACTTAAGTCCTATTTCCTGGCCTTTACACATCCTATTTCTTTTGCCAAGAACTGTCTTATCTTTACTTTTGTCCTGGTAAAATATGCATTTAAGAGCCAGTTCAAATGTCATCTTCTTTATAAAATCTCGTAAGTCTCTCTAGGCAGCTGGTTGCCTACTTTGTGCCAGTACACATTTTTTTTTTTTAAATAACACTCATCATATAATGCTGTAATTATCTTTTTATATGCTTGCCTTCCCAACCACACTGGATGCAAGGAATATTATCTACTTTTTAATCTCCAGGATTCTAGCCTATTGGCTCATGTTCTTTTTCTAAGATTTATTTATTTGAAAGGCAGAGTTACAGACAGGCAGAGGCAGAGAGAGGTCTTCCATGCACTGGTTCACTCCCAAAATGGCCACAATGGCTGCAGCTTATCGGAAGCAGGAACTTCTTTCAGGTCTCCCACCTGCATGCAGGGGTCCAAGGATTTGGGCCATCTTCTACTGCCTTCCCAGGCCATAGCAAAGAGCTGGATCAGAAGTGGACCGGGTCTTGAACTGGCACCCATATGGGATGCCAGCTCTGCAGGCAGCAGCTTTACCTGCTATGCCACAGCGCCAGCAGCTGCTCATTTTCAAAATCCCTATATTGAATGGATGACAGAGATCTCTTGCTTGTTTGACTTTCCTTAGGGCATTTGAGCTCTTCTCCTGAACCATCACTCCTCTCTAAAGCTTATCCATGTATCTGTAGGCTTACAACAAACCATATATATTTGAAAATTTAATTTAGACCAATTTTATAGGTAAATCCCTAATTTCTGAGTAGGTCAATCTTCATCAGTAGCTGAAAAGAAAACAAAAAGACCCTTATCCTTGAGACCAAATCTGCTTTGACCATCTTATAACTTCCCTTCCAAGTTCTATACTGGAGCTTCTCCTGTACCCTGCTGTTTTAGCTTAACCAAGCTAAAAAGAAGATAATGTAGGAAATTATATTCTGCTAGGGATACAAACCTATCTTCTTCCTTCCTTAAATTCATACTTTTGCTTAATAATTTCAGAAATCTTCAAAAAGATTTTTAATGTGACAAGCTAGACTCATAAGCATTACCTAACTTCAGCCCTGGAAAATATCCTTTAGTATATATTTGATCATGTTCCTACAGACACTGACAAAAAAAAAATGTGTTCCTATATTATGTCTGTACTTCCTATTCCCAAAGCCATGTGACTTAACTAGGTTCAATGATTTACAAATGGACCTTGAGTATGTGTAAGGACGGCAGACGAGGGACAAGTTGTCACAGTGAGCTATACCCTTCCTGTCTTCCTTTTTCTTGCCCTATTTCAGACCCATCTCTAGGCCAGACAACTCAAAGATGCTCCAATTTGGTCTCCTTATTCCCTACTCCAATCCATATTTCTTATCCAGAGGTCATCTATCATGAAGTTGCTCTTGTGCTTAAAAACCTTTAACAGGCCGGCGCCGCGGCTCACTAGGCTAATCCTCCGCCTAGCGGCGCCGGCACACCGGGTTCTAGTCCCGGTCGGGGCGCCGGATTCTGTCCCGGTTGCCCCTCTTCCAGGCCAGCCCTCTGCTGTGGCCAGGGAGTGCAGTGGAGGATGGCCCAGGTGCTTGGGCCCTGCACCCCATGAGAGACCAGGAAAAGCACCTGGCTCCTGGCTCCTGCCATCGGATCAGCGCGGTGCGCCGGCCGCAGTGCGCCGGCCGCGGCGGCCATTGGAGGGTGAACCAACGGCAAAGGAAGACCTTTCTCTCTGTCTCTCTCTCTCACTGTCCACTCTGCCTGTCAAAAAAAAAAAAAAAAAAAAAAAAAAAAAAAAAAAACACAAAAACCTTTAACAAAAAAGGAAAAAAATCCTTCAATACTAAACTTACGTGAATTACTTAGGTTTATCACTGTGAATCCAGTCCACCTTTCCCAACAGAACTCCAGTCACTTTCCAGATTGTGCTCCCCACAGTATGCCTCCAGGAGCTAACCAAACTAGACTCCAGACTGCTGCCATGTATTTGTTCATAATACTCAGGTTTAAAAGACCTTTTTCTTTCTTCTCATCTTTGCCAGGTGTGTATTCCTATTCCTAATCTTTTTTTATTTTTCCATTTAATTTTATTTGAAAGACACACACACACACACAGACACTTCACTCTGTGGGCATTTGGGCTCACTCCCCAAATGCCCACAACAACCAGGGCTGGACCAGGCCAAAGCTAGGAGCTGGGAACGCAGTCCAAGTCTCCCACATGAGTGGCAGGGATGTAACCACTCGAGTCATTGCCTACCTGCTGCCTTCCAAGGGCGTGCATTAGCAGAAAGCTGGATAGACAAGGAGGAACTGGGGCTTTAACGAGGCACTTCGATATGGGATGAAGGTGTCCCAGTTGCCAATTTAACTGGTTGTCCTGAGTGGTAGCTTAACTACTGCCCCTTATTCATATTGTTGAAGGTCCAGATCAAATTTCACCACCTTCATGCAAAACGTATTCAATTTATCTAAAAGTATCTATATTTTCTTCGATACTTATCACAGTACAATTTCCTGCCAATCATCTGTTTCTTCCACCCACCCAATCTCTCTGCAAGAAGACCATTTCTAAGTTCTTTCTGTAATATCCAGTACTTGCCCAGGATTTGGCACTCTGTCATTCTCTCTCTCTCTTTTTTGACAGGCAGAGTGGACAGTGAGAGAGAGAGACAGACAGAAAGGTCTTCCTTTTCCATTGGTTCACCCCCCAGTGGCTGCTGCGGCCGGCGCCGTACCGATCCAAAACCAGGAGCCAGGTGGTTCTCTGGTCTCACATGGGGTGCAGGGCCCAAGCACTTGGGCCATCCTCCACTGTACTCCCTGGCCACAGCAGAGAGCTGGCCTGGAAGAGGAGCAAGCGGGACAGAATCCGGCGCCCCAACTGGGACTAGAACCCGGTGTGCCGGCGCTGCAGGCGGAGGATTAGCCCATTGAGCTGCAGCGCCGGCCAGCACTCTGTCATTCTCAAAAGTATCTGCTGGACAATCACCATCCTTTTCCAATCTCATCTGTGCACCTCCAAGAACTATGCTGCTTACTCATCAAAATCTACTTACTCCCCAATTCTTCTGGAACCTAACTGAAAAACTTTGTACCGAGAACTACAAAAATAGTTGGGATTTAGATTTCCAGTCTAGACGTGAACTCTCAATCTACTCAGAACACAAAATTCATTGTTAAATAAGGACACTAACCAAAGGCAAGCCAGGGTGAAAACTGTTAAAGGGTTTAGAAAATGGCAAATACCCAAAAAAGTATTGAGGTCAGCCTTAAAGATGCCACAGAAAACCAAGTAAAATGACCCAGAATGATCTAAGTTTGGGGAAACCATACCATATTGAAGAGCTACACTACATATTAGCATTAGTAAGAGTTACAGTGAATATTAGCATGTTTAAAGACTCTAAAAAGCTCTGAGAAATGTATTTTGTTTAACACATTATTTTCCAAGCTTAATTGATCACAAAACACTTTTCTTTCAAGTTAACACTTATAACGTAATTTGGGAAATACTGATGTAGGTAAAAAATAGAAAAAAAAAGTGGTGGTTGCAAACTATAAGGGAATTTAAATGATAGACTAAGTAAAATTTTAAAGACATCATGAAAAGCCATCTATATCTAGTAGTCAATGAACATTTTATTTCTTAAAACTTGTTAAAATTTTTACTTTAGTTATTTACTTTATTATTTGAAAGGCAGAGACAGACACAGAAATATTCCAACCACTGGTTTACTCCCCACATGCCTACAACAGATGAAGCTGGGGCCGGGCCAGGCCAGGAGCCCAGTACTCAATCTGTGTCTCTCACAGAGGTGGCAGGGACCCCAATTACTTGAAGTGTCACCTGCTGCCTCCCAGGGTGTACATTAGCAGGAAGCCAGAATCAGAAGCAGAGCCAGGGCTCAGGCTCAGGTACTCCAATGTGCAATGTGGGCATCCTAAGTGGCATTTTAATCACTATATTTTTATTAATTTGGGAGAAGGAGGTAAAAGAGATGGGGAGAGGGAGAGGGGGAGAGGGGGAGAGGGAGGGAAAAGGAGAGAGAGAGGAGAGGAGTGAACCAGTGAATGAAGGATTTTCCTGCATTTGTCCCTATGTCTTTAAAATAATTAAAAAATTAGGGGAGTGGCTGGTGCTGTGGCATAGTGGGTAAAGCTGCTGCCTGCAGTGCCGGCATTCCCATATGGGCGCTGGTTTGAGTCCCGGCTGCTCCACTTCCAGTCCAGTTCTCTGCTATGGCCTGGGAAAGCAGTAGAATATGGCCCAAGTTCTTGGGCCCTGCACCCACATGGGAGACCTGGAACAAGCTCCAGGCTCCTGGCTTCAGATCAGCACAACTCCGACCGTTGCGACCATTTGGGGAGTGCACCAGCAGATGGAAGACCCGTCTCTCTCTCTCTCTCTCTCTCTCTCTCTCTCTCTCTCTGCCTCTCCTTCTCTCTGCGTAACTCTTTCAAGTAAAAAAAAAAAAAAAAAAATGTACTGGGCCAGAGGACGGTACAGATGAGGGGAAGGGAGGCGAGGAGATGCAGGGTAGAGTTGTGGAACAAGAGGTAAGGAATTTAAAAAAGGAAAAGACGTCCAGGAAGACTTCAAAACGGAAATATTTTTCCATTGTGAAAATTTTCTCGTTCAGGGAACTTGCTCTCGTCATAAATGTGCTGAGGATGAACAAAACATTGTGCATATGGCCTGATCTAGTCCAGTTGTCTGGGAAGGCCAATGGCTGACACTGTCTGCTGGGGTCAGGTTAGGGGGTGGGGGAAACCTCTACAGAGCACGGAGGCAGCAATGGCAGGCTGGAGTTGTAGACCTGCACAAAGAATTCAGGTCAAGATAGCCTTATCTCCTATGCGTCTATACAGAAGATTTCCTCCTGTATGTCAGGAAATTCTGTTGCCTACTTTGCTTATTCCTCAGTCTCCTAGACTCTGGAAGGATTTAAAGATTGGGAATAGGGCACTTCAGAGGAAAGCATCATGGATTTTTATGTTACATATTACAATGTTTTACACGATTTGGGGGTCTCTGAAAAAATATGCTTCAGCAGAGACACAGGATCAACCGCACCATTTATTAGCTATGAAATATTAGGCCCCACACACTTAAATTTCTCTGGTTTCTCCTTTACAAATGCATTTATTGCCATCTACTTGTATGGGACTAAAATAAAATTATATCTGAATAAGATTATAGTCAAGACTACAAGAAACCATAAAAGTGTCAGTTATTTGTATTCTGATCTAATTTTATCATTTGAAAGTACATTTAAAGATTATTCTTGGTAATAGTATATTTAGCTTATTAAATAATGTGAACTGGCTTCTTTATTTATAAACAAAAATAAGTCACTTTAACAATCAGAACTCGGGAAGATCACTTACTTGACCCCCTTACTTTGCCAAACACACACGGAAGAGGGAGGGCTTCATCTGTGGGCAGTAAAGGTGGTCAGGTGTGGGAAGGGGAGCTAACTGGGGCTTGGGCTTCTCTTATAGGGCTCAAGCACGATTTTTACCAGGCCCAGGATAAAGGAACAAAATACATAAGGGGAAACCACAGCACTCAATAAGTGCACAAAAGCTGCTTTTTTCCTGGCACACACACACATACACACACACATGTGTGCACAGGGAATTCAGACAACAGTTTGAAAAGTGACAGAATTTTAAAGTTACTCCCTTGTTTATCTGTAACTAACTTCAACTGAACATCTCAAAAACACTTTCCTAACATTATATCAAGCCTCTCAAATCAGGAGAGGAATAGGCCTATTTCAGACAAGAAAAATAAGGTAGGTAGGAGACTGTTAATAAAAGCAAAAAAAAGAAACCAAACTGTAGTAGCATCCTTAGCTTTGTCAATGTTGTCCTTAGACCACTATTAAGGAACACGTACAAACAGTAGCATTCGGGTAATGCTGACAACACAGTGATTTGCTTTATTTTATCTGAAAGGCAGAGAGACAGTGACAAAGAGACAGACAGGGATAGCTCCCATCCACTGGTTCACACCCCAAAAGCTGGGCCTGATCCTGGCAAAAGCCAGAAGCCCAGAACTCAATTCAGGTCTCCCACATGGGGTGACAAGGACCCAAGTATTTGAGCCATTCATTTGCCACCTTCCAGGATAAGGATTAGTAGGAAGATGGAACAGGGTGTAGAGCCAGGATCTGAACCTAGGTACCCCAACATATTGTGCGGGCATTTTAACTTCTGTGCCAGATGTCTGCCTCAAACCAGTGCTTTTTAAAACAGAGGCTGAGCAGAAAGAATATTGGCTTGGTTGGAATTAAGACCAGTGTTCCAAGCCTGGTTCCACCTCTTATTAGTTATATGTATGACCTGGCATAAGTCGCTCAATTTTTTTAAACTTCAGTTTCCTAATCTGTAAAACTATATCAAATCTAACTAACAATTCTGAGAGGATCATATGTCTGCCTGGCACACAGGTACTGAGATGCCAGTTCATTCTTTTCCCAAACATCACCTTTTTAAGGTGGTGGTGGGGATTTTTATATCATTATTATAATTATTTTAACAAATTAAAAAAAACCTCAATGATAATAATCTAGTGCTTGTCTAAAATAAGAAATGGCCTAGTTCTTTAATAACTTCTAAATCACCACTTAGAATTGTCACCAAGCTTGCAATTAATTTCTGTCCCTATTTATGTTAGCAAAGACAGACTGACTTTAGAGAGGTAAAAAGAGGGAAGCTTTTCCAGAAAGATGACCAATGATGCCACATTTCTTAAAATGTGAGAACACCTACATCTCAAAAAGAATTTAATATGCTACTCTTTAATCATGCAGTGTTCTTTTGTTAGTATCCTTTTAGTTCAGAAAGCAGATCAAACAATATCTGAAAATCTTGAACACTATTAACCTTAAAGGGCCAATTAAGACCACCTGACATAAGCAAACTCTTCCAAGAGCCTAACAAAGTCCTTCCTGATACTTATTAACTGAAAGTGAAAGTGATCGCCCATAAACACAGTACCTTTGACCACAACACTTCAAAAATTTAGAAACTCCCTCTCAGAGAGGTTAAACAACACCACTGTTAAACAAGTTTGGCAGAATAAAAAAAAAAATGGTTAACTTCGTACTCTTTGAGACACTTCTATGACAGTTCCTTTTAAAAGGATCCACAAAAAGCATTGTGGACATCTCAGAACAGTCTTGCTATAAAGGCTACAGTTCAAAGCTATACAACTTTTTACTAGCATTATATTTACCCAAAGCAAAGAGTCTCCCAAAACATGACACACAAGAATGAAATGATCTGTTCAAGGTCAGGGAGCAGGTAAGAGCAGTCTGACTCCCAACCACTTTGATGAGCCCCTGTTGGCTGCCTGCAACCATTCATGGGATGCACGGACACTAACAAATCCACATTTTTTTTTTTTTTAAGGGGGTGAGCGGTAGTGTCCGAGGAAAGCTTCAGATGGGGAAATGTGGTGGTAGGATGTCTCTCCAGACACTGCATATTTTAATTCTGTCATCAAGAGCTCAAGATCAAAGGGACTGGAAGAACATTTTCTCCCACCAGAGCAGCCTCTGGGCATCCTTCCTCTCAGTGCCCCATTGATTCTCGGTCTGTCCATCCCTCGGAGCTGTCTTCTTCCTCTAGTGCCATTCCCAACGCTCAGCAGTCGGTGGCTGTCAGGAGGAACGTGCCTTCTCCTGCAGTGCCGAGTCTGCCCCTAGCCAAACGGACACACCCCTCGGAAGCGCTGCCCTCACAGTGCTCAGCGCCTTTCTCGCTTGGCCAAACACCCCTTCTGCGTTCTGGTTAACATCCCCCCGCACCTCTGGACCGAGGGGTCCTCTCCCTGGCTCCCGACTTGATGGACAGTTCCCTTCCCATCGCCGACCGCTCCGTCTGGCCCTCCCCTCCCGTCCCTGGGCAAGGGTGGGGTGCTGAGCCCACCTGTCTGGGCTAGCCGGGTGACTCTGGTTCCCACCCCGTAGCAGGTGCCGCCTTCCCCACCCACCGGTCATCCCTCACCTGCTCCCTCCTCGGGACCGCCGCTCGCCGCCCCCCGCGGCCACGCCCCCGCGCTCACCCGCAGTCCGGGGCAGGGCACCAGCGGCAGTCGGGGTCCGAGGCCAGGTAGCGGCGCAGCATGAACTCCTCGTACTTGTGCATGAGCGGCGGGTCGGCTAGCAGCAGGCGGATGTCGTGAGGGTTGAGCCGCTCGCTACACTCGGGGCAGCTGATGGGCACCCGGCTCTCGCTGATCTCCAGGCGCAGGTAGTGGCGGAGGCAGTCCCGGCACGAGCGGTGCGGACAGCTGAGGAGGCGCGGGGCCCGCTCGGGCGGCAGCCGCACCAGGCACAGCGGACACTCCACCTCCTCCGCGCCCGGGCCGCCGCCCTCCGCCGCCTCCTCATCGTCGAACCCGGGCCCCGCCGCCGCCGCCGCCGCCGCGGCCTCCGCGTCGGCCTCGGCTGTCGGTTCGGCGGGCAGCGCCTCGGGCGGCGGGGCCTGGGCCGCGGTCGGGGCCGGGGCGGGCGGCGGCGGCGCGGCCGGGGGCGGCGGCTCGGCCTGAGGCTTGGCCCGGGCGCGGCGACCGCGGGCCGAGGCGGAGAAGACGCTGTGGAAGGTGAGGCGCCGGCGCCGGCCGCCGCTGCGGCACTTGGGGTCGGGCGCGGCCGCGTGTAGGGATGTGGAGTGCGGCGACTCAGAGTCCTTCTCGGAGCCCATGGCCCGCAGAGGCCGAGGAGCCAGGGGCGCCCAGCGCCGCCACAGCTCCCGCCTCAGCGGCCCCCCGCCCCCCCCCAGCCGGCGCCGCGGCCGCCGCCTCAGCCGCCCTCCCGGAGATAGAAGCCAAGCAGCCGCTACGAAGTGGTTATAAAGCCTCCGCCCCACGCGCCGCGGCCCACTGCGCAGGCGCCTGGCTCAGACACCTCACAACCCACGGGGCCGCGGCCGAGCGGCCGCAGGGCGGGGCCGAGCGGGGCGGGGCCGAGCGATCTGGGCGGAGCTCCGCCTCCTGCGAGTCAGGCGGTTCCAGAGCCGCCATGTTGTATCGACTCCGAGGGAGACCCACTCAGCTGCCTTCTGGCCCCCAGCCCGCGGTTCCATCACCCCTACCCGCAGTGAGCCCCGAGGTAGACTTTCTGTTATGCTGTTCCTCACAGGATGACTGCCACTTCCAGCAAATGATCTTTCAGTTACTGTATCTGAAAAAAAAAAAATAGGGATGGATGAGTTGTTGATTTCCAGCTGGTCCACCTTCCAGACATTTCTTTTGATGCTGTTTATTAACCAAACGGCATTAATTAATAAAGAATTCATTCATTGAGCATATACAAAGCTTGAGGCATTACTGGGTAAGACAGGATCCCCTATTGGCAAGGAATTTACAGAGTAGAGTACAGATTTCTTAACCTAGTATTTAGTGCTCTCTAGAAACTAATAAACCATATTTCTAGGCCCATTTCCCATCCTGTCCTTCTGGCAGCCTGGTTACTTACCATTTATGGAAGGAAGCCCAACAGTTTATTGTCTGAAGTGCCTTCGGCCAGTTCTCCCCTCTGATTGAGAATCTTCACCCTTGGACTTCCTAAAGGGAGGCAGGCAAATAGCTTCAACAGCGATGTATTAGATTCAGTTGCAAATAGAATTTGCTTGTGGTAGAAATTAATTTCTTTTTCCATGAACTCTAAGTCCAAAAGTTGACTGTTCAGAGCTGCTCAGTCATCCTCAGCATCTGGTTTCCAGTCCTAAGTTCCTGTCATTCTAGTCCACATTCCAAACTGTGTGAAGGAAAATGGAGACAGGTGTGCCCTCTTACTTTTAAGAAAACTGCCTTGAGAGTCCCACACATTCTTGCTTACTCTCATTGGCCAAAATATTGTCATGTGCCTTATACAGCTGCAAGGAAGTCTGGGAGATACAATGTTCCCCACTAAAAATAGGGGCTTTGTTCTGAATAAAGAATGGTGGAATGAATGCTGGAAGATATCCAGCTCTCTTTTTCATGGCTAGTATTTAAAATCAGGCCCCCAGACCTTCAAACTTTTGAAGCAACAAAACAAAAACAAAAGCACAGTGGAAAAGGAGCCAACAATGAAAACTGAGAAGCAGGGGCCAGTGACATAGGAGAAAACCCGAGCAGGTATGATGTCACAAATGCCAAGATAAAATGTTTCCAGGAAGGAGTGGTCAATTGTGACAAATCCTACTTAGAAATCAAGAAAGATAAGAACAAAGAAGTGCCCAGTGGATTTGGAAATACCAGAGTCCTATAAGGGAGGGAAGATTTTTAACCTTCAGATAGGAAGGAATTTTGATGCTAAAGTTTAAAACCACAATTAGTGTCTATATGCTGGCCGGAATGGGATAGCCTCTGCTGTGGTGAACAACAACCCAGATAGGGCAAAGGATTAACCTAACAGTGGGATGTTTTCCTCACTCACTGCAATACCTGCTGTGGGCAAGGCACTCCCCAGTAGCTCTCACTGCACTGGGTGGCTCAGAGATTCAGACGGCTTCCATCCTGGGCTCTACCATCTCAACCCAAGGTTTCCAGGCTTGCCCCAATAGAAGAAACAGGAGGGTTGTGTACCAGCAATTAAATATGTCAGCCTGGAAATGACACACATTACTTTCACTCATAGACCATTAGCTAGAACTTGTCATGTGGGCCCCATCTAAGTGTAAGGAAGGCTGGGGAATGTATGGGGAAACCATAGGCTATTTAGTAAGCGGTGCTACCTCTGCCACAATTGCCTGTAGCCACCTCTGTTCTCAGTGCTCAATGTCATTGTTACAGAGGCCCCTTAGAGGAGGTGTGTGCCTATGGCAGGCAGGAAGTGGGGAGAGAGGGTTGCTCTGCTTTTTTGGGTCAGATTGTGCTAAAGGAAATGGGGACCCCTGATTACAGGCAGACCCAGATGTCTTGTAGATATGTCTCTCTGTGTGGCTGACAGAAACAGCTGCCAGAACCCTAGCTTGTTGAAAAGCTCAGTGCACCCAATGTTTGCTTGTCTTGGCACTGGCTTTCAAACAAAGTCTGTCTCAGCTCAAAGCTGCCACCATCAATACTTTGGTGGAAAACTGACCTCTTATAAATGTTGTTGCGCTTTGCAATGGCCCCATTCCTACTGGGTTTTCTTTCCTCCTGAATCTACCATCTCTGAATACAGGGATTAGCAATTCCTCCTACTCTTTCTTCTGTGTCTCTCCTTGATAGAAACGGAGTAGTGACTCAGAGAGATGGCATGAGGGAGAAAAGGGTTCTCACTCATCTATTCACTCATTCTGTAAACATTTATTATACTTACTTCATGTGCTAGGCCCTTTGCCAGGCATTAGAGAGCACCAGTTCGAGAAGCATAGCCTAAAGGGGGATAACAGAGAAGAGCAGATCTCTGGGACACTAGGTGATAAGGGCATATGCAAACAGCTGGGACAGGGCAATGCGGGGCTGGCATGCCCTGCTCAAGGCAGTTAGGGAGGGCTTTCCTGAGGAAGAGCCCTTGGATCTGGGTCTCAAGAAATGAGCAAGAGTTGACAAGCATGGGGGAGGGAGTTTAGCATAGCAGTTAAGATGTTGCTTGGAACACCTGCATCTCATAACAAAGTGCTGGAGTTGGGATCCTGACTCTGTTTCCAATTTCAGCTTCTTGCTGATGTGCACCCTGGGAGGCAGCAGGTGATGGTTCAAGTACTTGGGTCCCTGTCACTCATATGGGTGACCCAGATTGAGTTCTGTGCTCCTGCCATCAGCCTGGCCCAGCCAGAGCTATTGCAGGCTTTTGGGAGTGAACTAGTGAGTGGAAGACTTCTTTGTCTCTCTTTTAAACAAACAAAAAAATTAAAGAGTTGACAAGCTTATGGGCAGGGGAAAGGACATTCCAAACTGAGGAAGCTGTCAGGAAAGGTATAGGGGTTCCAAGCACAGGGTCAGCATGAGGAAGTGTGTGCAGCGAGTTGTGAGAGGAGTAGAGAATATTTGAAAAGATGTGACAGAGAAGCAGGGATGGGAAAGCTATGTATTTTGTCCTCACTGGATGTGAAAAAGCCCAGTATGAGGGAGTCTGCCCCTCTACCTCTGTTTTACCTCCTGAGTGTGTATGGACTCTTGCCCTTCTTCCCTGGACTTACAGGCACTGCCCAGTTTAGGCCTCATTATCTCTCCTGCTTGGATTTTGGCTCCAGCTTCTCAATCAGTCTCTTCTGCAAAGCCACTTGCTCGTATCTACCCCTACTCAAAAACTTTCCATAGTTCCTTCTTTCCTACAGAAAGCCTCATCTGGGGTTAACGTTGTGGCATTACTGGAGCACCAAGTCAAGTCCCAGCTGCTCTGTCCAATCTAGTTCCTCGCTAATGTACCTGGAAAAGCAATGGAAGATGGCCCCTCAGGCCCCTGCTATCCATGTGGGAGACCCAGATGGAGTTCTAGGTTCCTAGCTTCAGCCTTGCCCAACCCTGGCTCTTCTGGTCATTTGGGGAGTGAACCAGCAGATGGAAGATACATACATACATATATGCATATATCTTTCAACTAGCTAAATCATAAAATAAAAGGGAGCTATACATATACATATACATATACATATACATATATATATTTTAAAGAAGACCTCATCTCCGTCCATGCCTCCTGGACTTGAGACATTTGTCCTTTTGGTGTTAATGCCAGCATGCCTGAAATTTTCAAGCCTTGTTTCTTTGCCAGTGCTGGTCTCTCTGCCTGTTACACCTTTCTCATTCCCTTCTACTTGGTGTAATCCCATGCATACTTTCAGGCTCATCTTCATGATTCCCACCCCTTTCTACAATCAGACTCCCTTCCTCTCCTCCTTTGTGTCCCAGGGAACAGCATAGATAACTCTAGTGTCAGATCTACTGCTAGGGGGACCACATAGTTTACTGTCCAAACCAGAACACCTTTGAGAGTGAATGGGAATGTTATGAATTGCTGTGGTTCAACAGATGTCAATTGGCATGTCACAGCCAAATTGAAAAGTATGGTCACTCACCTACACCCAGCATCACTGTAAAACCTGGAAGTTGGTGCTGTCATGTATCCTATTCATCTCTCTCAATAGCCCTGTGAGATTGGTAACACTGTCTCCATTTTTCAGAAGAGAAGATGGGGGCTGGCATTGTGGCAGAGCTGGTAAAGCCACTGACTGCGAAACAGGTATTCCATACGGGCACCTGTTTGAGACTTGGCTGCTGCACTTCCTATCAGTCTCCCTGCTAATGTGCCTGGGAAAGCAGTAGAGGATGGCCCAAGTCCTTGGGCACCTGCACTCACATGGGAGACCTGGAAGAAGCTCCTGGCTCCTGGCTTCAGCCTGGCCTAGCTCCTGCCATTGCAGCCATTAGGGGAGTGAACCAGCAGGTGGAAGACACCTCTCTTTCTCTCTCTGCCTCTTTCTCCCTTTCTCTCTGTAACTCTGACTTAAACTTACGCCACAGTGCTGGCCCCAAATAAATCTTAAAAAAAAAAAAAAAAAAAAAAGAGGCTACGGCTCATTAGGCTAACCCTCTGCCTGCAGCACCGGCACCCCGGATTCTAGTCCCGGTCGGGGCGCCGGATTCTGTCCCAGTTGCTCCTCTTCCAGGCCAGCTCTCTGCTGTGGCCCGGGAGTGCAGTGGAGGATGGCCCAAGTCCTTGGGCCCTGCACCCACATGGGAGACCAGGAGGAAGCACCTGGCTCCTGGCTTCAGATCAGTGCAGTGCGCCAGCTGCAGCACGCCAGCCGCAGCAGCCATTGGGGGGTGAACCAATGGAAAAGGAAGACCTTTCTCTCTCTCTCTCTCACTGTCCACTCTGCCTGTCAAAAAAAAAAAAAAGATTTATGTATTTATTTTAACGAGTTACAGAGAAGGAGAGGCAGAGAGAGAGAGAAATCAGAGAGATCTTCAGTCCTTTGGCTCACTCTCCAGAAGGCCGCAATGGCCTGAGCTGCGCTGATCTGAAGCCAGGAGCTTCTTCAGGGTCTCTCACATGGGTGCAGGGGCCCAAGTACTTGGATCATCCTCCACTCAGAAGTGAAGCAGCTGGGATTAGAACCGGTGCTGATATGGGATGCTGGCGCTGCAGGTGGCAGCTTTACCTGCTATGCAACAGTGGCAGCCACTGTGTTTTGTCGTAAAATCTGTGCCCCTCTCCCCTTCTACTTAGTACATGACTTGCTGTCTGTCCATCCATCCATTCATTCATTCAGTTAACATTTATTTAATACCTACCATATATCTGGGTGGGACCACAGAACATGCTACCCAAAACATATTTCTTTTTAAAAATATGAATTTATTTCTATGAAAGGCAGAGAGAGAGAGAGAGGGAGGGAGGGAAGAAGGGAGAGAGAGAGAGGGAGGGAGGGAGGGAGGGAAGAAGGGAGAGAGAGAGAGAGGGAGAGAGAGAGAGAGGGAGGGAGGGAGGGAAGAAAGGAGAGAGAGAGGGAGATCTGTCTGCTTCCTTACTCTCCATATGGCTGCAACAGCTGGGTCTGGGCCAGGCTGAAGCCAGGAGCTTGGAACTCCATCTGGGTCTCCCACATGACTGGCAGGTGGGCCATCTTCTGTTGCCTTCCCATGCACATTAGCAGGAAGTTAGATCAGAAGCAGAACAGCTGTAACTCCAACTGGCCTTCTGATATGGGACACAGGCAACTCCAGCAGCTGCTTAACTCACTGCACCACAGTGTTACCCACCCCCCAGTATATTTCTCTGGCATATTTTGCCATAGATATTTAGAGAACTGTAGACACATAATTCTGCAAACATCCTTTGACAAAGAAATTTACACCTACTTACATGAGTAAAGTAAGCAAGGGGTGCAAGCAGAGGCTTTCTCTCTGAGATCCTCATAGCTGCCCAGAAAAGATCTTTTTACAGAAGAGAGATTGGGGGGTCTAACAGCACATAGGGTGCAGGAGGCCTTCTGAGGCCTGCTACCTAGGAAGCATGGCCATGCAGTTCTCTCCTGATTCTGCCATGGCTTTGTGGCTACCTTCCCCCATCCAGGAGCCCCAAGCCCCTGTTCCTTTGTGTAATAATAGAAATATACAAACTTCAACTCCCTGGCTCTTTCCTCCAATCTTACACTTTGTATGTGACTCCATGCCTAGACACTTAACACATTTTTGTTTGTTTCTCCTGCTAATCTGTCTACTGTCAGTCCATTTCTTGGAGTTAAATTATTGAGCCTTCAGAAGGAAGAGAGAAAAGTTAAGACTTCCCTGTCCCTGGTGCTGTGTGAGTGACAGAGGGATGAACACCGTCAAAGATGTCCCAGATCCCCTAGGGCTTGCAGCTAAGAGGTAAAACCCATACACACTCACACAAACGTGCAGGGGGGCAAACCAGGACACATGAGCAGGAGGGAACACACTAGGCATGAGGCTTGAGAAATATTGGATGCAAGTTTGATAGGTGCTAGCTAGGGATTTGGTGGGGTGGGGCAGCAGGGTGGAGCTCCCTCTAACAGAGCACATCAATTTGGAGGAAGACAATGAGGTAATGAGGTTTGGATGTGTGGGGCTTGAGGCGCCTTTTCACCTTTGCACTGCCTGCCAGGTGACAGAAACCTCCTTACAGCGTGCACAAGTAACCCTGGCCTCCAGGTGGGCTCGGAAGCAGGAGAAGGAAGGGAGGAGGGACAGTAGTCATGCAGAGGATATTCAGACCGCCTCCGACTGCAGTGGGCACTGCGGCAGGACTCCCCTCCCCCAGCCCGGGGAGCCCGCACCGGGCCAGGGGGCCGCGTAGTGCCTGGAAACCCCGGCCACGGGACCAGCCAATCGGGCTGCGCCTGGTGGCGGTGCCATGTGACAGCCTCCCCACCCTTCCTGGGCCTTCCAGGGAAGACGGGCATCCCTGCCGCCCCGCCGCCCCCGCCCCTCGCGTGCCGCAGCCGCGCGGGAGGGCGCTCCCAGCCGGGGGGCCGGGATTCCACCGCAGTCCACCGCAGCGCCGGGGAGGCGGTGAGCGACGAGCCGCCGCAGCGCCCCCGCTGCTTTCCGTCAAGGTCAAGCCGAGCCACGCTTCGGCCCGGCTGCCTCCGAAATCCCTCCCTTGCAGGTGCTCCGAGCCACTCCACCGCCTCTGCTACGCGCCGGCTGCCAGTCTCCCAGGCGCTCCCCGGACCGCTGCCCTGGCTCCAGCTGAGCTTTTGCGGGAGAAGGGTGTGGAAGGGTTTAGATCTATCCGCCCTGCAGCTTCCCAGCCTCCTTTATGCACAGGTCGTGGTAGGTCGCCCTGCTTGAAGCCCTAGCCAGGCCCCTGCCCCACCGCCCCTTGCACTGGAGGTCGCTGCCCTCTGGCTCCCTTGCTGTTCCCGGAAGGCAGCATACTTAAGCGACTGCTGTTGCTGTGCCTCTGCCTAAGGTGTCCTTTCTCCCTCTGTGAACCTGGCAAATTCCCAGACCCAACTTGACATTGATAATGCAGCAGAGCTTGGAAACTGGCACTAAAATGCTTTGAAGTCGAGAGCATGCTGGGGTCTGGCAGGAGAGAGAAATGAGATCAGTGGGCACAGGCATAAGGAAAACCTGTCTGGGGACCCAGTATGCAGCAGGCCATTGCCTGCTATGCCAGCATCCCATGGTATCCCATGTGAGTGTGGGTTCAAGTCCTGGCTGCTCCTCTTCCCGTCCAGCTCCCTGCTAATGCACCTGATTCACTCCCCAAATGGCTGCAACAGCCAGGGTGGGGTTGATCCAAAGCCAGCAGCCAGGAGCTTCTTTTGGGTCTCCCACATGGGTGCAGGGGCCCAAGCACTTGGGCCATCTTTTGCTGCTTTCCCAGGCCATAGCAGAGAGCTGGATCAGAAGTGGAGCAGCCGGGACTCAAACTGACGCCTATATGGGATGCTGGCACTGCAGGCGGCGGCTTTACCTGCTACGCCACAGTGCCAGCCCCTGGATTTTTTTTTTTAAGATTTATTTATTTATTTGAAAGGCAGAGTTACAGAGAGGGGGAGAGAGAGCAAGCGAGTGAGCACGTGCACGCGCAATGGCCAGAGCTGTGCTGATCTGAAGCCAGGAGCCAGGAGCTTCTTCTGGGTCTCCTATTCGGGTGCAGGGGCCCAAAAACTTGGGCCATCTTCCACTGCTTTCCTAGGCCATAGCAGAGAGCTGGATCGGAAGTGGAGCAGCTGGGACTTGAACTGGCACCCAAATGGCATGGCAGCACTACAGGCAGTGGCTTTACTCACTAAGCCACAGCACTGGCCCCTGGATTTTTATTTTTAGGGCTTATTTTTTCCCCATTTACTGGAAAGGCAGAGTGACAGGGAAAGAGACAGAGATCAAGAGTGAGACAGAGATCTTTCACTTGCTGTTTCACTTCCCAAATTCCCACAACAGCCAGGGTTGGGCCAGCCCAAGCCAGAAGCCTAGAACTCAATCTGGGTCTCCCACACGGGTGACTAAGCACTTGAGCCGTCATTTACTGGTTCCCACAATGCATTAACGAGAAGCTGGATTGAGAGTGGAGCAGCAGGGACTCAAACCGGAGCTCCAGACTATGAGATGCTGGTGACCCAAGCAGCAGCCTAACCTGCTGAGCTACAACATTTGCCCCATACTCTGAGGTCAATATATTGAGAAGCCAAGGAGGACTCGGATAAACTACCAGAGTCTAAGGACTTGGTTTGGGAAATGAGCAGAAAGTGAGGGGACTAGGTAGAAGCAGACAGCAGGAAGCCGGCTGGGGCCGTCTACCCATCAGAATCATGTGCCATGAATGGCAGCAGATGTTTCTTCTCATCCTCATTGTGGCCACATGAAGCCCGGAGAGGGACCCTCGTCCTTTGACATGATGGTGGTGGCAATGAGGGAGGGGAAGTCAGCCCCTTTAGTCTCCAAGGCTTTATAAAGTGGGACAGTGTCTGGAAGGGGACTCAGGGAGCCCTCAGAAAGAGCACTTATAAGGTGGGCCCTTGGCACAGTGGTTACTACTACTCTTGGGACACTCACACCAGAGTGGCACCTTCACTCCTGACTCCGCTTCCTGCTAACACACACCTTGAGAGGGAGCAGATGATGGGCTCCAGTCCTTGGGGGCCTGCCACCTGCATGGGAAACCCAGATTAAGTTCCAGGTTCCTGGCTTTGGCCTGGCCCAGCCCTTTGTTGTGGGCATTTGGGAAGTACTCTCTGTCTTCCAAATAAATAAAAATTAAACAATATAGGCCGGCACTGTGGCATAGGGGGTAAGGCCTATAATGCTGGCATCCCATATAGGTGCCAGTTTGAGTCCCACCTGCTCCACTTCCAATCCAGCTCCCTGTTAATGTGGCTGGGAGGGTCGGCGCCACAGCTCACTAGGCTAATCCTCTGCCTATGGTGCCCGCATCCCGGGTTCTAGTCCCAGTCGGGGCGCCGGTTCTGTCCTAGTTGCTCCGCTTCCAGTCCAGCTCTCTGCTGTGGCCCGGGAAGGCAGTGGAGGATGGCCCAAGTCCTTGGGCCCTGCACCCGTATGGGAGACCAGGAGGAAGCACCTGGCTCCTGGCTTAGGATCAGCACAGTGCGCTGGCCGTAGCAGCGCTTGGGGGGTGAACCAACAGGATGAAGACTTTCTCTCTCTCTCTCTCTCTCTCTCTCTCTCTCTCACTGTCTAACTCTGCCTGTGGAAAAAAAATAATGTACCTGGGAAAGCAGCAAAAGATGGCCTAAGACCTTGGGCCCCTGCACCCCTGTAGGAGACCCGGAGGAAGCTCCTGGCTCCTGGTTCCAGCCTGGCCCAGCCCTGGCCATTTTGGCCATCTGGGGAATGAATCAGTGGGTAGAAGATCTCTCTCTCTCTCTGTAACTCTACCTTTCAAATAAATAAATCACCTTCAGCAGCACAAACTCATCATCGATGAATATTCTGTAAACATATTCCTTTAAAAAAATTAAACATTGAGGCTGGCACTGTGGTGTAGCAGGTTAAGCCTCTACCTGCATCACTGGCATCCCATATGGATTCCTGACTGCTCCACTTCTTATCCAGCTCCCTGCTGGTGCACCTGGGAAGACAGCAGCAGATGGGTCAAGTGCCTGGGCCCCTGTACCCATGTAGGAGACTCAGAAGAAGCCCCTGACTCCTGGCTTCAGCTTGACCCAGCCCTGGCTGTTGTGGCCATTTGGGGAGTGAACCAGCGGATAGACAACCTCTCTCTGTTTCTGTAACTCTGTCTCTGAAATAATAATAATAAAAAAAAACTCTTAAAAAATTGAACAATGAATAGCTAAACTGCCAATGGCAGATATCCATTCCCAGGGGAAGGTGCATGGCTGAGGGGCTCAGGATGGTGTGGACAGCAACGGAGAAGCCAGCTGAGGCTGTCTGGGGGATCACAGTATCTTTAGCTCACTCTGAGATTTTTTTTTTTTTTTTTTTGACAGGCAGAGTGGACAGTGAGAGAGAGAGACAGAGAGAAAGGTCTTCCTTTGCCGTTGGTTCACCCTCCAATGGCCGCCGCGGCCAGCGCGCTGCGGCCGGCGCACCGCGCTGATCCGATGGCAGGAGCCAGGAGCCAGGTGCTTTTCCTGGTCTCCCATGGGGTGCAGGGCCCAAGCACTTGGGCCATCCTCCACTGCACTCCCTGGCCACAGCAGAGGGCTGGCCTGGAAGAGGGGCAACCGGGACAGAATCCGGCGCCCCGACCGGGACTAGAACCCGGTTTGCCGGCGCCGCTAGGCGGAGGATTAGCCTAGTGAGCCGCGGCGCCGGCCCTCACTCTGAGATTTTTCATAGCTATGTTGCCATCTCCTCTGTCTCCCATCCCTGGAAACCTCTAGGAAAGTCTCCCAGACACAGAGAGGCTGCCGTGACCAGGGTGTTTGTGGAAATGGCTGCAGGGGCGTTTGATATTGTTTTGATATTGTGCTAGCTGAAGAGGGCACAAGCTGAAGCAGGGGCTGGACTGGGAGATAGAAGACCCCCAGAAAGTGGCAGTAATCCTGCAGAGGGTTTGGACTGAGTGCTTGGGCCCATCCCTCAAACACATGGAGGCGGCGATAATGAAGGGCCGGCTGCAACTTACTGCATCCTTGCTTGTGCAGAGAAATGCCTTGCGTGAATTAGCTCTGTTGTCTTCAAAGTAACTGTATGAGGGAAGCACTATTATCAAAGCCCCAATTCACAGATAAAGAAACTGAGGCCCAGAAAGGTGAAGTGGCTCACCCAAGGCCACAGAGAGAGCAAACAGCGGATAAGACCTGCTCTCCTGCCGACTGTCCCCAGCAGAAGAAACTGTCGTTGTGTCTGGTTTTCATCCTGCTTTCTGCCCACTCAGGCACAACATTAACCATGTGCTTTTACATATTGTGGTTTTTTTTTTTTAACTTATTTATTTATTTAAAAGGTGGTGGCAGAGAGATAGGGAGAGAGCTCTTCCACCTGCTGACTCACTCCCCAAATGGGCCACAACAGCCAGGGCCAGGCCACACCAAAGCCAGGAGACAGGAATGCCATCCTGGTTTCCCATGTAGGTGGCAGGGGCCCTAGCACTTGGGCGATCTTCTGTTTCCTTAGGCACATTGGCAAGGGTGCTGAATGGGAAGTGGAGTAGCCAGGACTTGAACTGGTGCTCTGATATGCCACTATTACAAGTGGCAGCTTAACCGCTGCGCCTCAATACTTGCCCTACATATTATTCTGATCGGCATGTCTGTTCTCCCTGCTATTCTGTAAGGGGCAGGAGCCACTCATTGCAAGTGGCCAGCTCAGCGGTTGCCAAGTACATGTTAAGTCAATGCTTTTAGGAAGCCCAAAAGAGTCGCACACCTTTGCACCCTTAGGCAAGTTGTTTACCCTCTCTGAGTCTGTTCTCCCATCTGTGAAATTGAGACCGTGTTATAGATCTCACATGAGACCAAGCCAGGGAATGTCTGTAATCTGTCACACAAATGACAGCTGCTATTGCTGCCATCAGATGTTTGCTGAGGATGGGGACTGAGGAAGGAGCCGGAAAGGAAACGGGATCTGAAACTCTCAGACCCTATCAACTCAGACGGGCCTTGGCAGCAGGCCCAGCCAGTGTGCTGAGTTTCCAAGACAACTGTGTCTTCTCCATTCATTCATTCATGGGATGAACACCTACCGTGTATCAGTGCTTGATCTCACGTCATTCAAAACTCTGCGAAGCACTCAGGTTTTTCTCATTTTACAAGTGGGAAAAATGAGGCTAGAGAGATGATGTGATTTTCCCAGTTAGAAAGTGGCAGAAGGGGGCCGGCGCCATGGCACAGTAGGTTAATCCTCCGCCTGCAGAGCCGGCATCCCATATGGGCACCGGTTCTAGTCCCGGCTGCCCATCTTCCGAACCAGCTCTCTGCTATAGCCTGGGAAAGCAGGAGAAGATGGCCCAGGTGCTTGGGCCCCTATATCTACATGGGAGACCGGAAAGAAGCATCTGGCTCCTGGCTTTGGATCGGCACAGCTCTGGCCGTTGTGGCCATCTGGGGAGTGAACCAGACAGTGAACACTGTCTGTAACCCTATCTCTAAAATAATTTTTTAAAAATCTTAAAAAAAAAAGTGGCAGAGGGAAGAGGGAGTAGGCATTGGGGCAACAGTTAAGTTGCTTGGGGACCAGCATTGCTGTCTGTGAATTAAAATACCGCTTACAGGGCCGGTGTTGTGGTGTAGCAGGTAAAGCTGCTGCCAGATGCCTGTACCCCACATGGGTGCTAGTTCCTGTCCTGATTGTTCCACTTCTGATCCAGCTCTCTCCTAATGGCTTGGTAAAAGCAACAGAAGATGGCCCAAGTGCTTGGGCCCCTGTGGGAGATCTTGATGAAGCTCTTGGCTTCTGGCGTCAGCCTGGTCCAGCCCTGGCCATTACAGCTACTTGGAGAATGAACCAGTGGATGGAAGATTTCCTCCCTCCTCTCTTTATCTCTGTCTCTGTAACTCTGACTTTAAATTTTTTTTTTAGTATTTATTTATTTGAAAGGAAGACACAGAGAGGAAAGGAAAGAGAGAGAGAGAGAGAGAGAGAGAGAGAGAATCTTCCTTCTGCTGGTTCACTCCCCAAATAGCTGCAATGGTCTGGGCTGGGCCAGGCTGAAGTCAGGAGTCAGGAGCTTCTTCAGGGTCTCCCACATGGGTAGCAGGGGCCCAGTCACTTTCCCAAGTGCATTAGCATGGAGTTGGATTGGAAGTGGAGCAGCCAGGACTTGAACCAGCGCCCATATGGGATGCCAGCACTGCAGCTGGAGGCTTAACCTTCTGCGCCACAGTGCTGGCCTCTAGATAAAAAAATTTTTTTTGACAGGCAGAGTGGACAGTGAGAGAGAGAGAGGCAGAGATAAAGGTCTTCCTTTGCCGTTGGTTCACCCTCCAGTGGCCGCCGTGGCCGGCGCGCTGCAGCCGGTGCACCACGCTGATCCGATGGCAGGAGCCAGGTACTTATCCTGGTCTCCCATGGGGTGCAGGGCCCAAGCACTTGGGCCATCCTCCACCGCACTCCCTGGCCACAGCAGAGAGCTGGCCTGGAAGAGGGGCAACCGGGACAGAATCCGGCGCCCCGACCGGGACTAGAACCCGGTGTGCCGGTGCCGCAAGGCAGAGGATTAGCCTAGTGAGCCGCGGTGCCGGCTAGATAAATCTTTTAAAAAATATATAAAACACCACTCGTTATGCTGACATCCTATATGAGAGCACCAGTTCTGATCCCAGCTGCTCTGCTTCTGATTCAGTCCCCTGCTAATGTGCTCAAGAAAGCAGCAGATGATGGCCTAAAAACTTAGGTTTCTTCCACCATCTGGGAGATCAGGATAGAGTTCCTGGCTCCTGGCTTTTGCTTAGCCCAAACTTCGCTGTTGCAGCCATTCAGACAGTGAACCAATGGATGGAAGATCTCTCTTTTTCTCTCTGCTTTTTAAATAAATAGATAAACAAATACTTTTTTTAAGGTTTCTGCTTGGATGTCTGCATCCATGTCAGGGTGCCTGGTTCGAGTCCTGTCTCCTCTACATCCAATCCAGCTTCTTGCTAATGTGCACCCTGGAGGGTAGCAGGTGATGGCTCAAGTACTTGAGTCTCTGCCACCCTCGTGGGAGATCTGGCTCAGTCCTGGCTGTTGTGGGCATTTGGGAAGTGAATCAGTTGATGGAAGATCTCTCTCTCTCTCTCTCTCTCTCTCTCTGTTTTTCTTTTTTTTGTGTGTCTCTCAAATAAAAATGAAAATAAATAAATAAAAGTGGCAGAGGCAGGATTTGAACTGAGATCTCTGGTTCTAAAACATTTGTTTGTTTTCTCTTCAGTCTTCCCTTCATTCTCCAGCCACTTATCGAGTATCAAGTAGATGGCAGGCCTTCCACAGTGGCAGGGGACACGAGGCCCAGTCTCTGTGTCAAAGATGTTTCCTGTGAGCTGGGGAGGCAGATGGCTCAGTGGACTCCCATTTCGGCATGGTAAGCTCTTCTGGGGGAAGTGTGAGTGGTCACAGAGGGGGCCATTGCTTTGGACTTGCCTTTCTCCTTGGTCCATGGACTCTCAAACTCTCCAAGAGCTTCCCTTCACGTCCTCTTCCCCCAAAGTGAGGAGGATATACACTTGCCCCACCCTGGGGGTGTTAAGGAGAATCGCAGTGGAGACCACACAGCAACCAACAACCCTCTTCTGGGTGGGCATTTATCGCAGCACCCGTCGGGATGCCCAGGTCCCATACCAGAGCACCTGGGTTCCATCCCTGGCGCCAGCTCCTAATTCCAGCCTCCTGCTGATGCAGACCCTGGGAGGTAATGGTGTTGACTCAAGCAGTTGGATCCCTGCCACCCACACAGGAAGCCCGGATTGAGTTCCTGGCTCCCAGCCTCAGCCTTGCCCGGTCCCAGCTTCCTGCTTGGCCCAGTCTCAGTAGCTCCTGGCGTTTGGGAAGTGGATGGGTTCTCTGCCTCTCAAATAATTAAACAAATAAGTCATTTAAAGAACAGAAACAAAAAAAAAACACTTTATGTTTTTATTAGTTAAAAAAAATCTCTACAGAAGAAATAGCTCTCAACTGGCCTCTCTCTCTGTCTCTCTGTCTCTCCATCTCCTGGTGAAAGCTGGTGGGGCCTGTTTCTCATCCACTCCTACGCCTGCACTCCCCCCATGCCTGGGTGCTCTACCTTGGTTGGAATCTGGTGGTCTTCTGGGCTCTGGGTGCCAAAGCCCCAAAGCCAAGATGACTGACACCGGGCATGTAACAGCCTGTGGCATCTGTGTGAAAAAGACATCCGAAAGGAGAGTGAGCACAACTGGTGGTGAAGTGATGTGTAATCTCTGTTTTGTTCTTTTTACTTATTTGTTTAAACGGTTTTTCCCCTACCATAGACGTATCACCTTTGTAATCAGTAAGAGTGAGGAAGCCAGTGCATCATTCTCGATTTTGATGCTTGTCAGCGGCCCTGCAGGTGTGGCAGGAGGTCCATCAGAAGCGGTGGCAGAGGGGGCTGTGTCTTGGGCATGGTCGGTTCCAGAGAGGTCACTGAGATTGAGAACGAGTCACCCTTTCTGGGGTCGGGGGTTGCTCTGAGCCCAGCTCCTTCCTCGCCCTTTGCTGGTACTTGGGCACATCTCTGTTAATCTTCCAGACTAATTTAGGAGACAAGCTATTTTTTTAAAAAAGATTTATTTATTTATTTGAAAGGCAGAGTTATAGAGAAGCAGAAGCAAAAAGAGAAGTCTTCCATCCGCTGGTTCACTCGCTAAATGGCCCAATGGCCGTAGCTGCGCCAACCCGAAGCCAGGAGCCAGGAGCATCTTCTGGGTCTCCTATGCGGGTACAAGGGCCCAAGGACTTGGGTCATCTTCTACTGCTTTCCCAGGCCATAGCAGAGAGCTGGATTGGAAGTGGAGCAGCCGCCCATATGGGATGCCGGCACTGAAGGTGGTGGCTTCACCCGCTACGCCACAGCGTTGGCGGTCTCGAGACAAGCTATTATTTCACAAGGAGGAAACCAAGATGAAGAAAGTGAGACACAGAGAGGTTCAATTACTAGCTGAGGAACACACAGCTAGCAAGTGCAGGATGTGACACGAGCTTTCAGCAGGACAGCTAAGATGCTGCTTGGACGCCCACGTCCTATAGCTAAGTGCCTGGGCTTGAATCCTCGGCTCCCCTTCCCATTCCGGCTTCCTGCTAATGCATATCCTGGGAGGCAGCAGGTGATGGCCCAAGAAATTGGGTCCCTGCCATCCATGTGGGAGACCTAGATGGAGTTCTGGGCTCTTGGCTTTATTTTAGTTCAGCTATAGCTGTTGCAGGCATTTGGGAAGTGAACCAATAGATGGAAGATTTCTGTCTTTGTCTTAGTCTGCCTTTCAAATCAAAATTTTAAAATGAAAATTAAAAAGAAAAGAAAGTGAAGGCGGCAGGATTTGAATCCAGATCTGAGTCACTGCATAGTCAGTACTTTTAACCTCTGGCCCTAAAGGCCCTTCCAGTCATGAGGTGTTTATGGATTCCCAGCATGTCAGACAAAGGCATTCTGGAACCATCTAAGCCACTCAGCGAGGTGAAGAGCATCGCCCCATTTTCCAGATGAGAAAATCAAGGCCAGAGAGAGGACTTGCTCAGTGTAGCCAGCTGAGAGGCAGTGCATTCCTTCTACAACCCAGGGCTACTTTCTCTCTGTGGGCAACCCTCCTCCATCAGCTACCTCCTGCCAACTAGTGAGGCTTCCTTCTCGAAACAAATGACTCAGGTAAATTGCTGGCTGGACTTCCCCTTTTGCAAGATACCGGAAGTCTGTGCTGCTTGTGGGTGAACAATTTGAGGTCAGTTATAAAGTGGGTGGGGCCACATAGAGGATTGGGTTCCACAGACGGCAGGGCTCCCTGCCACCTGTGCTACCACACCTAGCTAAGGGTCATGTCTGTGTGTCTGCCAAGTCAGGCTCCAAGTCCCACCCCCAAGGGCTGGCCACGTTGTTAGGTATTTAGAAAAACAAACCCAAAAGAATGGGTATTCAGTGCAGTGGTTAAGATACTGATTAGGGGCCGGCGCCGTGGCTCACTAGGCTAATCCTCCGCCTTGCGGCGCCGGCACACCGGGTTCTAGTCCCAGTCGGGGCAACGGATTCTGTCCCGGTTGCCCCTCTTCCAGGCCAGCTCTCTTCTGTGGCCAGGGAGTGTGGTGGAGGATGGCCCAAGTGCTTGGGCCCTGCACCCGCATGGGAGACCAGGATAAGCACCTGGCTCCTGGCTTCGGATCAGCACGGTGCGCCGGCCGCAGCAGCCGCAGTGGCCATTGGAGGGTGAACCAACGGCAAGGGAAGACCTTTCTCTCTGTCTCACTGTCCACTCTGCCTTCAAAAAAAAAAAAAAAAAAACTATTTAAAAAAAAAAAAAAGATACTGATTAGGATGCCTGTATCCCACATCTGAATGCTTGGGTTCCTGTCTCAACTCCACTCTTTTTTTTTTTTTTTTTTTAAAGATTTATTTATTTATTTATTTATTTGAGAAGCAGCGTTACAGAAAAAGGGAGAGAGACAAAGAGACAGGTTTTCCATCTGCTGGTTCACTTCCATAATGGCTGGAGCTGGGCCGATTGGAAGCCGGCAACCAGGAGCTTCCTCTGGGTCTCCCACCACATGGGTGCAGGGGCCCAAGCACTTGGGGCATCTTCCTCTGCTTTCCCAGGCTATCAGCAGGGAGTTGGATTGGAAGTGGGGGAGCTGGGCCTCAAAGCAGCACCCATATAGGATGCCGGCACTGCAGGCAGAGGGTTAACATACCACACCACAATGCTGGCTTCAGCTCCACTTTTTTTAAAAAAATATTTATTTTATTTATTTGAAAGGCAGAGTTAGAGAGTGGGAGATAGAGATAGAGATAGAGATAGAGATAGAGATAGATAGAGAGAGAGAGAGAGAGAGAGAGAGAGAGAGAGAGAAAGTCTTCCATCCACTGGTTCATTCCCCAGATGGCTGCTGATCCGAAGCCAGGAGCCTGGAAGCTTCTTCCAAGTCTCTTACATGGGTGCAGGGCCCAAGCACTTGGCCATTTCTGCTGCTTTCCCAGGTCCATTATCAGGGAGCTGGATGGGAAGTGGAGCAGCTGGGACTGGAACTTAGCAGGCTTAGCCTGCTACATATGCCACAGCGCTGGCCCCTCAGCTCCACTTCTGATTTCAACTTCCTGCTGATGCACATCCTGGGAGGCAGCAGGTGATGGTTTAAGCAGCTGTGTCCCTGCCACCCCCATGCAAGCCCTAGAGTGAGTTCTGGCTGTCCCAGTCCTGGCTGTTTTGGACATTTGGGGCATGAACCAGCACATGGGGTATCTCTGTTTCTCTGCCTTTCAAATAAAATAAAATTTTAAAAAAGAACCCACAAGGAGGGGAGGGGATGTCCCCTTCATAATAATAACTGACAACTGGGGCCGGTGCTGTGGTGTACCGCGCAAGATCACTGCCTGTGACACTGGCATCCCAAGTAGGCACCGGTTTGACTCCCAGCTGCTCCACTTCTGATCCAGCTCCCTGCTAATGGGCCTGGGAAAGCAGCAGCAGATGGCCCAAGTACTTGGGCCTCTGCACCCACGTGGGGAACCTGGAAGAAGCTCCTGGCTCCTGGCTTTGGCCCGGCCCAGCCCTGGCCATTGAGGCCATTTGGGGAGTGAACCAGCAGATGGAAGATATCTCTCTTTCTCTCTATCTGTCTCTGTCTCTGTCTCTCTCTGCCTCTCCTTCTCTGTGACTCTTTCAAATAAATGAATAAATCCTAAAAAAAAGAACCTGACAATTATTTAATGTTTATGGCGCAGTGATCTCTCTACCGTGCACGGTGCTACGCGGCTGACCTGGGGAGCACACATGAGCCCTGTAACAAGCCTAGGAAAAAGGTTCTGCGGCTCTGGGGCTCAATAACACTAGCTGCAAATCACAGCCACGCGGCTTCCCGGCTCTGTGTCCTCAGGGAAACTATTTACATTCATGCAGCAGATATTTTTAGCACCTACTCCATGCCACACACTGTTCGCCTGAACAGAATAAAGACGCCTGCTCTCTGGCGGGGCCCTCAGTCTATAAATGGGAACAGATGCATTGTAAACATGCAGAAATGACATTACTAAGTGATAAGGGAAAGAGTGAGGAGGCGGGGAGGGGAGGAGGGAGGCTGGGAAGCGAAATCCGGTGCAGAGAGGGTCTCCCTGAGAAGGTGGTGCTTACACAGAACCCCGAGGAGGTGAGGGAGTGCGCCAGGTGTGTATACACACACACACACACACACATTCAAAGGGGAGAGGGGGCAGGGGGAGCTCACTCGCATCAGCATCACCTCCAATGCCTCTAAGGCCTGGTTGCTCTCCAGGTATCTCCTGAGGTCTTCCACGTGGGTCAGGGTCCCACTAGTTGAACCATTATCTGCTGCTTCTCAGGGTCTGCATTTGCAGGAAGCCAGGCTCAGGAGTGGGAGCCTTGTATCAAAGATAGACACTCCAGTGTGGGGTGCAGGCGCCTTAACCCCCTTTTTAAAAAATATTTATTTATTTAGTTGAAAATGAGAGTTATACACAGAGAGAAGGAGAAGCAGAGAGAGACAGAGAAAGAGACAGAGAGGTCTTCCACCTGCTGGTTCACTGACCAGTTGGCCACAACAGCTGGAGCTGGGGCTGATCTGAAGCCCGGAGCCAGGAGATTTTCTGGGTCTCCCACACGGGTGCAGGGGCCCAAGGACTTGGGCCATCTTCTACTGCTTTCCCAGGCCATAGCAGAGAACTGGTTCAGAAGTGGAGCAACCAGGACTCGAACCAGTGCCTACATGGGATGCCAGCATTGCAGGCGGTGGCTTTACCCGCTATGCCATAGTGCCAGCCCCTTAACCCCATTTTTCAGATGAGGAAACCAGCTGAGAGAGGCAGAGCAGTCTGACCAAGGTCACACAGCCAGTGAGTGCCAGCGCCGGGGTTCACACCCAAGTGTGATTCCACACTGCTCTCCCAAGGTGCCTCCCCAATGGTCACTGAAAGGTCTTTCCTCCAGTATGTGCTGCAGGCTGTGGTGAGGGACCATGGCTTAGTTCTGTGTGGAGAGAAAGAATCACGTGACACTGGTCCCTAAGCCACAATGACAGAGCAGTCTGGGTTGCCTGGGAGAGTGCCAGGACCCAGGGGAGAACTGGCAGTACCTTGCCAGGGTCACAGCTTCCTCACCAGAAGCCCTCCTCCCTTCTGTTTCTTAGACCAGAGACATCTTGTCACCGAGGTCTAGGCTCGGCTGTCACTGGGTGGCCTGTTTCCCATGGAAATGAAGAGATAGAAAACATCTGGGTTGGCTGCAGTTGCCAGGCAACGCCCAGCCACTCACACACCCGGCTGTCTGCCATTGCCGGAGTCGTGCGGGTCTAAGGCCTGGAGACGTTAGCTCTGGTTCTTGTTTGCTGCGTCATCTGCAGCCTCAGTTTCCCATCTGTTGTCTCAAGAGCCATCGGACGGCGTGAGTGAGTAGACACCAGGGGGTCAGAAGATGGGTGGAAGCAGGGCACAAAGGCCCGGAGGCAGGTCATGGGTGACACACGGGTGACAGAAGGCCCAGTCCTCCCGTCCTTTGTGTTCTAGGCTTACCCTGGTCCCATGCTTACGCGCTAAGGACCAGGGACATTTCCTTTCCCACCCTAAGCTAACTGGGGCCACCCAGAGTCCACCCCAGGCCCACTCTTGCAGCCCACATTCCGGGAATTGTCCTCATACCCACAAGTCAGTGCAGCCACCGCCTACCCCACAGCCTCTTTCCTGGGGGAAGTTTCCCCAGTTCCTGCTCCAGTCAAGCCACCCAGCTGTGGGTGTTCCCCTGGACACCCATCAGAGGATCTTCTGACGCTGTCTGTGGAGACTGACTGAGGGTAACCCCTGAGGCTGCTGGGGGTGGTGGTGGGTGTTCCGAAGCCATCAGCAGTGTTGACACGTCCCATTTCACATCCATCGCAGACTGTAATGACAGCAGCTGCCCCTGGCTGGGCCTAGCGCAGCACCACATCCTTTATGTCCATGAGCTCATTTAATCCCCGTTTGATCCAGACAGACGGGGATGAAGGCCACTATTGTACAAATGAGAAGAGAGAGCCCCAGAGAGGAGAAGTGATTCGCCCAAGATCTCAGGAGCCGGGGGAGGCAGGACTCACACCCAGGTCACAGCCTTGGTTGTAACCACAACAGTGGGTTGCTTCCCCACAGTCCCATCAGAGAATAAATATCCTAGCTGGAGAGGCTCAGCATGTTCCCGGCCCCCAGGTCACAGACAAGTTGAGCCAGAGAGAAGACGTGGCTGGCCCCGGGTCACAGAGCAGGTCAATGGCAGAGCAGATTCTGGGACCGTTCCCCCGGAAGTTCCACCACGCCATTCCAGACAACAAAAGTTCCCCAGGCAGAAGCGGGGGATGAACAAGAAACCCCGTCTTACGAAATCCCCAGCATTTCTTAAGAAGTGGAATAGTGCATAGGGCTCACAGACAAGGATGCCCCAGAGGTCCTCGGGGCTGCACACGTCACCCTTGGGCCTCAACTCCAGCCACTTGGTGGGGTGGCAAGTCCTCTCACTCAGGTGTCCTCTTGGCTAAGCCCCACCAGTTCTCCGGTGTTAGTTCAATGTCACTTCCCCTGGGAAGGTATTTACGAGTTCTCCCCACCATGGATTCTCACGGCCCCAGCTCTTTTCCACAGTGGCCCTGACACTGCTTGCTCCACGGACACCTCTCAGAGGCACGTTGTTTAAACAGCAGCTTTAGAATTTACCCTCAGGGCCGGTGCTGCGGTGTAGCAGGTGAAGCTGCCACCTGCAATGCCAGCATCCCATGTGGGTAATGGTTCAAGTCCTGACTGCTCCACTTCCGCTCCAGCTCCCTGCTGATGGCCTGGGAAAGCAGTGAAAGATGACCCAAGTCCTTGGGCCCCTGCACCCATGTGGGAGATCCAGAAGAAGCTCCTGGCTCCTGGCTTCAGCCTGGCCCAGTCCTGGCTGTTGTGGCCATTTGGGAAGTAAATCAGCAGATGGAAGACTCTCTCTCTCTGTCTCTCATTCTCTCTCTGTGACTCTGCCTTCCAAATACATGAAATAAATCTTTTTTTCAAATAACTTATCTTCCACCTGCTCACCCCCAAAGATGGCACCCCAGAATTCCCAGAATGTGATATTATCATCACAGAAATGAAATCAGGCTTTCAACAAGCGCTAATCAATAAGTGGTTGATATAAAAGCATTCAGAAGTCACCCCGGTAGACTCTCAGACCAGCTTCAATTTGTCCTAGAGCGGGGTCGCCTTCCTAAAGGCAGAGCAGCCTCAATGCCCAGATATCTCAAGACAGCCTTTCCTTGAGTACATTCTTTCACTCTAGGTCATTAGTTCTTAGAATGTAAAAGAATTATTGTGCAGTATGTAACGGCTTTGACTGTATTTTGAATAATATGACCTTTCCACCTGACTGTTGACTTATTTTATTTCCCTTTATGTATTTGAAAGGCAGAGGAAGGGAGAGAGAGAGAGAGAGAGATCTGTTATCTGTTGGTTTACTCCCTAAATGCCCACACAGCTGGGGCTGGGCCAGACCGAAGCTGGGAGCCTGGAACTCCATCTGGGTGGCAGGGACCCAAGGACCTGAGCCATCACCTGCTGCCTGCAGGATGCACGTTTAGCAGGAAGCTGGATTGGAAGTAGAGCCAGGACTCGGGCCCGGGCACAGTGATGTGGGATGTGGGTGTCCCAGGCAGCTTCTTCACTCCCTCCTGACTGCTGAGTTTAAGACTAACCCCCACAGAGATACCTTGCTATGATTATGAACGTGAAATAATATACACTCCTGTACACTATCCGCCTTCCCCCACTGGAAGCCATGAGAACCTGGCACATGTCTATATCCACACCCAGCCCCGTGCCAGGCAGAGAGCAGGTACTCGGTGTTTGTTGAAGGAATAAATCACAGGGTTTCCTTGTGCAATTAAGACCAGAAGTGGTCTCTGTGGGTCCCAGCGGCTACAGGTGCTCTCACTCTCAGAGACTAGAAGCCACAGATTCACTTCCTCTGCACCTGCTCCCTGCGTGCCCAAGGCCAGAAGCAGCGTGGATGCGCACGTGGATGGGCGTGTATTTATTTACTCACACACTGTGTGAAAACAAGAGACCACTTTCTATTTTTGGCCATCGCATCTGTATCAGTTCCACAAACTGCCACAAACTTGCTGGTGTAACACAACACAGTTTTGGGATCTGACAGCTCGTGTTTCTGAAGTCTGAGGCCTAAAATCAAGACATGCTCTGGGCTGCATGCCCGTGGAGAGGCGGGGAGGATCTGTTTCTGTGACTTTTCCAGTTCTTAGAGCTGCCTTCCTTGGCTCCTGGTCCTCTCCTCCATCTTCAAAGCCAGCAGTGTGGCATCCTTGAATCCCTCTGCTCTGTCTTCACATGCTGTCTTCTCTGTTGCAAGGATGCTTGTGATTCCATCAAGTCTCCCAGTTAATAATCCAGAATGATCTTAACCACTGTGCTACAGGCATTAGGCCTTGGAATTTTTAAAAAAGATTTACTTATTTATTTGAAAGACAGAGCGAGAGCGAGAGAGCGAGAGCGAGAGACATCAATCTTCCATCTGATGGTTCACTCTTCAAATGGCTACAACAGACAGGGCTGAGTCAGTTTAAGCCAGGAGCCCAGAACTCCATCTGGGTCTCCCACATGGATGGCGGGGTCCAAGCACTTGGGCCATCTTCCACTGTCTTCCCAGGCACATAGTAGGGGGCTAGGTCAGAAGTCTAGCAGACAGGACTTGAACTGGCACTCTGATACGGGATGCCAGAGTTGCAAACAGTGGCTTAACCCGCAGTACCACAACTGGAACTGGTCCCTCCCTGGAATTTTTAAGCAAGTGTTATTTGTGTGTTGAATTAAACTAAAAATTCTGATTAGTCACAAGATCAGCAATTAGTTTTTGCTAATCAGAATCTGAAGAGGGGTCGGCTTTGTGGCACAGTGAGTGAAGCCTTGGCTTGCAACTCTGGCATCCCAGATTGGAATGCCAGTTCAAGTCTGGGCTGTTCCACTTCTGATCCAGCTCCCTGATAATGCACTTGGGAAAGCAGCAGAAGATGGACCACGTCCTTGGGCCCCTACCGCCCATGTGGGAGAGTTCTAGCCTCCTGGCTTTGGCCTAAGCTCTGGCTGCCATGGCCATTTTGGGAATGAACAAGCAAATGGACGATTCTTTTTCTTTCCTTCTTTCCTTCTTCCTTCCCTCCCTCCCTCCCTCCCTCCCTCCCTTCTTCCTCTTTCTTTCTTTCTCTCTCTCTCTCTGCCTTTCAAACAAATAAGTAAATAAACAAATAAATATTTTAAAAAAAGATGACAAGGGAGAAGAAAATGGATTCATTAAGGTTACAGAAACTCCTGCCCCAATCTTATCCAGAGACCAAACTGTTTTATTCTGATTTTATGTCTGAAGACACACTTGCAAGTTTTATCGTTACCAATTTACCAATTTTGATTTCTACTTACCAGTGAACTGAGGAAAAGAATGGTTTTGGTTAAGTACGAACTCTGGAGTCAGAAAGACTTGCGTCCAAACCTTGGCTCTGTCATTTTGCCTTTTTTTTTTTTTTTTTTTTAAGATTCATTCATATGGGGCTGGCGCTGTGGCGCAGTGGGTTAACACCCACAGGCATCCCATATGGGCGCTGGTTCTAGTCCCGGCTGCTCCTCTTCCAATCCAGCTCTCTGCTATGGCCTGGGAAAGCAGTAGAAGATGGCCCAGGTACTTGGGCCCCTGCACCCATGTGGGAGACCTGGAGGAAGCTCCTGGCTCCTGGCTCCTGGCTTCAGATCAGCGCAGCTCCGACCATTGCAGGCAATTGAGGAATGAACCATTCAGATGGAAGACCTCTCTCTTTGCCTCTCTTCTCTCTGTGTAACTCTTTCGAATAAATAAATTAAAAAAATTCATTCATTTATTTGAAAAGCAGAGCTCTGCCACTTAGCTGTAAACAGTAATTTTTACCTCTGTGAGGCACCTCAGATGATGTTTTTTTCCTGGTTTGCTTATTTTTGGTTTGTAAAACCGAGATGGCAACAGAACTTCTATTGTAAGGTGGTTGTCATGGGTGGGTGGGTGGGAGCAGGAGTGGGTGGGGCAGCAGTTGAGATGCTGGTTGGGACCTCAGCTCAGCACCCCACATCAGAGGGCCTGGTTCAAGCCCCAGCGCCTCTGCTTTCAGTGCAGCTTCCTGCCGATGTGCTCCTGAGAGTCAGAGGTGATGGCTCAAATGTCTGGGTTCCTGCCGCACATCCGTGGGACCTGGGCAGAGTTCTGCGCTCCTGGCTTTGGACTGACTGAGCCTTGCCTGTTGCAGGCATTTAGGAGGTGAATCAATAGACGGAAAAATAAATAATAGATAAATAAAAATTGGGGGCAGGTGTTGTGCTGTCATGGTTTAGGTCATTGCTTGAGAATCTTGGGTCTTGCACTTCTAACCCAGCTTCCTGCTGATGCATCTGGGAAGGCAGCGGATGATGGCCTAAGGACTTGAGCCCCTGCCACCCATGTGGGAGACCAGGGTGGAGTTCCTGGCTCCTGGCTTTGGCTTGGTTCAGCCCAGGTTGTTGTGGACATTTGGGAGTAAGCCAGTGGATGAAAGATCTCTTTTTCTCTGTCTCTCCCTCTCTCTCTGTCACTCTTTCACATAAATAAAAATAAATAAATCTTTAAAGATTTGATTGTGGTTGTGACAAATCAGTTAGGTAATGTATATTGTGGTTCTCAAAATGTGGTCTCCAGACCAATAGTATTAACTACCTGTGAATTAGTCCCACCCTCAAAATCTTGAATCATGCCCCAGGGACATGTTACAACACACCTGCCAGGGAATTCTGGAAACCCCTGGTGTGGTTGTAATGTGCTGGAGTTAGAGCCTGATACACAATAAACACTCAACGAGTGGTTTTAGCTGTCATCATTGTTGTTTGTTCTAGCACATTCCCCTTGAGTTGGATAGTATCTTTCCTCCCTCATGTCCTACAAATGCTGTATGTATTAGGATGGTCTGCTAACGCCGTCTCCCATCCACCCATCTGCCCTTTAATGAGGCAGAATCTTCTAGAAGTTGGGAGCTCACTGTCTGTCCTGGCAGGTTAAGCCCCAGGTCAAGTCCTGCCCATGCCCTTGTGCCAGCCGTGCATGCACTGGTAGGGCCTTCCCCAGGGGCCTCTTCTCCACCAGCCCCCCGCTGTGTGTAGTTTAGGTCTCTCCCAGGCTTCAGGACAGTTCTCCTGTATGCCTGAGCCTCGGGTGAGGCCTGACCAGCAGGGAGGGTTCCTTCTCTAAGTGGAGGCTGTGTTTCAACTTGTTTGCCTGGTGTTTTGGCAGCCGCCCCTGCTGACTCACTCTGGTCTGAGGTCAACCAAAAGCCCCAGGCCTTTTTCTCAGGAACTGCTGGGTGCTCTGGTTGGGCGGGTCACCCCAGGCCTTGACGTGTAGGACTCATTTCTTAAAAATAACATTACTTTCAAATTATAAAAGTGATACAAGCTTTTTTTTTTTTTTTTTTTTTTTTGTGATACATACTTGATACAGTAAGTTTGGAAAACAAAAAGAGAAAAAGCTCACTCACTGTAATGGTAATTTAAAAATTGATTTCAAAAATGATCCTACATTTCTGTACTCAAGAAGAAAACCCACAAGCAAGCAATTTCTATTTCTGGGAGTAGAAACGAATAAGAGAAAGCAAAACAATGTACACTAAGGATAATTGTGAATTCTAACATATATGGTACCTCTTGTCTGGTAATTCAGAGGTCAAAATCACAACATGAGCTCATGCCCCAGAGACTTCCACAGTCAATGTTTTGGGTATAGCTCTTGGGATTTTACAGTAAGCATTGTCTTGTTTTTAGGTTTGTCTTTATTTATTTTCATTTTATTTGAAAGGCAGTGAGAAAGAGAGGCAGATCTTTCAACCAACGAGTTTTCTGATCTTACTCCTCCAATGCCTGCAACAGCCAGGGCTGGGCCAGGATGAAGCCAAGAGCCCACAACCTCATCCAGGTCTCCCACGCGGGTGGCAGCCACCTGAGTACTTGAGCCATCACCCACTACCTCCCCAGGTGCATGTCGGCAGATGCTGGGTGGAAGCAGAGGAGCTGGAACAGGAACCGGGCGCTCCATTACCTTCAGCTTACCCCTGCGCCGCAGCACCTGCCCTGCCCGTCTTTCTACCACATCATCAGACACACACTGCTGGGCCCCACTACACTCTAAGCTCCACCTTGCTTAGCGCGGTGGACACGTCTCTGTCCTCAGGGTCCCACAAGAGGGTGTGACCTTATGTGGTTGTAGGATTGTAGAGTGAGAGCCAGAGTCGGCAGCTGGATAAGAATTTGTTGAAGGAATGAATGAGCAAACCTCGGTGAGACTGAATGCTTGCAGGGATGTACGTGTGTGAGCCGGTCGATAAAGCAGCCGTCGCCTGCCAGCCCAGGCCTCTTCCAGCGCCTTATCGGGCATGGGGGCGGGGCTCCTGCGTGATCGAGCTGGGTCCAGAGGCCCCACTCCTTACTTCCGGAGCGTCTGGGGGCGGGGCTTTTCGAGACCTAGGGTGAAGGGAGCCTCAGGTGCCGGGGCAGAGCGGGAGGGGTTGCAGGCTTGCCCCCTAGGCCGGGATCCCGACCCCCACTCAGCTAAGCTGGTTTCCAGCTATGGTTGCACAAACTTGGCTCCCTCGGCCAGCGGCCCTCTCGCGGAGGCAGCAGCCGGCATGCAGCTGAGTCCAGGTCCCTTCCTGGCAGGTGCTCCTGCAGCCAGACCTGACCCCAGCTGTTTAGCTGCTTGCTGTGTGACCTTGGCCAGCACCGGTCTCCTCCTGCAGCCTCAGTTTCCCGCGATTGGAAGAAGTCTTAACTGCCTCCCAGGCAACCTCCAAAAAAGTCTGCGAAGGCGAAGCAAAAACGAAACCCTGAAATTCAGTACCTTTCTGAGTCCACTGAGCAGCCCCTCATGTGGCGCCGAAGGCTCAGAGAGAGAAAAGCTGTTCCCAGCCCAGTCTTCAGTTTCTGTACCTGGAAAACAAGGCGCTGGTACTCAGCATCTCCAACCTCCCGGGCCCCTCTGAGGCTTCGGCCAGCTGTTGTATGCAAAGTGCCTGGCAGGGCTTGGGAGCAAGTCACTCTCCCTCTCAGAGGCCTAGCTTCAGGCCCAGCCCTTCCAGAACCCAACAGCCCCCCCCCCCCCCCCATCTGTGGCTGCGGCTGAGATGGGAGGGGCTCCTGGGACATTCCTGAGCCTGGCGTGTCCAGAGCTCCAGGAGCCCCTGTGAGAAAACTCTGCTGGGAAGCTGGCTGGTGTAGGGGCCTGGGGAAGGGAGTTTTTAGAGAAGGAAATGCTTGTGGTGAGACAGAATGATGGAGCAACTTCTCGGGGATCTGGGCGGAAAGCCCCTGGCTCCTGGTGGGTTCCCATGGCGGGACGTGGGGCGGGGGACACTGCGGTCCCGCCCAGCCGCTCTCTCCTCCAGAGGGCACCTGCTGTTCATTGCACGCTGCAGCCACACAGCTGAAACCTCCCATCAGCTGCTTGCCATCCTGTCCCTGGGCCTCAGAACCTCCCTCTCCCTGGAGCAGGTACCAGGGGCACCCCAAGGCTGGGCCCACCAATCAGGCCTGGGTGGCAGGGGAACAGACGAGGGGGCTGAGTAGCCTGGGCGCCAGCTCCTGACGTGCAGGTGACAGAGGAGAGCCTTTTCCCAATTCGAGAGAGAATAAAGTTGATCTGACTTTGCAGTGATGTGATCTTGAACACAAGACACTGTGGCCCAGCCATGAGTTAGTTTCTTTCTTTCTTTCTTTCTTTCTTTCTTTCTTTCTTTCTTTCTTTCTTTCTTTCTTTCTTTCTTATATTTACTTATTTATTCTAAAGGCAGAGGCAGAGAGAGAGAGAGGTCTTCCATCCGTTGGGTCACTTCCCAAATGGCTACAATGGCCAGAGCTGTGCTGATCTGAAGCCAGGAGCTTCTTCCAGGCCTCCTGCACAGGTGCAGGGGCCCAAGGACTTGGGCCATCTTCCACTGCTTTCCCAGGCCATAGCAGAGAGCCGGATCAGAAGTGCAGCAGCCTGGACTTGAACCAGCACCCATATGGGATGCCGGCACCACAGATGGCACCTTTACCCTCTATGCCGGCCCACAGCCATGCATTTTATAAACTCTGGGCTGTTGGTAGAGAGGCCCTGTGGAGGGCTGAAAAACACACAGGCTGCTTGGAGGGCTCGCTCACTGCTCACGGAGCCGCTAGGAGGAGACCAAGGCTCCTGTGCTCCCACTTCCTCAGCACTGGGTTAGGGCCAATCTTTCCTTCTCTGTGTGAGGGGAGTGCGGGTGAGCTTTGGGGGCTCTGGGCCCATGATTCTGCTGGCCAGCGCCGACCGTGAGCAAGCTGCTCCACCTCTTGGCATTGAGGTTTTCCCATCTGAAAGTGGGTGCCGTACCCTTCCTCGGCGCTGCTGAGCTCACACAGCAGGGATCAGCACAGAAGAATTTTGGACGAGAAGGAAAGTCAACACAGACATGGGCGTGGTACGGCCTCATCTCCCCCGGCTCCCTGAGGAGTGTGGTGTATCCTGCCCTCCCCTCGAAACCCTCTGCCCCTTCTTTGCTCTCTAACACAGGCCAAGAACCGTCCTCAGACGAATCTTGTACTTTTTACTCCTGAGTTCAAGGTCCCGGCTGTGGTTGTCGTCTCCCCGGCAGACGTGTTCCCCTTGCACTGTTCTCCACGTCGGACGCCCTCCGTGTACCAGGGAGCTGACACCCGGCACCTGGATCTGCAGCCCCTCTTCTCTCAGCGCCCGCATTCGAAGGACCCGTAAGTCACGAAGATCCTGTTCTCTGAGACTCTGTCTTCCGTCTGCCTCCCGTGTGCCCCAGGACCTGGTGGAACAAGCAGGGATGGTTGTGAATGGCCACTCATCTGCTCTAGGTAGGCCCTCTGCTGACCCTGGATCTGCAGGCCTGCTGACTCCCAGGCCGGCTGGGAGGAGGGGGTCACGACCCACGACCTGGACGTGTCTCCTCACTTTCTTCACAGCTTTTGTTTTTAAAGTCCGACTCTTCTATTTCCCAACTGTTGTTTTATTTGTTATTTGAAAGGAAGAGTGATAGAGAGGAAGAGACAAAGAGCTTCTGTCTGCTGGTTCACTCCCTCCCCAAATGCCCACAACAGCTGGAGCTGGGCCAGGCTGGAACCAGGAGCCAAGAACCCCATAGGGTTTCCTACATGGGTGGGCAGGGACCCAAGTACTTGAACCATCATCTGTGGCTCCTTGGGCTGTGTATTAGCAGGAAGCTGGATCGGAAGAAGAGCGGATGGGACTTGAACCAGGCCCAATGTTACGGGACGTGGGTGTCCCACTGGTGGCTTACCCTGCTGTGCCCCTTCCCTTACATCTTCAGCCCCTACACAGTAGCACCTAGTAAGGCCTAGAAACATGGCTGAAGGAGAACGGGGCTGAGTGACTGCAGGAAGCCCTTTCCCTCTCCGAGCCTCTGTTTCGCCACCTGCATAATGGTGTGGACTTGACCTGAGGAAGGGAGGGTTGGAGGCTACTCTAGTTCCAAGAGTCTTAGAAACATTGGTAGGTAGGTGAGGGAGCAGGTGGAGAGGGGAGACAGAGGCACAGCTGCTCAGTTGCCTGCCTGAGGGCCGGAGGTCCTGCTCCTGCCCAGGCCGCCTGCATGGCCCGTTCCTTCAAAAGCTCAGCCCCTTGCTTGCTTCTCTCCTCCCAAGAGGGTGCAAAGCCTTTTGTGAGATGTCACCTCCAACAGGCTGCTTAGCACCTTCCCCAAGCCCTCTGGCTTATCTGGCTGGCCCCTGGCCTACCCTGGCTGGGGACTGGCTGCTGCTGTCCAGCTGGCACAGCCCCAGAGGCCGGGCTGCGGAAGGAGAGCCCTGGGTCTCTGCCCGGTGGCAGCTGCTGCAGACAGACCTGGATTCGATTCCCAGCTCTGCCACTTTGTTAGCTGTGAGGCTGTGAGGGCTGCACCTGACTGGGTCACAGAGATCCCAGATAACTTCAGACACGGACCGGCATGAAGACACTGTGGGTACCCTGGGCCGCAGCTTGCCGATTCACCCTGCCGATCCATCACGGGACTCGCTGGCCTCTGTAATTGCGTGTTGTGTGCTGGTTCTGTTTCCCTGACTAATACAGAGACCTTGGGAAATTTGCTGAGCTTCTATTTTGAAATCTGTAAGAAGTGTAAGCAGTAATTCTTAGCACAAGTGCTATTTCCCTGCTCTGGCATTCCCAGAATTCACCAAGAGCAACTCCGCCTTTTCTTTGTAGCTTTGCAGGGTGATTCCCTGGCTGCCCTGGCCAGCCTTGCGAAGACTCATTTCCCCCATTACCGACTGTACACTCAGCTGATGCCGCTCCTCCCCACCCCCAAGCCTTCGCATGAGCTGTTCCTTCTTCCTCCACCTGTAAACTCTCACGCACCCCTCAGGGGCCTTCCCGGACTCCCCCAGGAGCCGGCTGTGCCTTCACAAGGCTGGGCACCCTCCTTGGCTTCTGCGTTATTCATGCCGCGCTGTGGTTGTGGGGCTGTGTGTCTGCCTCCCCTGTCCCCCGGGCTGGGAGTCCCCTGAAGCCCCCTGACTCACTCATGTCTGTACACCAGGACCACAGAGTGGGGGGCTTCCCCCTTCTCTCTGCTGCTGCAGGGTTTCCCAGCAGAGGGCTTTCAGGCCCACGTCCACGGTCTCAGCGACAAAGCAAGGCCAGCAGGCTGAGCCAGGGTTGGGGCTGCCATGTCCCATTCCACCTCCCTGGAGAGGGCTTGTTCAGAAAAGTCAACTCTGGGCAGGGGCAGGGTGGGTTTTTAGCTTCTGTGGCCTCCAACTCAGTCAGAGCTGCGGGTCGTTGGGCCATCGGGCTTGGCAGAGGCTGCAGGGGCAGGGGGCGGGCATAGGAAGGGCTCAGGTCTTGAGTGGGCAGGAAAGGGTCCTTCCCTCCGTGGCCCTGGGCAGCTTCATTTCTCCTCCATCTCTCAGCTCTTATAGAAAGTAGCTCTGAGGGTCAGTGGGATGCTCAAGCCAATGAAGGGATGAGGGAGAGAGACCGAAGAAACTGACAGCAAATCAAGTTGTGTCTCCAGATACACTCGGCCAGTTCAACCTTTTTGACAAGGGGCTTGCTAATACTAGAACCCTTTTGTCTGAATCCAGAGTGTCCCCAAACTCTTCAAGGGTACCCAAAGATCCTCTCCCTAAAGGCCTAGAGGTCCCCCCACTGAGACCTAGAGGACCTCGAACTGGGTCGATACCCGCTTAGGGTCCAAAGATGCTTCCTCCAATTGGAGGGCTTGGTGCTTTTCCACAGCTTACAGTCTCTCTGGTGATGGCACCCACACCCCCTAGACAGCACAGAGGAGAGGCCCACACTGCCTGCCCCGGCTGGGGCTCGGGCTCCGCTCCGTGCAAACACAGCCCCTCAAGGGCAGAGGGAACCATGGGCCGAGTGCCTGCTGTGAGCTCTGGGCTGCCGGCACTGGGAAATCAGCTGTTTGGGACCCCGGGGTACCCACATGCTCAAGACAGGGCTGTCCCCAAGTGGAAGCTTTCTCTGAAGCTCTTCTCTTCTCTCTCCAGGAAGCTGCATCCCAGGAAAGTCCCTCGGATCTCTGTCATTCCCAGATCGGCCTGACCCAAGGCAGAGACGGGAAAGACAGCAGCCACCTTCCTGTTCTCCCCGGGCGATCTCCGAGCCCAGAGAGGAGGGTTCTTGGCCTGGCTCTGACGGTCTGTGTGCACATGGATGAATGGCTAAGACTTCTGTATTTCACTTTACGTTTCGGTTTGCCAAAGAGTGGGGCCAGTGGGCTCTGCCACACAGAGGATTCCGCAGGATCAGAGATATGGATTTTCGTTGCTGTTGACATTTCAATGATGAGAATGAGAACACCGGTGGGAGGGGCTTGCGGTGGGGGCGGGGGGCTGGAGTTGAGGCAGAGCAGGGAAGTGGCCCTGGGTTCCCCTCACTGAGGACAGAACTCACAGTCATCGTGACTGTGACATTTTCCCCACTGCTGTTTCAGGTAGCGGGAACCCCGCGTCCCCAGGGAAAGCATCACTTTTTGGGGGATACCCTCCCTGTCTGCCCAGGAAGGCCAACTTCCTGTTACAGCCTTCTCCAGCTACCTGAATTTTCCTAAACAGGTAACACCATAGTAACAATTGGTGTGGCCTGGCCGTGTCTCCCCAGCGGAAGTCAGGACTGGCCCTTCCTCAGAGGCCGAGGCGGGGTGGGGGGGGCTGGCTCAGAGGCGCTCAGTAGCACTTTTGCTGCCATCTTGTAGGTTCTCTGAGTGCCAGCTGCTCACCAGGCTCCTGGGGGAGCCTAGAAGATAGAAGCCGTGGCCTGCAGGTGTGAGGGGTTGGATGAATGGACTGCTCTGGGAACAGCTTCATCTCAGACTGCAGGAGTGGAATGCCCTGACCAAGACGGTCCAGCATGAACTTTGGCCTCCAGGGGATGGAGGAAGTGGTGTGGGTCAAGCTGGAACTCCAGAAGCTAGGGGCCTTCCCCGTGCTGGGCACTGCCACTCTTTCTTTCTTTCTTCCTTTTTTTATTTGTTTATTTGAAAGGCAGAGTATCAGAGATAGAGGGTGAGAGAGAGAGAGAGAGAGAGACTGGCCTTCCACTTGCTGGTGCACTGGCTGGAACAGCCAATGCTGAAACAGACCAAAGCCTAGAACTCCATCCGGGTCTCCCATGTGGGTGGCAAGGGCCCAAGCACTTGGGCCATCACTGCCGCATCCCAGGTGCATTAGCAGGGAGCTGGATCAGAAGCGGAGCAGCCAGGATTCCGACCTGAACTCCCATGTGGGATGTTGCTGACATTTGTGGTAGCTTAATCCACTGTCGGAGCACTGGCCCCACGCGCTCCCCCTTGGAGCCTGTAGTGTAGCTCAGGAACCGGTGTTGAAGTCAGCCTCTGCCGCCTCCCGCCTGCCCCTTCGCTTCCATCTCCTGGCGCTCGCACACTCTCCTCCCCACACCTGCCACAGGGAGCTCACGCTTCCCTCGACAGCCTGAGTCTTCCCTGCCTGCCGGCCTCTGCACGGGGCGTGCCCTCTCTCGGAAGGCACATCCCCTTTTCTACCAGGAAAATGCAGGACTCAACTGAGCTGCACGTTCTTCCTCCTGGGAAGCCTCCCAGGCCCCTGCTTGGAGCCCTGCGGCCCCTGGACATCCTTCTCTCCACGCAGTGGTGTACTGACCACACTCAGAGGCTGTGCTGCTTTTCCTTTGTTCCCCTCGGCCATAGCCAACCAGAAGCTTCTGGAAGGCGGGGATCCACTCAGTTCCTCTCTGTGGCCCCAGTGTCCAGCAGGGCCTGGCTCCAAGGAGAGATCTTGCATAACCTGGCACCCGGGTTCTGGGCAGGAGACGCTATTCGGTTGTATCTCAAATGATCAGCCTGGCTTAGGCAACGTTTAAGAGGAAGGTCAAGGACAGGGCTGATCTTATTTATTTACCTTCCAGGAAACGGAGGCCCACGAAGAGGTAGGGATCTGCCCAAGGTCCTACAGCACGTCAGTCACCAGGGGTCCTGATGCCTGGTCCCCAGCACATGAAGCCAGGGCCGAGAGGCTGCAGGAGCCCAGGGCCTGCCACTGCTCACTGCAGCCTGGTTCAGTCCCTCTGGCCGGGCTCTCAGCCAACAGCAGCATGAGGCTCAGGCTGCCCCTGCCAAAGGTTGTGCTGTCAGCAGTCTGGGGGAGGTGACCAGGCCACTTCCCTGTGGGCAGCTGAGACCCAGCAAGACTTGGAGCAGAGCCTGCACAAGACCATGGGCTCTGGGGACAGTCTCCAGACAGACATCGCCCTCCTTGACAACCGGATTAGAACCTGATTAGACTTGAGGTTAACAGTCTGGAGTGCACGGAGCAGAGCCCAGCGTGGGATATGTGCTCAATGAACGGGCATCTGCATAGCACCGTTATTGCTACTGTGATGCAGAGGAAAGCCCACACAGTTCAGTGGCTAAACACACTGACCCTGCGGGTGTCAATAACACACATTCAGGCTGCATCACTTACCAAGTTATGCACGCTTTTAAAATATTTTTTAAAAAATATTTTATTTATCTGAAAGGCAGAGTTATAGAGAGGAGAGAGACAGAGAGATCTACCATCTGCTGGGTCACTCCCCAAATGGCCGCAACAATCAGAACTGGGTGAGGCCAAAGCCAGGAGCCAGGAGTTCCATCCAGGTGTCCCACATGGGTGCAGGGGCTTGAGTACTTAGACCATATTTTGCTGCCTTTATAGGTGCATTGGTAGGGAGCTCGATCAGAAGTGGAGTAGCCGGGGCCGGCATGTGGAATGCCGGCAGCACAGGCAGTGGCTGAACTCGCTATGCCACAGCGTTGGCCCCTGTTTTGTATCTTTAAAAAGAGGGAGCAGGCATTTAGCACAGTGGTTAAGGTGCCAGTGTCCCAAATGAGAGTAGGAGTACCTGGGTTCAATTCCCAGCTCCAGCTCCTAATTCCAGCTTCCTGCTGGTGCAAACCCTGGGAGGCAGCGGTGCTGGCTCAAGTGGGTCCTTGCCACCCATTTGGGTGACCTGGATTGAATTCCTTACTCCCGGCTTTGGCTTGGCCCAGCCCTGGCTGATGTGCACATTTAGGGAGTAAGCCAGTAAACAGGAGCTCTCTCCCTGTGCCTTTCACTGCTTTCACATAAATATGTAAATTTTTATAAAGGGGCGGGCATTTGACGCATCAGTTAAGACACTGCTTGGGATGCCAGCATCCCACCTTGGAATCTCCAGGTTTGCGTCCTGGCTCCCCTTCCCATCCAGCTTCCTGTTAATGTGCAACAGGAGGAGGGGGCTGTTGCTGTGACGGGTAAAGTTGCCACCTGCAGTACCTGCATCCCATACGGGTGCTGGTTCGAGTCCTGGCTGCTCCACTTCGGATCCAGCTCTCTGCTATGGCCTGGGAAAGTGGTAGAAGATGGCCCAAGTGCTTGGACCTCTGCGCCCATGGGGGAGACCTGGAGGAAGCTACTGGCTCCTGGCTTTGGATCAGCTCTAGCCATTGTAGTCATCTGGGGATTGAACCAGCGGATGAAAGACCCCCACCCCCACCTCTCTGTAACTCTGCCCTTCAAATAAATAAATAAATCTAAAAAGATGTGCAACTGGGAGGCAGCAGGGGATGGTCTGAATACTTGGGTACCTGCCACCTACCTGGGATATACTGATTGAGTCCTGGGCTCCTGGCTTCAACCTGGCTCAATCCTGACTGTTGTGGGCATTTAGGGAGTGAACCAGCAGATGGGAGCTTTCTCTCTCTCTGCTCTTCAAGTAGATAAAAAATAAATATATAAGCATTTTTTAAAGCAGGAGGGGACATGGGGGAAGCTGAGCAAGAATTTGTGGGTGGTGAAAGAGGGAATGGCACCAGCTCCTGCAGGGCACGGAGCATGGGGAAGCAGAGCACGTGTCAGGCGCAAGGCACCTGCGTGCGGCTGGAACAGGAGAGGAGTGGCGGGTGGCGGAGAGAAGGGCTGGGGAGGCGAAAGCAGACCTTAGCCTTATGCTAAGGAGTATGCACGTGTTCTTGAGCTAAGTGCTGAAGCTTTCCAAGCAGGGAAGGATGATGTGATCGGTTAGTGCTTGTCATGGAATGGAGAGAGGATCAGAGCGGAGCAGCCGGACTCAAACCAGGCACTCAGATCTCAACCAGCAGCTTCGCCCCGCTGCCCGGCAAGGCTCAGCCTAGTAGTCGCCCCTTGTCTGAAGTCTCAATTCCCTGAGGCCAACCAAGCTTGGAAAATATTAAATGGAAAATTCCAGAAACATTCAAGTCATAAGTCTTAAGTAACTTTCATGTGGTACATTGTTATATTGTTCTGTTTTATTATTGAAGTTGTCAATTACTATTTGCTATTAATATCTTACTCTTCCTAATTAATAAGCTAAACTTCTTTGGCATATACATACTGGGGGGAGGGCTCGCTATTATCCGGGGTTTCAGGTATCCCCTGGGGGACTTGGAGCAGTCCCTGCTCAGTTAAAGGGGGGCCGAGTGGAGCTGCTCTCGCTCTCTCTGGGTCCTTGCATCCCAGCATGCATCCCACACTGCAATGAGCTGCTCACATGTGAACTCTGGGCACGATGCTTCCAGGATTGGGCTGTTCCCCATGCTGCTGCTGCTGTTTTTAGATTTTATTAATTTGAAAGGCAGAGTTACAGAGAGAGAGGGAGAGGGGGGCGGAGAGAGAGGTCTTCCATCCACTGGTTCACTCCCTAAATGGCCACAGCAGCCAGGGCTGGGCCAGGCCAAAGCCAGGAACCAGGAGCTTTTGGGTGTCAGGGGCCCAAACACTCAGGCCATCTTACACTGCTTTCCCAGGCCGTAGCAGAGAGCTGGATTGGAAGTGAAGCAGCCGGGACTCGAAGTGGCGTCCATATGGGATGCTGGTGTCATATGTGGTGGTTTAACCCACTACACCACAGCGCCAGCCCCTCCCCCACGATTCTGATATCCTCTGTGTCTGACTTGACACCAGCAGCCCTGTGGCAGAGGCTCGGTGTCTGCAGAAGTAGAGCCCAAACTTCCTCTGCAGAGCCACAGCTCTGCTCAGTCCCCCTGCTGGGCACTGGGAAGTGGTGGGGGAGGCCTAGGAGATGAGACCTCCTGGTGGCTTGGGAGGTAGGAGTCTGCCCGTTTACAAATGGAAAAGAGTTGCGGGCCAGGAGACAAGGTAAGGGTTGCCAGGCGGGTGTGGAGAGGAAGAAGCAGCTGGAACTGACTTCTGAGACCCCCGGGTGGCTCTGTTTTCCCAGGGTGTAAAACGTAAGGAAGAAGAGAAGCAAATAGGCCCCGGGCGGCAGGCTGGGGAGCTTAGACTAGGGTGTCGCGAAGGCCCTCTGCGGTCCCCTGCACTTGGCCTGGTGGGGGTGGTTTCAGGGCAACCTCTTTGTTTCCCCTGGGAGCAGTGTGGGCTTAGGTACAAACGTAGCACGGAGAGGCGGCCCAGATGAGACACAGTTAATTATTTGACACGGCTTATCTGATTCCCGCAACACTTGCGCCCCTGCCTGCTGCCTGGCAGAGACAACTCATCCTCCAGGGTGTGGCCAGGTGTGCCCTAGCCAGGGGCCTTCCCTCAGCTAAGCTTCCCGAGCCAAGCTGCCCACTCGCTGCTCTGCGCCCACTGCTCTCCGTGTGTCTGTCAAATTGTACGTCTGTCTCCCCAGCTAGACGGGGAGGTCCCGGGCACGGGCACTGCCCTGTTCATCAAAGACAACTGTGAACTTGTTGAGTCCACGAATGTGGCAGGTATGATCGCGTCTATTTTGCAAAGGGGCAAACACACACACCAGGGTCTGAGGGGTACCTTAAGGCTGCCTTTTAAGGGGCAGCCGCGGGAGCGAGGCCAGGTTGTGGGACGCCATGTGCTGGGCAGGGAAGGCACACCGTTTCAGCTGGCCAAGGGCAGAGCCTGGGACACAAAGGAATTGTGCTTCAGTTCTGAGCCCCGCTGCCCCGCACAGCTGAGGAAGGCAAACACACAGAGAGCAGCCACGGAGTGACGTCCCAGCACAGGGCGTTGTCACACTGGGGGCCATGTTTAATCTTTGACGGTGGCACCATTATTCCCCTCTGTGCAACACAGGAAGCCGAAACTCACAGAAGGGACTTGTCCATCACTTCCCAGTCGAGGAGAAGCAGGCCAGGATCTGAACTCCAGTCAAGGGAAGACCTGGGCCGGCTGCTGTGGTGCAGCGGGGTGTGCCGCTGCTCAGAATGCCCACGTTCCCACGTCAGAGTGCCTGGTCGGAGTCCCAGCTACTCTGCTGCCAGTCCAGCTTCCTGCTTATGTGCCTGGGAGACAGCGGATTATGGCCAAAGTGTTTGGGTTCCTGCCGTCCACATGGAAGACCTGGGTGGAGTTCCTAGCTCTTGGCTCCAGGTGGCCCAGTCCCGGATCTTGTAGCCATTTGGAGAGTGAACCAGCTGATGCATGTGCATCCTCTCACGCTGTCCCTCTGGCTTTCAAGTAAGCAACGGGAGCAGGGGGTGGGGGGTGGGAGATCTGGTGTGGCTTTTGGATAGGCCTAGGGAGCCGCGTCCCAGGACTGTGTCCTCTGCCAGATGGAGGGCCGCGTGGGCCCAGGGCAGCCTGTCATTCCCGTTGCTCTCCTGCTCTTGCCCGGAGCATGTGAACGAGCTCTGACGTGGCTCCAGCCAAGCCCACTCCCATGCCAGCCTGAGGCAGAAACTGGGGAGATACAGTGGCCCCGGGCGTCAGGGAGAGCGAGAGGGAGCCGGCAGCACCCTGACCAAGAGGGACTCTCGCCACCTCCAACCCAAGGTCACGGCAACTTCCATTTCTTTTTGTCTCTCGGCTGTTCTGAAGGGAAGCAGTGTGCACTGGGGTGGGAGAGGAGACCCCGAGGGCGCTGCTGGGCCTGCAGGCAGCGCGGCCTCCCAGCCCACAGATCCAGTGAGGGCCCCCTGTGTGCACAGACCACGCCTTGTGGCTCTGCCCTGTGCTGGAGCTCCACCAAGGGCCCTGAGAGGCAGGCACTGTAACTGCCCATTCCACAGATGAGGCAAATGGAGTTCAGAGAGGCGGCGACTTCACCCAGGTCACACAGAAGCTGGGGTCTGAGCTCCGTCTGGCTCCAGAGCCAACAGTGTTCTTTTAGCCACATCATTGTGGGAGTCCAGACTTCCGGGTTCTGAACCCAGCTGCTTCCGTGGGTTTCTCCCAACCTCCCTGGGCCTGTTTCTTCCCGTGTGCAGCGAGAGATTCGCTCGGGAAAATGTCTGAGGGCCCTAGCAGTCTAAGATGTCCTCGTCGCCCAGGGCTCCCCAAGGCAGCCACCAAGGGACCTGCTCTGTCACCCAGCCCTGAAGACAGAACGTTGAAGTTCGGTTCTTGTGAGGAGAAATCCAGTGGGGAGACAGTGCCGTCCTCACGCCCGAGCAGCTTGGCGTTACCCGTGCCGTGGGGAGGCAGGATTTGGACAGCTGGGGTGGAGAGGGAATTCAGGATAGAGAGAAGGAACAAAGGCTGAGAGGGGAGACTGGCCCCTGGCTTCGCGGGCCTCCCTACCTCCGTGATGCTTGGCGGAGGCTGGGCCACGCACACCTCACCACGGCCCACTGCACGCACCAGCATCATGGCTCCAGAGCCAGACAGGGTGGGCGCAAGTCCTGACTGCAGCGTTTGCCGTGTGAGCCCTGGGTTTCGGTTTCTCATCTGTGAAACGAGGCTGAGGATGACAGGGCCTTGCAGGTGGTTAAAGGGTTGAGACGATGCATGGGGAGGGGTCAGCACGAGGTCTGGCGCCTGGGAAAGGCTCAGTGCCTCTCCGAGAGATGTCCTTCCCTCCTCTCCATCTCCCCACTGCCCAGATCCCTCACTTCTCGCGGTTGGCTGTCTCTCCTAAGCTGCTTTTCTGCCTGCTGCAGGCCCTTGGTGCTCCTCCGAACTCCTGCAGCGCTGGGCTCTCAGTGTGCTCACTGAGCCGCATCCTATCAGTCACCTGCCCAGGATCCAGGCTGCTTCCCGCCTCCCCAAAGCCTCAGTTCCCAAACGGAAACCATGTAGTTCCAGGGAAGCTGATTTACCTATGCCCAGCCCCTCTGCTCTGTACGCCCGATTCTAAGAGAGAAGTTGAATGATTTTGTTTGGCTTACCAAGAGATAGATTTCTTCACATATCTATTGGTTGGGCCCATGCTACAGGCCAAGCACTCTGTTGGGTGCTAAGGGTTTAGCAGTGAAAGGTACTATTACGGTCTTACTCTCATCAGGGAGCTTACTGTGAAGAGAATTAGGGGTTGAAATGCCTGCTTTGGGGGCTAGCTCTGGAGTTGTATTTGAACTGCTAAGCTTCAGGGCTGGTGCTGTGGCATAGCAGGCTAAGCTTCCTCCTGCGGTGCCAGCATCCCATGGGGGAGCCAGTTCGAGTCTAGGCTGAGCCACTCCACTTCTGATCCATCTCTCTACTAATAGCCTGGGAAAGCAGTAGAAGATGGCCCAAGTGCTTGGGCCTCTGCATCCACAGGGGAGACCAGGAAGAAGCTCTTGTCTCCTAGCTTCAGTTTGGCCCAGCTCTCACCATTGCAGCTATCTGGGGAGTGAACCAGCAGATGGAAGACCTCTCTGTCTCTCCCTCTGCCTGTAACTCTCACTCTCAAATAAATCAACCTCGAAAAACAAAAAACAAAAAACAAAAAACCAACCTGCTGAGCTCCCATCCTTGTTCCTTTGGACAGCAGAACACTGCCTTTTCCTTGGGAAGCCGTCCAAAGGCCTGGTCAGTTAACCTATGCGTGGCCAATGGAGTCGCTCCAGCGACTCATTCAGCCCCGAGACTACAAGCTTGGAAGGTCCTGTCTTCGCGCTGTGGTAACCGGGTGGGAAACATAAGCCTCGTGTGTCTGTGAGCTGAACAAGAATGCTAATGTGAGCTAATCTCAGCGTTGGTAGCAATACACTTCTCTGACATGACCATTCATTTAACCAGGCATTGTCAGTCTCTCTCTCCTCTGTTGATGAGGAAAGAGAGATGAAAGAGACTAAACTGCATTAGCAAATCTTTTTCAGTTAGAGACTCACGGTCCTTCCTTTTGAGCTCAGTCTACAGAGGAAGACAAATGAGTAAGTACAGGCACTCTAGGAGTGATCAGAGGGTACCTAGTGACCCTGGAGGCGTCAGCTTTGCTGCTTTTAAGTTATGCAGCACAGGGAGCAGGTGTTTGGCCTAGAGGTTCAGACGTTTGTGTCCCAGATTGGAGTGCCTGGGTCTGATTCCTGGCTATGGCTCTTGACTCAAGCTTCCTGTTAACGCAAGACCCTGGGTGGGGGGGCATGGTGATGGCCCAAGAACCTGGGCTCCTGCCGGTCACGTGGAAGACCGAGTCCCAGGCAGCCATTGCAGGTATTTATGGAGTAAACCAGAAGATGGAGAGCTCTGCCTTTCAAAAATTTTAAAAATGAAGTGACACATGGAACATGGAAAAACTGGATGACACATTATTTTAAATAAAAATCTCCATGATCCCCACCACTCATGATCATAGTTAAGATTTTCATCATAACCTTCTGATACTTTTCTAGGCGTAAACACTTTTTAAAAGCTCACTGTAAAACATGCATAAATGGCTCAATCTTGGAATAAGAAAAAAGGACATTAGTGGCAAAACTGGTGAAAGCCAAACAGAGGGGTTGGGTGCTATGGCAGAGCAGGTTAGGCTGCAGCCTGCAGTGCCAGCATCCCATACGGGCGCCAGTTCGAGACCTGGCTGCTTCACTTCCTATCCTCTCTCTGCTAAGGCCTGGGAAAGCAGTAGAAGGTGGCCCAGGTCCTTGGGCTCCAGCACCCACATGGGAGATCTGGAAGCTCCTGGCTTTGGATCAGCACAGTTCTGGCTGTTATGGCCATCTGGAGAGTGAACCAGTGGAAGGAAGACCTCTCTCTCTCTCCCTCTCTCTGCCTCTGTAACTCTGCCTTTCAAATAAATAAATAAATCTTAAAAAAAAAAAAAAAGCCAGAGAGTCTACTACGTACCGATGTTAAATCTTTTAGATTTTGGCCGGCACCATGGCTCACTAGGCTAATCCTCCACCTGCGGTGCCGGCACCCCAGGTTCTAGTCCCGGTTGGGATGCTGGATTCTGTCCCGGTTGCCCCTCTTCCAGTCCAGCTCTCTGCTGTGGCCCGGGAGTGCAGTGGAGGATGGCCCAAGTGCTTGGGCCCTGCACCCCATGGGAGACCAGGAGAAGCACCTGGCTCCTGGCTTTGGATCGGCGTGGTGTGCCGGCCTCAGTGCGCCAGCTGCAGCGGCCATTGTGGGGTGAACCAACGGCAAAGGAAGACCTTTCTCTCTGTCTCTCTCTCACTGTCTGCTCTGCCTGTCAAAAAAAAAAAAAATCTTTTATATTTTGACAAATGTTTCGTGCTTACATAAGATGTTAACGTCAGGGGATTCTAGGGTAAGTGTACACAGAACTCTCTGTACTATCTCTGGAACTTTTCTGTAAACTTAGAATTATCCCAACGTAAGTTCACTTTTAAATATGGACCCATTTGCTATTGTTTTATAACCTGTTTATTCACCCAATAATTTATTAGGTAGTTTTTGTCTTGAAATGATTTCATGATAGTGTACTACTCCACCCTATACATGAATCATAGTCTCCCCTCATGTTGGAAATTTAGGTTGTTTCCAATTCTTAACATGGTACAAAAAAAATGCTCTCTGTGCACCCTTAGTCATTTCCTTAGGATGCGTGAACAAGCTGGAATTGCTGAACCAGAGCTGCTAGCGAGGGATCGCTGAGCCCTGCAGTGTCACCATGCCAGGCACCTGACAGACACGGACTCACCCCGCCCACACGCCAGGAGCATTTAAAGGTTTTCAAAATGTGAGCCAACAAATTCTGCGGCTTTCTGTGTCGGGTGCAAGCACAGCACACAGATCTCATCAGGCTGTCCCGGGCTTCCGTTCTGACCGCAGTGGGGCGGTTCCCGCAGGCGGCCATCGCAGTGGGTCTGTGGAACCTGCGCAGGCACTGCTGGCCTAGGTGTGGTTTCAATACCAGCTCCAGTTGCCTCCTCTCCAACTGCAGAATGTTCCTCATTGAGCTTTGGGCTTGGTGGCTGCCAGGAACCCCTAGAGTCTTGGAAAATCTCCATCTGGCTGGAAAAGTGTTTTTCAAAGTACCAGGGACAATGGTACTTTCTTGACAATGAAAACCATCAAGGCCCTAGAAGACCAGGATTTGTACACACAGAACAGATGGCCCACTTTAGGCTGGGCCCTTGTCCTCCCTCCTGGCTGGCACACCTGTGTTTTGACCATGAATCAGGCGACCTTTGCTGTGGGTGGGGGCGGGGGAGGGCTCTGTCCGTCCTGTTCCCAGCATGTGCCTGGTGCATGGGTTCTGGGAATGACAGATAACCTGTGGTTGGTCTGGGCACTGACAGTGGTTCACTGAATGCCTTGGGAGCGACTTCCCCCCTCTAAGCCACAACGAGCTCATGTCTAAAATGAGGATCATGGGGCCGGCACTGTGGCGTAGTGGGTAAGGCCACTGTCTGCAGCGCTGGCATTCCATATGGAGACCATTTTGAGTCCTGCTGCTCCACTTCCGATCCAGCTCTCTGCTATGGCCTGGGGAAGCAGTGGAAGATGGCCCAAGTCCTTGGGCCCCTGCACCCATGTGGGAGACCTGGAAGAAGCTGCTGGCTTTGGATTGGCACAACTCTGGCCGTTGCGGCCATCTGAGGAGTGAACCAATGGATGGAAGACCACTCTCTCTGTCTCTCTTCTCTGTGTAACCCTTTCAAATAAATAAATAAATCTAGAAATAAAAGAGGATCCACAGCACCCATCTAGAAGGTTGGTGAAATTCACATACATAGAAAAACAGCCACCCAGTCAATGATTCTATCTCCTTTTCCCATGCTCTTCAGGTATTTCGGAACAACGATCTCCACCTATTTCCGTGCTGTGCCCTACCATTCCTCCAGCCCCAGGGACCCTGGCCCAAACCAGAATGGGCTGCTTTTCGCTGGGGTCTTTCCTTGGCTGCCAAATGTCCGCCCCCTCCACCCCAGGTGCTGAGTCTACTCAGGCTGTCAGGCACTGTGCTCCTCACAGCCACAAGGCCCCGAGCCCCAGGGGTCTCTGTGCCTTCTGCTGGCTTCCACTCCTTCCTGAAACCCACTCACACCCCTCCCGGCTTGGAGCCATCCAGACCCCACCTCCCTCCTTTACTACCTGCCTCTCCCCCCAGGTAGGCTCATTTAAAACACACACACACACACACACACACAACAATACTATACATACACACACAGCACAGCAATACTACACATACACACACAGAACAAGCTTACTATACACACACAGCAATACTACACATACACACACAGCAAGCTTACTATACACACACAGCAATACTACACATACACACAACAAGCTTACTATACACACACACAGCAATACTACACATACACACACACAGCAAGCTTACTATACACACACACAGCAATACTACACATACACACACAGAACAAGCTTACTATACACACACAGCAATACTACACATACACACACAGCAAGCTTACTATACACACACAGCAATACTACACATACACACACACAGCAATACTATACATACACACACAGCAAGCTTACTATACACACACAGCAATACTACACACACACAGCAATACTACACACACACGCAGCACAGCAATACTACACAGACAGCAATACTACATACAAACGCACACACACAGCACAGCAATACTACACACACACAGAGCACAGCAATATTACACACACAGCATAGCAATATTACACATACACAACAATACACACACAGAGCAATACTACACACACACAGCACGATACTACACACACACACAGCACAGCAATACTACACATACACACACACAGCAATACTACACACACACGCAGCACACTACGCACACAGCACAGCAATACTACACAGACAGCAATACTACATACAAACGCACACCCACACAGAGCAATACTACACACACACAGAGCACAGCAATATTACACACACAGCACAACAATACACACACCCACAGCAATACTACACACACACACACACACACAGAGCACAGCAACACTAAACAAAAACAACAGATTGGGATGGGCTAAGAATTTTATTAAGAAACCCTGGCAGAGGTGGCCACTGAACCCAAGGCTTTGTTTCCTTCGTTCGCCAGGGCAAAAAGGACAGCACAGGAGAAAATCAAGTGTTCTTACCCATCAGGAGAAAGCAGATCAGCTAAACAGGAAACCCATCTCCTAGCTCTAAGCTCGGAGGAATTTGTCCTAAAAGTCTGGATCTAAGGGACAGCATACAGTAATTCTCCCCATAGCAACTCTACCCTAAATGTGCAGATCTGTTTGGGTTATCTGCCAGGATCACAGATGCCTTGTCTTTTCCCTGTCTGCTCTCTGCTGGAGACATCTCACTGGGGACCAGCCTGGGGAAGGGCCCTGCGGGAACAGAGCATCGCATCGCCTCGTCACCCTGCCGGAGACTGGGAGCGCTGAGCTGCCGCACTCCCCAGGGATCAGGAAGCCGGCGCTCCCTCTGGAGTTATGAATAATGCAACGCCATCCGCCACACGGAGCCGCGGCCTGAGAGGACTGTGGAGCCAGTGTACACACCCACCTTGCTGCCACCCTTCCCAGAACCAGGCGGGGCGGAGCGGGAGGAGCTCGTCCCCCAGCCCTTCTGCAGTGAGGGTGGTGTCACAAGCTTTCCAAACCCAGCTCATCAGAGCCTTGGCACCACCAGTAAGGAAGCAGCAGAGGACAGAACAGAACAAACTTTCACCCAGGGCTGCGCTCCCCCCGGGTCCTTCACCGAGACACAGCAAACCTGCTTGAATTCCTCCTTTCTTTAGACGCACGGCTTGTAGCCTTTTCTGTATCACGAGAACCTTTCCCCTCCCCCAGCAACTGGCCCAGAGGTCACAGGCTGGGGTGCAGAGCCGCAGACCCGGGCTCCCACTCTGGTTCTGCCCTTGCCAGGTGTATGAACCTCGAAGTCCAGAGATAAAGCAAGGAGACAGTACTCCCCTCCACAGGGTTCTAAGAGTGACACAGCCTATGCAGAGCCAAACTGTTACCATGACAATGCAGCAACACAACTCTCCGTGCAGAGAGAAGCCGAGGGTTAAGGATCCTTAGGTTGGAGGCCAGCACGCGGCGCAGTGGGTTCAAGCCCTGGCATCCCATATGGGTGCTGGTTCGAGTCCTGGCTGCTCTACTTCCAATCTAGCTCCCTGCTGATGAGCCTGGGAAAGCAGTAGAAGATGGCCCAAATCCTTGGGCCCCTGCACCCATGTGGGAGGCCTGGAAGAAGCTCCTGGCTTTGGACTGGCTTGGCTCTGGCTATTCTGGCCATTTGGGGAGTGAACCAGTGGATGGAAGACCTCTCTCTGTCTCTACCTCTCTCCCTTTCAAATAAATAAATAAATAAATAAATCTTAAAAAAAAAAATAAAAGAATCCTTAGGTTGGTTCCTGACAGGAGGACAACAGCTCTCACCAACGCCGAGCTTCTCTCGGCCAGCGTTTGCCGAGGGCCTCGTCTGAGCACAGGAGCGCCCGGCCGCCAGCACACCTGAGGCAGGGATTGTGCCCATTCTCCGGACACGCGGAGCAGCGGCTGCTGACGCCTCTCTTCTGCAGCACCCGTGGAGGCTGCTCCTCCTACCAGTCACTCTGCACACACCAGGTCCGGAGACACAGAGCTGGGCGCTCCAGGCTGGCAGAGCGAGTGTTTCCGGGAAGGGCTCCTACTCAGAGGCGCCTCCTGCCTGCAGATTTGCCCATCACTAGACCACTTCAGCAGCAAGGTCAAGGGGACAGACGGGTACCAGGGACTGAACCCGAGTCCCTGCCCTGCCGCAGGAATCTTCCTTCACCTCTCCCGTAAAACAGGAGGCGGCTACAAGTGCACGGCGCTCCGTGAGGTTCCGTGGGGCCGAGGGTGTGAAGCCTTTGAGCAGAATCTGGCGTCAGTCTCCCCGGAGTGGCGGCGAAGTCTTACCCCAGCCGGTCTTGATTTGCAGATGAGAAAACTCAAGGCCCAGTGAAGCAGATGGGTAACAGCTCACCAAGTCTTCTGGTGTAGTCAACTATCCCACGCCGCTTCCCAGGCTGGTCGGACTAAACTCCCGGTTGGATGTACGATGATCAAGGAAGGGGAGATAATTTTCATGGGGCCTTTAGCTCAGGGCAAGAAAAGACCAGAGCACATGAGTCCCCTGGACACCAGAGCATGCCTCTGCAGAGGTGAAGTGCACCACGGGCGGGAGAGGAGCTGGCTCAGGGGACAGCACTCTGCTTCTCTCCCAGCAGTAAGAGGCCCGAACAAAACAGCGCTTCCGGCCCAGCTCCCTCTGCTTCTGGGAACAGCAGTCACTTCTCAGAAGCCTCCCTGGCAAAGGCAGTCCTTCCAAGAGCATGAGAGTTTCAGTCTGGACAAATGATTGAAGCTCACCTTCGCTGGGGAGAAAATGGATTTAAACTAGGACACACAGAGCAGCTTCTCTCGGCCGTGATTTCCTCAGGGTGTTACAGAAGCAGCTGAAAGGGCAGCCAAAGATCTGGCTTAGGGATCAGAAGTGCTGGCTTTGCAGGTCGTGGACAACTGACTATTCAACAATCACACAGCCGGACAGGAAGTGGGTATTTCTCTGTGTATGTCTGGATCCAGCTAATATTTATCCAGTGTTCACTGTGTGCCAGACACAGCCTGTGAAGGTGGCATTCCCAGCCCCTTTTTCAGAGGAAACAGGAGAGTGAATGACTGCCTGGCATTTGTTGTAGGTCCCTTGAACCCCAAGCACAGCGCTGTCTATACTAGACCAAGCTGCCTTGTCTCTGGGCTCAAGAAAAGCCTGCCTAAGAAGTGAAGGTCAAGAGGGTGGAGGCCCCCTCTAGGAGCACACACTTGGACCTTCTGATCACACGGCTGTCAGGGACCACAAGAAAGGGCTTCCAGGCCAGGTCCAGATGTCAACATAATTTTTCTAGCCCAGATTTCCTTAACAAATGCCACAACAGGGGATACAAATTTTTCATATACTTTATTGACTTAAGGGTCAAACAAGGCAGCATTTGGTCAATTAAGAAAGGCACCTCATTGAAGACAATTCATCATAGTGCTGTTGAGGATCCCATTCACAGGATTTGAGGGTGGAAAGGACAGTCTTTGGATGATACAGCGTAGGACACTTGCTCGTTGATTCAAGAAGGACCCTTCACACACCACGGATGAATAAGGCAAGAGTGTAGCATTGAGACGTGTGTCGGGTGGCTGCTGAGAACTTAGCCAGGAGGGCAGGTGGACTGGCAAGATCAGCGGGAGGTCAGAGGGAGGGACCGAGTCCAGCCTCCCTGTGACTCCAGTAAACTTGATTTGCTGAGCTACCACCTGTGTGCACGACCTCCCAGGTCTCTCAGACATGGAGATGACTTTCTGATCTGATGGTGTGGGGAACCAAGGTCAGTACCCAAAATGCTTCCTGTCCCACGCTACAGGACACACAGATCTCAGTTCAATTTCCTGTATTCGTGGCCTGGCAACGCATGAGGTTCTGAGATAAAAGCTGAGGTCTCAGGGCATGGGCTTTAAAAAATATCACCACCAGTTCAAGTAAATGAAAACTCGATTCCTTTAAAATACGACTGCCTCCCTATTTGTACCCAATCCCTCTCTCTGATCACAGTGTTTTTTAATTAATCTTCCCCCTTTAAAACGCCCACCTGTGTGTAAAAGAAGCTGCCTCCCTACGAGAACACTGCTGCTCTTCCAAATCCTCGAGCCCCTCACCAGTCCCCCCTCTCCATCCTTCCCCGACCACCCTTCCCCTCTGCCCAGCACCTAAGAGCAGGGATCACGTGGCGGGTGATGAGCAGTGGTGCGGTCTCGCCTGGCCTTCTGTTACTATGCTGAAACAGAAAGGAAACAAGAGAGAACAAAATGGGTTTTTAAAAACCAAGTACATATCAGCAAAGGATGGCATGCACGCCCCAGCAACCAAATGCATTAACCACTGGATGTTTCTCTGCAGGGTGAAAGCTCTCATGCCTGCTGAGGTGAAGACTGGAGTTAAATGAAGCGAATATGGCCCTGACCACGTGAGAAGGGCATGTACATCCCTGGCAGCCCACACTTCACATGCATATATGTGTGCACCCACATGTGGATGTGTGGGAGGGATGGCAAGTATTTGGACAGGGCTCATGCACATTCAGTTAACACTCAAGGACCTCAACTTTGAGAGCAAGTGCCTGCAACTGTCCCCAAAGGGAGGTCAATTCTAAGATCCATGGGGCCACGCTCCCTCAGAGAGCCCAGGCTCATACAGGCACAGTTCATAGTGTTGGTTTCACTCCTCTTCCTTGCCCCTTCTCAGAAAGTCATGTGCTTCCCAGAAACACACAAAGCCAGCCAGGGCTTCCGGTAAGGGTGGGTGGAGTTAGTTTAGAGCCAGGGAAACAAGGCACAGCAGAGGCAGCACTCACTTGGACCAGGCAGAGGGAAGACGGCCACACACCCATGCCCAGTTTCCATGTGGACAGAGGACCAGACCCCCAGTAGTGGCACAGACAGCAGGAAGGCTCAGGTCAGATGGGACTGGGCACTCTGGGGTCCACTGCACTGAGTCAGCACAGATCACGCTGAGACAGGCAGCATTACTTACTGGACCTGCTGCTGACTTTCTAATGATTTTTCCAGAAGATGCCGTTTTTATGGTCTCTTCCAGTAGCCTATTAATTCAGCTATTTGCCATAGATCAAACAGAAGACCAAAACGCACAGCATGGACCTTAGGAAACATTTAATAGCTGGGGATCTAAGGTTATAGTTAAAAGCTGGTTACTGTCACGGGTAATGCTAGTTTTGGGTGATCTGTTCTTGGGGAGTTTATGGGGACTGCTAACATGAAATAGTGGGAAAGGATTGGATCTAGGAGGGAGAAGGCTTAGGTCTAACAGGGACACATTTGATTTGGGCTTCATGTGCTGGAGAGAATGTAGGTTTGACTAAATTCTAACCAAAATGAATCCAAGAATAGATCACCCCTAAATCATACTTGGAAACTAAGGCAAACATTAAACATGAAAGCAGAAGAACCTGCCCTGGTAGCTCGTTGGGGAAGTGGATTTGGCTGCTCAGATGCCAAGCCTGGCTGCTCAGAACACAATCTGAATTCTAAAGGATCTCTCAGCTCGCTTGATTCTTTGGCAACAATTTCATGTTCAAATATAAGTCCCAAATGACCCCTACTTCACAGCACTATGGTGCAGGCTGCAAAAATAATAACTTGGCCCGGCTCTTTCTATGGTGATATTCTTTCTCAGTAGTTTCTGGAATCGGTAATGTAAGTGCCTTTTTTTTCCTTCCATTTAGGGAAAAAAAATAATGATCCCTGACTCATAGGGCTTTTTATTGTGGGCCAGAAACAAGTGGAATCCTCTGCCAACAATGTGGACTTCTAATCAGCTGCTGGAGATGGAGTAAATACTAATAAGTTTTGGAGCTGGGATGCCTGGCAGATATCTAGTTGGTTTATTTTGGCTAGAAAAATAAAATCAAAAGTACAGCTAATGAAGTAAACAAGTGGTAAAGCAACCTAGACAAGATTTAGAAAGTAGGAGAGGGAACATACTCACACGCAGAGCACGCGCGCGCGCGCACACACAGATGAGAGGTGCACATTGCCAAAGATACATCAGGTGAATCCTTTTTTAATCAATTCATCCAATGACATTCTTGCTAGCCTGGGAAGCTTCCCTCCTCCTGCCCTGTCCTTCCCACCAACTCCCTGACAGGAAGAGGAAGAAGAAATTCCTCCTTGGACCCAACATTATATAAACATAACCAGGTCTTTACATGTGGCTTTGGAGAAGGCTGCGAGGATGCACGCAAACACGACATCCGGGGTCTGGGACGCATCGACGGCAGCGTGGATGCCCCGTTTCCTGTAGTACTCCACAAGCGGGGTGGTCTGAGTGTGGTAGGCCTCCAGGCGGATTTTCAAGGCTTTCTCGTTATCATCTGATCGACGGATCAAGGGTTCTCCAGTGATCTGCGAACAGGAAGGGGACAGTGAAGACCAGGTTTTCTTATGCTTTGCCAGATGCGGCCGATTCTGCCTAAGATGCAGATCCCAAAGTCTATCAGAAACACAGACAGACAATCTAGACTCTGACAAAGACTCCTGCTACTCCCAGCAGCAGACCAGCTGGTCCAGAGAAGCCAGGGAGCCTGTCAGAAACACTGACCACGAGGAACAAGGCTCACGAGAGGGAGATGGTCACTGCCTTCCCCTGGCAGCTTTGTGCTCAGGCTGTCCAGCTTCCAAGATGCACCTATTTGTAGTTAGAAGCAAGGATGACAGAGCCCCTGAGACCAGGATACATCAAACTCATAGATGCGTTACAGCTGTAATCTAAGTTGCCTAAACATTTAGCATATTTACTAGGGTGTCACCCACCAACATACTATAAGTGGCCAGTAAAGTGAGAAAGAACTCTATGACGTAGAATTACCAACTGTGTGAACAGGACTAGTGGACCTCATGGTTTTGGAACCTGTATTTCTAGAACCTGGATGATCTGGTGAACTTGTCTCATATGACAAAGATAAATCACAAAATTCCTACTGTTGCCTCCGTGATCTAAAACAGACTACAAGCGGGCTCCTTATGGCAACCCAGGACGTCCAGGCACAGAAGAGTGGTCACAGTGAAAGCAGGTATTCTCCTGGGGCAGAACTGGTAGCAAACTTCTCTTCAGCACTGTCCTTCCCCAGCCAATGCTGCACATCCAGGCAGCTTTCTGATGAGCTGAGCAGTCCCATGGGCGTGACGCCAGAGGGGCTGCTCCAGACAGAAGACAGGCACAAGCCGGGCACTGGCAGCAGCCGGCCCTGCTAGCTACCTCAGTCAAGCAAGAAACCCGCTGGGGAGACGACGTATGGGTCCGCCATGGGCCAGTCTGATCTACTTTACAGTGATAGTGTTCATGGTTAAGTTAGTAACATTGGGATACAAAGGGAAGACGGACAGAACAATGGGGAAAAAAGCCAACAGTGAAGCAAAAGAGGAATAGAAAAGGAAATTTCCTGTCCTGAGTTTACATACGTCATCTTTCATGGGTTCCTTTGGGGGATTGAACTCCTCGTGGTAGGAACGTCCACTTGTGGGGTGAATCAGCCTGCAAGACAGCAAGTAAACATGAGTCAGTTACCTGAAAGTACTGCTCTGAGCCCCAGGCATCTCTGGAATGACAAGCAGGGACAGAAGCTGGATGCAAGGCTTTTACCCAGCAGAGAGCCCAGCTGTAGGCATCTCTTGCTTAGGAAAATAACTGGCTTGTTCAGGAAAATAACTGGCTTGTCAGGAAAATAACTGGGTTCGTGCCAATGGCAGAGTGAGTATGTTTTGTGTTTTAACCAAACATTATAATGAGTGTCTGGCTAAAGAGGCAAACTGCTGCCTAACTACCTAATTTACGACTCCAGAGAAGGAACTCTGTGCTGGTCTCACAACGTCACTCATTCTATTCACCTGTTCACTGAACCGAACACTAACACCTAGTCCCAACCAGGGTTTAAGCTGAAATCAGGGACTGCAAAATAATGAGTAGGGATCCCTGCTCACAAGCAGTGCCTAGAAGCAGAGAAAAATGTGGAAATAGCTTCAACAAATGTGATAATCCTTTAACAGAGATTTGTACAAAGTACTAGAGGGAGCCAAAGACAGAGAAATTAAAGCCCCCGTCTCTTAGTTTGATCACAAAGCCAGAAAGGTACTAGGAGGAAAAACATGTCCCACAGACACAAACATCACCAGGCAACGCAGCACAGCGATCACACAGACAAGACAGCCTAACCTTCACAGGCGACACTCAAGTCACCAGGAAAAATGATATGCTAGACAAGTCGTGGAATGGGGACCAAGAACAACCATATAGCTGGCGGCTGCAACTGTGCTAGTCTCCTTGGGAACAAGCCCACGTTCCCGACTGAGGATGGCCACACCACAGGAGTCCAGAAACCCAAGAAGGCACACAGGCAGGCCTAACTCTTGCTCCACAGCTACAGCGTGCTTGGGTTGTGTGGTTTCTCAATTCCCCGTTCACCAAGTGTTTGCTTATTTAACTGATGCCTGCTTTCCTCATCAAAGTCTCTTGCACCAGAGCTTCTGAACAAGGACAGTTCATGACTCCTGGACTCTGGGCTAAACAGCTGCCGTCTTATCTTTCCAGTAGTGCTCATTCTACTGGCCCAGGCCACTCCAACTCTGAGCAGACAAGTCTCCTACTAGCCCAGGTTAGAGCCCCTCCCCTAGCCCATACCTGTTCCTGCCTCTGCTCCCCTCTGGCAAAGCCTCCCTGAAATGCTCCTCATCCAGGAGGGCTGAGCTGATGACACGCCTGTCCTAGGAGCCTTCCCTTCGCATCCCTTCTGCACCAAATGGCTCCCTGAAGTCAGAGATGTCACCACGCATTGTTCTTCTAGAGCCTCTCCTGTTCAGCCCCACCATGAAGTTGAAGAATAGCCAAAGAAGGCCGGCTAGAGCTCCAGTGGGTACACCAGTGTGCAGTGCAGGATCCAGAAGGGCAGGATGACGAGTCGAGTGATGATGGAGACAATGGTGAAGACAATGAAGATGTTGTTGCAGGTGTTCTTCCATCCCGCGTACCACAGTATACAGGAAGGAGGGCCTCAGGCAGTAGGGCCCGTCAAGTCAGGCTCCCACTGTCACCTGGTTCTGTTAATATACAATGCACACCTCAGGAACTCCAGGCCAGGGGCTGTCCCTTACCACTTCCTGGCCTACATCAGCTTTGTCTACTCTGTGCACAACAGGGATGCAAAGCGACAGGAAAATGAGTATCAGGTAGACCCCCTTGTATTGCTCATAGTCTCTATAAACCACCTTGCTGTCTGTCTCATGGCTACCTCTCTCCTTGAAGGTACCCATTATAGACACATGAAAGCGTTCTACTCTGTTAGGAAATCACAGCAATAAAATTTGAAACAAGAAAACCTTTTCTTCCTAATTAAATCCAAAAATTTACATGCATTACGTGATGGTCATGAACCAAACTGAACAGTGGCCAATCAGAAGAAACACAAATGTACAGCAATAAGGGAATAAGTGACAGTTCACCTACAGTGATGAGGTGACCACCTTCCTGAGACTCCACCAAAATAAACATAAAAACCCACAGCCCACAGTAAAGAAGAGAATGGAGGGTCCACTAGTGGTTATTTCTGGAAGGCACAGAGCAGATGGCAGAGAGATTAGTGAGAGTCAAGGAAACTGTCGCCACAAAAAAAGCAGCTACTTTTTTAGAACAAAGTTGTTCAGAAGCATTTCTGTGTTAAAAGTCAACTATTACAGAGAAACAGGCTAAAAACACAGAGAAAGAACAGTGTGGCTGTACTATGAATACGTTTCCCCCTCTACTTTCTAAATTTTGTACAGATAGTCATAATTTTATAATCAATAAAAAGCCTACAATAAAGCTTAGCAACTCCAGCTGAAACCAGATTTGGAAAACACTAACATAGAGCTACATATGGAAGGAATCGGACATTTCTGAAGCAGCTACTACAAGCAGGACTCTCAAGTAGGCACTTCGTGTTATCTGCCGTGAATAACAGCTCCTCAAAGCAGGTATCGGTGTTCTTATTCTACGAAGAGGAGAAGTCTTAGGGAGGATAAGGAAGACATCCAGGTCAGAGGAGGGACAGGACTGTGCTGCTTACTCAGTCTCTTGCTCCATTTGCATGTCCCCATCTCATGTCACCACTTTGGTGGATGTCACCAAAGATCAATCCATGTCGAAATGGCTGGGATTACACAACAGCAACTACAGGTCCACAGAGCTCGGAGGGCGCACGAAAAGAAGGGACTCTCAGGGCACAAATACCTTCCTGTGATTCTCCGGATCAGCAGGGAATCTGGGATACTGAATTCAATCACAGAATCAAGCTTCTCTTTCCGCTTCTCCATGAGGTTGTCAAGCTGCAAAAGAGCGTGTGACCCACCTAAGCTGTCAGAACTCGGTCAGACCCGTCTCCTTCAGAGGAATTACGAGCTTAAGGGCCAGAGTTTGCGTCCATGCAGTGAGGGTAGAAAGATGAGACCACCCACCATTTCTGCCTGCCTCACAGTGCGAGGGAAGCCATCCAGAAGAAAACCATTCTTGCATGAAGGGGTCTCTAGGTTCTTCTCAATAAGCTCCACGACCATTTCGTCACTCACCTGGAAGTGAAGAACAAAACAGCCTTGGCCTTCAATCAGTTAACTAGCGGACAGCCCAACCCCAGGTGACTAAACAGCGGGTCGTCTTTACCCCAAAGAAGCAAAAATCAGAGCAAATGTGGAGTGGCTCCATCTGGAAGGCTCAGTATCATGCTTATTTCTGTTGTTGCCACAAAACACATTCTCTTCCCCTGAGTCCCAATAACCTGGGAAGGGAAGAGGGATTCCTCTGCTGTCACTCCACCAGGAGGGGTCCATGTCGCAGGTCCTGAAGGCCTCTCCTGCCACTAGACTCACAGGCCTAACCATCAGGTTAGCTCAGCAGCCCAGCAGCAGTGGACGGCCCTCAAGGCCCAGGAAAGGTGAGGGCTCATGGCTGAGAGATCACCTGAGGAGAGCTCCAGGAGAGAGCGCAGGCTGATCGGACTGCATGAAGGCAACAACTTTCTCTGATGCATGATTTTGACTAGGCTGATGGTAACCCAACTGAGGTTACACTGGGTTACGCACCTGTGTCATTCTGGTCTTGAAGGGGAACAGAGAAGTTCACGGAGTTGGCAAGACTGGGCCAGAAGAAACTGAAGAGCCAACCCAACACAGCTCTGAGCCTCCCTAAAAACCCTAATAAAGGACACACACACACACACACACACCCCGCTGCCACCCTAACTTTCAAAAACTGGTTTTTCTCCCAGGCCTTTATAGAAAGAAAAGTCCCTATCCAGGACTACAGTGAGGGCTGCTCATCTGGGCAACTGTGATGCTCTTATCTTTCAGGACCAGCTGAAACTGGGGGACGAAGTATAAAGGCTGCAACTAAGTGAAAGCCGGAGATAAGCAATCTCACTGCCACATCCCAAATTCTTGCTGTACATAGTCTCCTGAAAAGAACCAATGTGCAAAGTATCTAGTTTTCTGGCTTGAGGCAAGATCCCACTAACAGGAAGGGAAAACTAGAAAGAAAAGGGCAGGCTGGTTGGCTGGCAGAGGTACCATGTGATGTAGGTACAGAATCTCAAAGACTTTGGTAACTTGGGGCTGAAAGCAAAGCCCGGCACCTTCTCCAATCAACATTCTTAGATAGAAAAAGATCAGAAGGCCAAGCACAAAATGACTTCCAAAGGTGATTCCCAGAGGTCAAGTTCCAGAACCACTTGTTATAATTAAGCTCTGGAACTAATCATACCAACTCACCTAAAACCCAGAGAAAATGCTATCACATCCTTCAGACAGGAAGGATTACCTTTCTGTCTATTGCCAAGTTAGGGACACAGAACACACAGCTGTAGGGGCTGGTGCTTGGCCTAGTGGTTAAGACGCCAGTTAGGGCACCCACATCCAGGAGTGCCTGGGTTTGACTCCAGACTCTGATGCCTATTGTTCCTGCTTCCAAGCTTCCTGCTAATGTAGACCCTATATGGGAGGTGGTAATAATGACTCAAAGAACTGGATTCCTGCCATTCACGTGGAAGATCTGGATTGAGTTCCTGGCACCCAGCTTTGGTCCTGGGCGGGGGTAGCGTAACATGGATATTTGGGGAATGAACCAGTGGATAGGAGTGCTCCCTCTCTCTCAAATAAATAAAGGAAAAACAAAAACAACTAGACAAACACACAAACATAGGTTAAAAAATACTTAAAAAAAAAAAAAAAGATTTGTTTATTTGAAAGGCAGAGTTACAGAGAGGCAAAGGCAGAGAGAGAAAGAGAGAGTCTTCCATGCACTGGTTCACTCCCCAGATGGCCACAATGGCCAGAGCTGTGCAGATCCAAAGCCAGGAGCCAGGAGCTTCTTCCAGGTCTCCCACATGGGTACAGGGGCCCAAGGACTTGGACCATCTTCTACTGCTTTCCCAGGCCATAGCAGAGAGCTGGATCAAAGTAGAACAGCCAGGTCTCGGATCAGAACCCATATGGGATGCCAGCACTGCAGAAAGCAGGTTTACCCGCTATGCCACAGTGCCGGCCCCCAAGAAACGCTTCTGTAATTTCCTAAGACCTTTCTTGAATATATTTAAGTTTTGGCCTACAGGTGGAAATTCCATTTTTGGCTCTAAAATTTGAGCATATTAAAAAAAACCAGCACAAAGGAATCTCAAGAATACTGTCAATAAATTAAGTGTCATAAAATCAGAACAAACCCAGTAAGCTGCGACTCTAAAAGTTCACCTAATCTATCAGTTTGCTAAAACATTCTGTAGCACAGGGCTGCCCAACTGAACTTTCTATGAAAATGGAAATGCTCGCTGAATACATTGGCTGGTGAACAACTTGGAATGTGGCTACTGCAACTGAGGTGCTGAATTTATTTATTTTAACAGAAAACTTAAATATTTACTTGAAAGGCAGAGAGACAAAGACAGAGTTATTTCATCTACTAGTTCACTCCCTAAGTGCCCACAACAACTGTAATTGGGCCAGGCCAAGATCAGGAGCCTGGAACTCAATCCAAGTCTTCCATATGGGTAGCAGGGAGCTAAGAACTTGAACCATCATCTGCTACCTCCCGGAGAGCGCATTAGCAGGAAGTTGGAACCAGAGGCAGAGCTGGGACTCAAACCTAGGCAGTTCAATATAGGACGTGGGCATCCCAGGCAGTACCTTTAACCACTGCACCAAACACGTGGATCTTAAATTAAAATAGCAACATGTGTAGGTGGCTACCGTACTGGAAGTACAGACCTAGACTCTGAGGAATACCAACCCTTACTGGTATTAATAAACTTACCAGTTTCCCAGCATCCATAGTTGCCTTTAGCTTTTTCCCCAGCTCTGAGCCAGAAGCTACCATGGCCCTCAGCATGTCCCCAGTGGCCAAATGGCAGACACAGAAATTTTCAGCCAATCTGGGTGCCTGTGGAGAAGACAAAAAAACAAGATACAGTTAACACTGCTGGTCCTGGAATCAGACTGCCTAGGTGTGAACTCGGTCCTGCCATTTGTTGGTTGAGTAAACTTAGGCAAATGCCTTCTTCCTGTAACAGGGATAAAAGTAACTTACATTTATCTAATACAACGATTACAGAGTCACAGCAGAAATTACATGAGATAATACATGTAAAGTACTTAAAACAGTACAACCTGCCTGCCAGAAGTCATCACAAATATTAACTAGTCTCACTGCTTCCACTAGACACATGGGCCTCATGCTCCCCATTATAAACAAGAATACATAAATACAGCAAAGCCAACACTCACATGGCTGTTGTGAAGTTTAAACGAGATCAACTTGGCAGGATGCTAATGCGCAGAATGAGTACGTGCCACAAGAAGAACGTGCTATCATCATGTAACGTATCCGCTGGGTGAAGGGTGAGAACATGGGCTCGCCCCCGGCTAGCATGGGGTGCTCCCCCTCCCTGTCACTAGGCAGCTGCATTATCTTAGCCAAGTCACTCAACTTCTCACAGGCTCAGCTTCCTTATCTGTTTAAAATGAAGGCAAAAGCAGCTTCATGTCAGAAGGTGGCTGTGAGGATAGCATGAGATGTATTTGCCGAGCACCTGGCAATGGTAAGCATTTACATGTTTTAGCTAAGGTGGTTAAGAGCATGGGCTTGAAATTCAAACTCCTTAGGTTTTAGACTCCAGGTCACCAATCACTACACATAGAGTCTGACAAGTTATTTCACCTTACCAGGTTTCAACTTTTCCTCTAAGTGAAGTGGAGATGGTAATAGTAATACCACCTGTATCACTGGGTTGATTAGATTATATAGAATTTGGCCTGTGCAGGGCCTTGCACACAGGAAGGGCTCAGTGAACATTAGCTATTCCCATAAGGCCTGCCCTAATTCTACACTCATTCATACAGAAAGACAACAATTACTCATGCCTCTTCCAAGAACCCTGTTGGAAGCCAGGGAAACAAATGAATGGGAGACACAGACCCCATCCTCAAAGAGTCAGAGTTTGGTGGACTATAAGTCAAAATGTAGAATTAGAATAGGAGAGACGCTGCGGCCAGCGCCGCGGCTCAACAGGCTAATCCTCCACCTAGTGGCACTGGCACACAGGGTTCTAGTCCCGGTTGGGGTGCCGGATTCTGTCCCAATTGCCCCTCTTCCAGGCCAGCTCTCTGCTGTGGCCTGGGAAGGCAGTGGAGGATGGCCCAAGTGCTTGGGCCCTGCACCCCATGGGAGACCAGGAGAAGCACCTGGCTCCTGCCTTTGGATCAGCGCAGTGCGCCGGCCGCAGCGCGCCAGCGGTGGCGGCCATTGGAGGGTGAACAAACGGCAAAAGGAAGACCTTTCTGTCTCTCTCTCACTATCCACTCCGTCAAAAAAAAAAAAAAAAAAAAAAAAAAGAGAGAGAGAGACGCTGCACAGTTCAGCACTGGTTCTATAGTGGTTAAAAATATTCACAGGGAATAGAATCAGTATGAAGAGCTGAATACTTAGCTTTCTGGTTCACTTGTTTTATAACGTAAGTGGGTTTGGATCCCTGTTCAAACAAGTTCCCTGGGCGTTTTCTTAAATGCATGTTTAAGTGCACACAATAAAGGGAAACAGATGGGGCTCAAGTAAGGAAATTCCGGCCTGTGATCACGGAACGATTCAGTTCAAGCAAAGAAAGGACTTCACTGCAAAATGGAACCCAGATGGGAAGGCATTAAAAACTATGAACTGTGGAAAACCAGTGAAGGCCAAGCCCCTTGGCAATGGAAAAGCAGGCTAGCACTGTGGCCATACACTCAGAGAAGAGCACTTTCTGCCATCTTCCTCCTGGTTGTTGAAACTGACATGGCTAAACAATTAGGAGGTCAAGCTTGCCCAAGGGGAAAGGCTGACCAAAATACCACAGAGAGGAGCTGTTAGCACAGTACGCAGCCATTCTATTTTCATCACTCCCACACTGCAAGACTCTCGGGCACTGTTACGGGCGATTGGATTCTATAGCTGTTGTGAAGCACACACCCCAATGGGGAAGACTGGGAAACCCCATGCTGCCTCTCTAGTGTGTTTAGCCATTTCTACCCACTTCCCCCCTCTGAGTTCTCACAATCAGCCTGTTCCTCAGGTTCAGCAGTAGTCTGTGGCCAGCAGTAACACTCCAAATAGCCTCAATGACTGGGCCTGGGCCAGGTCAAAGCCAGGGGCTTCATCTGGGTCTCCTACATATGTGGCAGGGGCCCAGGGACTTGGGCCATCTTCCACTGCTTTCCTAGGCACATTAGCAGGGAGCTGGATTGGAAGTAGGGCAACCACGACTTGAACTGGTGCTCACGTGGGATGCTGGTACCACAGGCAGCAGCTTAACCTATACCACAACTCTGTCCCCTCTTGTAGATCTTTTTATTTTTTTTTTTTAAGATTTATTTATTTATTCAAAAGTCAGAGTTACACAGAGAGAGGAGAGGCAGAGAGAGAGAGAGTGGTCTTCCATCCAATGGTTCACTTCCCAGATGGCCGCAACAGCCGGAGCTGTGCTGATCCGAAGCCAGGAGCTTCTTCCAGGTCTCCCACTGGGATGCAGGGGCCCAAGGACTTGGGCCATCTTCTACTGCTTTCCCAGGCCACAGCAGAGAGCTGGACTGGAAGAGGAGTAACTGGGACTAGAACCTGGCGCCCATATGGGATGCCGGCGCTGCAGGCAGAGGATTAACCAAGTGAGCCACGGCGCCGGCCCCTCCCTCTTTCAAATAAATAGATCTTAAAAAAAAAAAAAAAAAAAGGAAGGTATACGAGCAACATGCATTCTGTAGAAAGTGTTCTTCAAATTTTGATTTTGATCTTTTCCTGGAATAGTGGTATGTTGCATGGTACTCTTTTGAAATGCTGGGCAGCAGTAGCCAGCTGTTGCTCCCAGTTACCTACATGGTCACAGCAGAAACGACTGACACTCTACAGTGTGCTGTGTTGCTAAGCTAGGGTGTCTGGTAGGTCATCAAATTTTTTTTTTTTTTTTTTTTTTGTCAAGCAGAGTTAGAGAGAGAGTTATAGACAGTGAGAGAGAGACAGAGAGAAAGGTCTTCCATCTGTTGGTTCACTCCCCTAATGGTCGCTACGGCCAGCACTGCGCCAATCCGAAGCCAGGAGCCGGGTACTTCCTCCCGGTCTCCCATGAGGGTGTAGGGACCCAAGCACTTGGACCATCCTCCGCTCCTGGGCCAGCGCAGAGAGCTGGACTGGAAGAGGAGCAACCGGGACTAGAACCTGGCGCCCCAACTGGGACTAGAACCCGGGGTGCCAGCGCCACAGGTGGAGGATTAGTCAAGTGAGCCATGGTGCCGGCCCATCAAATGTACTTTTGATTTATGGTATTTTCAACTTACAATGGGGTTATCAGGACACAATCCCAATGGAAGATGAAGAGCATCTGTGTTATCTGTCAGCGAAGCGCTTGCTTCAAATACAAATGCCAGGCTTACCCTTGAAAGTTATGACTGAGTGGTTCTCAGGTAGCACTCTGGGATTCTGACACATACAATTTGTGAAGCTCTGGGGTAGTGGCAAGACACTGGGTTTTGTCATGGCACAGACACTACTCTTTGTTCAGTTTCACCTTGAACAAGTTATATTACTTTCCTGAGGCTTCAGTTTCTTTTTTTTTGTTTTTAAATTAAAATATTTATTTGCAGGGAAGGGAGAGGTAGATGGAGATAGAGAGAGATGCTCCCCCATCTAATGGCTCACTTCCCAAATGCCTGCAATGGCTGAGACAGAGCTGGACCATAGCCTAGAGCTGTGAACTCAATCCAGGTCTCCCACCTGGGTGTCAGGAGCCATCACTGTGCCTCCCAGGGCCTGCGTTAGCAGAGAGCTGAAGCCAGGACTGGAGGTAGATACTGAACTTAGGTATCTGATACACAGCACAGGTGTCTTAAATTCCTGCCCCAGGTCTGATTCTTCAACCAGAGAGTATAGGTAACAATGTCTATTTAACAGAGGGCAGTTGTAGGGACTCAACAAGAATGTATGCAGAAAACACTCAGCATTGTGCCTGGAACCAGGAAATAAAGGCAAACTCCTAGTTCTTGAGAACTGATGTAATCTCAAGCCCACCTGTTTTCTCACTTTGCTGTCATCTTTCCCACTCCTACTACCTCCTCAACTACTGCACATGCCACCAGAATCATATCCTAAAATACTGCTGGAAGTGTTACCCATACCATTCAGAAGCCTTCAACTTCTCCCCAGTTCATGAGGAGAGAAGACTAAACATCTGAGACTGCACTCGATGCTCTCCACAATCAACCCCTACACCTGCAGGCACTCCGTATTTACTCTGCAAGGCCATGGAAGTCTGCGCTGCAGCACTGGGGACAAATGCTCTTACCCGGAGTTCCAGAGTCTGTAACCCAGAAGCCTCTCCAAGGACCTCAGCTCAAGCTCGTCACCCCAGAGAACACCCACTCCCTTTCCCCTACTGGCCTAAGCCTTACCCTTCTCTCTAGTCAAATTCTCAAAACTTTTGGGCCATCAAAAAAATCTTCCCAACTATCCCTTCTTTCTCTGAGGAATCCTATCAATATCAGGTAACTACAAGCAATTTTCCATGCATTGTTTCATAGTATTTAGAATGCATACCACATAACAAACCCACAAGGTAGGAGCTATTTTTTTCATCTGCATTTTACAGATGAAATTCAGAAGTTACCCAAGATCCCATGGGGGTAAAAGCAGAGTCGGCAATGGGCCCCAAGGTGGTCAAGCTCTAGCTCTCAGCCATGACAGGAGGCAGCCTTACCCCAAACGACCCAGGGAGCCGTGGTGCCTATCCTTACAGGAGGCAGCACGAGCAGACTGCGCAGTGCTGCCAGTGTGGGTTCTTCATGAGTGCAAACTACACAAGTTGTTCACCATGCATCGAGATGCTTGCTTACAGTTTTTCTACATTTCTCTACGTATGTTATACTTCAACTAAAGGTTTTTTTGTTTTTGTTTTAAATCATAGAAATCACAGTCAGACTTTTAGCTCTGCCTCCTAACTTATCAGGGATACTATTCTAACCTTACTGGGAAGGTAGAAGGATGAATGGGAGACCTTCAACAAATTATAGTTCTTGTTCTACCCCTGAACTAACCCAACACTTAACAAGTCACTCATCTGATGACTCAGACAGACATGAGTTCAAATCCTGCCTCTGCTACCATATTTGTTTCCTGGGGCACAATACAGCCTCTAGGCCTCAGTTTCCTATTCAGGAAGAAGGTGTGGATAACACCAGGACCTACTTCCCAGTCCTGTAGCATTGGATCAGATGATGCACGTAAAGTCTTCAGCTTGGGTTCTGTCACACAAACTGAGCAAAGAGTAGCTGTGATATAATTACTGTAACTTCCTGATAGGCACAGAGTAGGAGAAAAATCTAACCTGAGGCAGTAGATAGCAGCAGAAAGAGCTGTGGGTTTGAAAGTCATTCAGATGCAACCTGTGCCAAGTACTTGCCATGTGGCCTAGAGAACAAGTTATTTGGACTTCAGTTTCTCCAACTGAGAAAGAGGGAATAAGACCGTGGGTCTCACGGAGTTGTGTCGCTGCACTCATACTGATGGGCCTGACCTAGAAGACAGCAACTGAGTGCATTAAGTGTACCCGACCACAAAGAACTGGTAAAAGTTGGACACACAGAAGAAGTGAGTGGGGCCTACATTTGGCCTCGCAGTTGAGATGCTAGAACATCCACGTACCATACTGGAGTGCCTGGCTTTGACACCTGCCTCTGGCTCCTGATTCGTTTCCTGTTAATGCAGACGCTGGGCAGCAACAGTGATACATCGAGCAGCTAGGCTCCTGCTTACTCACATCAGAGAACTGGACAGCATTTCAAGTCCCGGTTCTGGCTCTGGCCCTGGCCCAACCCTGACCATTGTGGGTATTTGAGGAGTGAAGCAGTGGATGGGAGCTCTGTTCCTCTGCCTTTAAATGAATAAATTTTTAAAAATATCTTAAAAAAAAAAAGAAAAGTGGGAAGGCGTTGTAGTGAGCAGGTTAAGCTGCCATGCGGGAGGCCTGCATCCCATGCTGGAGTGGCTGGGACTGGGTGCCACCTCTGCTTCCAATCCAGCTTCCTGTTAACGCACACTCCCAGCGAGGCAGTGCATGACGGCTCAAGTACTTGAGTCCCTGCCATCTACGTGGACGACCTGAATGGAGATCTTGCCTTTGGTCTGGCCCAATCCTGGCTGCTGCAGGTATATTTGGGGAGTAAACCAGTGGATGGAAGATCTCTTTCTGTCATTTTACCTTTCAAATAAATAAACTGAAGAAGAGAGAGAGAAATGAGGAGGGGCTGGCAGACACAAAAACAGAAACCACACCTTAGGTTTTGAACACACTGCAGGAACATCCAACCCCAAAAAGGAAACAGGGAAATAAAGTTATTTAAAATAACAAACACAAACATTCTAGATGTTTTTTAAAATACTATGCTTTGCAAAAGTAGGTACTTTTCAAATGTCTAACTAGTTAAATGTGTAGTTTTAAAAGGAAGGTTCAGTCATATCCACATAAAGTATGAGTTATGCAGGTGTAACAGGAAGTAGTAGTGGGAAGAAAACATTGCAAAGTAGACACCAGGCACTGATCCCAGGTTAGGGATTTGACATCAAAGATTGCAAATATCTGCCAATTAGGGGACCGGCAGGCAATGTAAATGTATGTGGAGTCAAATGTGAGCCACAGCCAGCAGAGGGGACAGTGCAGGGGACAGGAGAGTGCACGGACCACCCAGAGTGGCAATGCCTCTCAGTTGCACGCGGCTGCTGCCAAATCTGATTTCTCAAGAGAAACTGGAACTCTGGCTTTTCAAGGGAAATTTCACAACTGAAAACACCCAGTGGTCAACTTTATTTTGAAAGCTGACAAAGGGAACAAACCAACCATTTATTCTGCCTTTTCTATACACAACACACCACCAGGTAATCTAAATGAGGGTAAGTGTTTCATTTTAGGAACATTCCAGCTAATAAGTGAAAAAAGGAATGATATAATTAGAACACCATACTGCCATCCAAGATGAATCACTGTGTCCAGGCCCTGAACAGCACGGTCTACACCCAGGGTGGGGAAGCTTTTTTTCTGCCAAGGGCCATTTGAATATTTATAACTTCATTCATGGGCCACACAGCATTATCAACTTAAAAATTAGCCTGCTGCGACTGCTGCCCGAGATATAGCATCCCATATGGGTGCCAGTTTGTGTCCTGGCTACTCTGCTTCCAATTCAGCTCCCTCCTAATGGCCTGGTAACAGCAGAAGATGGTCCAAGTGGTTGCATCCCTGCCACCCACGTAGGAGATCCAGATGAAGCTCCAGGCTTCAGCCTGCCCAGCCCTGGCCATTGCAACCATCAGGGGAATGAACCAGAGGATGGGAGATCTCTTCTGCTCTCTCTCTACCTCTCTGTAAATCTTTCAAATAAACAAATCCTTAAAAACAAAATAAAACAAAAGTTAACGTGGGCTGGCACAGTGGTATAGGAGGTTAAGCTTCTGCCTGCAGTGCCAGCATCCCATGCGGGTGCTGGTTTGAGACCTGGTTGCTCCACTTCAGATCCAGCTACCTGCTAATGCACTTGGGAAGGCAGTGAAAGATGACCCAAGTACTTGGGCCCCTGCATTCACGTTGGAGACCTGAAAGAAGCTCCTGGCTTCAGCCTGGCCCAGCCCGTTGTGGCCATTTGGTGAGCAAACCAATGGATTAAAGATTTTCTCTCTCTGTATCTCTGCCATTCAAATAATAAATAAATCTTAAAATAAAAAAGTTGCAGTTGCCTTGGCAGGGCCAGACATTCCCCATCCCTGGTCTACAAGCACCACAGAGACGGCAGACATCACACACACCTAATGAAGAACACAGCACCACCTGTGAAGTAGTCGGCTCAATACATTAAACCAGAATCTGATTAAGTGGCCCCAAGTAACAAAAGAAACAGGACGGAGGAAGATGGCAAATACAAAAATTTCCAAAATGAAGGATAATACTCCCAGTATAAAGAACCCAGTTTCTGGGCAGTGAAGTGGCATAGTGGGTAAAGCCGCTACGTGCACTGCCGGCATCCTATATGGGCACCGGTTTGAGTCCCGGCTGCTCCACTTCCAATCCAGCTCTCTGCTATGGCCTGGGAAAGCAGTGGAAGATGGCCCAAGTCCTTGGGCCCCTGCACCCGCGTGGGAGACCAGGAAGAAGCTCCTGGCTTCAGATCGGTGCAGCTCTGGCCATTGTAGCCATCTGGGGAGTGAACCAGTGGATGGAAGACCTCTCTCTCTCTCTGCCTCTCCTCTCTTTCTAACTCTGACTTTCAAGTAAATAAATAAATCTTTAAAAAAAAAAAAAAGGAACCCAGTTTCTTCCATAAAACTGCAAAAAAAAAAAAAAAAAACACAAAAACAAAAACAGAAAAAGGGGTGGAGCGGAAAGAGAAGGGGAACCTATAAATTAAGAGACAAAACTGCTACATTTGAGAGGTTGGTGTTGTGGTGGAGCAGTTAAGCCACCACCTGCAACACCAGCATCCCATGTGGGCGCCGGTTTGAGTCCCAGCTACTCCACTTCTGATCCAGCTCCCTGCTAATGAATGCCTGGGAAAGCAGGGGAAGATAGTTCAAGTGCTTGGGCCCCTGAACCCACATGGGAGACCTGGAAGACAGTCCAGGCTCCTGGCTTTGGCATGGCCCAGCCCCAGCTGTTGGGCCCAGTTGGCAGGTGAACAAGTGGCTTGAAGACCTTTCTCCCCCTTTCTGTCTCTCCTCCTCTCTCTGGATCTCTGCCTTTCAAGTAAATTAAAAAATAAATCTTTTTTATTATTATTTTTTTTATTTTTTGATAGGCAGAGTGGACAGTGAGAGAGAGAGACAGAGAGAAAGGTCTCCCTTTTACCGTTGGTTCACCCTCCAATGGCCGCCGCGGCCGGCGCACCGCGCTGATCCGATGGCAGGAGCCAGGAGCCAGGTGCTTTTCCTGGTCTCCCATGGGGTGCAGGGCCCAAGCACCTGGGCCATCCTCCACTGCACTCCCTGGCCACAGCAGAGAGCTGGCCTGGAAGAGGGGCAACTGGGACAGAATCCGGGCCCCAACCGGGACTAGAACCCGGTGTGCCGGCGCCGCTAGGCGGAGGATTAGCCTAGTGAGCCGTGGCGCCGGCCTTAAAAAATAAATCTTAAAAAAAAACTACACTTGAGACACAAATGGAAATTTGAACACTGCTATTAAAAACTGTTATTACTTTGTTTTAATATTTACCTTTTAGATACACCCATTGAAATATTTATAAATAAAGTGTTTTGACACTTGGAGAATGTATTTTTTAAAGATTTATTTATTTATTTGAAAGGCAGAGCTGGCGAGGCAGAGAAAGAGAGAGAGGTCTTCCAACCACTGGTTCACTCCCCAAGTGGCCGCAATGGCCAGAGCTGGGCCGATCCGAAGCCAGGAGCTTCCTCTGGGTCTCCCATGTGGGTGCAGGGGCCCGGAACTTGGGCCATTTACTGCTTTCCCAGTCCATAGCAGAGAGCTGGATCGGAAGTAGAGCAACCGGGACTCAAACCAGCGCCCCTATGGGACGCCAGCACTGGAAGTGGCGGCTTTACCCGCTATACCACAGCACTGGCCCCTGGGGAATGCATTTTAATTCTCTGAGAAGGGAGAGTGGATGGCAGGAACGGCACCAGCTGGTGGTTGTTGGAGTGGCGAGTGGGTACAATGGGGTTTATTATACCATCCTGCTTATGTATTTAAAACTCTTCATAATAAAAAGTTAGGGTGTGTGGGGTGTGTCTGTAGGCTAAATGCCACTGGCTAAGTACTGCTGCTTGGCAGCCTGATTTACGCACATTTTTTACCTCATAAAAGCGGCAATAGCCAATGCTGCTGTTTCCAGCTGTGGAAAAGGTTGAGACTGTTCTGATCTGACAGGAGTCCTGGAGTCCCAGCTCCACCCGTGCCCTTCACTCCACAAGGCCTTCTCTCCCCAGCTCCAACCACGCGTGTACCTTATCGGTCAGCTCAGGCGTCAATTTTCTCCAAAACTTCCCAAACAATCATTTACACTGAAAGAAGCCGGAGTTGGGGAAAGGAAGAGGTTTTAGAAAGATAACAGAGAGGCAGGCGCCACGGCTCACTAGGCTAATCCTCCGCCTGCGGCGCCGGCACCCCGGATTCTGTCCAGGTTGCTCCTCTTCCAGGCCAGCTCTCTGCTGTGGCCCGGGAGTGCAGTGGAGGATGGCCCAAGTGCTTGGGCCCTGCACCCGCATGGGAGACCAGGAGGAAGCACCTGGCTCCTGGCTTCAGATCGGCGCAGCACCAGCCATGGCGGCCGTTAGGGGAGTGAACCAACAGAAGGAAGACCTTTCTGTCTCTCCATCACTGTCTATAACTCTCTCTCTCTCTCCCTCTAACTCTGCCTGGCAAAAAATAAAAAAAGGAAGAAAGATAAGGAGATAATAATTACTGAGCACCTACTATATGCCAGGCTGTCACGCAGGTCCTTGCAGATGGTTTATACACATATGTAACACTCGTCGTCCAGGATCCTTGTGAATATTTAGACTACATGGTGGGCAAGGACCTTATCGGTCTGGCTCACTGCCTTATCTCCCATGTTAAGTGCTCGTGAAATGCTGAATAAGTAAAGTAAGTATTATTCCCACTTTTCAGGTGAAACCCTGAGGCTCAGAAGTTACATAGCTTGCTGACCATGAGGCCCTCATCTCAGCACTGGGATGGGCTGTCCATTGCACAACTATGGGAATCATTAACTTCAATATGAGCTGAGAAAAAAAAAAATTGGCACATTTGAGCTATTCTGCTCATGTTTGGTCGCTGGCAGCAAAAATCTGCAGAGTCTGGGAATTAAGCGTCCCCAGGCTGCAGGTTACCTCATAACTGAGGGTGGCAGCAACTGGAGAGAGTTGTCAATGCCACTGAGGACAAGGGGCTGGGTGCTGGTGAATTCCAAGGAAGGATCAGGTCAGGCTATGGAGAGAAAAGGGAAAGCGGTCCTTGCTGACCTAGCGCTCAGGGGCAGAAAGCTAAGTCACAGGAACGATGGAGTCTTCCAGACCTCCTAATCACCCACATCACCTGTGTCATTCATTCATTCCCAGTGACCCCAACACGTGCCAATAACACTCTGGGTGCCACAGTATCTCAGGTCTGAGTATGCGGCCTTCTTAAACCTGGCGAATGCTAGGAAGAAAAAGGTGGGCACAAGCCAGTCTCCAGTTCCCCGTTCGCTTGGGAACGTGGTCTTCCAGGAACTTCCATGAACTTCCACACCCTGGAAGAAATAAATCCCAACCCTGATCTATGGCCCTGTTATGTTCCACATCTGGAGGGGGGCCAGAGGCCAAACACAGCAGCCCCGCAGCTCCCTAGGGCAGGAGGCAACCTCAGCCTCCACTCCTCTGGAGGCCTAGGCTCCACGAAAGCAATCTCACCACCTTGGGTCAGCACCTGACCTCTCGGGCCTATTTTCTTGCCTGCTGATGAAGGAAATTTAAATTCGATTTCCCTTTCCATCTAAAAAGTCGACTGAGCCACCTGAGCTGCCGACCCCTCAGCGACCTCAGACCCCACCGGAAGCAGGGACCCTGCGAGCATTTCTAGTCTTTAATGTGTGCTCTACTCAAAGGACTCGGGGCCCTGAGCAGGCTCCCCAGTTCTACACACCCATCCCCAGCTTTCAGAAGAACGCGGAGGACCCTGGGATTTCTTCCATGGCTCCCACAGGTCACACCCCACTTCTCTTGGCAGTCCCCCCTGATCAGCACGGGTCAGCGCCCACTCTGCTCCCACGTGTTGCAGGTGCTCCTCCACCCCCAGCCATCAATCATTATTTAAAAAAAAAAAAAAAAAGTCTTAACCCTAGCGCCTGGAAGGTAACCTTGACTCTGGGCAATGCGCTCCCACTCGCAGGAAATCTGGGCTTTAACGCTTCTTGCCTCCGTTCAGCCTGGAACCCAGAAGGCTCACCCTACCGCTCAAATCTTTGTCTGTAACCTCTTAAAGAGATGAGCCCCTCGACCCTCTCCCTCGCCCCCAACGCTACACCTCAAGCCCGTGTCCCTCAAACACTCCAATATTACCGCAAACTGCCCCGACCTCCAATCTGGACCCTCCCGTACACGCCTCACCAGAACCTGAGACCCTGGCCGGGCGCCCCAAGGCCTCGCTCCCGCGCGGGAAGAGGGCTTCCGGACCCCCGGACGCCCTGACCTTGGAGTTCCGCGGGCTCTGCCGACAAGCCCAGTCCTGCTGCTCACCTGGGTACCTTTGCCAGCCCCGGGCGGCCCCAGCAGCACGGCCCGGATGCCTTTAGGGTGCTCGGGTTCGCCTGCTGGCACGCTGGGAGCCATGTCTGCCGAAGTCTCTCACTGCCACAAGCCCGCACTCTTCACAGCTCCAGAGCTGCCAGGCCAGCGCGCCACGCACGCCACGCACGCCCCGCCCTCCGCTCACACTGGTCGGCCGCCGTGTCTGTCAGCTCACCCTGCCCGCCCCTAAGCGCGACGGACATTTCCTCTTACCAACCGTGTGGCGCTACTGAGGAAGATTACTTCTGATTGGGCAAAATCGGTGCGGGAGTTAGGAAGGGGTGGGGTGCTCGTGGCCCTCGCGGCGGGTTGTGAGGAGTGGGCGGGAAAAAGTGAAGACCAGAGGCGGTGCCGGCAGTTCTAGTTAGGTATTTGGCAGTTAATGACACCAACAATTCCATTAAGGCCTGTGAAATTGCCCGTAGAAGTGTAAGTGGCTGAAATCGCTCTTAGAAGACAAACTGGCAATATATATCAAATACACTTTGGCCCAGCAATTCCACTCCAGACAGAATCAAGGATCTGCGTAAAGATTTTTGTAACAAAGATGTTAATTGTAGCGCTAACAGCCAAAAATCCCGAGATAAATACCAAGAAACCAAAAATAAATGTTCAACTTTTTTTTTTTAAATTTATTTGTTTGAGAGGTTGAGTTACAGACAGCGAGAGGGAGAGACAGAGAGAGAGGTCTTCCATCTGCTGGTTAACTCCCCAGATGGCAGCAACGGCTGGAGCTGAGCCAATCCGAAGCCAGGAGCAAGGAGCTTCTTCTGGGTCTCCCACGCGGGTGCAGGCGTCCAAGCACTTGGTCCGTCTACTGCTTTCCCAGGCCATAGCAGAGAGCTGAATCAGCAGCCAGGACTAGAACTGGCACCCATATGGGATGCTGGTGCCACAGGTGGAGGATTAACCTACTGCACCACAGCCTTGGCCCCAATGTCCAACCTTAAGATACTGGTTAACAAATTGCAACAAATTTACATACCGGAATCCCGCCTCCTTCCATGTATTAAACAATCACATGGGAAAATGCTCACCATGTAGGATACAAAATTGCAGTTACAATAAAACCCCAATTTTGTTTAATTGTAACAAGTGGAGACCTCTGTAGTGGGATCGGAGGAGCTTCTCTCCCTTTGTATATATTTGTGTTTTTGAAAAGTCCCATAGTGAATTCTATAGTACAGAGATATTACCTTTTTTTAAAAAAAGATTTATGTATTTATTTGAGAATCAGAGTTATACAGACAGATGAAGAGACACAGAGAGAAAGATCTTTCACCCATTGATTCATGACCCAAATGGCTGCAATGGCTGCAGCTGGGCCAGGCCAAAGCCAGGAGTCAGGAGCTTCTTCTCGGTCTCCCATGTGGGTGTGGGAGCCCAAGCACTTGGACCATCTTCCTCTGCTTTCCCAGGTGCAGTAACAGGGAGCTGGACCCAAAGTAGAGCAGCCGAGTCTCAAACTGGTGCCCATAGGGGATACTGGTGTCGCAGAGGTAGCTTTACTGGCTACACCATAGCACTGGCCCTGATATTACCTTTTGAATAGGAAAAATGGCAACTTCTTTTCTTAAAGATTTTACTTATTTATTTGAGAGGTAGAGTTACAGAGAGAGGGGGAGAGAGAAAAAGAGAGAGGTCTTCCATCCATTGGTTTACTCCCCAAATGGCAGCACTGGCTGAAGCTGGGCAGATCTGGAGCCAGGAGCTTCTTCCAGGTCTCCCACGCGGGTGCCAGGGCCCAAGGACTTGGCCATCTTCTGCTGCTTTCCCAGGCCACAGCAGAGAGCTGGATCAGAAAAGGAGCCCATATGGGATGCAGGCAGAGACTTAGCCCATTATGCCACAGCACCAGCCTCAAATTGGCAACTGTTTTAAGTCAGGAAAAGGTAATCTTTCTCCAAAGAGTGGAGCCTGTCTTGGGCAACGAGTACTTTGTGTGCTTTTTGGTGAGTCCGAATGTCATCCAGCCTACGGGCGCCTTGGTCTTTGGGTTCAGGGTATGATTAGGAAACCATTGTGCTTCTCCACAGGCTTAGTGCAACTCTTTCTCTAAACTGCGGTGATCAATGCTTCTACCCCTTCAGTGTGGTCTCTTCTTCCTCCCAGGAGAAATGAGCATTCAATTCTCATCTCCACACTGAGCTTTTACAGGTGCCTGCTTGACCTTGGTAGGTCCTGCCAGTAACCTTGAAGGAAGCAGGGATTGCATGCCCACTTTTCAGAAAGGAAGCTGCAGTCTACGAGATACGCAGTGATAAGCCCAAAGTCACAATTAAGACCAGGAGTGACAACTGGTGCCCAAAGAGCACAGGGTTTGTGGGGTGGGGGTGAAGGGACAAGCATGTTTTCTCTGGTGGAAGCTTCTATGTGGCAGGAATTCACTTGGCTCCAATAAAACAGGAGTTTATGAAGGTTTGCTGTGTGCATGGCACAGGCAAGGGGAGTGGGAGCAGCCTTCCCCTTCTATTTTCTGTGGTGATTCTGACCAGACATGGTCTCCCCCAGGAAGGAAAGCAGCCAAGACTTTGTGCACACGAAAGTACACAAAATGTAACATTTAGCCATTCACTTAAAAAAAAAGATTTTGAACCTACAATATTTTTACTAACGACCCCAAGAAGGAGACTGACATCCCAGGGAAACAAGAAAATGGCTCATTCATTTATTCACTCAAGCATTAATTTAAAAAATATTTAAAAGACTTAATTATTTGAAAGGCAGAGAGAGAGAGAGAGAGAGAGAGAGAGAGAGAGAGATCTTCTATCTTCTAAATCACTCTTCAAATGGCCTCGGCCAGGTGCGGACCATGCTGAAGCCAGAATCCAGGAAACTCATCCTGGAATCCCACACGGGTTGCAGAGGCCCAAGTACTTGGGCCATCTTCCACTGCCTTCCCAGATGCATTAGCAGGAAGCTGGATTGGAAGCAGAGCAGCCAGGACTCAAATCGGCGCTCTGATATGGGATGTGATGCCACAAGCGATGGCTTAACCTGCTGCACCACAACACCAGCCCTGAATTTAAACTTTGTTTAAATATTTATTATTTATTTTTATCTTGGGGGTGGGGGGAGAGGGGGAGAGAGAGAGAGAGAGAGAGAGAGAGAGAGAGAGGAACTCCCATCCACTGGTAACTCCCTAGTGCCAGGGAGTTGAGAACTCAGTCTGGGTCTCCCACGTGGCTGGCAGAGACCTAACTGCTTGATTGCTGCCTGGGGGGAGCAGAGGAGGACACGGCCCAAGTTGAGGGATGATGCTGCAAAAGGCAAGGAAGCAGAGTCGCCCCCAGAGCCTCTGGAAGGAATGTGGCCCTGCCGACATCTTGCCTGTAGCCCCCTAAGACTCATTTTTGACCTCTGACCTTCAAAAGCATGAGATGAATTTGTGTTTTTCTGAGCCACCAGATATAGGGTAACTTTTAAACAGCAGCAATAGAAAACTAGTACCTGTTATGTGAGTGCAAGGGATAGAAACAGACTCTGGCTACATTAAACAAAAATCAGTTCCCTTGGGCGGTTACAGTTGTACAGCCATGGGCTCAGAAATGCAAGGAGTGAGCACTGCTGGGTAATCTGGAGACCAGGACTAAGTGAGAGGAGCTGCTCACCTCCACCCCAGCCTTCTGCGTGTGCACCGCCTTGAGTGGCCCTCTTTCTGCTTGCATGCATTCCCCATTGCTCCCTGGAGGAGTAGGCAGGTAGGGTCTGACTGGTGAGCGGAGGGAGGAGGAACGGAGCACAGCTTAGCCCTTCCCTTTTCTTTTCCCCTCAGATCTGTCTGCCACCTGGACTCATTCCCCATCCCTCTCCTTCGTGCTCCAAGCTTCCCAGGGTCTGGCTGTCTGGGGAGGACTATGGTTTTCTAGCACCGGCCGGGACCAGGAGTAGAAGTTTGGTTTCGGGGACCAGCCTGAGTCTGCCCACTTATCCATGAATAAAGATACGTCTCACACAGCTGTGTCAGCCAGAAAGGCGATGGGTTCCTCTTCCTCTGCCTTCCTGCAGTGGTCTCGCTTCACTTAATTCTAAACTGGGGTGAGGCCACACCAGAATCCAACAATTTCTTATGAATGACTCAGTCCCTGCCATTGTCTATATCTTATTTCACTCAAGATTCAAATCTCTGGCTCACCGTGGGTCTCACATTCAAGCCATGGGCAAAGGGGGAGAAGATCTTGATTGACGGCTCCCTCAGGAATGCAAGGAATGGAAGTCATTTCCTCAAAGCAAATGGTGGCTGTTTCCAAAGTAAGAGGGAAGATCTATGGGGGAGGCAGAAGCAGCAGATGTGTCCTCCACAGGGAGTGACTGCATAGGTCCAAGAGAAAGACAACCAGGGCCCAGACTATGGAGGTGGAATGAATGGGACTTGACACCAGGCCAGATGGGGATAGCAATGTCCCAGTATTGGGACCCCATGGCTGGGGGGATGATGGTGCCATTAATAGACATCACCTTCATGTGTTAATTGATTCGTTCGACATACATTTAATGAGCATTTACTGTGTGCCCACTACTGTGCCTGGTGCTAAGGACCCAGGCATGAATGAGAAGGGCCAGGTCTCTATCCTCATACAACCTGCAGTCATGCAGGGGAAAGAAACAAAAATGGTGTTGATGGCAGCTTGCTGTAGTGAGAACACAAAGGCAGGAGGCACCTCGCTCAGGTTTGAAGGGAAATGAGGTCAAGATGAGATGAACCTCTAAGAATGAGCAGGATTTGCCAGAGAAGAAAGCTTTTCCAGTTAAAGGGAACAGCGTGTGCGAAGGCTTGAGACCATGGAAACAAGAGAAATTCTGATTCCCAGCAGGAGGAGCATCCCTTGGGCATTGTGAAAATCCTCTACTGCGAGGGACTCGGGGCAAACAGAGATGTCGTTCACCTTGCAGAGTTGAAAGGGCAAGGGCTGGCGTTGTGGCGTGGTGGTGCCAGCATCCCATACCAGAGCACCAGTTCATTCCTGGTTATCCCACTTCCAATCCAGCTCCCTGGGAAAGCAGCAGAAGATGGCCCAAGTGTCTGAGCCCCTGCCACACATGCGGGAGCCCTGAATTCATTTCCAGGCTTCCAGCTTCAGCCTGGCCCAGCCCTGGCCATTGTGGCCATTTGGAGAATGAATTAGCAAATGGAAGCTCTCTCACCACCCCCAGCTCCCCATAACTCTGTTTTTCAAATAAATAAATAAATCTTAAAAAAGGAGAAGCTGGAAGGGCAGCATTGTACCTGCCTTCCCAGCCACAAGGGAATGAGTGCATGACCAGGCTTGGCCAGGGCCTGTCCCTAACCAGGACTTTGACCCCTGGGGCAGAAGGGATGGGGGGCAGATCTCCTTCTTGGTGGGGAGGTGAGAGTCCAGTAGCAGTGGGTGGCCACTGGCCGTCGTGGCTGTCCAGCCGTGTTTTGCCTGTGCCATGTCTTTGGCTATGTACTTAGCCTAATTGTTTTTGGTTCCTACTCATGTTTGGGATTCTTGACAACCTGACTTTCTCCAAGAAATCCCTTCACTGCTGGGGTTAGCCCCCGAGAACCCAGACTGGTGCAGAGCCAGGAGAGGGTCACTGTACCCAGAGCTCCAACTCAACAGGGAAAGGGAAGAAATAGAGGAGTGGAGGCCGAGTCCTACCTTACCCGGATTTCATGTTTGAGCCGAGTCCAGGTACAAGCCCCACAGCTCAGGGAAGTGCACCACGCTGGGGACCTGCTCTGTTCCTCTCGCTGGGATCTGGGCCAGGTGGTGGGTTGAGAAGGCTTTGCTTCCCAGGAGACAAGAGAGATGCCTGGGAGGAAAAGTCTCCCTGCCTGCCTGCCTTTGGATGCAACGCTCAGAGTAACTGACATCTTGGGACCACAAGGGGAGAGCTGAGAGCTGAGAGAGAAGCTGATCCACAGTCTGAAAGCACTGAGCTGTGGAGTTCAACAACCCGCATGTCACCTTCCCCCAGACTCCTCGTCATGGGGGATGATCTCCTAAGGCTCAAAGCACATTTATTGGAGTATTCCAGTCCCTGTCAAAAGCACCTTCTATGGCACTGCAAGTCGCTTCACCCCTCTGGGTCTCAATTTCCCTTTGCAAAATCAGCAAGCTGCCAGCTAGCTCCCTCCCAGGATCATGGCGAGCATCAAATCTGACAGCGTTTATGTCGAGGGTTTTGCACCGTGTATCTCTCACGGCAAGCGCTCGGTAACTTACCTATGTGAACTGTGACCACCTGCGTTAAAACCATGGCATGTATGAGTTTGTCTTGGAGAGAGTAGAGTGAAAAGGAGAATGAAGACTAAAAATCTGAGGAGGTGGCTGGCGCCGCGGCTTAATAGGCTAATCCTCCACCTAGCGGCGCTGGCACACCGGGTTCTAGTCCCGGTCGGGGCGCCGGATTCTGTCCCGGTTGCCCCTCTTCCAGGCCAGCTCTCTGCTGTGGCCCGGGAAGGCAGTGGAGGATGGCCCAAGTGCTTGGGCCCTGCACCCCATGGGAGACCAGGAGAAGCACCTGGCTCCTGCCTTCGGATCAGCACAGTGCGCCGGCTGCAGCGCACTGGCCGTGGCGGCCATTGTGGGGTGAACCAATGGAAAAGGAAGACCTTTCTCTCTGTCTCTCTCTCTCTCACTATCCACCCTGCCTGTCAAAAAAAAAAAAAAAAAAAATCTGAGGAGCTGACACTTGAGAGGAAAGAAGTGGCCCACATAGGAGTCAGGGATGATTCGGGAGTTTGGGGGGAAACCTGAAATTCCATCCTGTCCACATCCTTCCCATCTGGAGAATTCCTACTAATCCATGTAAGCCCAGGTTAGATAGCCCCTTCATGAAACCTTTGTGGGAGACTGGTCCACAGCCTCACGCGCCGAAAGGTTTGCCCTTTCTCCCCTTGCATTTGTCATGATTTATTATGATTTCCTGCTTCTATATCTGTCCTTGTCCTAGACCATGATAGAATTCAGAACCCAGCGGTGCCCTGACCGTATTTCCTGCTGCTAGCCTGGGGCCTGGCAGCCAGTGGCAATAATGGGAGCTATCTTTGGATGATTAATTAACTTGTACCAGGCACTATACTGACTGCTTTATGTATTTTAAATCATTTAATCCCCATGACAACTTGATGAGGTAGGTGCTATTATTAGCCTCGTTTGACAGATGAAGAACTTTAAAAGCAGAGGCTGGGGTGGGTGTTGCGATACAGCTGATTAAACTGTCACTTAGGACTCCTGCATCCCGTATCAGAGTGCTGGCTGGAGTCCTGGCACCTCCGGCTTCTGCTCCAGCTTCCTGTTAATGCATCCTGGGAGGCAGCAGATGATGGCTCAAGTGCTTGGGCCCTGCCACCCGCTGTGGGAAACCGGGACAGAGTTCTTGGCTCCTGGCTTTGGCCTGGCCTGAAGGTATCTGGAGAGTGAACCAGAAGATGATGGAGGATATTTCTCTCTATCTCTGTCTCTATCTCTATCTCTATCTCTATCTCTATCTCTATCTCTATCTCTATCTCTATCTCTCTCTGCTTTTCAAGTAGATGAAAACAAATAAACATTTAAAAACAACAGAGAGGTTAAGTAACTTGCTCAGTACGGCTACAGACTCAGGGGATCTGCCTGCCTAGCCTGCTAACCACTCTGCCGTTGTTGTCTTTTATATGTCATGGGTGCTGATAAATGTTTGCTGATTGAAATGGTGAAGGATTCGTTACCAAAAACAGTAAGAGTTTCAGGGAGTGTATTCGTCAGTTTCAACTAAGTTTGCAGCAGTGACAGCCTCTGAATCTCAGCTTACGGAAAGGGTTGCCTTGAGCTGCAGTTCAGCCAGGGCTCTGTTGCAAGCTGAAGGAGCGGCTCCTATCTGGAATAGCGCTGCCTTTAGGGGAGAGGGAAAACATACACTGGTGTACTGGAGTCCCCTTGCGTTAGAGACAGCTGACAGTGTACATCTCTTCCTAACCCTGGTGGCCTGAAACCAGTCGTGATGGGAGGATTCCTGCTATGGAAACCAGCAGATGTTTCCTCCCCCCGGAGAGCTGGTTGTTGAACACCAGCACAGCACTGCTAAAGGACAGGATTGGCACGGGTCATGGAAGTGCCCCAGGTCACATGTACTTATATTTTACTTGTCAAAAAAAGCTCCTGGCCAACTGGTAGTCAAGGGAGCCAGGAATCCCCTTCTCCCACTGGGGGGGGGGGGGGACTTCGTAGGGGAAGCAATGAATATTCATGAACAAGGACATAGCCTGCCTTCCTTGGAGGAGTCAAGGGCAGTGACTGAGAAAGGATTCTGAGACCTGGCCTCTGGCGTTTGTCTGTGACCTTTGACAGGGAAGCAGTCACAGGGCTTCCGTTTTGCTCCCACCATGTGACAATCCAGGTTTCCTATCACTTGATAAAATAAGCCACCATTTGTTGAGTAAGGACTGGTCCCAGGCCCTGGGTTCTGTTCTCCACATACAATTCCATTGCATCACCACACTACTTCTGCTATATCAGAAATATCTTATCTCTGTTTTACGCAAGAAAAACCCGAGGCTCAGCAGGGGTAATTGGCTTGCTTGAAGTCACACATACCATGTTCTTTTTTGGAGGACTGTACTGCTTTCCAGAAATATTTGATGTCCCTCTCTATGGGAGGATTTTATGTATCTGCTTTGTTGAACTTCTCTGAGGGCATGTGACTTGCTCTGAGCAATAAAATGTTGGCAGAAGTGACACGCATGTCACCTCAAGGCTGGAGTTTTGAGAGCCAAGGCAGGATTCATTTGTTCTCTTCTCCCTGCCTCTGCATTCCTAGAAAACCATGTTGAGGGGCCAGCGCTATGGTGCTGCGGGTTAAAAGCCCTGGCTTGCAGCACCAGCATCCCATATGGGTGCTGATTTGAGTCCTGGCTGCTCCACTTCCGATCCAGCTCTCTGCTGTGGCCTGGGAAAGCCATGAAGATGGCCCAAGTGCTTGGGTCCCTGCACCAGGAAGACCCAGAAGAAGCTCCTGGCTCCTGGCTTTCGATCAGCACAACTCCGGCTGTTGTGGCCACTTGGGGAGTGAACCAGCGGAAGGGAGACCTTTCTCTCTGCCTCTCCCTCTTGCTGTCTGTAACTCTGCCTCTCAAATAAATAAATAAAATCTTAAAAACAAAACAAAACTGTGTTGAGATGGAAACTCTTTCCACCTAGGTCCTTGAGAAACTACCTTGAACAAAGCAAATGAATTGATTCTGATGAGCAGATAGTACGAGCAAGGATTTTGTTGTTTGCAACTACTAAGACTTTCCCGGTTGTTTCTTACTGCGGCACAGTCTAATGATATAACCCACGCTGGGGTGGGGATAACTTTTTAGAGTTCATAATCCCAGAACTGAAGGCAGCAAAAAAGAAAGGGGAAGAAAGAAGCATTCATTGGGCAATTGCCAGTGGTTTGGTGTAGCCAAAGCATGGAGTGTAAACAGAAGAGGAGCGGGAGACCATGTGAGAGACTAGGCTGACAGGGGCTACGTCTTGAAGGGCCCTGGGTGCTGGATCTAGGAGTTTGGACTTAACCTGACAACAACCCATTGGAAGGGTTTTGAGTTGTGTACTAATCATTTAGGAAGCAGGTTCAGCTAGTATAGATCAGCTATTATAACAGAAACTCTAAAATAACAATGGCCTATACAAGATAAAAGTTTAGCTCTCATGTATGTAAAACCTTGGTGACAAGAGAGAGGGGGTGGTTTGCCCTACTATCAGGGACCCTGGCTCCTCCTGGATGAGCGCTCTGACTTCTTCAACAGGCGGCTTCCTTGTTGTGGTTCAGGAGAGCAGCTCCAATTCTTATCATCACTTGTGTGCTGCAGCCAGAAGGGAGGAGGGGTAAAAGCACAACCTGGAACTGCATGCGTGACTTTCATTCACATTGCACTTGCTGGAGCTGAGTCACACAGCGCAGACAGCAGTTGGGGTGCGGGGAAATGTCGTTTTTATTCCGGACAGGCCTGAGCTCAGCCAGGAGGCAGGATAGATAGATGCTGGAGGACAAGCTTCTCCAACAGGGAGGGACAATCCCACTTGCCTTTTGGAAAGCTCTCTCTGGAGAAAGCTGGAGAATGGGCCAGATGATCGGGGTCACAGCCGAGGGAAAGACCAAAATAAGACACTGAGGTCCAGGCAGAGCCATGTGGGACGAGAAGTGGCAGAAGGATTGGGAGATATTTGGAGTTAAGTGGCCAGTACGTGGCTGCCTCCTAGGTGCACATTGGCAGAAGCTGGGTCAGAATCGGGGTGGCGGGCTAGCATTGCGGTGCAGTGAGATAAGGTCTGGGACTCCAGCCTTCCATACGAGCGCTGGTTCAAGTCCTGGCTGCTCCGCTTTGATCCAGTTCCCTGCTAATGCATCTGGGAAACCAGTGGGAAATGAACCCAATTACTTGGACCCTAGCAACTTACATGGGAGACCTGGACAGAATTCCTGGCTCCTGGCTTTGGACTGGCCCAGCCAAATGGCCGTTGCAGACATCTGGGGAGTGAGCCAGCAAACGGAGTAGCTCTCTCTCTGTCTCTCCGTCTCTCTCTCTGTAACTCTGCCTTTGCAATGAATAAAATATATCTTAAAAAAAAAATAAGTGTAGTATCTGACACATGAACCGGGTGCTCCAGTATGGGATGCAGGCATACCAGGCACCAACTTAATTGCTGATAATTAACTGTTCTCTTCCTTCCTTCATTTTTTAAAAAGATTTATTTATTTATTTGAAATACAGAGGGAGAGGGAGAGACAGAGACAGAGACAGAGATACCCTCCTTCTTCTGGTTCACTCCCTAAATGGCTACAATGGCCTGGGCTGGGCCAGGCCCAGGAACCTGGAACTCCATCTGGGTCTCCCATGTAGGTGGCGGGGTGGGGGGGGGGAGTTCTTGGGCCACTCTCTGCTGCTTTCCCAGGCACAATAGCAGGGAGTTGGATCAAAAGTGGGGCAGCTGGGACTCAAACTGGAACCCACATGGGATGCTAGCTTTGCAGGAAGTGACTTAACCTGATGCACTACAATGTTGGCCCTGGTTGTACTTCTTATAACCATACTTCTCATAGTCTGAAACTGTACATGTACTTGTGTGATGAGCTGTTTAATGTCTCCCTCCCCAGACTCTGGGAGCCTGTGCCTAGCACAATGCCTGGCATACAGTAAATGCTCATGAATGAATGAATGAATGAATGAGATGAAGGAGGAGGAGCTGATGGCAATGACAACTCCTTGATCTAATTTGACTGAGGAGTATCAAACTTTTCAACTAAGCATTGATCAGTTATTCTTTTAAAAATAATTTCTGGGACCAGTGTTGTGGTATAGCATGTTAAACCACTGTTTATTGGCATCCCATGGTGCCACGGCTCACTAGGCTAATCCTCCACCTGTGGCGCCGGCACTCCAGGTTCTAGTCCTAGTTGGGGCGCCGGATTCTGTCCCGGTTGCTCCTCTTCCAGTCCAGCTCTCTGCTGTGGCCCGGGAAGGCAGTGGAGGATGGCCCAAGTGCTTGGACCCTGCACCCGCATGGGAGACCAGGGGGAAGCACCTGGCTCCTGGCTTCAGATCAGCGCAGGGCACTGGCCATGGCAGCCATTTGGGGGGGTTAACCAATGGAAGGAAGACCTTTCTCTCTGTCTCTCTCTCTCACTGTCTAACTCTGCCTGTCAAAAAAAAAAAAGAAAGAAAAAAAAGAAAAAAAAAGAATATTGGCATCCCATATCGGAGCAATGGCTTGAGTCCCAGCTGCTCTGCTTCTGATCCAACTTCCTGCTATTGTGCCTGGGAAGGCAGCAGAGAGTGGCCCAAGAACTTCGCCCCCGTCACCTTTCAGGATTTGGCCTGGACCAGCGCTGGCTATTGTGGTCATCTGGGGAGTGAAGCAACAGATGGAAGATATCTCTCTCTCTCTCTCTCTCTCTCTCTCTCTCTCTGACACTCTGCCTTTTAAATAAATAAATACATCCTAAAAAAAAATTTCTACTCATTGGAATCCACCATGCCCCTTTCCTAATGGGCATTAGGCTGTCCTAGTAGCGTCTCCAGCTGGTTGGGGAATGTTTCTTTCATTTTTAGTTATTAATGCTGTCTCTGGTTCCTGGAATTAACTCGGCCTTTCCAAAGGTCAGTGTCCTGTTGGAGTCAAAGTGCAGAAGGCAGGACTTAGCGCCTGGAGAGGAGGTGGGCATGGGCTGCTGTCCTTGCCCTGCCCTCTGGTGGGGAGGAGGAAGGGGAAAAGGCTGCCACCTGGCCTTGTCTAGTCCCTTCTTCGTGTCTTGGAAAGTGGCTGGGCTCCTGTCCTGTCTGTCTTCACAGCTCATTATCGACAAACACACCCCCACAGGCCCTGCTGATAAAGGGCTTGGTGCCAGGCAGCTCTCCTCTGTTAATGGCCTACCGCCTCCAGCTCACCCTCATGGCTCACCTCTTTTTTTTTTTTTTTTTTTTTAAGATTTATTTATTTATTTGAAAGAGTAAGGGCAGAGGCAGGTGGAGGTGAAAGAAGGAGAGAGAGAGAGAGAAAGAGAGAGAGAGAGGGGTCTTCCATCTGCTGGTTCATTCCCCAGCTGGTCACAATGGCCAGGGCTAGGCCAAGCCAAAGCCAGGAGTTTCATTGTGGTCTCCCACGTGGGTGCAGGGGCCCAAGCACTTGGGCCATCTTTCGCTGCTTTCTCGGGCGTATTAGCATGGAGCTGGATGGGAAGTGGAGCAGCCGGGATTCAAACCCATGCCATACGGGGATGCCTGCGTTGCAGGCAACAGGTTAACCTGCACTGGCCCCTAACAGCTCACCACTTTGCCCTCACCAGGTTAGCAGTCCCCATCACATCTGCTCTGTGCAGCTCCAACCCTGGGGTCGGCGGACATGAGCAGGACCTCTCTTTCTATCTCTTCTTGCCCACCTGCCATCTGGGCACGTCCTGGGCTCTCTCCCTGCGACGCCCTCTCCCCTCTTTCAGGCAGGCAATTGTAGTTGCCCAGCAGCCGTCAAGCAGGGAGGAGAAGTCCGATGCCCTCTGGTGGCAGCCCGAACCCAGGGACTGTGCACCAAACTTAGTGGCATAACGCAACCACCATTTAGGGAGTTAAAAATGTTTTTTTTTTTTTTTAAAAATCGATTTAGTTATCTATTTACCTGAAAGGCAGAGCAACAGTGAGAGGAGAAGAGAATGAGAGGAAGGGAGAGATTTTTCATCCATGGATTCGCTGCCTAAATGACCACAATAGCCATGGCTGAACCAGGCTGAAACCAGGAGCAAGGAACTCCATCCAGGTCTCCCACATGGGTGGCAGGGACCCAAATACTTGGAGCATCTTCTGCTGCTTTCCCAAGTGCACTATCAGGGTAGATCAGAAGTGTAGCAGCCAGGGCCGGCGCCGCGGCTCACTAGGCTAATCCTCCACCTAGCGGCGCCGGCACACTGGGTTCTAGTCCCGGTCGGGGCGCCGGATTCTGTCCCAGTTGCCCCTCTTCCAGGCCAGCTCTCTGCTGTGGCCAGGGAGTGCAGTGGAGGATGGCCCAAGTGCTTGGGCCCTGCACCCCATGGGAGACCAGGAGAAGCACCTGGCTCCTGCCATCGGATCAGCCGGCCGCAGTGCGCCGGCCGCGGTGGCCATTGGAAGAAGACCTTTCTCTCTGTCTCTCTCTCTCACTGTCCACTTTGCCTGTCCAAAAAAAAAGTGTAGCAGCCAGGACTTGAACTGGTGTTCTGATTCGAGATTGGGTTTAACCTGCTGCACCACAAGGCTGGCCCCTGGGGGTTGGGCATTTGGCAAGGCAGAGTGAGCATAGCTGATTTCTGCTTGTGGAAGGTGGCCTCTAAGCTGTTTCCCAGTGACACCTGCCTCCTGGGTTCACCCCCTTGTGTAGTCCCCAGCCACGTTTTACCAGTGTCACCAATAGTCCATCACTTTCTAGATTGTGAGGGCTGCTGTGGTTTCTGCCCCTCTGTCTCTCGGGGTCACTCCCTTTGGGGGATGCCAGCTACCCTGCTGGGAGGACAGTCACAGGTGGAGAGGTCCACCTGGAGGGGAACTGAGGCCTTTGTCAATGGCCACATGAATGAACTTGGAAATGGATCTTCTAGCCCCAGAGAAAGTTCTGGATGACCCCAGCCCTGGCCAACAACTCGATTGCAACTTCATGAAAGACCCTGAGTCCGAGCCACCCAGGTAACAGCTCCTGGATTCTTGATTACCTGAAACTTTGTGAGCTGACGACTGGGCGCTGTTTTTAGTTGCTACATTCTGGGGTAATTTGTTATGCAACAACAGATAATTAATGCTTCGCTGCATCATGTCTGGGCCTTGGCTAGGAAGACACGAATGGGGGGAGCTAGAGTCACCCGGAGGCTGCCTCCCTCACAGGTCTGGTGCCTGTGCTGTGCCTGTCACTGAGGGCCTACACGTGCCTCTCCCTGTGGTGTGGCCTCTTCCCTGGGCAGAGCAGCTGGATTCCAGGGCAGAGTGTCTGCAGAGTGAGCTCTCCAAGAGACCAAGGAAGAAGTTGTAAGGTGTCATTTGGCCTAAGCTTGAAAGTCAAGCATGGTGACTTCTGCTGCGTTCTCTTGGTTCTAAGGGAGTCGCCAAGGCCAGTTCGCGTTCATGGGGAGGAGAATTTGACTGGTCCTCCTGGAGGAAGAGTGGTGAGATCATGGTGCAGAAGAGCACAGTGGTGGCCATCTTTGCAAAACGCTGGTGGCCACAGCCGCCTGCCTCCAGGGGAGCAACCCATCTGTCGCGCTGCTCCAGCCCTGTGGGAGAGGGGCAGGTGGTGACTGGTGGTGACTTCTTCTTCTTTGTCTTTTTTTTTTTTTTTTTTAAGATTTTGCTTTATTTACTTGAGAGGTAGACAGACAAAAAGACAGAGAGAAAGGTCTTCCATCCGCTGGTTCACTCCTCAAATGGTCCCACTGGCTGGAGCTGGGCTGATCCAAAGCCAGGAGCCAGGAAGTTCTTCCGGGTCTCCCACGTGGGTGCAGGGGCCCAAGCACTTGGGCCATCTTCTACTGCTTTCCCAGATTATAGCAGACAGCTAGATCAGAAGAGGAACAGCCGGGACACGAACCAGCGCCCATGTGGGATGCTGGCGCCACAGGCAGAGGTTTAGTTCACAATGCCACAGCGCCAGGCCCAGACAGATGACTTCTTTTCACAAGCCCTGCACACCTCCAGCCATGAGCAGTGAGAGTTAGAGCTGACTGGTGCCTCCTGCACGGCCTCTCTGGGCTTAGAAGGTAGAGATCTCCTAGCCTTTCGTTCTCAGCTGTGGACTCTGGTATTGATTCTACCTTCCTGGGGCAAAAGGGAAGGTCTCTCCCCACCAGTTCACCCCACCCTTTCTCTGCCAGCCTCTGTGCTTATCAGCACTTACCTCTCCCGTTCTGTACCCATCTCACCAACTGGGAGTGATGAGCCCATTTCACAGAGGAGCAAGGAAATGGAGGTTGCACAGGTGGTAGAGCAGGGACTGCGTGCCAGCTGTGACCCCTACATCCATGCTTTAGAGGATCTGGAGTTCCAGAAGGCCTACCTATAGGTGTAGGAGCACCAGCCTTGGTCTCCTCGGGGACTCTCAGAGGGTGAGTAGTGTGGGGGGCCTTTGAACCCCCATCTAAGTGTTGGGGCTAGATATCAGGTGTGCTCTTTGGGTGAAAGGGGAGGAGAAGAGAGAGAAATGTTTTCTTTTTTAAAGATTTTTTTATTGGCCGGTGCTGCGGCTCACTAGGCTAATCCTCCGCCTGCAGTGCCAGCACCCTAGGTTCTAGTCCCGGTCAGGGTGCCAGTTCTGTCCCGGTTGCCCCTCTTCCAGTCCAGCTCTCTGCTGTGGCCCAGGAGTGCAGTGGAGGATGGCCCAAGTGCTTGGGCCCTGCACCCACATGGGAGACCAGGAGAAGCACCTGGCTCCTGGCTTCAGATCAGCGTGGTGCACCAGCTGCAGCGCGCCAGCCACAGCGGCCATTAGGGGGTGAACCAACGAAAAAAGGAAGACCTTTCTCTCTGTCTCTCTCTCTCGCTGTCCACTCTGCCTGTCAAAAAAAAAAAAAAAAAAAGATTTATTTATCTATTTATCTGAGAGAGTTACAGAGAGAGGTCTTCAATGTACTGATTTACTTCGCAATGGCCAGGGAAGGGCCAGGCTGAAGCCAGGAGCTTCATCAAGGTCTCCCACATGAGGGCAGAGGCCCAAGTGTTTGGGTCATCGTCTGCTGCCTTCCCAGGAGCATTAGCAGGGAGCTGGATCCAAAGCGGAGCAGCTGGGACTGGAACCGGCATCCAAATGGAGGCTAGCATCGCAGGCGGTGGCTTTACCTGCTGCACCACAGTGCCAGCTCTGAGAATGGATTTTTACTTTCTCTCAGGCCTGGCCCCCCAGTCTGACTGTGGCCTGAAGTTGATCCTCGTCCAGGGTGCAGCCCTGGACTCAGTGCATCGCTGTGTTTGTTGTACTGGAACTTTGGAACTTCTGGTCGGAGAGCCCTCTGAACTCGTGGGGCCCGTGGATGCTGGTCTCCTGCCAGTGCCCAGCCTGCCCTGCTCCCTGCCGACCCCTGCTTCCCATCATGCCACACTCACAAGTCCTAGGATGTGACCGTTCCCGGCACTGACTGGCTGCTGGGCACTGAGCTCATGTTGGGGACCCAGAAATAAGGGAGACGGGACCTCTGTCCTCCAACAGGTCCCTGTCTCGTAGCAGGAAAAACAAGAGGACTTAACTGCCGGTATCGGGGAGCGTTTTGTCAGGATAAGGAGCACACAAAGGTGAGCGTGCGTCACTCGACAGTAAAAGGGGCTCAGTGAGCCACCGACAGCTGCAACAACAGAGATGACACTCAGATCACCACGCAGAACAAAAGCAGCATCCCTGGGCTGTCACTCTCGAGATGAGGTTGTCCAAGATTCTACAGCCTCTCTCTCTCTCTCTCTCTCCCTCTCTCTCTCTCTTCTCTCTCTCTCTCGGATCGCTTATTCTGGGAGCGGCCCTATGTCAAGCATCGCAGTAGCAAGGACCCGGAGTCGCTACCAACAGCTACGTAAGTGAGCTCCTAAGTGGCTCATCCAGCCCCAGCTACAGCCGTCAGCTGCTGGTGGGCCTGGCTGCCTGCTGGCCCACAGACCTGGCCCAACCGCGCAGCTGAGCTCCCGCCTCGCTCCTGGCTCTCAGAACCTGTATGAGATGAGAAATGCTGGTTTTAAGCCGGCTACGTTTTGAGATTACTCGTCACACAGAAGTAAATGAGGAATATAATATTTCAATAGGTTAAATGTGTGGATGTTGTAAGTGCTTCTGGGCCAGGTGGCTCTCCCAGGAACTTCCAAGGGTTTTCTGTGCTGGGCTAAGCCTCGGAGATGGGGAGGCGAGGGGCCGGGCGCCGTCTAGATGTCAGGGGCTCTCCAAAGCAGCCACAGACTCTGCCCATAGAACCAGGCCTAGCACAGCCACGCAAAGCGCCGAGGCGCACACCTGCAGCAGGCAGAGGGCTCCAGGAACGCTCTCCCAGCCCTGCCCGTGGGCCCCGGCTGCAGCAGGAATCCACCCGGGGCCCAGATGCTAGGAACAGCTGCTATCCTGGGAGCTCTTTCGGTGTGCCAGGTGAATTTCCGTGTGCCAGGTGAATTTCTTCGTTCGCTCTTCCCTAGACCTTCTGAAGAAGCTATTACTACGCCTATTTTACAGTGGAGAACTCGCAGTCTCCATAAGCTAAAGGGCCGCAGAGTGACCCGGGTGTGGCAGCGGTAGAGGGAAAGCCCGGTTCATTCAGTTCCAGGACAGAGAGGCAAGGAGGCAGCCACCTTAGACCTGCAGACACTGATCTCGCCCAGTTCCTGGGAGTCTTGTCCTAGGAGGACAAAGCACGGAGAGAAGGCCACACATCTCCGCTCAGAGGCCCTGGGGTCACGGATGAAGAGGCTGGCAGATGACAGCAGGGCTACCTGGCCATCATGGGAGTCACAGAGGTGGGCGCTGAGTCACAGAGAGGGAGGAGGTGGCTTCCGCCCTGCCTCCTGCTGCCCGATGTGTGTGGTCGCCGTGTGGAGAAACATTAGGGTAGAGAGGAGGTGGGGGAAGGAGTGAAAAACCAACTACAGAAATCAGATGTCGTAATTGTGCCTGGGGCCAACCACACACTGGGTGGGCGCTGTGTCAAGCAGCCTCACGGGTGGGCCCGGGGAGGGCCTTCCCAGTTCTGGAGTGTGCCACAGAAGAGCCGGGAGCAGCGGCTGACCCAGGCGGGCCGAGGGGAGAGCACCGAGCCACCTGCTGGCTTTGACCATGGGCGCCTCGCTCATCTAGGCAATAAACATTTCTAAGCAATCAGCTGCTTGCGTGCTAAGCACTGTTTTTGAGGAGCTGCGGATATATCAGTGAACAAAATGATCAAAGACCCCCGAGCCTAGGGAGATTCAAATACTTAGACCAATCTACAAAGTTCAAAATGAGAAAAAGCCAAGACAAGAAGAAAAATAGAGGCAAGAGGAGCAAGATTGACATGATATGCAAGAGAGGTGGGTTGAAATATATTGTTTTCAAGATTCATTTATTTGAAAGGCAGAGCACACATCCAGAGACAGAACTTCCATCTGCTAGTTCACTCCCTAGATGGCTGCGGCAGCTAGGACTGGGCCAGGCCGGAGCCAGAGCCTGACCTCCATCCCGTCTCCCTCACGCGTGAAGACCATCTTCCACTGCCTCCCAGAGCTGGATCAGAGAGGAGCAGCCAGTGCTCTCTATATGGGATGCGGTGTCACAGGCGGAGGCTACACCAGCTATACCACAATGCCCGGCCCAGGCTGAATTCTTAGAAGGCTCACCAGCAGGGCTCCTTGAGAAGGTGGCATCGCAGAGAGACTTGAAGGGGGGGAGCTGTGCCCCGTGCAGAGTCTGGGCATCTGGGAAAGGCCTTCCCGGCAGACACGCTGACGTACTTAGCATAAGGTGGCCTTACATCTGTCACTTACTCCTTAACACTTGGGAACAAATAAATTATATATCATAGGTTGATAGATGTACAACATATATGTGTACACACACATGTGGATACTATATATACACACATATATAAAAAAAGAATGAGAAAGTGAGAAAGCAAATGTGTTAAAATGTTAGCATTTGGGTGTAGGGTATGTACTATTTTGGGAATTTTTTCTGTGTGAATTTCAAAATAGAACATTAAGAAAAAATTTTAGCTGGTGTAAAAATTGTACATATGGAGCCAGCATTGTGGTGTAGCAGGTAAAGTTGCCGTCTGTGGTGCTGGCATCACATATGGGCGCCGGTTCATGTCCCAGCTGCTTCACTTCTGATCCAGCTCCTTGCTAATGGTCTGGGAAAAGCAGGGAAAGATGGCCCAAGTGCTTGGGACCCTGGTACCCACATGGGAGACCAAGAAGAAGCTCCTGGATCCTGGCTTCAGCCTGGCCCAGCACTGGCTGTTGCAGCTATTTGGGGGAAGTGAACCAACAGATGGAAGATCTCTCTCTCTCTCTCTCTCTGTAACTCTTGAGTTTGAAAATTCTTAAAAAATTGTGCATGTGTATATGATACCATATAATGTTTGCTACATTTGTGTATTATGTTCAAATTGGGGTAACGTATCTATCTCCTTGAATATTTACCATTTCTTTATGGTGAAGACATTTAAAACCCTTTCTTCTAAGTTTTTTAGAGAAATACATGTTAGAGAAGTACATTTTCATTACTTGTAGTCATCCTACTATGTGTAGCATACCAGAACATCCAGCTAAAGCCGATCTAACTTCTACCCAGCAATCTCCCTTCCCCATCCCCCCTCCCCCACACCCCATCCTCCTGTCAACTTCTATGGTGACATCAGCTTTTTCAATGAGATCATGAGGTACTTATCTATCATCTATCCGTGCCTGGCTCCTTCCACTCAGCATGACTTCCAGTTCCATCCATGTTGTTGCAAACAATAGGATTCCATCCTTTTTTATGGCTGAATAGCATTCCAGTCTGTATATGCATCACATTTTCTTTGTTCAAAACAAACCATGTTTTACAAAAGGATTTATATTACTCAAAAAAAAAAAAAAAGTCCCTTTGGGTGTTGATTGTGAGTGTGATCTGATGACAAAAGTCATTTCTTGGCATGTACATTGTATTTTAATAAAATGTTTAAAAATAAAATTTGAAACTTAATGGGCCGGCACCGCGGCTCACCAGGCTAATCCTCCGCCTTGCGGCGCCGGCACCCTGGGTTCTAGTCCCGGTCAGGGCGCCGGATTCTGTCCTGGTTGCTCCTCTTCCAGGCCAGCTCTCTGCTGTGGCCCGGGAGTGCAGTGGAGGATGGCCCAAGTGCTTGGGCCCTGCACCCCATGGGAGACCAGGAAAAGCACCTGGCTCCTGCCATCGGATCAGCGTGGTGTGCCGGCCGCAGCAGCCATTGTGGGGGTGAAACAATGGAAAAGGAAGACCTTTCTCTCTATCTCTCTCTCTCACTGTCTAACTGCTTGTCCAAAAAAAAAAAAAAAAAAAAAGAAAAAAGAAAAAAGAAAAAAGAAAAAGAAACTTAACACAATTTTTTCCAAGTTAAAATAAAATCCCAAGCAGGAGGAATGCTGGGCAGAGGTCTGAAAGGTGGGCGAGCACCTGGGTGCTGGCCACGAGGATAAAGGGAGCCCTTGGTGTTTCACCCCGGCCGCATCATCATCCCTTCCCCACTCTCATTCCCTGCCTCAAGGGCACAACCCCCAGCTGGGGTCCAGGGGGCTCAGGACCCTGGTTGGCCCATCAGGGAACAGGGCCAAGGAGGAGTGGCTTGGAGGCCCCCTGCCAGGGTGGGAGTGGGGGAGAGGTTGGTGAGGGTTGGGGGAGGGGGAGCTGCGAGCCTGCCTAAGGAGGAAGCCAACTCTGAGGAAGGAAGCGCAGAGACTTGAAGCAAAACAGATGCCCAACGACATTCTTGAACTCCTGGATCCGGTCCATGTCTGAACCTTTAGCCCTCAGCAGCTTAGTTACACGAGGCAATAAATGCTCTTTTTACTGGAGCCAGATTGAGCCAGGTTTTCTTTTACTTGCAAGGAAGAAGTGGGTGGGCTGATCCAGGGGCAGCCTGTCTGGCGAAGGGATAGAAAAGCAAAGGCCTAGAGGATGAGCAGCAGGATCTCAGGTGCGGAGGCAGAGAAAAAGTTCTGGAGAGAGGAAACAGCAGGTGCAAAGGCCCCGGGACAGAAAGGAGCAGGGCTGTTTCCTGGAGCGGACGGCCAGGAGACGGTGGCGGGGTGATGGGGAAGACATGAGGCCGGAGCCGGGGACCCTGACACAGACCTTGGGGGCTCTGCGAAGGATCTGAGACTTTGTCCCAAGAGCAATGGAAAGTCACTGAAGAGTTTTACTTTATTTTATTTTGTGCTGTGAAATTTAGAAATAGATTTTAGTTAAGATCTGAAATACCATTCCTAAAATGTTACCTTCTCTAGAAAACCACAGTTACCCAAAAATGCGCTGCCTCTATCGTGTTAGAACGTGCATTAGACTCAAATACAGAAGCCAGGAAGCAAATCACCACCCCTCAACAACCTGAGCAAAGCTGGAATGCCTGGGGGACAACACAGGTGGGCCTGCAGAGGAGGGGCCGGTTTGCTTCAAGCATCATAAACAGCGCAAGTGCATGGGTTTTGGGTATTTGCATTAAATTGAACCTTTGGACCAGGAGTCAGGGCATTTTACCACATATTAGAAAATTCTAGGGTGTCAAAGAGATAGAAACACCTGTGTTGAAGCAGTGCTGTCAACTAGGTAGTGCAATGTTCACTGAATTCTTCTTCTTAGGCTGTGTAAACTGGCAGCAACTCCCCGTTCTACAGCTGAGAGAAACCGGGCACAGAGATGCAAGTAAGTTTCCCAGGGTCACATCAGTGCAGAAATGTTCAAAGGGGTCCAAGGCAGGAGCTCTGACTCCTCGCATCCATAGGACCGGGGACCCTGCCACGCTGCCTCGGTAAAGGGACTCACTGCAGGGACCCAGGGTCTCATGGATGCTGGCGTGGCTGGAAGCCTCGGAGACACAGGCCCACACCCTGGGGCTCCCTCTGGAGAGGATCCCTTGGACCTTTCTGTCACCTGGCACCTGGCTACAGCCTCTGTGTCTCTGCTCGTTACCGGAGCATGTGGAGGGGGAGCCCGTGGGCGGCCAGTCAGCGGTGAGCAGGGCAGCAGAGGATCCTGGGGTGCAGCCGGGGCTGCCTGGGCACCCCCACTTCCTTGGCATGAATGAACTGCTTTTCCGGAGAGCATGGCTACCGCGCCAATCCTGGAAGAGGCCAGCTTGAGTCAGGCTTGCGTGACCCAGGCTCAGCCTTTCCACTCCTGCCCCTGTGGAACCTCATGCAGAATGCAAAGGACGCCCACCACCCAGCCCCGAGCCCCGCTGGGTGTTCCTCTGCTCAGGGCCCCCACCTCCCTGGGGGACTGCTTCTACCGTCCCACCCCAGCTGTCCCCCTCCGACGCAGTTCTGGACTTTCTCCTCTGACGGCATGCACGCTGGCTCAGGGTCAGGATCCTAATAGCTGCTACTCGGAACACGTCAGCTGCTGCAGGTGCCAGGCGCTAGGCAAGAGCTGGATGGGTGCCTCGACTCCTTACGTCAACCCTAGGAAGTAGCCATGGTCGTTATGCCCATTTTACAGATGAGTAAAGTGAGGCTCACAGAAGCTAAGAAATCACACCAAGGTCACACAGCCAGTGAGGGTTGCCGCAGGAGGCCTAACTCCTGTTGTCTAGAATCCGTGCAGCCACCCAGCCCAGGTTTTGCCCTGTGCTACCTCCCTGCCAGGGAGGGGTGGGGGTGAGAGCACGAAGCCTCCTCTCAAAGGTGCATGGCTTTGACCGTTCTGCCTGTCGTGCTGCAAGTTCATTTAGGCCCAGGGCGTCTCAAAGTGTGGTCTGCAGACCGGCCGCATCCGAAGCGCCTGGGGATTTGTCAGGAACGCAGGTTCTCAGGGGCGCCCCAGCCCCCGGGAACCCGAGTCTCTGGAGTGGGACCAGGAGTCCGGGCTCTACAAGTCCTCCAGGTGATCATGTGATTCTGTGCAGGCCCCAGCCCGAGAGCGGCAGCGGCGGCCCTTCTTGAACGAAAGCGTGTGAGTTCCTTAATTGTCGTATACTTCTCCCCGATTTTCCCCCAGATTTGTGTGAATAATAATATTAATAGACATGATAATAATAATAATAATAATAATAATAGAGAGTGAAAATAAGGACAAAGGGATCCAGTCCACACAATTCAGCATTTTAGCATGTTGTCTGTCTAGGAGAGGGCACATCAAAGGTTCATGGAAAATCTAAGTTTATTTTGCTGCAAAAGACTTTTGAAATCAGGGGCCAGTGTTGTGGCCCAGCAGGTTAAGCTGATGCTTGCGACACAGGCATCTCATATGAGCGTGCTGGTTTGAGCCTGGGTTACTCCGCTTCCAATCCAGCTCCCTGCTAATGTGCCTGGGGAGGCAGCAGAAGATGGCCCAAATCCCTGGGCCCCTGCCACCCATGTGGGAGACCCGGATGGAGTTCTGGGCTCCTGGATTAGGCCTGGTCCAACCCCAACAGTTGTGGCCATTTGGGGGAATGAATCAGCAGATAGAATATTCTCTCTCTCTCTCTGCCATTCAAATCAATCAATCAATGCTTAGAAAACACATTCAGGGCCAGCACTGTGCCACAGTGGATAATGTGCTGGCATCCTATATGGTGCCAGTTCATATCCTGGCTGCTCCACTTCCAATCCAGATCCCTGCTAACGCACCTGGGAAAGTAGTGAAAGATGGCCCAAGATCATAGGCCTCTGCTGCCCACCTGAGGGACCCAGATGAAGCCTCTGGCTCTGGGATTCTGTTGGGCCCAACTGCAGCCACTGTAGCAATTTGGGGAGTGAACCAGTGGATGGAAGATCTGTCTGTCTTGTCCTCGCTCTATGTAACTCTGCCTTTCAAATAAATAATTCTAAAAGAAAAGGAAAACACTTTTAAAACCATGTATATGAGGAAACTTTAAAAAGTTTACAGAGGGAATGTTGCTGTGGCGTAGCAGGTAAAGCCGCCGCCTGCAATGCTGGCATCCCATATGAGCACTGGTTAGAGTCCCGGCTGCTCCACTTCCAATCCAGCTCTCTGCTATGGCCTGGGAAAGCAGTAGAAGATGGCCCAAGTGCTTGGCCCCTGCACCCACGTAGGAGACCCAGAGGAAGCTCCAGCCAATGTGGCCAACTAGGGAATGAATCAGTAGATGGAAGTCCTCTCTCTCTCTCTCTCTCTCTCTCTCTCTCTCTCTCTGTAACTCTGACTTTCAAATAAATAAATAAATCTTTTTAAAAAGTTTATAGAAGATACAAACCATGGAAAAAGAATGCATGGATTTCAAAACATTTTGGCATCACAATAAACTTACCTTTAATTCCACCTTTTCATAGCCTTTATGAGGTCCCCTTGGATAATCCCTTTCCATCAGTGTACTTGAGCTTTGCTTTCCTGGTGCTGGTCCTGGGTTGGGTCCCGATGCACACGCCAGGTGCCTGCCTGCCTGTCCCTGTGTCAGGGGACACGGACCCCTTCCTAAGGACCAGAATGCAGGGTTTCGAGGGTTTGGGCCCAGAGATCTGTTCTACCGTGACCCTGAGCTGCATTATTTTAAGTTCCTCACCTGTGTCCGGCCCTCAGTTTGAGTCCAGGCTTTGTCATTTATGTGCTGTGTGCTTTGGTCCAATCGCTTGGCCTTTCTGAACCTCAAATTCCTCCCTTGTGGAATGAGGGTAATAGTTCCCACCTTGCAGGCTTGTTATGAAGATGGACAAAATGCATGTAGTGGAATGATGCCACTGTCTTGCTGTGCGACCTTGAGCAAATTAGCCTCTTGATGTTAATTCCTGCCTTGTAACAGGCTGTTACTAACGGCACATAGCTCATGGAGTGGCCGTGGCGCTCAAGGCTATGTAGATCTTGGAGCAGGCTGCGCGGAAGCAAGCACTCTCGGGGGGTGAGCTATGGATACGCCTGCAGCAGTGCCCAGAGGGCAGCAGAAGCTCAGTAAGTGGCAGCCACAGTCACGATTCACTTTCATCCCTGCATGTGGACAGCTCCGACCATACCAAGTCCCAAGACTGCCTTTCCGTTTCTGGGTCTCCAGCTCACTAATGCCTTCAAGTTTGCCGTGCTGACGGGGTTTGATTTCCTTCCTGCTGGTTCATCTGGTGTCTGACCCTGGGCTCCAGCCACCACTCAGGTCCCCTGCTTGCTCTTGGCCTGCTGTCAGCATTCTTTGCTTTGGGCTCATGTCCTATTCCCAGGGCCCACCTCACTGGCATAAAATCAGACAGACCAGAGTTAAGGTCCTGCTCCATTACTCACTAGATGTGTAACTGTAGACAAAGAATTTAGTCTCAGTGAGCTCATCTGTAAAATGGGGCTAGTAACACTTATCTTGCAATTGTGTGTTTGTAAACAGTCAGCATGGTGCTTGACACACAGTAGGTGTTCAACAAGTGTTAATTTCCTCTCTGTCTGCTCCCTGTGGAGTGAGTCTCATAATATTCCTGAACTTCTGGACCAGCCTAGGCCGTTGCTGTCAGCATTGCCTACGGGGGCTTCATCTGCTGTGCCACAAGGCTGGTCTCCAGGAAATTGACTTTTTTTTTTAAAGATTTATTTATTTATTTATTTGAAAGTCTGAGTTACACACAGAGAGAAGGAAAGGCAGAGAGAGAGTGAGAGAGAGGAGAGAGAGAGAGAGGTCTTCCATCCGCTGGTTGACTCCCCAGTTGGCTGCAATGGCCAGACCTGTGCTGATTCGAAGCCAGGAACCAGGAGCTTCTTCCAGGTTTCCCACGTGGGTGCAGGGATCCAAGAACTTGGGCCATCTTCTACTGCTTTCCCAGGCCATAGCAGAGAGCTGGATCAGAAGTGGAGCAGCTGGGACTTGAACAGGCGTCCATATGGGTTGCTGGCACTTCAAGTGGTGGCTTTACCCACTACACCACAGCACTGGCCCTGGTATATTGACTTTTAAAAGCAGGAAAAGTCTCTCTTACTTGTGGCAGAGGCTGCAGTTGCCCTGCAATACCCTTTCTTATTTAGGGGAGGGTGGGAGGAGCAGCAAAGCACCCAAATAAAGGCTAAGTCTCCCCACCTCCTCACAGCCAGTGACCTGAGAGGAAGTGTTTGGTGGGGGTGAAGGTTGAATTATGTGCCCCTCAAAAACATCCATGGCAACCCTCGTTTCCACAGATGACCTTATTTGGAAAAAGGACTTTACAAAGATAATCAAGTGACAGTGAGGTCCTTAGGGTGGACCCCAATGCAATGTGATTGGTGTCCTTATTGAAAGAGGAAGTTTGGGGTCAGCGCTGTAATGCAGTAGGTTAATCCTGCACCTGCGGCAACAGCATCCATATGGGTACTGGTTCTAGTCCCGGCTGCTCCTCTTCCCATCCAGCTCTCTGCTGTGGTCTGGAAAAGCAGTAGAAGATGGTCCAAGTCCTTGGGCCCCTGCACCCGTGTGGGAGACCTGGAAGAAGCTCCTGACTCCTGGCTACAGATCAGCGCAGCTCTGGCCATTGTGTCCATTTGTTGAGTGAGCCAATGGAAGGAAGCCATTTCTCTCTGTCTCTCTCTGTAACTCTGTCTCTCAAATAAATAAAATAAATCTTAAAAAAAAGAGGAAATTTGGATCTAGAGATAGAGACACACAGGGAAGCTGGTGAGAAGACACAAGGAGAGGACAGCCGTGAGGCTGGAGTGATACACCCAGAAGACAAGGATTGTTGGCAAAGACCAGAGGCCGGCAGAAGCCAGGAAGGATCAGCCCCCAGAGTCGTCAGAGAGAGCTCGGATCTGCCAACCCCTAGATCTGGACCTCCTACTTCCAGAACTACGAGATGATAAAGTCCTGTTGTTTTAAATCACCAGCTCGTTACGGCAGCCTTAGAAAATTAATACAGGTAGGGCCAGTGCTGTGGCTTAGCTGGTAAAGCCGCCACCTGTAATGCTGGCATCCTATATGGTCGCCAGTTCAAGTCCTCGCTGCTCCACTTCTTTTTTTTTTTTTTTTAAGATTTATTTGTTTATTTTAAAGTCAGAGTTACACAGAGAGAGAGGAGAGGCAGAGAGAGAGAGAGACAGAGAGAGAGAGAGAGAGAGAAAGAGGTGTTCCATCTGATGGTTCACTCCCCAATTGGCCACAATGGCCGCAGCTGTGCTGATCTGAAGCCAGGAGCCAAGAGCTTCTTCTGAGTCTCCCACACGGGTGCAGGGGCCCAAGCACTTGGTCCTTCTTCTACTGCTTTCCCAAGCCATAGCAGAGAGCTGGATTGGCAGTGGAGCAGCCGGAACTTGAACCGGTGCCCATATGGGATTCTGGCACTGTAGGCGGCAGCTTTACCCACCAAGCCACAGCGTCGGCCGCCCATAGGCATTTTATTACTGCGGTGTTGGTGACTTGGATCACAAATGATTTAGGAAGAACAGTTGAAATTGGCCAGAGTTCAGAGACCCTTTATTCTGCTTTAGTACCCTGTTCTCCTTCCCCCTCCTTCTCTTCTCCTTCTTCTTCTTCTTTCTTCCTCTTCCTCCTCCTCCTTCTACTTCATCAGATTTATTTATTTACTTGAGAGGCAGAGTTACAGAGAGAGGGAGAACAGAGAGGTCAGTCTTCCATCTGCTGGTTCACTCCCCAGATGGCCGCAACAGTCAGAGCTGGGCTGATCCAGAGCCAGGAGGTAGGAGCTTCTTCCAGATCTCTCACGTGAGTGCAGGGGTTCTAGCACTGGGCCATCTTATACTGATTTTCCAGCCCATCAGCAGAGAGCTGGATCAGAAGAGTAGCAACCAGGGCTTGAACCAGTGCCCATATGGGATGCCAGAGCCACAGGCAGATGCTGAACCTACTACGCCACAGCGCCAGTCCCAGTTCCCTGTTCTTGAGGGCTCTGCAGAGCAACCATGGATGGCAGGAGAACAGTGGCAAGAGACTGGCAGGACAGGAGCCTTTGGGCCAGACGCCAGCAGATGACAGTAAATTTTGCTGAACTTTTGGCAAGCAGTCGAGCATAAAGGCTGAGGTCAGAATCGAGCTCTGCCCTTACTTGCTGTGTGATACTCAGCAGGTTATTGAACTTCTCGGAGCTTTAGAGTCCTTATCTGTAAAATGGGAACAATTATAGCTCTTGTGACATAGGGTTGCCATGGACATTCAGTGACATCACAGAGCCGGTAGGGACAAAGGCAAAGCCACAGCCTACCTATACACAGCCCAGGAGGCAGACCTATCTGCTCTGATTACTCACCCTTGAGATCGCAGATGGACAGAATGGATTCTGATTCATTCCTCCTTGCTCCTACTGAGGCACTCAGTAAGCACACTGAGTGCACCTATTTTGTGCCTCCTGTGTACCAGGTAACGAGAAGCTGGTGAGACAGACCCAGGATGTAGCATCCACAGCTGCCAGCTCTCAAGAATGAGCAAACAGAAGGCAGAACCAAAGCCAGAGCCTCCCCTCCCTGCACTTCCACCTTTCCAGGCTCTGCCGTGGCCATCCTGATGTGTTCCCTCCCCATCACAGACGCTTGTTCTCTTCCTCACGAGAGAAGACTAGGATGTGAGTTCTCATACTATGGTGTAAATGACTACCAAGCTCTCAAACCGTGGACCTACAAATGACCCTCCTGGAAGGCTGTCGCTGTGCACAGAAAGCCAGAGGGTTCCAGGTAGGAAGGTGTCCGAGAAGCCGGTCTGAACCCTCTCCGCACAAAGGGGGAAGCTGAGCTAGATAATAGTGTCCCAGGTCCTGGCAAGATGACTCAGCCAAGGACACTGAGCCATCCGGGGCCCACTGGGTGTGGAGCAGAAAATGGCCCTCCCTGACTCCAAGGTCACTGCCCCGCATCATCCGTGGAATGAGCGTGTTCTGGCCAGGTTGTGCACGGTGCCTTAGGCAGAGGCCAAAGTAGGACAAGAACTGTCTCTGGGCATTTTTTTCGAAAAATGTTACTTCGGCTGGCGCTGCAGCTCAATAGGCTAATCCTCCGCCTGCGGCGCCGGCACCCGGGTTCTAGTCCCGGTCGGGGCGCCAGATTCTGTCCCGGTTGCTCCTCTTCCAGTCCAGCTCTCTGCTGTGGCCTGGGAGTGCAGTGGAGGATGGCCCAAGTGCTTGGGCTCCTGCACCCGCATGGGAGACCAGGAAGAAGCACCTGGCTGCTGGCCAGATCAGCGTGGTGCGCTGGCCGCAGCAGCCACTTGGGGGGTGAACCAACGGAAAAAGGAAGACCTTTCTCTCTCTCTCTCTCTCTCTCTCTCTCTCTCTCTCTAACTCTACCTGTCAAAAAAAATCTGCTTTAAATGTTACTTTAAAGATTTATTTATTTGAAAGGCAGAGTTACAGAGAGAGGGAAAGAGGGAAAGAGAGAGAGATCTTCCATTTGCTGGTTCACTCCCCAATGGCCTCAGTGTCCAGGCCTGAGCCAGGCTGAAGCCAGGAGCTTCTTCTGGGTCTCCCATGTGGGTCAGGGGCCCAGGCACTTGGGCCATCTTCCACTGCTTTCCCAGGTGCATTAGCAGGGAGCTGAATTGGAATTGGAGTAACTAGGACACGAGCCAGCACCCCTATGGGATGCCAGCATCCTAGAGGGAGGCTTAACTCACATGCCACAAGGTGGGGATGGGGTTAGGGGGTGGAGCCAGAGCCTGTGGGTTTTAAAAAGGCCACCTGCTGCCAGCAGACGTGAGCACATGCTAGACCCAAAGCCCTGTGGCCACATGGGTAGGAAATGCTGCCTTCACGGAGCACGGAATTCTCCCACAGGTACAAGACTCTAGACTGCTGCCACCTCTTCCTGCTCCCGGCTGCTTTAAGGACCACAGTCGGGCAGAGCGAGACCATTGCTCCTTTTTTTTTTTTTTTTTTTTCTTTTCCAAGGGAGACCCAGCTGCGCCTGTACGGTTACTGCTCAGCTCAGCGTTTGCACGCGTTTCCAAGTAACACAGCTCCTGGGTCTTCTTGAGCTGTGGCGGTGAGCACTCTGAGGAGCCGGGCACTCAGCGCCTGCCCCGGGAGCTCACCCGGAAGCTGAGCCGTGCCGAATGAGGAGCGTGAGGCACCACAGGAACCCCAGCCGCCGGCCGCCAAAGCCAAAGAGGGAGGCCTCGGCGCAGGGGGATCTCGGCATGATCCGCAGAGGAGGTGCCATTCCCGGGATTTTGTCGGGAGGGAAGGAGGAGGTGCTTTGAGCTGGAGTCACTTCCCTTGACAGGTGAGCGCTGGCAGGGGGCAGGTGAGGGAGACCCCTCCCCGAGCTGGGCAGGTCCTCTCTGTCTGGAGGACATTTTAGCCGGGCTTTGGGTCGGGGGAGTCCTGGAATATGTGTAGAAGCGGCAATGAAACAAAACCGCATTTTATTAGAAACACAGAGATGGCATTGGATCCGCACTCGAGGGATGAGCGAGCCGCTCCTGAGGAGCGGAGGGCGCAGCGGCAGCATCGAAGAGGCTTCCCGCCCACGCTCTGAGACCCAAGTGCCGCATCCGAGGCCGCCTCCCGCGCACACCCGCGCAACCCTGCGCTCCCGACCCGCCGGCGTGCGGCGGCCGCGGCACCGCGGCGCGGGTTTGCGGAGACGCTGCGCCGCGCTGAATGCTTTATGTCGGAATGGACCAATGGGATGGCGGCACCCGGTTGCCAGGGCTACACGGCGAGCGGGGGCGGAGCCGGGGCGCCGTGGGCGGAGCCGGGGCGGGGCTTATATAAGCGGGCGGCGGGCGCAAGGCGGGGCGTGGGGTCGGTGGCCGCTGGGCGGGTGGGGCGCAGGCCGCGGGGCCCGAGCCGGGGGGAGCGAGCGAGCGGAGGAGCCGAGGATCCGATTCACTCGCTGGGGAGACCTATGGGCCGAAGCCGTGTAAATGCGTTTTAAGGCGAGTGCGGGGGGTGGCTGGGGAGCCTCGGGCAGCGGCAGCCCCGGGCCAGGGCGCTCACCTGCTCCCCGGGCGCCGCTTGCCTCCTCTCAGCAGGGGCCTCGGCTCCGCAACTGCCACTCCTCCTCGGGGTGTTGCACAAGTTTCGAGGTCACCGGCGACCCCCCCTAGCAGCGCGCCTGCTCTGGCCCCCGCGAAGGAGGACGGGGCTTGGTAAGGGGGTCCAGAGGGTGGGGCGGGACCTCGGCCCTGCGCTCGGGAGGGGTCACCTGACAGAGCCTTAGCCTACGGAGCGCTCCCGGGAGCTCGCGTCCCCCGCCCACCACGGGGCGCCCCCTCCTGGCACGTCGGGAGCAGCCCGAACACCCTCTCCAGACGGGGAAACTGAGGCCCTGAGAGCTGAGTGCGCTAGAATCTAAGTTTCTATTCTGAGGCTGAGACCCCCCCTGGGTGTGGCTACCAAAACCCCACCGGGTGGGCGTGGCCAGGAGGGGGGGCGGTGGAGCTGGAAACTTCCCCACTCAAGTTTCTTATATTTTTTCTCTCATTCATTCCCTCTTTCCAAAGACCCAGAATTGCAGAACTGAAAAGGATCTTAAAAAAATTTTTTTTACAGATGTAGCCACTGAGGCTCGAGAGCCGGTGACATCTAGGCCTACGAGGCCTGGTCCCAGGGCTGCATCTAGGATTCTTGCCCGCCCACCCCCAGCAGCCCCAGTGAATTTCAGCTCCCGGGCTCGCGCTGGGGGCCGGGCGCGGTGGGACTGGGACGGGAGGGAGGGAGGCGGCTGCGGAGCCGGAGCCTGCCCCCAGCCCCGCTCTCCGTGTGTCCCCGCAGTGTTGCATACTTTCTAAGGCGTTGGCGGCGGCGGCGGGGGCTCCATCCAGGTCGCCGGCCGCTCTTCCTCGGCATGGCTGGCTACCTGAGGGAAGCGGACTTCGTGATGGTGGAAGAGGGTTTCAGCACCCGCGACCTGCTGGAGGAGCTCACTCTGGGGGCCTCCCAGGCCACCACGGTGAGGGCTGCGAGAGGGGGTGGGGCCCCTGCCTGGGGGAGCCCTCGCTGGTTCCTGTGCGGTTCAGCCCTTGCTCTGTGCCCGAGACGGGCTCCTCTTCTCCCCATTCCTGGCCCTAGATGGAGGGCTACTCCTGAGCACGCTGGGCCTTCTCTGCTCCTCCCCCTCTCCGTGGCTCCCGCAGGCATCCAGGGTAGGGAGCTCTGTGCATCTGGCCTCCTGAGATAACTCACCAGGGTGCTCCTCTCACATCCCCCTCACTGTCTTAGCAGCCCACCCCCACCTGCATCACAGCCCTGCTGCAGCCTGGAGTTCTTTGGCAGCGCCCCAGTGCTTACAGGATCACAGATCAGTCCCTGCCTTCCCGCAGGGCGCACTAGGCTTGTCAGTGCCCAGTGACTCTGTTCATGTTTCCCAGGGAGGCCACGCACTGTTGGCACACCTTTGCCCAGGCTGTGCCTCTGCCTGGAAGGCTCTCCCCTCAGCCTCTCCCCTTCACAAAATACCCCCTTTGCACCTTCTTTTATAAGAGTTATGTTTGAAAGAGCTACAGAGAGGGAGGGAGAGACAAGAGAGATCTTCCATTCATTGATTCACCCCTCAGATGGCTGCAATGGCTGGGGCTGGGCCAGGCTGAAGCCGGGAGCCAGCAGCTTTTCCCAGGTCTCCCATGTGGGTGCAGGGGCCCAAGCTGCCTTCCCAGGCCATTAACAGAGAGCTGGATTGGAAGAGGAGCACCTGGGACATGAACCGGCGCCCCTAAGGGATGCTGGCGTCGCAGGCGGCGGCTTTCCCCACTCCACCACAGTGCGGCCCCTGCATTTCTTTCCTCATGGCCTAACTACATTTTGTTGACATTCCCATTTGTTGCATGGATTAGTCATTGCCTAAGGGTCCTGCCTGGTCATCCCCGTCTGGCACCATAATGTCTGGCAGCAAATGGGCATCAGTTAAAAAAAAAAAGTGTCGCATAGAAGGGAAACAGTCCTGGGGAAGGCTTAGCCAGTGTGGTCTCACCCACAGGCTCAGACATATTGGGCCTGCAGCAAGGGTTGCCCGCGGGCTTGCGTTGCGGTGCATGGGACCACCTTGAGGCGTCATCCAGCACCTGTTCATGAAGGCAGGGGGCTGTAGGCCACAGCTTCAGCCCTCAGGGGATTGGCCCTGTCCTAGAGCCTGGGAGGCTGGAGCAGTTGCAGTGGGAGGCTCAGAGGTGCAGTTGCCTTCGTGGTTTGGGGGAGGTGGCATTTGCGCTGGAATTGGACCAAGATTAGGATCTGGTGGTGGTGGGGGGGGGGTGGATTCTACAGGGAGGGCCTGGTGAGAACAAAGGCTGGAGGTGGGGAATGGGCCAGTCTAGGGCTGGAGCTTTTGCGGCTTTGAGGGGAGGGGCTGGAGCTCGCTCACAGAGCCTTGGACGTCAGGCTCAGGAGCTCCGCAGGCTTGGGGAGCTTCAGAAAATGTTACAGCACCATGGCTTCTCGGCCAGGGCTGAACTTGGGGCCGGGAATTGCAAGGTCTGTGGGTGGCACGCATGGGGAGGGGCCGGGAGGGGTCTCACATCTGTCCTCCTCTTGTCGCGCAGGACGAGGTGGCTGCCTTCTTCGTGGCTGACCTGGGTGCCGTGGTGAGGAAGCACTTGTGCTTTCTGAAGTGCCTGCCGCGAGTCCGGCCCTTCTACGTGGTCAGGTGCAACAGCAGCCCCGGTGTGCTGAAGGTCCTGGCTGAGCTGGGGCTGGGCTTCAGCTGTGCCAACAAGGTGAGCCCCTGCCCCTCGGTGCACTGACCCTCCATGCCTACTGAGCACCGCGGCCCAGCTGGTGCCGGTGGTGCTTGGCCCCTGCCCTCTGGGAAGACGGTCCACTCAGGAGGGGGCTCAGGGGATGAGTGGGGGAGAAACAAGTGTGGGATTTGTCAGCCTTGAAGTTCCGAGTTGGAGCCTTGTGTGTCCCTGGCAGATGGGTTCCTGTTTTAACAGAGGTTTTTTTTTTTTTTTTTCATATGTTTTTGCATGCAGCTATCTATGGTATCTTCTGATTAAAACAAAGCAAAACACCTTCATATTGTTGGTTTTATTTTCTTTTGTAAAACGTGTGACCGCTTTTTCTTAACTGATCCTTAGCGCTTGTTGTTGTTCCCAGTTCTGCTGACTTCTGACCCGATTCCTGCTGTTTTGATGCCCTCCTGCTCTGTTCAGCTTTGTGTGGCTTGTGTGTTATCATCCAGCGTTCGCTGACCCGCTATAACGTGGCAGTAGCTGTGTCAGTGGGGGTGGCAGTACAGCATGACACAAGACAGACTGGAACGCTGGATTCATCTGTTTTCATTCTGTTCTTCTTAGAGAAAAGCCTTTAAGCTATGAGACTTCCTCAGAGTACAGCTTTGAATACATCTCGTGGGTTCATTTGTTCATCAGATATTTACCGAGCACCTCCCATGGGACAGGCGCTTTTCTAGGTGGGGATTTAGCAGTGCATACAACAACACACATCTTTAAAAAGTCCTTCCTTCATAGAGCTTGCTGTCTCAGAGATAAACAGTCTCTTAGCTGCTCAGTGCTGTGGAGAAAAAGCAGGAAAGGGAAGCAGAGAATGTTAGGTGAGAGGAATGCACTTTTTAGATAGTTTGGCCAAATCTTCGTTGAGATTTAGATACTGACTTGAAGGAGCCCAGGGCCCATGCCCGTGGATAACTAAGGGAGGAGCCTTCCAGGCATGGGCAGCAGCCAGTGCAAAGGCCCTGAGGTGGGAACAAGTCCCGGCGGTTGCTGTCTTGTGATTTGCTGGTTGGCAGCATGGCAGTGTTGTGAGGTGAGATCCAGAAAGGGTTCCTGGGGGAGAGAGGCGAGCTGGGCTGCACAGGGCGGGGGCACGGGAGTGATTCCAGCAGCTGGGGAGGTGTGCCCTACCTGGTGGGAGAGATGCCCTGGTGGGAACAAAGGCCTGGAGGGGGAAGTGCCCAGTGCCCGAGTTTCAGCTGCACCGAGGGGAGGTCCTGGAGCTGGGGCGCAGACGCTCAGAACGAGTGGGCTCACCTTCCAGGTCTGAATGGCAGCTCTTGGTGTGGGAGCAGAGCCCCTCCCTCTCGTCTGACAGCTCTTTCCCTGCGTGGGGAGATAGTGCCACTGTACAGTTGTACTGTCCTGGGGGCCAGGGCTGTAGCCCTCCGCTGCTGCCTCTGCTCCCAGCGAGAAGGAATAGGACCTTTTCCCACCCCCTGGGTTGGGGTAAAGACGAGGAGCGGTCCCCACACTGGCCAGAGTCCTCTGTGTGTGGAAACCCAGGGGCGAGGTGCTTGGCCCTCCGGCCCCAAGGCCAGAGCTGGGCGGTGCTAGGCTGAGGAAGACCTTGGAGCCGAGTGGGGACAGCAGGCGCGTCCACCGTTGGCTGATGGTGCCTGCCGTGTCAAGTGCTTTGCTAGTTATTTTCTGCACGTGAGCTCATTTTATTCTCAAAACAATCCTGTGAGGTCATTGTTCTGGCGGAATTCTGACGACAGCCCTGCGGAAGTGCATTTAACAGAGAAGGAAGCAGGGCCACTCACCCAGGGTCCCGCACTGAGTGGTGGCACCTTGAGTCTGAGTAGTGTGGTCCCAACTCTGCCACTGTTGTCTCCTCCAAGGTCCTCAGAAAGGGGGTTGACTGACCCTGGACTTGGCTGGTGACAACCTCCGCTTACTTCAAGAGCAAGGTCAGGCCCTGCCTCCCCGGCCTTGGCATCTGCTGATTCCTCTGTGGGTTTACTGAGGACTCTTAGAAGGCCGAAGCTGCCCTCTGCTGGTCAGTTGTGGTGGGCGGCCATGCTTAACATCGCCGCGCCTTAGCAGACCAAGGGCTGGGCATGAGCTGGAGTCACAGGTACAGACAAGTGCATGTTGGACAGACCCCAGGGCCGGGGGAACAGCCACTGCTTGCCCTGCGGCTGTGGTCCTCCTGGTCACCTTCCCAAAAACCCTGTGCCCTCATCCCTTGCCAGGCTTTGCTGTCTCCCTTGGCATCCTCCCATCTTTAAAAGCTTCCTGTGGACTCCACTTCCTCCTGCAGCCCATCCCTTGCCAAACTAAATGTAGTCATTGCCCTCATCTCACGCCCTAAGTCATCGCTCCCCAGCCTGCACACCGCTATGCTAATAATGAATTTCCTTTTATCGAGGTCCCTCGCCATCTCCAGGACCCAATAAATGCTTTATTTTAAATATTAATCACTGAATTATTCAACTCATCCTCTTGTTCACTCAAAAAGAAAGTACCTTTGTATCATCACAGGTAATCACCATTAGGGGTTTGGTGGAAATGCAGTACAGATAGTCCCCGATGGATGGGTTTTCTACTTTACAAAAGCAATGCACATTCCTTAGAAACTGCCCTTTGAGTTTTGAATTGTGGCCTTTCGTGGGCTAGCGATGTGCCGTGCGGTCTCCTCTCATGCTGCGGGCAGTGGCCGTGGCCGTGGCTCCCAGGCAGGGGGAACCACTGCTCCTCTACAGGGCGCTGTGTACCCAAGTCAGAAGGCTTGGTAGGTGAGGCACTATTTCTTTCTTTCTTTCTTTCTTTCTTTCTTTCTTTCTTTCTTTCTTTCTTTCTTTCTTTCTTTCTTTCTTTCTTTCTTTTATTATTTTTGACAGGCAGAGTGGACAGTGAGAGAGAGAGACAGAGAGAAAGGTCTTCCTTTTGCCGTTGGTTCACCCTCCAATGGCTGTCATGGCTGGCATGCTGCAGCCGGCACACTGCGCTGATCCGAAGCCAGGAGCCAGGTACTTATCCTGTTCTCCCATGGCGTGCATGGCCCAAGCACTTGGGCCATCCTCCACTGCACTCCCGGGCCACAGCAGAGAGCTGACCTGGAAGAGGGGCAACCGGGACAGAATCCAGCGCCCCGACTGGGACTAGAACCCAGTGTGCTGGCGCCGCAAGGCAGAGGATTAGCCTAGTGAGCTGCGGCACCGGCCGAGGCGCTATGTTTTCAATTAGTGCTGGGCTTTGTTGGGGTGTAACCCATCCTAAGTTAAGGAGCATCCATATCTTAAGGAATAACAGGTGATACATAGAAAATAGATAAAGTCTTTTGTGATTTTATAATGAAGCATGAGCAGATAGATATTCGTGGGATGTATGCTGTCTCACGGCAGCTTTAAGCTCAGCAGGCGTGGAAAGCTGTCCGTGTGATGTTGGGCACCTGATCTGCGGCAAGTTCCTTGGTCCTCTTATCCAACCTCTCACCATCATTCAACGCGGCAGTGTATTCTTTTTTTTAAAAAAAGTACTCAATAATAACATACACCTCTAGCTTTTAAAAAATCGATTTATTTGAAAGAGTGACAGGAAGAGAAACGAATGCACATACACACAGTGGGGAGAGAGAGAGAGAGAGAGAAAGACTCATCATCCATCCACTGTTCATTCACTTCTCAAATGTCCACAACAGCCAGGACTGGGCCAGGTTGAAAATAGGAGCCAGGAACTCCATCCTGGTCTCCCACATGGGTGGCAAGGCCCCAAGTACTTGAGCCATCTGCTGCTGCCTTCCCAGGCCCACGAGGAAGAACCTGGATAAGCAGTGGAGCAGACAGGACCCAGCCTGGCATTCCAGTGTGGGATTCCAGGATCAGAAGCAGTGGCTTCACCCACTGTGCCACAGTGCCGGCCCCACACTCCTGGTTTTATGGACCAGACAGATGTAAGGCAAGTGGACATTGCTCTGCCCTGCCGCACCCTCACTGGGCGCTTCTGACCACTGAGACAGTGCCGGCCGCCCAGACGCGAGTTTTGGTTTTACAAGAAAACGTTATGATCAGTGCAGTGCCCTCTTCCAGACAAGGTCTCCCACGCTGCCCCGCCCCGCCCCTCTGCAGGTGCTGGGAGACCTCCCTTCCTGCCTTCCTCTGCCTTTAGGGACCTTCTTTGTGACTCTGTCTTCTTGATTATCTCTTCTAATGGCCTTACGTGCCAGCAGCATGCCATGCCACCAGCAGCCGCAGCGGGGCCTGGCTGTCCCGCGGACTGGCACCAGCGTGTTCGGATGCGCGCCTTGCACAGGCCCTTCGTCTAGCCGTGCTCTCCGCACTTGCGATCTGTCACCCTGCTGGCCAGCCCGGCCTCTAGAACGGATCTCCTGTCCTTTTAGAGCTGGCCAAGTCATCTGTCCCAGGGCACTGATGGCAGCCTCTGGCCAGACTCCCCAGAATTCCCTCAGGCCCTTCCTAAGGTAGCTGGAGTGAAGTGCATTTTTAAAAAAATGATGTGTTAATTTTGGTGTTATTTGCAAGGCAGAATTAGAGTGAGCAAGCCAGTGAGTGAGCGAGAGAGATATCTTCCATCTGCTGGTTCATTTTGCTAAATACCTGCAACAAGCTGGCACTGGGCCAGACTGACACCAGAGACCCAGAACTCCACCAGGTCTCCCACATGGGTGGTGGGGTCCTGAGTGGTTGCGCCATCACCTGCTGCCTCCCAGGGTGCACGTTAGCAGGCAGCTGGACCTGAACCCGGGCATCCTGATATGGAATGCAGGCATCTCTGGTGGCACCTTCATTGCGAGGCCAAATACCCAGTCCAATGATGGTGTGTTTTGACCTTGTATTTAAACTGCGAATCGAACCATGCCGTTTCCCTTCCTGGACCCCGCCATACTTTCCCGTAACCTGTGAGATATAAAGCCAGATGCAGCCTTTTTGGGTTCCTGGCTGGCTGCACCTGCCTCCCTCCCACCTCCTTTTCCCTGCTGCTCTTCCCTTGCCCCAGCCCCTCTAGTGTCCTCCATTCCATAGCCGGGCTGAGCATCTTGCCTTAGAATTTTTGCGCAGGCTGCAGGCTGCAGGCTGCAGGCTGCAGGCTGCTTTCTCTGCTGGGAACACTCTTTTTTTTTTTTTTTTTTTGAAGAGTTATACACAGAAAGAGGGAGAGGGAGAGTGAGAGGGAGAGGGAAAGGGGTTCTGCATTCGCTGGTTCATTCCCCAGTTGGCTGCAACAGCTGGAGCTGCGCCAATCTAAAGCCAGGAGCCGGGAGCTTCTTCCGGGTCTCCCACGTGGGTGGGTGCAGGGGCCCAAGCACTTGGGCCATCTTCTACTGCCTTCCCAGGCCATAGCAGAGAGCTGGATCAGAGGTGGAGCAGCCGGGACTTGAACCAGCATCCATATGGGATGCCAGCACTGCAGGCAGTGACTTTACCTGCTATGCCACAGCACCGGCCCTGGGAACATTCTTTCCTTCCCTCCTGGCCTTGCAGAGGCCTCCTGTGGGGTTCTTCACCCCGGCCCCCATCCCAAATTCTCTAGCCTCTCCAGGGCTCTTAGCCATTGTAACACCATCATAATTCAGTGCTCGGTCATGACTGCCTGCCTGCCTTGCCAGCCTCGAGGCTCTGTGGGGCAGAGGATGCCTGCCTGCTCTGGTCACCACTTCACAGGTGTGCATTGGCACCTGTCTCAGAGCTTGCAGCCCAACAGATGCCCCAGAGACAGCCGTCAGAGCAGAGGTGAGGCTGTGCCCCATTGCAGTGCTGGGGTGCCATCTCGTGTGCCCTTAGAAGCTCTGTGACTTTGGAGAAGTCACTTCAAAGTTCTTTGAGCCTTTCCTATCTCAGGAGACTATTATGAGGATTCAATGAGACTGTATATAAAGCTTTTTCAAGGTGTATGTATTTTATCTGAAAGGCAGGGTGACAAAGAGAGGGAGAGTCAGAGAGAGAAAGAGATCTTCCATCTGCTGGTTCACTCCCAAATGACTACAACAGGCAGGGCTGGACCAGCCCAGAGCCAGGAGCCTGGAACGCCATCCGGGTCTCCCAGGTGGGTGGCAGGAACCCAAGTACTTGGATCATCATCCACTGCCTCCCAGGTGTATTAGCAGTGAGCTAGATTGGGAGCACAGAGTAGCTGTGGCTCCGATTTCAGATGCGGCATCCCAAGTGATGACTTAACCTTCTGCACATAACACCCATCCCGAGAGAATGTATATAAAATCTTAATGCCGTGGCTGGCATATAGTAAGTCTTTAGTGGATGACAACACCTACTTAAATATTTAGAATCAAAGCTAAATCCCAGGTCCCCAGCTCCCTCCTGTCATCACATGTCACAGGGCAGGGAGCAGAACCGCACTCACACCCAGAGGGGTGGCACAGTGGCTTCTGGGAAGCAAGGTGCAATGATGGCAGCGAGGCTGGCTCTGGAGTTGACCTTGGCATCCCCCTCCACTGCACATCAGATGTGTCACCACAGGCAGATGGCCCTCTCTGTACCCCATCTCGTCCTCCATAAAGCGTGGCCCGTGAGCATTTCATAGGTGAGTTCCAGGCGCTGTGTGGAACAGTGTGTGTGCACAGCCAAGCCTAATGTCCCTTACTTCTCAGTTCAAGTCTTACTACAAACTCAGGATGGCTAAACACAGCTCCCGTGTATCCTGCTGGGTTTCAAAACTGGCTCTCTCTGGACTTCCTTCCCTTCGTAATTCACAGAGCATCAGAATTGAGTTTCAAAGTCCATGCTGGGGCCAGCATTGTGGTGCAGCGGGTTAGGCTACCACTGTGTCGCCGGCATCCCATATGGGATCTCCGGGTCTAGTCCTGGCTGTTCCACTTCTGACATAGCTCCCTGCTAATGTGCCTGGGAAGGTGGTCTCAAATACTTGGACCCCTGCCACCCACATGGGAGACCCTAACGAAGTTCCAGACTCCTGGCTTCAGCCTGGCCCGGCGCTGGTTGCTCAACCACTTGGGGAGACCTGAGGATTGATCTCTCTCTTCGTTTGTCCCTCTGTCACTCTGCCTTTCAAATAAATAAATTTTTAGAAAATGGGGGGAGGGATGCATTCTGCCACTCATTTGCTATTTGAATTCTTTTCCTTCTCCATAGAATGGAGCCAACGCCCATCTGAATGGGCGATTCGTAACACCTGAATAAAACGCTGGCTCTAAAGCAGAGGCTGGCAAGCTATGGACAGGTGGCCAAACCCAGCCCGCCGTTGGGTTGTGCAGAGTTCTGCGGGATGGGGTTAAGCCCCTGCTTGGGGTGCCCACATTGCACACTGGAGTGCCCGGCTTGAATTCCACCTCCTCTGGTTCCAATCCAACCTCCTGCTAATGTGCTCCCTGGAGGGCAGCATGGTGGCTCAAGTGCATCTCTGCCTGGGGCCCCACGGGCGGAGATGGAGTTGGTCCAACATATTGGTGTCCCCACCAGGAAGATCATCTCTGCCAACCCCTGTAAGCAAATTGCCCAGATCAAGTACTCAGATGTCGCGTGAGAGACCTGGATGGAGTGCCAGACTCCTGGCTTTGACCTGGCCCAGTCCTGGCTGTGGCAGGCATTTAGGGGGTGAACCAGTGAATGGAAGACCTCTATCTCTCTGCCTTTCAAATAAAATGAAAATAAATGAATACAAATGAACGGTTTTATGGAATGCCACCACACTCAGTCATTTATCTGTTGTCTAAGGCTGCCTTGGGGCCACAGTAACAGTTGAGTCGTTTCAACAGAGATCCAGGTCTGGCAAAGCCCAAAGTGTTTACTCTAGCCCTTTATAGAGAGGGTCTGCCAGCGCCTGCTGTTTCGATATCCATGCACATTGTGGAATGGCTAAATCAAGCTCACTGTCATGTGCATTTTCTCACAGACGTCACTTTTTTGTGTTGAGAATCTACAGTCTCTTCCACCTTTCCTTTCCCTATATATTTGAAATGTGGAGAGACAACGGAGGGGAAGGGAGGGGAGGGGAGGGGAGGGGAGGGGAGGAGAGGGGAGCGGAGAGATCTCCCATGCCCTGGCTTAATCTGCCAAAGCCTGAAATAGCCAGGAACACCGTTTGGGTCTCCTCGATGTTGGCAGGAACTGCAGTCTCTGGGTACTTCCAGGTGCATTAGTAGGAAGCGGGTCGAAAGGGAAGTAGCTGGGACTTGAACTGGCGCTCCGGTGTGGGATGTGGGTGTTGAAAGCCGCGGTTTCCGCGGTTTAACCTGCCACTCTGCGGCCACAACTCTGCCCCACCCAAGCAGCTTTTCATCTCAGTGCACTATTGGTAGCTGCAGTCATCTGTCCTCACTAGAGATCTTCAACTTACTCCTCTGAATTCACACTTTGTGTCTTTTGACCAACGTCTCTCTGGCGCTCCCCGTCCCCTCCTAGCCCTGGCGACACCATTCTACCTGTCACTCCTCTGCCTTTGTCTCTGTCAGATCCCAGGCATGGGTGAGGCCGTGCACGTTGGTTTGTGCCTGGCTTATTTCATTTAACACAACATCCTCCAGGTTCATCCACGCTGCTGCAAATGGCGGGAATTCTTAGCCGGTTCCATGTCTTGGCTGCTGTGACACAGCCGCAGTGCTCATGGGAGATCAGATGTCTTGTGACACACTGATTTCATTTCTTTTTTTAATTTATACCGGGATGAGGTTGCTGGGTCTTGTGGAGTCTTATTTTTAAATTTTTGAGGAACCTCCACACTGCTTTCCAAGTGATAGTCTCTAAACATTTAAATCTACCAGGAAAATGGAGCCAGACGCCTGTTGTCAGTCCATACCATTCCTCTTTCTTAAGCCACTGAGTCGTCTGCATGAATAGAATCCTTTTTATTTGAATGACATAATGAAGTAGAGAGACTTGCAAATCTGCCTATGTTTGCTGTAAATGGGATCCCGTCCACCCCAGGGAGGTGCAGTGTACCAGCTACACGGCTGTGCGTGGCGGCCCCACATGTCCCTCTGTGACCCCTCGGCATTGGGCCTGGTTTCCGTGTTATCTGTTGTCTGAAAGTGAGCCCCGCCTGCGATGGACCTCCACCTGCATAGCTTTGCCTTTGCCCGTCTTTGTGTTTTCTTGGGGTCTGTGGGCCAGCAGGCCCCGGTGCCTCTACACAACCACCTTTGGGGCCCCACAGGCAGAGATGGAGTTGGTCCAGCATATTGGTGTCCCCACCAGTAAGATCATCTATGCCAACCCCTGCAAGCAAATTGCCCAGATCAAGTACGCTGCCAAGCACGGGGTCCGGCTGCTGAGCTTTGACAACGAGATGGAGCTGGCCAAGGTGGCGAAGAGCCACCCCAGTACCAAGTAAGTGGAGGAGCTGCCCAGGGCGGGGCTGGGGGGAAGGGGAGGGGGTGTGGAGCTGCCGGGAGGTCAGGGCCCTGGCCAGAATAAAGACAGAACTACCTGGGCACAGCCCTGGGCAGAGGGAGGCCGTAGAGGAGGTGGTCAGGAGAGCTTCATGGCAGAGGCGGCATTTGAAGCAGGTGTAGATAGTAAACTGAGCAAACACGTGGCAGTGAGCAATGGCCCGGGGTGCTCCGGGGTGAGTGGATCTGTGGTGTGGCTGGGACCTGCCGCGTGCACGGAGGGCAGGAGACGGTGAGCCACGTGGGTTCCAGGACAGTGGACTTTGGGATGGGTCTGGCCTAGATGTTTTCCTCCGGCCGTGGCTTTTCCTGGTTCCTCGACATCCTGGGATTCCACGGGAAGCCTGGCGGCCAGGTTCACCCGGAGCAGCTTCCGTCATGGTTTTGGGCTTCTCCTTAAGACTTTGTTGAAAGCACAGGTTCGTCTCATGCTCAAAAACTGAAAAGCCCTGGCTGCCCTGGAGGCTGAGTGGGAGGATGGAGCTCTAGGGAGAGGCGGCGAGGTCCTGGACAACACAGGCCTTGGAGGCGGCTTGGCTGTACTGGGAGTGGACGGGCCAGGCGCCCCCATGCGCTCGCTTGTCTCTGAGCCATGCGGGGGTCCACAGAGGGCGTGTCTGGGGGGCGGGGCTTCCCCTGCAGGCGTGCACTGCGTGTCTCATCAGGTTGGTCTTGTGCGTTGCCACGGACGACTCCTACTCCACGAGCCACCTGAGCCTGAAGTTCGGAGCGGCGCTGAATTCCTGCAGACATCTGCTTGAAAATGCCAAGAAGAGCCACGTGGAGGTGGTAGGGGTGAGGTGCGCACCGGGAGCCATCCCCTCCCCCGCCACTGCCTCCACTGGGCCAGGCCACAGCCCCTCTGTCTCCCAAGGGGGAATCCCTTCGGTCTGAGATCTCCCCTGGGCCACCCAGGGGGCCTATCCCTGGGCCTGGCATTCTGGAGAAGGGCCTCCCTCTGGAAAGGTTAGAAATATCCCCTTCCCTAACTCCCAGTCTCCAGAATGCCTTGTCCCGGGAGCTTCTCCCAGCAGCTCAGAGGCCACAGCCTCGAGACGTGGCTTTCCTTGGAGGGCTAAAGTAGAAGCGACACAGATGGCCCGGCACCTAGTGTTGTCCAGTCATCCCTGGAGGCCTCTGCCAGCTGCTCTGTGCACATCACCCTTAGCCTGTGGTCCAGCCTCCCTCCCCTGGCCTTGCAGATGGGAGGCTAGAAAGGCAGGCTGAGCACCTCACCAAGGCCACACCACTGACCAGGAGGCATGTCCAGAGCTGGCTGACTCTGGGGTCCCAATCCTCATCCTGAAAAGGTCACCTCCTGGGGCCACGTGGAGGGCTTGGGAGGAGAGCCAAGTGCCAAGAGACCTTGCTCTCCACGCTTCACATGCCACGAGGCCCTGGGCAACCCATTTAGCATTTTGGGCCCTCAGTCGGTGCATCTGTGAAATGGGTACAGTATGGTGGCACCCAGAGACCTGCGGGTAAGCCAAGGCTCCTCCTCCTTCCCCAGTTTCCACATCAGCAGTGGCTGTCCTGACCCTCGGGCCTATGCCCAGTCCATCGCAGATGCCCGGCTGGTATTTGAAATGGGTTCCGAGCTGGGTCACAGGATGCACATTCTTGACCTCGGCGGCGGCTTCCCTGGCATAGAGGGGGCCAAAGTGAGATTCGAAGAGGTAACCCTGGGTCTGGGGGTGTCTTGCTGGGCTCTTGGGGCGGGCGGGGGCAGGGAGCCCTCCGTGAGTGGTCTTGCGTGCCACATGCTGTGCGCTTGGTGCTTTCGCTGCGTTGTCTCGCTGCTTATTAACCTTGTGCTGCCGCTGAGCAAACAGGCTCAGAGAGATCGCTCACTTCCAGAGTCCACAGCAGGGCTGGCTGCACACTGGCTCTGCCTGACTCCAGCTCACGCACTTAACAAGCCCATATCTGCGTAACTCACAAGGCTCTGTTCACCCTCAGGTGGGGGTGGTGGTGGTGGTGAGAAATCAGGTGGGAAAGCAGGGAAAGGCCAAACCAACCTTGAGTCACAGCCTGGGTCATCTGTCTCCTTCCCATCTGTGAGAGGAAGAAAAAATGTGTTATAGCAATCCCTCCAACAACCACTAGGAGTCGCTGCTCCTCCAAAAGAGCCTACTTCTGTACTATTCATCCACATCCGGCAATTGACCCTAAGGAGATAATTCCAGATAGACGGGACGACCAAGCCTGGAAGACAGCTTTGTCGATAACAGAAGACCAGTGGACATCCCCGGTGCACCTAACACTCGGGGTTGCTTAAATTATGATCCATTCTTGAGAGGAAAACACATGCTGTGGGGAGGTCATTCGCAAGTCTGCTGAGTAAAACAGATTATTAAAAACAGATACACATTCCCATTATCTTTATAACTATTTATTTGAAAGGCAGAGTTACAGAGAGGCAGAAGGAGAGAGAGAGAGAGAGAGAGGGAGAGGGAGAAGAAGAGAGAGAGAGAGGTCTTCCATCCGCTGATTCACTCCCCAGATGGCTGCAATGGCCAGAGCTGGGCAAATCTGAAGCCAGGAGCTTCCTCCAGGTCTCCCACTCAGGTGCAGGAGCCCAAGGACCTGGGCCATCTTGTAGTGCTTTCCCAGGCTACAACAGGGAGCTGGATCGGAAGTGGAGCAGCTGAAACTCTAACCAGTGCTCAAATGGGATGCCGGCACTGCAGACAGTGGCTTTACCCACTATACCACAGCACTGGCCTTTTATCTTTATAATCTTTAAAATATGTATTTACTTGGAAGGCAAAGTGATGGGCAAAAGGGGAGAAAGACACACAGACAGAAAGAGAGAGAGAGAGAGAATATGAGTCTTCCGTCTGCTGGTTGACTCCCCAAATAACTGCAACAGCCAGGGCTGGGGCAAGCTGAGCCAGGAACCAGGAGATCCATCCAGGTCTCCCATGTGGGTGGCAGAAGCCCATGCACTTGGGCCATCCTCTGCTGCTCTCCCAGGTGCATTAGCAGGGAGCTGGATCTGAAGTGGAACAACTGGGTCTCCAACTGGTGTACTCTCGTAAGGGGTGCCAGCAGCTTAACCCGCTGTGCCACAATGTTGACCCCTATGTTTATAATTTTAAAAAGTTTGTTTGGGGGGGCTGGTGTTGTGATGTGGTGGGTTAAGCCTCTGCTTGTGGCTCCAGCATCCCATATGAGCACCAGTTTGAGTCCTGGCTGCTCTGCCTCTGATCCAGCTCCCTGCTAATGCACCTGGGAAAGCAGCGGATGATGGCTCAACTACCTGGGCCCCTGCACCTACATGGGACATCCAGATGGAGTCCCAGGCTCCTGGCTTTGGCCTGGACTAACTCCCAGCTGTTGTGGCCATTTAGGGAGTGAACCAGCAGGTAGAAGATGCTTCTCTGTCTGTCTCCCTCTCTCTGCATCTTCTGCCCATCAAATAAATACATAAATAAATCTTATAAAAAAGCGTTTTTGCGTGTTCATTGAAAAAAGGATTAAAGGAGCTAGTCCAGCAAGTTAGCAATGATTAGGTTCATCTTCAGGGCTAGGGAGCATTTTTTTCTACCAAGGGCCATGTGGATATTTATAACCTCATGTGTGGGCCATGCAAAATTATCAGATTAAAAAGTAACCTGCTCTGGGCTGGCGCCGCGGCTCACAGGCTAATCCTCCGCCTTGCGGCGCCGGCACACCGGGTTCTAGTCCCGGTCGGGGCACCGGATTCTGTCCCGGTTGCCCCTCTTCCAGGCCAGCTCTCTGCTGTGGCCCGGGAAGGCAGTGGAGGATGGCCCAAGTGCTTGGGCCCTGCACCCCATTGGAGACCAGGAGAAGCACCTGGCTCCTGCCATCGGATCAGCGCGGTGCACTGGCTGCAGTGTGCCGGTGTGGCGGCCATTGGAGGGTGAATCAACGGCAAAGGAAGACCTTTCTCTCTCTCTCTCTCTCTCTCTCACTCACTATCCACTCTGCCTGTCAAAAAAAAAAAAAAAAAAAAAAAAGTAACCTGCTCTGGATTGATTGACTTTGAAGTCCCACCTTGCAGTGCCTTGGCAGGGTCTCCAGCAGCCCTGCCCCTTCCTACATTCTGCCTGACTGCGAGTCACCGCTGAGCCGTAGCAGCCCCGAGCCGGAGTCACGGAAGCTTTCACAGGAGCTGTAGCGAGTCTTGAGCAGAAAGCCCCCCTCCGAAACCCGTAACTGTGCCCCGCCCCCGTCCCACCAGGTTGCTTCTGTGATCAACTCAGCCTTGGACCTGTACTTCCCAGAGGGCTGCGGTGTGGACGTCCTTGCCGAGCTGGGCCGCTACTACGTAACCTCGGCCTTCACCGTGGCTGTCAGCATCGTTGCCAAGAAGGAGGTTCTCCTGGACCAGCCCGGCAGGGAGGGTAGGTGCCAGGTGGGCAGTGGAGCCCCGTTCGCCCCTGAAGCAGGCACGGTGGCTGGCTGAGCAGGGTCTGGTTTCTGGGTCCAGTGACGGGGGTTGGGGGGACGAGAAGAAGGGGTCCTTGCTTTAGAGAAACCTACAGTCAACTTCCCCCACCCCCACGACGCATAGCTGGCGTCTTTTTTCCTAGGCATGTTCTTATGTTGAGAGTGGGCTCCAAAAAGCCTTAGAGGGAGAATGGATGCTTTGTTGACCCCATTTTACAGATGAGGAAACTGAGAGCCAGAGGGAATGCAAGTGAATTGCTTAATAGCGAGTAAGTGGCAAGGCCTGTGTTTGACCCCACGCCTGTCTCCTCTCCAAGGGCGGGCTCTTACTCACCCTGGGGCTTCTCAAGACATCATGAAAATGACTAATGGCAATATTACAAATGACGAGTGTAGGCAGGGAGACTGGGTCACTGGCCCAAGGTCACAAGGCTGATAAGGGGCAGTGCTGGAGTTCAAGTTCAGGCTGGGCTGACGCAGAGCTGCTGGGCCAACACTGAGCACATCCATGCTCTTCCCTGACCTTCCAGATGGATCCGTTCCCAGGGGGGGGGGAAAGGGACTCTGAGCTTGGGGCTTCCCCGCCCCCCTGCAGGACCCTCAGGCAGGGGAGGCTGAGTGCTGTGCGTTCTTCCCCAGGGGGAGGCACGTGCTGGGTGGTGGGCTCAGGTAGGCCATCCTGTGTGTGTGTGTAGGATGGTGTTCCCGCGGCTTCCTTTATAGAGCTAGAGCGTTGTCTCCGGCCAGGACACCTGGGCCCTCCTGCCAGCGCACCCCTCCCTATGGTGTGCCTCTGCGCAAATGGCTTAACCCCTTGGGGTCTCAGATTGGGGGGGCTACTCTTTCTGCCTTTTCTGGGGCAGCTTGGGGCTCAGGTGCAGGCGGGGGACCGTGTCCCGGGCAGGGTTGCCCTGCTGCAGGGTGAGTGTTCCCAGCATGGCTGTGAACCCTCCTAATGACGGGGGTCAGTGACAGGGCAAGGCTGTCGGTGGCTCCTGGAACGAGACCCACCACCCTGTGGTTGCACGGACCTGTCGCCCCTGCTGAGGCCACAGTTGGACCAGCTCCTCACGCCCAGCCCCCTCCCATCCAGCTTGTGCTGCCCCTGACCCCTGTCTCTCCCCCCCTCCCCGCAGAGGAAAACGGCTCCACCCCCAAGACCATCATGTACCACCTCGCAGAGGGCGTGTATGGGATCTTCAACTCAGTCCTGTTTGACAGCGTCTGCCCAACCCCCATCTTACAGAAGGTGAGCTGCCCACACGTGGGTGGGGCTGTCTTCAGTTGTGTGCCTCTGCGTGTGTGTGTGTGTGTGTGTGTATGTGTGTGTGTGAGCCACACTGCTTGTGTTTTACTGTTGTGTTAAAAGTACGACATACTCATTGTGGAAAATGGACAACAAAGATGTTGTCCACTCCACGCAGACTTTGAACGTTCTGTCTGTTTGTGTTTTTAAAATGTATTAGACTTTCCCCCCATAACATTGGGCTCACATGGCTTTGCGACCTGCCTTTGTCATTGTATGAGGTGTCGCTATTTCTGTGCCTTTTCCCTGTTCTTTGACAAAAGTGCCTTCTGCTTCTTTTTTGTGACAATGTGCTTTTTGATGACCTTGTAGTATTTCAACCCCTCTCACTCCGGTTGGGTTGCCCGTCTGGCTTCCTGGTTTGAGCCCTGGGAGTGTATCTGGACATACATCTCCAACTCCGGCCCCGGGGGAAATGCCTGTGTTGAGTGTTTCCATAGCAACAGGGATGCAGGAACAGACAGCAAGCATCCCTCGCAGCCTGCTGAGTCAGCCCAGGGCCTCTGCAGCTTCCACGGCAGACACAGCTCTGGGCCTCAGTCGGAGCGCCCCGCCCCCTTCCTGAGCGGCACCTAGACCCCTGCGAGCACTCAGTATGCTTTTTCCCTTCCTCTCACACCGTCTTATTTCTCAAGACCCCATCAGGGGGACCTCGAACATCAGCTTCTCTTTGGCCCCTTATCTGGCTGCAGGTGGGGGAACTCCCCCTTGCTTCCCTCCTCCAGGAACCCACGTAGATGTGGACCTGCTTGGTGGCTCCAGGTCCGTCCTTAAGCGTGGCTATGTCTGCTTGTCTGAGGAAGCCTCATGCTGGCTGAGAAATCCAGACGTTTCCACCCTGCACACGGGTGTGGCCTGTGTTCCTGTGGCCGCTCACACCCCACTTCCTGTATGGAGAGGGGAGCGGGCAGCAGCTGTCCCCAGCAATTCGCCCCCTGCCTGCCGCCTGCTCTCTTCCCTTCACGCACCCCATAGAAGAGCAGGACTGTGGCTCCAGCCATTGCCACGCCCCAGCCCTGGGTGCCCGCTTGGTCTGATCTCTGGTCGGCATTCCCGACTTCGGCACCGGATGTCACTGACTCTCTCTGGGGCCTGTGCAGTCCCACCTCTGGACTCTGCTGTGAGAGACAGAGGTCGTGCGGCTGACGGCACACGTACTACAAGTGGGAGTGTGTGTCCGGGGCGCTCAGCCTGGCTGGGTGGGGGTCTCTGCTCTTCTTCCCCCAGCCAGGGTCCCCACCCTGCTGGCCGTGCAAGCTTTGCACCCCTGCTCTTCCCTCCAAGGAGTTGGTGTTTAGACCCCAAGTGTAAAAAATTGTGGGACGCATAATCGTGTCTCAGGGTTTACTTCTTATTGTTGAACCTCGGTTGACCCTTTTTTGTGTTTCTTATTTTCTAAAATTCAGCAAATATCTGAGCAGGGGCCTGCAGGGACGGGGGTGAGTGAGAATTGTCTGTGCCTGGGAAATAGAAACTCACGGGATAGACGTGTGTGTGTGTGTGTGTGAGAGAGAGAGAGAGAGAGGGAGAGAGGGAGAGAGGGAGAGAGGGGGTCAGGTTGGTCCACAAGTTACAACAGTACCATCAGGAACATACAGAGCAAATACCGGCATTTTTATTTTTTCAGAAATATTTTTCATGTACATATCTCTAAAAGACAAGGACTTTGAACAAAACCCCACAGCGCCACTAGCCAAGTTAACAAGTCCCCAGTATCTCCCATCACACTGGCAGTGTCCAGAGATCCCTGAGCACCTCAAAGATGGTTTCCTTTAAAAAAAAAAAAGGTTTTATTTGTTTATTTGAAAGGCAGAGCTGCAGAGTGAGAGAGAGCGGGAGAGAGAGAGAAAGGTCTTCCATCCCCTAGTTCACCCCCCAAATGGCCACAATGGCTGGAGCTGCGCCAATCCAAAGCCAGGAGCCAGGAGCTTCTTCCCGGTCTCCCACGCTGGTGCAGGGGCTCAAGGACCTGGGTCATCCTCTACTGCTTTCCCAGGCCCTAGCAGAGAGCTGGCAGCTGGGACTCGAACCAGGGCCCATATGGGATGCCGGCACTGCAGGCGGCAGCTTTACCTGCTACGCCACAGCACCCGCCCCTCATAAAAGGTTTCTATACTTGATTTGCTTAAATCAGGAACCCAAGAAGGTCCATGCAGTGCGCTTGGCTGCAGTGCGCTTGGCTGCAATGCCTCTCTCTTCACCTGCCAGCATCGCCACCGTCCTTTGGCCTTGCAGACCTGTTTCTGGCAGCCCATCTGCCGACGACACCGGGCTGCTGTCCTGCACTTGCCTGCGTGCTGGGCTCTGCTGGTGGCCGTCTCTGGGGTTCCCCGGAGTGCTGTTGAGTGGGTTGCCCGGAGCCTGGGACTTTTTTTCTTGAACAGATTCCCAGTGAGTTTCTGGATGAACTTTCTTCAGGAGAAGTCTTGGCTTTGTTTTCCTCTTAGTAAGAAGCATCCTTATCATCTTACTGCCTCATCTCTCACCTTCCAGATCATTTGGTCACCTGTTTAGTTTCTTCGTAGCATGTCATCGTCTGAAATTCTCTTGTTTGTTTCGTTTTCTTGCTCAGAGTCTGCTCTCCCCTCGGGCAGGTAGGCTCTGGGAGGGTCACTGCCTTCTCCAATTTGTTCCCTCGGAGTTCCCAGTCTGTGGCACCGTGCCAGGCATGGCAGGTGCTCCACAAAGATTTGTTGAATGACTTAGGAATGGATCCATCATCCACTATGCTGTGAGACCTGGGGAGCAAGAGCTGTTCACATCTGCTTCCCCAGAACACAACTTGGTACACAGCAGGTGCTTAGTATATGTTGGAATTGAGTAGATTTTTAAAAAGTCAATAAGCAGGGGCAGATGTTGTGGTGCAGTGGATTAACCCCGCACTTGGGACACTTGTATCCCACATTGGAGTGTTGGTCCGAGTCCTGGCTACCGCACTTCCAATCCAGCTCCCTGCTGATGTCCTTGGGAAACAGCAGATGATGGCCCAAGTGCTTGAGACCCTGTCACCCACGTCGGGGTCCTGGAAGGAGTTCCTGGCTCCTGGCTTCAGCCTGGCCCAGCCCTGGATGTTGAGAGCATTTAGGGAGTGAACCAATGAATGGAAGAGCTCTTTCTCTCTGTCACTCTGCCTTTCAAATAAATAAATAAATCTTTAGTTTTATTTAAGTTATACAAGTTTCACATATTTCATATATAAAGATTTAGGAACACAGTGGCTTCCCCCCACCCTCCCTCCCACTCATGCTCCAACCCTTCCTCCCCCTCCCTCTTGAATTCCCACTCTTAAATTTTACAATAATCTATTTTTAGATATTATATAGGCAACATAAAATTTTATTTTATTTATTTTTAAAGATTTATTCATTTATTTTTGGAAGTCAGAGTTAGGGAGAGAGGGAGAGAGGGAGTGAGGGAGGGAGGGAGGGAGAGAGGGAGAGAGAGACAGAGAGAGAGACAGAGAGAGAGAGAGAGAGAGAGAGAGAGAGAAAGGGATCTTCCATCCACTGGTTCACTCTTCAGATGGCCACAATGGCCAGGGCTGGGCCAGGCCAAAGCCAGGAGCTTCATCTGTGTCCCCCCTGTGGATGGCAGGGGCCCAAATTCTTGGGCTGTCTTCTGCTGCTTTTCCCAGCTCATTAGCAGGGAGATGGCTTGGAAGTGGAGCAGCCGGGACATGAGCTGGAGCCCATATGGGATGCCAGGGTCACAGGCAATGGCTCTACCTACTATAACACAACACTGGCATCACAAGCAACATAAAATTTAAAGGGACTTTTCAAAAAGGATAAAATGTAAGCCCTTCCTGCAATCCTGTCCCCTAGCACAGCTCTACCCATTCGCCCCTCACGTCCCCTCCTTTTTCACCACGCACGTGCAGTGGTGCACGGTTGTGAATGTCGCACACACACTGGTGGCAGCTGAAGTCATTGTGCACTTACAGTGCAGTACTCCCGTGAGGTAAATACTACTATGCTACTCACAGATGAGGAGACAGAGGCTTAAAGAGGTGAAGTGTGTTGCCCAAAGTCCCATGGTTAACAAGGAGTAATGCTTGTGAACTACACAGAGACCGTGAGCCCCTTGGGGCTGGGATTCATGTCTTGCTCATCTTTGATTATCCGTCTGGTGCCAGGGAAAAAGCTCTTCCCTGCACTTCTACAAAATGACTGCCTCCTTATAAAATTGCTCTGTCACTGAGTGTTGAGCCGTTGCTGGTTGTGTTCTGACTCATGCTTCCCTGAATGTGCCCTCTGCCTAGGATGCGCGCTGCTGATCTGCAGAACCGGCTCGAGGCACTCATGGAAAGCGCATTCATTCTTAGGCTGAGTCTGCACTAGGGGGACTGGGCGAGAAGCTGGGAGCATTTCCTGGCCTCATGGTGTATATGCCAGGTGGTTTTCCCAAGGGCTCCCGTGAATATCTGGTGGCCAGCTGTGCCCATTACACAGGCATTGCTCACTACGCCCTTTGTCGTGTTGCTAGTTTATCTGAAGTTTTCCTCAACACTTCCTTCATTTGTAGGTCTTTGACGTGGTGAAAGCATGTTGATCCTTTGTGGTTTTATTCCCTTTGGCTTCAGTGTCAAAACCTTTGAAATCCTCCGTTCACCTAATTTGGGAGGTCGTGAAGTCTAACAGAGACTGGTTTGCATAGGTATGTGTGTGTACTTAATATGCTATTGAATCCAAATCTATTTTTTCAATCTGTTGGTTTATTCTAGCTTTGTGGTTCTTTGTTATTTTTCCATAGACGTTTCCACACGCACTCGTATGTCTTAATGAAGTGTGCTGTGATGAACGGTGAGGAAATTCGTCTCCCTTTTGTGCCCCACAGCATCTATATTCCCTTTTTATTAATATGTAAGGTTTTTCTCTTATAGAAACAGAGTGTTTATTGGAGAAATTTTAGCCCTAAACAGTAAAATAAATATAAAATTTTGTATATAGATTCCCTTTTTTTCTAAAGTACCACACAGCACATTGTTTTAATTTCTTTAAACTGATATACTGTGAGCACGTGGTTTTCTTCAAATACTGCATGTTGGGTGGACTTTTATTATATAAACATTTTAAGTGTTTATTGTGTGGTCTAAAATGACATGTTTTTGGGTGTAGAGGTGCAGTTTAAAGCGTGTGTCACTCGTTCATAAATGCAAGGTGTGGCTCAGTGCAGATAGAGACCCAGAGGGAGCATGTGCCATGGGAGTTTTGTGGGAATCTTGGGGTGCAAAATTCAGAGTGGAAGCTCCAGTCACCCTGCTTCACATGGAGGGAAGACTGGTGCCATCCTGTTTATTCTAGTATTTGTGCCTTTTTTTTTTTTTTTTTTTGGACAGGCAGAGTCAGACAGTGAGAGAGAGAGAGAGACAGAGAGAAAGGTCTTCCTTTTTCCATTGGTTCACCCCCCAAGTGGCTGCCACAGCCGGCGCGCTGTGTCGATCCGAAGGCAGGAGCCAGGTGCTTCCTCCTGGTCTCCCATGGGGTGCAGGGCCCAAGCACTTGGGCCATCCTCCACTGCCCTCCCGGGCCACAGCAGAGAGCTGGATTGGAAGAGGAGAAACCGGAACAGAATCCAGCACCCCAACCGGGACTAGAACCCGGTGTGCCTCAGGTGGAGGATTAGCCAAGTGAGCCGCGGCGCCGGCCAGTACTTGTGCTTTAAAAGGTGTGCCTGGGTGTGCTGTGTTAGCACTTACATGTATGGGTCTAGACTAAGAGAAAAGAGAAGCCTCAAACAGAATTACAGATGAAAGAGGCGACATTGCAGCTGATGCTACAGAAATGCAAAGGATGGCTGTGATCGGCCGTATACCAACACAGTGAATACCTATAAGACATGGAGAAGTTCCTAGTCCTAGCCTTCTGACCAGGACTGAATCATGCAATAGAAAAAACACACATTGACACTTCATTGTCAGCACAGAAAACCACACATATCTGAGAACTTAAGTGTTTTTTCTTTTTTTTAATTTATTTGACAGGTAGAGTTATAGACAGTGAGAGAGAGACAGAGAGAAAGGTCTTCCTTCCGTTGGTTCACCCCCCAAGTGTCCGCTACGGCCAGCGCTGTGCCGATCCAAAGCCAGGAGCCAGGTGCTTCTTCCTGGTCTCCCATGCGGGTGCAGGGGCCCAAGCACTTGGGCCATCCTCCACTGCCTTCCCGGGCCACAGCAGAGAGCTGGATTGGAAGAGAAGCAACCAGGACTAGAACCAGCACCCATATGGGATGCCGGCACTGCAGGCGGAGGTTTAACCAAGTGAGCTGTGGTGCCAGCCCCAAGTGTTTTGTTTTTTTTTTTAAGATTTTATTTATTTATTTGAGAGGTAGAGTTACAGACCATGAGAAGGAGAGACAGAAGGAAAGAGAGAGAGAGAGAGAGAGAGAGAGATCTTCCATCTGCTGGTTCACTCCCCAAATGGCCTCAACTGCTGGAACTGAGCTGATCTGAAGCCAGGAGCCAGGAGCTTCTTCCAGGCATCCCACATGGGTGCAGGCACCCAACCACTTGAGCCATATTCTACTGCTTTCCCAGGCCATAGCAGAGAGCTGGACTGGAAGAGGAGAAACCAGGACTAGAACCAAGCACCCATATGGGATGCCGGTGCCACAGGTGGAGGATCAACCTATTACACCACAGTACCGGCCCCCTAAGTTTTTTTTTAAAGATTTATTTATTGTGGCACAGCAGGTTAAAGCCCTGGCATGAAGTGTCAGCCTCCCATATGGGCACTGGTTCTAGTCCCAGCTGCTCCACTTCCGGTCCAGCTCTCTGCTATGGCCTGGGATAGCAGTAGAAGATGGCCCAAGTGCTTGGGCCCCTGCACCCACGTGGGGGACCTGGAAGAAGCTCCTGGCTCCTGGCTTCAGATCGGTGCAGCTCCGGCCATTGCGGCTATTTGGGGAGTGAACCAGCGGATGGAAGACCTCTCTCTCTGTCTCTACCTCTCTCTGTAACTCTGTCTTTCAAATAAATAAAATAAATCTTTTTTTTTAAAGATTATTTGAAGGGAAAGAGAAAGAGAGAGAAAGAGAAAGATTGACCTTTTATCTGCTGGTTCACTCCCCAAATGCCTGCAAAACCTAGGTCTTTGCCAGAAGTCAGGAACTCCATCTTGGCCTCCCACATGGTTGGCAGGGACCCAAGGACTTAAGCCATCATCTGCTGTCTCCCAGATGCATTAGCAGGAAGCTGGATCAAAAGTGTAAAGTAGCCAGGACTCAAACCAGGCCCTCTGATGTGGGTGCAGGCATTCTAAGCAGTGGCTTAACCTACTGTACCACAACACCCACTCCAAAACTTCAGTATCGATAGGGTTTGCACAACAGGTCATTAGGAATTGTTGAATAGCTGACACTGGGCAACTGGTTGTCAATATGCAAGAAATGAAATTGGATCCCTAACTCACACCCTCTACAAATATAAATTCCAGAAACCGATATAGGAGAATCTCTGTTTGACCTTGAAACAGGGAAGAATATCTTAAACTATGAAAAGTGGGAGAGCACTTTAAGATTTCTAGCAAATGGAACTAAATGATAAGTTTATTTTGTTGCAAAACAATTTTGAAGTCCATGTCTTCAAAAAGTTCATGAAAATGCACATTATGAGAAATTATGCACGAATTTCAAAATTGCTTTGTGCCAGAATAAGCTTACCTTTAAAAAAAAGATTTATTTATTTATTTGAAATTCAGAGGTACACAGAGAGGAGAGGCCAAGAGAGAGAAGTCAGAGTTGCAGAGAAAAGGAGAGGCAGAGAGAGAGAGAGAGAGAGAGAGAGAGGTCTTCCATCTGCTGGTTCACTTCCCAATTGGCCGCAATGGCCAGAGCTGCACGGGTTGAAGCCAGGAGCCAGGAGCCATATGGGTGCAGGGGCCCAACAACTTGGGCCATCTTCTGCTGATTTCCCAGTTCATAGCAGAGAGCTGGATTGGAAGTAGGGCAGCCGGGACTTGACCTGGCAAGCACATGGGATGCCGGCACTGCAGATGACGGCTTTACCTGCTACACCACAGCACTATTTCCCACTAACTTTTTTGAATTCTCCTTATAAGAATCTTAAGAAAATTAGGAAAAAGCAACCCAATAGAATTATTAGCAAAAGACTTATCCAAAGCAGGAGCTCTTCCTGGGTCTCCCACATGGGTGCAGGGTCCCAAGGACTTGGGCCATCCTCTACTGCTTTCCCAGGCCACAGCAGAGAGCTAGATAGGAAGTGGAGCAGCCGGGAGTAGAACCAGTGCCCCTATGGAATGCCGGCGCTTCAGGCCAGGGCGTTAACCTGCTGTGCCATAGCGACGGCCCCGAAATTTGTCCTTTTTTTTTTTTTTAATTTGACAGAGTTATAGACAGTGAGAGACAGAGAGAAAGGTCTTCCTTCCATTGGTTCATTCCCCAAATGGCCGCCACGGCTGGTGCTGCACCGATCCGAAGCCAGGAGCCAGGTGCTTCTTCCTGGTCTCCCATGGGGTGCAGGGCCCAAGCACTTGGGCCATCCTCCACTGCCTTCCCGGGCCACAGCAGAAAGCTGGACTGGAAGAGGAGGAACCGGGACTAGAACCGGCACCCATATGGGATGCTGGCACCGCAGGTGGAGGATTAACCAAGTGAGCCACGGCATCGTCCCCTTCTCTGTAGTTTTAATCAAATACGGGTGCTGCAGGCTGTTAACATGGACTGGGAAAATTATATTTGAATCACAGATCTATATTTTTTGTGTATTATGATGAAGGCAGTAATTGACTTTGCTCTTCCTGCCTTCCATTTACAATTATTGATCACTGAAGCTTGTTGAGTATAAGTTTGAATTTGGTTAGCTGAGGTTTCGTGTCAGATTTTTGTCTCTGTTCACGAAGGAGATTTTGACCATTGGGGTTTACTTCTGTGCCCCTACCCTGTTTGTGTATTGCTCTTATTCATCTCATTTTTTCACTTGGGCCATCTTCTGCCGCTTTTCCCAGGCATTGGCAGGGAGCTGGATTGGAAGTGGAGCAGCTGGGACACAAACTGGCGCCTATATCGGATGCTGGCGCCGCAGGTAGCGGCTTTACCCACCATGCCACCATGCTGGCCTCAGGCCCAGCTGTCTTTTGCAGGATTGAGCCCTGTGTTCCGTGGATCTGTGGGGAGCTGCTAGGAGGTCCCTTGTCTGGGACAGCTCAGAGCCCTGCTACCAACCCCCTGCAGAACCTGGGGAGGGTCTCTTCCTCTGAGTTTTCTCATCTGTAAAATGGGAGTTTGCAGCCTTGCCAACTGCCTCCCAGATGGGTGTGAAGGCATGGTGGATGTGCTGTAGACCAGGAAGCCCCGCCCCCTCAGAGGGCTTGCAGCTGGCTGACTGGCATCGGGCTCCTGTACAGACCTTGTCTTTTCCACGCACTTACCACGCGTGCCGCCAGCTGAGATTCACAAGCTTGACATGTGCTTTTGGAATATTTATCTTGCAGATTTGTACTTTTTTTCTTTTTTAAATAGTGACTTTACAAATCACTTTATTCTTATGAAGTTTCAAAAAATTTTTCCACCTACTTTGTATTTATCCCTCTATGGAGAAGTGAGTGCATGCTAACTTATCACCAAGGGTGCCTTTGCATTCATGGTGGACGAACATTTAACTCCCATTTTCTCAACAATCCTTGTGGATACATTTTTAAAAATTTGACAGGTAGAGTTTTTAGACAGTGAGAGAGAGAGAGAGAGAGAGAGAAAGGTCTTCCTTCCGTTGGTTCACCCCCAAATGGCCACCACAGCCGGCGTGCTGCGCCGATCTGAAGCCAGGAGCCAGGTGCTTCTTCCTGGTCTCCCACACGGGTGCAGGTGCCCAAGCACTTGGGCCATCCTCCACTGCCATCCCAGGCCACAGCAGAGAGCTGGACTGGAAGAGGAGCAACCGGGACTAGAACCGGCACCCATCTAGGATGCTGGCACCGCAAGCGGAGGATTAACCAAGTGAGCCATGGTACTGGCCCCTTGTGGATACATTTATAAAGCATGCCATACACCACATCTATAAAAGATAGCAAAGTATTATTTTTAAGATTTTATTTATTTAAGAGGCAGAGTTACAGAGAGAGAGGTCTTCCATTTGCTGTTTCACTCCCAAAATGGCCGCAGTAGTCAGGGCAGTAGTCAGGGCTGGGCCAGGCTGAAGCCAGGAGCCGGGAGCCCCAGCTGGGCTTCTTTTTTTTTTTTTTTTTTTGATAGGCAGAGTGGACAGTGAGAGAGAGAGAGACAGAGAGAAAGGTCTTCCTTTCGCCGTTGGTTCACCCTCCAATGGCCGCCGCGGCCGGCGCACCTCGCTGATCTGAAGCCAGTAGCCAGGTGCTTCTCCTGGTCTCCCATGGGATGCAGGGCCCAAGCACTTGGGTCATCCTCCACTGCACTCCCTGGCCACAGCAGAGAGCTGGCCTGGAAGAGGGGCAACCGGGACAGAATCCGGCGCCCCGACCGGGACTAGAACCCGCTGTGCCAGCACCGCAAGGCGGAGGATTAGCCTAGTGAGCCACGGCGCTGGCCCCCAGCTGGGTCTTCTTTGTGGGTGGCAGGGACCCAAGCACTTGAACCATCATCTGCTGCTTCCCAGGAGCGTTAACAGGGGACCAGACTGGAACAGAGTAACTGGGGCTCCAACTTGCATTTCCATACGGGTCGCAGTTGCAAGCTACTGTTTGACCCAGTGAACTACAAAGCCGCCCTGGAGAATGTTAAATAAACAGGACACACTTGTCTCTCAGGCCTGGAGCAAGAACCTCTGGAGCACTGTGCTCCCTGCTCTGTCCCAGCTCCTAGATCTGGGAATACAGCAGGTGCTCAATAAGTACTGACTGAATGAATCATGGCTTTAGGATCCTTTTCATTATTGATTTTAATAAGATGTGTGTTTTTGTTTATTAATGGGATGAATAGCTTATTAATGCTTTTTTGGGCCAAATGTCTGCATGTTATTTTATGGAATCTGTGACCTTTCTTTCCCAATTTTTTCTCCATTGCCTTTTTCTAGGCTCTTTTATTTATATCCTTTTCTTTCTTGTTCTTATCACTCATGTCTTTTATTCTGTCATTTAAAACAAAGAGTACATGAGCACCCCCTGGCTGCCAGATTGCCAGGCACGGAGGAGCTGGGGTGAATGAGCCCTGCTGACCCCTGCGCATGAGGGGTTTATGGTCTGATAATGAAGTCAGGCCTGAGCAGGTGTTTCACAAATATTGAATTATGAGAATGGTAAATATCAGGGCCGACATTGTGGTGCAGCGGGTTAAGCCGCCGCCTGTGACAGCAGCATCCCATATGGGTTCTGGTTCAAGTCCTGGCTGCTCCACTTCTGATCCAGCTTCCTGCTAATGCGCCTGGGAAAGCAGCGGAGGATGGAACAAGTTCTTGGGCCCCTGAACCTACATGGGAGACCCATATGGAGTTCTGGGCTCCTGGCTTCAGCCTGGCCCAGCCCTGACAGTTACAACCATTTGGGGAGTGAGCCAGTATAGATGGAAGATCTCTCTCTCTCTCTCTCTCTCTCTCTCTCTCTGTCTCTCTCCATAACTCTGCGTTTCAAATAAAAAACATGGCAAATGCTGTGAAAGCCAAGTTGGGGAGCATGGAACCTCAGGAGAGGCTTCCCCGAGGCTGCCTGGGATCAGATGGAGAAATAGGAGTTGGCAGATCGGGGGCCTCGAGGAACAGCCTGGGGACTGCAGTGGGGCGGGGGAGCCAGCAGGGATTTCTCGGGGAAATCCAGAGCGACTGGGGTCACAGGACTGCAGTGGGGGCTGTGAGGGGCACGGTCGGGGTGCTCTCACGCCCATCTTTGAGTGCTGACTCCCCTCTAGCACTGCCAGGCAGGACCTGGCACCACGACAAATGGCACTGAACTCTTGGTTGCCCCCAGATGACCTGTGTTACAGGTTTCTTCTCTGGATTTGGAATTCATTTAAGAATACAAGGTAGATTTTACGTCATTGGTAGTTGTATCTTTGGGCAAGTCACTGCACCTCCCGGAGCCTGGGCTCCCTGCAATGGGAGCAGTCACGTCTGCCCCGACGCGTCTTCCGTGACCTCCACCTGTCCTCCACGCCAGAGTCAGAGCCTGAGAGGGGCTGCGTCCCACCCACCTGGGCACTTCTGGCTCCTGCCCCTGGGCCTGCCGCAGAATGAAGGGCTCGGGGAGGGCTTCCCAGCATAGGGAGCTGGGCTGGGCTGGGCTTGAGGGTGGAGGTGTGGGGAAGTGGCCAGAGAAAACCAAAGCACAGGGCAGCAGCAACGATGACAATAAGACAGTGACCACAGTGCCTGCTCACTGCACCTGTGCCCACTTCTAAATGCTCTCCACTCAGGGAGGCGCTAGTGTTCCCATGTGACAGATGAATACACTGAGGGACAGAGAGATGGAGGGTATTGCCCATGGTCACGCAGCTCGCAAGTGTTGGGACCCGGATTGAAGACAAGGCATGGCAGCTTTCAAGTCTAAGAAGCAACACATGCAGAGAAGCAGCAGAGCGGGGAGGCTTCTCTCTGGTCCTTGTCCTAGTGGCTACGAGAGCCATGGAAGGCTTTGGAGGGAGGGAGTGCTCAGGCTGTGGCCTGCCCCGCAGAACTGATGTGGCCATCGCTCTCTCCTACAGAAACCATCCGCGGAGCAGCCCCTGTACAGCAGCAGCCTGTGGGGCCCGACGGCCGAGGGCTGTGACTGCGTGGCCGAGGGCCTGTGGCTGCCACAACTACACGTAGGGGACTGGCTGGTCTTTGACAACATGGGCGCCTACACCATTGGCACGGGTTCCCTCCTCAAGGGGACCCAGGCCTGTCGCATCACCTATGCCATGTCCCGGGTGGCTTGGTAAGAACTGGGGGGTAGGGGGAACGCTGTGCAGAAGCAGCCTGGGGGAAGCTGAGATCTGGGACCCTGCTTCCGTGTCATCCAGTTTGACAAGTAGCTCTTGGCTGCTGAGTCCAGGAGAGGCCTGGGCTTGGCCTCTGGCTGTGGCCGTGAGTGAGGCTGAGCATCCCCGGAGGAGCTCACGGCCCTGTGAGAGACACCGAGGGGCAGACAGGCACTCACGATCCAGGCCAAGTATCCCCTGTCCCAAAGGCTGAGGGCCAGCTGGGCTTTGGATCGGGGCTTATTTTGGATTTTGGAATATTTGCCTATCTGTAATGAGATTTCTTGGGGCTGGGACCCCAGTCGAAACATGTTCATTAATCACGTATAAGATGTGTATACATATACTTATTTTTTATTTTTAAAAAAGATTTATTTGAAAGGTACAGTTACAGAGAGAGAGAGAGAGAGAGAGAGAGAGAGGTCTTCCATCTGCTGGTTCACTCCCCAAATGGCTGCAACAGCTGGGGCTGGGCCAGGCTGAAGCCAGGAGCCAGGATTTTTTTTTTTTTCTGATCTCCCACGTGGGTGCAGGGACCCAAGGACCTGGGCCATCCTCTGCTGCCTTTCCGGGCACATTAACAGGGAGCTGGATCAGAAGTAGAGCAGCTGGGTTTGGAACTGGTGCCTAAAAGTCTGCAAAGGCCAGGGCTGGGGCCAGGCTGAAGCCAGGAGCCAGGAGCTTCATCCAGGTCTCCCCTGTGGTTGCAGGGGCCCAGGTACTCGGACACAGGGTGGAAGCTCTGAGCCCTCCCTCCCGGAGGAAGCGGGAGTCAGCTGGCAGGAGGGCATGGGCAGGGTTCTGCCGGCAGGAGGAACGGAGCCCAGATGTGTGCTGGAGGCACTAAGGGGCTGGTTGTGACTGGAGAGGGAAGCGGGGCTAGGTCTGGGGTTGCCTTGAAGGTTGAGTGACAGGGGGTGTGGGTTTGTCAGCTGCATCCATCACTAAGACCCCAAAATGTTGATGCGTTGAAATGCGTAAGTCTAGACGTTTCCCTTATCAACTTGTATTCCTGCAAACGCTTTAGTGCCTGGCTCTGTGCCCGGCCTCGGGGCCACTGGAGCATCTACAACAGCAGGCAGTCAGCTGTGGCGCAAAGCTGCACCCAGATGCAGGCAGAGAGTGACAGGGCCACAGGGAGGGGGAGACAGCGAGCTGGGGAGGGGCGCTCAGGGCCGCCCCTCGGAAAGCAGCACCCGACAGGCAAGGGGGTGTCACTGGCCTGCAGGAACAGGGGAGCAGGGAGGACAGTGCCAGTCTGGGAGGGTAGGGGCTCCAGCACTTTGGGAGCTGCTCAAAGCTCCGGAGCGGGGGTTTGCCCTTTGGGGAGATGTCTTGGGCCAGGGAGGCAACATGAGCAGGCCGGGAGACCACGTGGGGATGCCAGTGGGAGCGGAGACCAGTGCATCCATGCAAGGATGTCTGGTGGGGCTTCGCTGGGAGCAGGGACAAGATCTCCAAGGGCAGCCCCCGCAGCTGATCAGAAGGTGGAGCCATTTATTGATGAGGGCACGCAGGGGGAGGAATGGTTTGTGGGATTGGGGGGGTAGGCAGGAGATGATGTTTTTCAGGCCCTAAGCCTGGGGTGCGAGGATACGGACTTTGGAGTGTGATTGTTGGGTTCACATTCCACCACCTGCTAGAGATGTGCTCTGGGAAGGCCCCTCCTCTCCGGGTCTCATTTTTCTCAGCAGCAAAATGTCCCCTGGTGGGGTGTGGGGGAGGCCACCGTTAGATAACGTAAGTCAAGTGCCTAGCACATCTGGCACACAGTCAGTGCTCAATCAATGCACTTCCTTCTCCTTTGTGGGTGGTGGTGGTGGTGGAAGGGGGCAGTGTGGGAAGGTGGGCAGGTGTCAGCAGGTGCCCCCACCCCCCGCCAGCCAGGTGCCCAGGCCCATGGCCCCCAGCACCCCTCTCGCCCCCAGGGAAGCGCTGCGAGGGCAGCTGCTGCCCGCGGACCAGGAGGAGGACGCCGAGGGCGTGTGCAAGCCTCTGTCCTGCGGCTGGGAGATCACAGACACCTTGTGTGTGGGCCCCGTCTTCACCCCGGCGAGCATCATGTGAGCGGGCCCCGTTCCCCCCTGGAGAACCCCCGCGGGGCCCCAGCGATGCCTCTGGGAGAGGTGGGGCAGGCGGCGAGCAGAGCGCCCTGCGGCCGGGACTCAGGTGCCTGCTCTGCTGCCCCCACACTCCACCTGTAGTTTCTGCCCTGTAAATAGGACCAGTCTCACACTCGCTGTAGTTCAAGTATGCAACATAAATCCTGTCCCTTCAGTCGTGTCTGCCTCCTGTGCCTCGCAAGGGCCTGGTCAGCCAGGTGTGTGTGTGTGTGTGTGTGTGTGTGTGTGTGTGTGTGTGTGTGTGTCGGGGGGAGGGGTGCAATACAGGGTCTCCCGCCATCTCCTTCCTCCCTTTGTAAATATGAAGCAAATAAATATTTAGTTTTCTTATACTCCAGTGGCACCGAGCAGTTAATTCATGAAGCAGCCCGGACGAGATTTGCCCGCGCTGCCCGCGTGCACCCATATCCTCGGCTTCAGCCCTGACCTCACCCCTGGGCCCCAGCTGCGGTGTGGGTCTCTCTCATGGGCGCCCACCTTCTCTGACTCATCCCTCTCCCCGCAGGCCTCCAAAGCTGGCAGGGGTAGCTAGGGACTGGCGAGTGGCCTCTGCGTGAACCCAACACCCAGCCCAAGGCCTGGCCCAAAGGACTTGATAGGACTTTGGAAACGCACGCCAAAGGTCAAGGGCAGAGATGGGTGTCTGGGAGGTCGTGAGTGGCCTCTGCCTCCTGTTCTGTAAGCTGGCAAGGTGGGAAGAGGGATGCAGGCGCATGGCGGCTGACTTTGTGCCTTCAGGCAGCAGCTGCTGGAAAGACTTGACCATAGGCTGTTGCTGTGTCCCGGTGTGCATGGCCCTGCCACCTGAGAGCAAGTGCTTATCACAGACAAGGCTCCCGCACGCAGCCAGGGCCCCAAGCTGTGCTCCTTGGGCCTGGGAGTTGCTTATCAGCTGGGCTCAGAGCCTGGAGCTCCCCTATCTGCTGCAGGAGATCTTACAGTTCACATGGCATAAACTTGGCCTTCAAAAACACCTTCCAAAAATATATTTACAAGAGACAGCGAGCGCGAGCTCACTCCTGTCTACTGGTGCACTCCTCAGTGCCTGCAACGGCCTGGCTAGGAGCCAGAAACTCAATCCAGGTCTCTGACGTGGGCGGCAGGAGCCATCAACACTGCCTCCCAGAATCCGCATTGGTGGAAAGCCGGAGTCAGCAGCTGGAGCTGGGAATTGAACTCAGATTATTCTGATATTGGACACAGGAGTCTTACCAGTGTCCTCACTGCTAGGCTAAACACCCCCCACATTCACCCTTTCAGAGTGTTGGCGGGACCTCCCCAGAGCTGTGCAACCATCACCAGTCAACCCTGGAACACGGTCGTCAGCCCCAGAAGGAACCCTCCACCCGCTAGCAGTCTGCATTTTCCCTTTCCCCACCCGCTGTGAGCACGGCCCCTCACCAGCTCTACCAATCTGCCTACTCGGGACTTTTCACTCAGTATCCCAGCCGGTCCTTGGAGCCCCTCCCAAGTGATGCAGGGGCAGTGACCCCTCACCAGGCCGTCCTGCCTGGGACCTCCCGAGGGACACCCTCTCCCCAGCACCTCCCGTGGCCCTCCCCTTCCATTCACTCCTTTGCCCGCTCTGGGAGGTATGACCACACCGTCTCCATGGCTGAGCCTGCGCTGACTGCCCTCGCCGGTGATCGGGGGCCTCATTCCCTTCGCCCAGCTTCTGCCCAGATGCCTTCCTGTAGCGTAGCGCCCCCCCCCCCCCCCCCCCGCCTGTGTCCTCACGGCGCCTACGGCTATGCCCAGCTTCCTCTGTGGCATGTTTGCGTTGCATCTGCCTGTAGTCGGGACAGCAGCTCCTGGGCTGCAGCAACCTTATTTTTTATTTTTCTCACTGCTGTCCTTGTCACCCGGAACAGAGCAGATGTATATGCTAATGAATAACCTTTCTGAATCTGTTTAATCGTTTGTAAAATGTGGCTGCTGAGTGTTTTCCCCTCTGGGTTATTGAGATCAAACAAACAAACAAAAAAAATGGGGATAAAGTACTTCGCGCAGAGCCTAGTGCATCACTAGGTGCTCGATAAATGGCACTGAGAAGGAATTCCTCGGGCAGGTATTAAGCGCTAACTGTGGCCATGCCCGGCGGTGGACATCGGTGATGCAGAAGTCCGCACGCGTCCTCAAGGGACGCACGGAACAACGCAATCGTGAGGAGCTTGAGTGACAGAGGCTGAACTTGATTCAGCAGGCAGCAGGGAGCCCTAGATGCTCTGAGCACAAGTGTGACAGGCCCTTTGGGAAGACAACGGAAGTACATTCGACAGGGACAGCTGCGTCCGCGGTGCCTGGAATACTTGTAGCTGTCCAGTAGCTGTGGACCAAAGGAACTTTTGGGTCTCAGCTTGGGGCTCTACGCCTAGGTTAGAGCAGCTTCTCCCGGCTTCGCCAGCATCCTGTAGAGAACTCTGCTCACAACGTCCTGCGATTGTTCTACCTTCCTGCGCCTCTGTTAACCCCACAAGGGCAGCGAGCCTCTCTCCTACTTGCTAGCAGGATCTGAAGCCTCCGTCCACCCTTAGACTATGGTCTTGCTAACTCTGGGGAGAGGGCACCCCTGAATCCAGAAGGGGGCAGCATTTTGGCCCTTTCTCAGTTGGGGTTAACACAGGAACTGAGAGCCCTACGAGTGACCCCAGGGTTGCATGTTCAGGTCTAGCCCCACCCACTAGCGGGCAGGCGCTTTCTGCCGTCACTCAGCTAGGTGACCCTCGGGTAGGCTAGCCGGATAAATCCGAACGCACCTGCTGGCTGGCTGGCTGGTTGTCTACGCACGGCCCATGCAGTAGTAGGAATCCTAACACTCACTCCTTGGTCAGCTGACACCCCACTTCGACGTCCGGCCACTTATCTGCTCTACCCTGGCAAGCCCCTGTACGCGGGATGCCCGTCCCGGGCTGCGCTTCCCCGTCTGTGGGACGCGGACACTCCGTCCCCAGGGACGCCGCACAACGCGACCCCGCAGCCCGTGCCCCGGCGCCGCTCTCCGCGCGTGTGTGGGACGCGCGCTGGTGCCGGGGAGGCTCTCGCAGACGGGACACGAGGAGCCCCTTCCTCTAGAAGCGCCCGTTTCAGGGTTAGAAACGCCTCTCGGAACTACCGCCTCGCCCAAACAAGACGACTCGGTGTCCAGCCGACGGAGCCAACCCTGCCCATCACTCCTCAGTCCTGGAGGCCGTGGAATTCCGGCGTGTGACGTCACTTCCGGACCTGCCCCCCGACTCCGCGCACCCCCTAGCCCCGAGTCACAGGCTCTTTCGCCCTCTGCCGGCCCGGAGGAGGAACTGAGTCCACACAGCGGTGAGAAGAAACAACAGAGCCCATTGGTTGAAGTTAGAGAGACGCAGCTCCGCCCCTTAACCTCCACCAACGAAAAGCCGACCTTCTCCGAGGGCGGGACGCCTATGGGAAAGGGGTCAAGCCAGGACGAAGGCGGTATGGGAAGGGGGCGGCCTGGTGTCTTCCGGGCTAGAAGGGCTCCTGACAACACCGGAAGTGGGCTTGGTGACCATCAACTACTTCCGCTTCCACTTAAAAAGTACCAGTACCCCAGAATAAAAGACCTGGAAAACACGCAGGTCTGAGGCGGTGTATCCGCAGTGTTCTCAGCCGTGCGTTTCGTGTTTGAGAGAGGACATCTGCTGAGTGCATGCAGAAAACCAGGGGCTGTGAACAAATTCTTGATTTCCACACCAAGATGTTTTACATTTTGAAATGAGAGTGTCTACCAGCTGCTGATACCTAGCTTCGCAGTTTTGAAAGGGTAACAGAAAGTGGGCGAGACAGCAAGAGAGATCTTCCATCCCCTAGTTCACTCCCCAAACAGCTGCAACAGCCGGGGCTGGACCAGGGGAAGCCGGAGCCTGGAACTCTATCCAGGTCTCCCATGTGTGTGGCAGGGGCCCACATACTTGGGTCATTTGCTGCTGCTCTCTGGGCGCATTGGCAGGGAGCTGGATCAGAAGCAGAGTAGCCTGGACCGGAACCTGTGCTCTGATACAGGATGCTGGCTTGGCCTTGTGCCACAGTGCCAGTTCTTCACATTAAGTGATTTAATCCACACGGACTTGTAAAGTGCTTGTTATGGCACAGGCCCGACCCCTCACTGCCTGTGTTGCAATCCTGATTCTGCCACTTATTAACTGTATCCTTGCAAGTCATGCTTTGTGCCACGATTTCTGCGTTTGCTCAAATGAGATCATTGTACCTACCTTGTGCCATTGGTCTACAAATTAAGTTAATATGTTTAAAACACTTAGAACAGTACCTGCCACGTCTTGGTGTGCACACAATTTATTTCCATTTGCCAATTGGGAAACTGAGGCTTAGATACGAAGTGACTTTTCTAGAAGAGATAGTGACTCGTGGAGGCAGGTTGGGAAGCATCTCTGCCTAACCTAAAGGGACTGGAACCTGCTATACCAACCTCACCCTCTTCCTGTGTTTCAAGAAAGCCTGGATGGGACTGGCACTGTGGTGTAATGGATAAAGCTGCTGCATACAGTGCCGGCATCCTATATGGATGCCAGTTCAAGACCCGGCTGTTCCACTTCCGATCCAGCTCTCTGCTGTGGCCTGGGAAAGCAGTAGAAGATGACCCAAGTCCTTGGGCCCCTGCACCTACATGGGAGACCTGGAAGAAGCTCCTGGCTTCACATTGGTGCAGCTCTGGCCGTTGCAGCCAATTAGGGAGTGAACCAGTAGATGGAAGAGTTTCTCTCTCTCTCTCTCTCTCTCTCTCTCTCTCCCCTCTCCTTCTCTGCTTCTCCTCTCTCTGTGTAACTCTGACTTTCAATTAAATCTTAAAAAAAAAAAAAAAGGAAAGCCTGCGATGATTATAGTGGCCGTAATAGAAATATGTGTATTTGGTGGTACTCTGTTACCTAATGATGGCTCTCTGGCATTCCAGTAATCCAGTGAAGTTATCAGAGTTTACAATGAGGGTCCACAACTTGTCCCCCAGACTCAAGGCAAGGTTTCTGGGAGAAGTTACAATGGAGAACTCTGAAGAACCATCTTCTGCTAAATCCGATTGATTTAAAAACAAAAACAAAAACAAAACAGTAGAGGGGCTGGTGCTGTGGCATAGTAGGTAAAGCTGCCACCTGAAGCGCCAACATCCCATATGGGTGCCAGTTCGAGTCCTGGCTGCTCCACTTCTGATCCAGCTCTGGCCCGGGAAAGCAGTAGAAGATGGCCCAAGTCCCTGGGCCCCTGCACCCATGAGGAAATTGTAGAAGGAGCTCCTGGCTCCTGGCTCCTGGCTCTGGATTGGATCAGCCCAGCTCCAGCCGTTGTGGCCATTTGAGGAGCAAGCCAGCGGATGGAAGACACACTCTCTCTCTCTCTCTCTCTCTCTCTCTCTCTATATATATATATATATATCTTTCTCTGCTTCTGTGCAACTTTACCTTTCAAATAAATAAAATAAATCTTTTTAAAAAGCAAAACAAAGTAGAAATGAGCGTATGAGCATGGGAGGTTTGAGATCCTGTGACAGCCAAGTGGAGGGCACTGTGATTGGTGTGTTCGGTGCTGTGTGAGTGGAAAGCGCTCACCAGGAGGTCTGGTTAGGGATGCGCAGAACTGCCTGCTCGGGTTAGCACAGGTGTGCCGGAAGCAGCATGTCTTGGAGGATGAGCAGGAGTTGGCCAGGTAGAAAAGTCTGGGGAGACTGGAGGAGCTTCCGGACCAGGGCCGCGGCGTGCAGAGGTGCAGTGTGTGATAATTCAGAGTCCTGTCTTAGGAACTGGAGAACAGGCTGGAAGATGGGAATGAGATGATTGTGGGCATATAGTGAAGGGTTGTGTCCTGGAGGAATCAGTAAGTCATTCGAATTTCCGAGCAGGGGAGAGAGGAGGTCAGTTCTGCACCTTGGGCGGTACAGATAAGAAAGAGGCCATAGGTGATTTCTAAAATATCTCCGATGGTCCCACACTGCAGCGTTCACCTGCTACTGTGTGTCCATCCCCTCGAGGCTGGCCTGGGTGTGTCGGTTCCGTGCTAATGAACAGAATTGGCCGGCAGTGATGGGTTGTCACCTCTGCAATTAGACCCCTAAAGACTGGCGTCTGCGCTCACTTTCTTCTGGGGAAGACGTCAGCTGTGTCGTGAGCTTCCCCGGGGGCAGGCCCCTGTACTAAGGAACCCATGGCTCTGACCAGCGACCAGAGAGGAGTCCAAGCCTCTGGCAGCCACATCATGTGAGCAAGCTTTGGAAATGGATTCTCCCCCAGGCAAACCTTGGGCTGACTGCTTCCCAGGCCCACACACACTGCAGCTCTGTGAGGGGCCCTGGGGCACCCAGCTAAGCCACACCCAGGCCCACAGAAATTGTGAAATAAATGTTTATGGCTTGAAGTGTTAGGTAATTTGTTACATGATGATTGATAACCACCACAGAGGGAGTAGAAGCAAAGAGAGAAAGCAGGGAGATGAGACCACGCTGTAGGCCGAGGATGGGGTGGGGAGGAGCTGAACCAGGCAGCAGCTGTGGGGGTGGAGAGCAGGGGTGAGACTAGGCTATGTCTGGAAGAGGATGGACGTCATTTGGCGATGGAGTTGGATGTGGGAGCCAAGAAGAAGGCAGAGGAGAGAACGAGGCCTGTGCTGGGTTACACGGGGTGGGTGGTGGCTCCTGGAGCCGCTGGCACTCGGGTCACTGGGGAGGAGTTAACCAGGAGCTCCTTGAGGTTTCTGGTAGCAAGATACATCTGCAAAGCAGACCTGAGGTTGGACAAAGAGAGGGAAGGAATATGGCCGAGAAATGGAACTGGGGAGTAAGAGCTGGGAGAACTCTCTTCCCTGACGGGACCTTCTCTCCGCCCAGCCGTCCATTTCACAGACGTGTACCAGGGGCCGTCTTCGTGTCGGGCCCCGTTTCAGGCACCTGCGGACACAGAAGTGAGCACCAAAGTCCCTGCCTCCTGGTGTCCACGTGGCGGCAGAGAGAGAAACGGTAAGAGTCTTAGCTCCTAAATGTCTCTCAAGTTGCTTAACCATCCTGATCTTTGAGGACTCCCATATCCACAGAGATGATCCCCCCAACACACTGTCCTGTCAATCTCCTGACCTCCCCCAAAGACCTGGTCCCCTGTCCACCTCCGCCACTCACTCGGATGGCCATGCTACTGTCATCTCTAAGCAGCCCTTCCTGTGTTTCAAGCCAGTCCCTCCCACGTTTTGATCCCTCCATCCTTCCACACTAGGAGCTGCAATCTGTTGGTCCTGCCTCCTGTATCGCCCGTCTCCTTGTAGATGTGCTTTCTCCCAGCTGTATACATTAGCACAGGCACAGAGGTTCTGCAGCGACAGACTCCCAGGAATTCAGTGGCTTACGTCTAAGCTTTGGCATAGTGCAGGTTTGTTTATTAATACTACTTCAACACTGTGGGTCAACAGGGGCATTACTTACTGCGGCTCTTTAGAAACCCAGGCTGATGGTGGGGCCCGTGTTGTGGCGCAGCGGGTTAAGCCACGGCTTACAATGCTGGTGTCCTGAACTGGCTGCTCTGCTTCTGATCCACCTCTCTGTTAATGTTCCTGGGAAAGCAACAGAAGATGGCCCAAGTTCTTGAGCCCCTGCCACCCCTGCAGATGGAGTGCCAGGCTCCTGGCTTCGGTCTGCCCTGGCCTAGCCCAGCCTGTTGTAGCCATGTGGGAAGTAAACCAGTGGAAGGAAGATCTCTCTCTCTCTCTCTCTCTCAAATAAAAAATCTTTTAAAAAAGTAAAGAAACCCAGGGTGATGGAAAAGCCGCCATCTCTGATAAGGAGGACCCTGTGCCAGAGGGAAACACAGCTCCAGAGAGGCTTGTAGGCAAGGAGAGGCTCCAGCTGGGATCTGTCCCTGTTGAATTGGCCAGAGTGAGTCATGGCCACACCCAGCATCAAGTGGACAGAACAATGCTTTCCTACTCAGTGTCCACAAGGGGGGTGAAGGGGTGGGTTGGAGACCTGGAATACTTGTGCACAGGGATCTCAGGAGGCAGACGTAAAGGTTCTTACGCCAGCTTGAATTCATTGGTTGGGGCCGGCGCTGTGGTGTAGTGGGTGAAGCCGCCACCTGCAGTGCCCGCATCCCATATGGGTGCAGGTTCAAGGCTTGGCCGCTCCACTTCTGATCCAGCACTTTGCTAGTGGCCTAGGAAAGCAGTGGAGGATGGCCCAAGTCCTTGGGCCCCTGCCCCCATGTGAGAGACCCAGAGGAAGCTCCTGGCTCCTTCCTGGTTGGTGCAGCTCTGGTCGTTTCGGCCATTTGGGGAGTGAAACGGCCGACACCTGTACACCTGGAAGTCCCTTTCTCTCAGGTTCACAGCAGCTCCCCAGGGCAGGACATTCAGCCTCCCTGTGACTGGGGCAGGGGGAGGGGCAACATTTCCATTCCCAACTTTCAGATTTCAGGATTGGGACTCAGGCGTGGGCTTGGGGCATCCAGGTGTGGGCCAGAACATTCAGCAGAGACTTTCTTGAGGGGGGAAAGAAACAACCTTTTATTGATCTCCTACTGTGAGCCACTTTTCTCCCTGTTGGGTTACTTCAACTGCTTCCAAACCTACCTCCCCAACTCCAGTTTCACCTCCTCTCCAGTCCATGCTTTGTTATTAAAAATGTATTTATTGATATGAGAGGCAGGGAGACATACACACACAACTATACACACACACACACACACACACACACACTGGATTTCCAATCTGTAGGTTCACTCCTCCAGTGCCTACAATGGCCAGGACTGGGTAGGGCCAAAGCCTGACTCCAGGGATTCGATCTAGGTCTCTCACTAGGATGGCAAGAATCCACCCATTGCCTCCCTCCCGTGCTGTCTATTAGCAGGAAGCTGGAATCAGGAGGCAGAGCCAGGAGTCAAGCCCAGGCACTCCAATGTGGGACATAGGCATCTTAATTGGTAACTCGTCTCAAGGCCAAATCCATCTTCTGGAGTCCAGTTCAATTGTTAAGTCAGCATGTTCTACCTAAGGTGATATTTTGATCATGCCGTGTCCTGGCTTGAATCCCTTTAGGGGATGCTTCCTGCTTTCAGAATGAAGCTAGGGGCTGGCGCCACGGCTCAGTAGGCTAATCCTCCGCCTTGCAGTGCCGGCACACCAGGTTCTAGTCCTGGTCGGGGTGCCGGATTCTGTCCCGGTTCCCCTCTTCCAGGCCAGCTCTCTGCTGTGGCCAGGGAGTGCAGTGGAGGATGGCCCAAGTATCTGGGCCCTGCACCCCATGGGAGACCAGGATAAGCACCTGGCTCCTGCCATCAGATCAGCGTGGTGTGCCAGCTGCGGCGGCCATTGGAGGGTGAAACAATGGCAAAGGAAGACCTTTCTCTCTGTCTCTCTGTCTCACTGTCCACTCTGCCTGTCAAAAAAAAAAAAATGAAGCTAGGACTCTGGTCAATACCGCATGGCTTAGTGGGTAAAGCCACCATGTATGATGCTGGCATCCTCTATGGGTGCCAGTCGAGACCTGGCTGCTCTGCTTCTGATCCAAGCCCCCTGCTAATGTGCCTGGAAAGCAGCAGCAGATGGCCCCAATCCTCAGGCCCCTGCCAACCATGCAGGAGACCCAGATAAAGCTCCCGGCTCTTGGCTTCAGCCTGGCCCAACTCTGGCCATTGCAGCCATTTGGGGAATGAACCAATGGATGGAAGATTCTCTCTCTCTCTCTCTCTCTCTCTCTCTCTCTCTCTCTCTTCCTCTCACTGTATAACTCTGACTTTCAAGCAAATAAATGCATCTTTAAAAAAAAGAACAAAAACAGAAACAGAAACAAAAACAAAAAGTCCTACATGGCCCTAAGATTCTAAATCTGTGGTTCCCGTCACAACAGCTGGCCGCCAATGGCCATGGAGCACTTGTGATGTGGCCAGTCCAAATTGAGATGGTCCATACATCAAAGATGCCGTTCCAAAGAAAGGACTGTACAAGGTCTCCGTAATTTAAAATGCTACATACTGAAATGATTTTAGTTAGTACACATTGAGTTAAAGTATATAATTAAAATGAATTTTGCCCATTTCTTTTTGCCTTTTTAAATGCAGCTATTCGAAAGCTTAACATTCTGTGTGAATGTCCCATTATGTTCACATTGGGTCACACTGAATACCCCACCAGCTTCATCTCTCTCCACTCCTTTAATTTTAGTTAATGGAAATGTTTTTTACTTAGAGGTAACAGAAACTGACTTTGAGGGGAGATGAAAGTGAACGCTAGGAGAGTTGGTCAGCAGGCCTTCTGACCCTAAGGAACTGTGGGTCAGGGAGTCTGGAGGGAGCCGGACAGCGCCAGGGGCCTCAGCTGCAGAGGCGCCCGCACGCTAATGGGACTGAGCTCCATTTCCGGTCATATATTCCACATTTCAATTATTTATTTATTTGTAAATAATTGAATTTTATATAATAATTGTATAAATTATTTATTTATTCAATTATTTATTTATTTATTTATTTGAAAGGCAGAGAGACAGAAAGGGACAGAGACAGAGAGGAATTGTTCATCTGCTGGCTTGCTCCCTAAATGGCTTTTTTTTTAATTTAAAGGTTTATTTTTATTTATTTGGAAGACAGAGTTACAGAGAGAGGTAGAGAGAGAGAGAGAGAGGTCTTCCATCCGTTGGCTCACAGATAGCCGCAATGGCCGGAGCTGCACCGATCTGAAGCCAGGAGCCAGGAGCTTTTTCTGGGTCCCCCACGTGGGTGCAGGGGCCCAGGGACTTGGGCCATCTTCTACTGCTTTCCCAGGCCATAGCAGAGAGTTAGATTGGAAGAGGAGCAGCCGGGACTAGAACTGGCGCCCATATGGGATGCTGGTGCGTCAGGCCAGGGCGTAAACCCACTGCGCCACAGTGCCGGCCTCCCTAAATGGCTTTAAGAGCCACAGCTGGGCCAGGCCGAAGCCAGGAGCCTGGAACTCAAACCAGGCCTTCCGTGTGGGTGGCAGGGTCCAAATACTTGGGCCATCGCCTGCTACTTCTCAGGGTGTGCATTAGGAAGCAGCTGGAATCAGGAGAGGAGCTGGGACTTAATTCCAGGCACTCAGTACGGGATGTGGGTGTCCCAAGTGGCATCTTAACTGCCACACCAAATGCCCGCCCCTGACATCCCACAGTTCAAATTCCTGGGAGGAGACACCTGGTTAACTTAGTGCGAATCAGGTGCACCTGCTCTGGATCCACCCCCTGCAGCTACAGAGGACACCGAGAGCTGCCGGCTGCCTACTCCCCACACCTACCAGGCAGTGTGCGCTCTGCAGCCCCCAGGGCTCAGCGGGCCTCTGTCCAGGGCCCGAGGGTGAATGATTTCTGCTTAGCAATGCAGAGGGTTTTTGTTTCAATGACTCCGCTCTGCTAGGCAGAGCAAAAGCCACCAGACAATACACAAATTGTAGGTGTGACTATGTTTCTTTCTTTATTTTTTTAAAAGATTTATTTATTTATTTGAAAGCCAGGGTTACATAGAGAGAGAAAGAGAAGCAGAGAGAGAGAGAGAGAGAGATCCTTCATTTTCTGGTTCACTCCCCAGTTGGCCACAACGGGTGGAGCTGTGCCGATCCAAAGCCAGGAGCCAGGAGCTTCTTCTGGGTCTCCCATGTGGGTGCAGGGGCCCAAGGACTTGGACCATCCCCATTACTTTCCCAGGCCGTAGCGGAGAGCTGGATGGGAAGCGGAGCAGCCGGGACTCGAACTGGCACCCATATGGGATGCTGACACTGCAGAAAGCAGCTTTACCTGCTACGCCACAGTGCCGGCCCCAACTATGCTTCAATAAAACATTATTTACAAAGCCAGGAGGTGGGCCTTTGTGTACCAACCCCTACACTGCACTTTCTGTTCTCTGCCTGGGCTTTCCTTTTGCTCTTTCCTTCCGGCAAGCTCCTAGGTCACCTTCAAGTCTCAGCTTCTTGGAAGCTTTCCTTAGCTCCCGCACCATCCTCCACACCCCCTCTGCTTCCACAGACCCCGGAACCACACCCCAGAGTGTCTCAGATGTTATCCTCATTCTGTTCTAGGCTGCAGTGTTACACGCTCAGCCCCTGTCACGCCTGGCACAGGGCACACACGATGGAAGGCACAAAGCTTTTTGCTGTGAGCTTTTTTGTTAGCTATGTGAAAGCCACCTTCTGAAGCTCATTACCTCACAAAAGCATTACAGAGAGGCAGAGGCAGAGGCAGAGAGAAGGAGAGAGGGAGAGAGAGGGAGAGAGAGGGAGAGAGAGAGAGGTCTTCCAGATGGCCACAAGCACATCTTGGCCAGAGCTGCACTGATCCAAAGCCAGGAGCCAGGAGTTTCCTCTGGGTCTCCCACATGGGTGCAGGGCCCTAAGCACTCGGGCCATCTTCTGCTGCTTTCCCAGGCCATAGCAGACAGCTGGATGGGAAGTGGAGCATCCGGAACTCGAAGCAGCCCCCATATGGGATGGCAGCACTGCAGGAGGTAGTGGCTTTACCTGCTACACCACAGCACTGGCCCTGAGTGAAGGTTTCAAGACAGGAAAAGTGCAAAACTCTAAGGACAAGGAGCCTGCCTGATGTGAGAAGCCAGCCACACCCTAGGCGGGCTGCAGCCAGCGTGCGCTCATCCCGTTCTGGGATGAGGACCTGCTCCTGGTCAGGGCCCTGTGGAGGCAGGGGGAGGCTCACAGTTGCTCAGGGCCACGGTTACAGGCATGGCACCATGGCCCTGCCTCTTAGTAACCTCCAACAGAGCCTGGACGGGGCAGGGGAGCCTCTGGGGCCATGCACCACGGTGGTGGCCCCTGTGAGGCTTGGTCCAGCTGAGCACAGCGTCCCTGTTGCCCGGACAGGGTCAGGAGAGTCTCTTCTTCAATGTCACATCTTTGGGCAATGCGGATGTGACAGGTCTTTTCCCAAGCCTTGTGCACAGAGACTCAAGAGTAACAGGGAAATGGCTCCTCCCTGTCATTCCAGTCCACAAGAAGCTCCCCTGGGCCCCCGGTGGTAGTGGTGGTGGTGCGGGACCACCGGCGGCATGCCTTCCATAAGATGTAGCTGAGGCACCCAGGGCCGGGATGATGATCACTACAGCCTGCAAGCTGCCCACATCTGCCAGGAGAGACGCAGGCATCAGGGACGGCTGAGGACCTGCACCGCCCAGCTCACACAACGCGAGGCTCCCCAGGCATGGAGGGAGCACAGGGCTTGGAGGCAAAGAGTGAGCAACCGTGGGCAAGTCAATGGTTCTGGCCCCACGTGGCAGGTGCTTGTGCTTGGGTCACAGGGAGAGACAATAATGGTCACAGCAGGTGCTCTGCATGCCCTAGCTTATTCAACAAGCAAGCCCTCTCTGCTACCACCATGTACCTGCTGGAGAGGCTGGCTTCTCTGAGGTTGAAGAGTGCATAGGAGGAGCACCTGAACCCAGTTCTGCAGGCTTCCAGGCCATCCCCCTCTCCACTTGCTTCTATACTGTGTGTTCTGGACACTTACCAGGAGCTAGCCCACTAAGACAGCAGCTGGCACGTGGGAGACCCAGAGTAAATTCTAGCTGTCGTCAGATGTTACTATTACTTGGATGCATTTGGTCCTCACGGGAACCCAATAAGAGTAGAGATTTTTATCCCTATCCTGCAGGTGGGAAAACTGAGGCCAGTGAGGTGAAGAGTCTGGCTGAGGGTCACCCAGCTGGAAAGCAGGCAAGGCCAAGCTTCCATATGGGTTGACCCCTCCCCCTTGTCAGCCAAAGGGCTTGGTTAGCAGAGAATCCACTGCTTCCGCCTTAGTTTATTCAGTTGAAGAGTAGAATGAGTCCTTGGAGAGGGGTGAACAGAGGCCCTTTGAAAGCCCCATCCCATAGAAGGGAGGCCAATCGTGTGGGCACAGGCTCAGAGGACAGAGCTGGGACCAGTGCGGGCACAAGGGAACCCACGTACAGAAAGGCTTGCTAGTGATTGTTGTCCAGGAGTGGGGTAGGCTGACACACAGGTAGTGAGCTCCCCGTCATGGTGGTGTAGGAGCCTACAAGAGGAAAAGGCGGGGTTGTGCATTGCCAGGAACATGTGTGTGAGCTCTGGGTTCTGGTCCCCCAGCAGCTGTCAGCCTGCGGCTCTGTGAGAGGGCAGGGACGGCAGTGGGGCTTGGAACCTGCCCCCAGTGCTCCCTGGAGAAAGCTCCGCCCCCTCACTTCTTCCATTTTTTTCATTGCAGCCCAGGACTCAGCCTCACCCACCTCGCAGCCTTTACTCTGGCCTCCCTGCCTCCTGCTCTGCTCGGCTCCACGCAAGGGGGACAGACACCCGTGCTGCCCAGTCCCTGTCCTGGGCGCCTGCTGCCCTCAGGCGGCTCCCAGTGCAGCATCACAGGCCCCGCCTCCCTCTCCAGGTCCACCTGCCCCTCTGTCTCCCGCTCAGCCCTTGCCATGCGGCGCCTATTCCTCCCGCTTCCTGGGATCTTTGCTCATTTTTGGCAGGACCTCCTCCAGGAGGCCCCTGTTCCCTGAGTCTCCGTGCACACCCCCCACCCCCACCCCGCGCACGTGTGCAACACCGGCTCGCTCTCCACTCTTTGATGGACACTGGGGATGCTGCTGTCAGTAGGCATGCAGTAGGAACTCCACAAGGACTCTCGGGGAAGCCACGGAAGGAGTGAGCAGGGAGTGGCCAGCACCCTGGAGCTGTCTGAGGGCTGGAGAAGGGGTGTTCTCTGGTCTGGCCCACCCCCCACCCGCCCCACAAGTCCTGTGGCAGTTTCTGTCTCTGCGACTTGCCCAGAGTCAACACTTCTCCTACCCGAGCCGGGGGAGGATGGACCTGGCCTGGCCTGAACAAACAGGGCCTCCCCTACCCCGGCCAACTGCCCCACTCCAATCAGTTTGGGCCTTGGCTCCAGCCCAGGGGGCTGTTTCTGGTTCACCAGCATTCCTTTGTGTTTAATGTTAAACTTTTTATTAGTTTTATTTATTTGAGAGGCAGTGAGCTAGAGAGAGAGAGAGAGAGAGAGAGAGAGAGAGAGAGAGAATCATCCCCCTTCAAATGTCTGCAACAGAGGGGCTGGGTGGCAGCCAGGACCCAGGCACTCAATCTGGGTATCTCACATAGGCAACAGGAACCAAACCACTTGGGCCATCACTGCTGCCTCTCAGGGTATGAACCAATAGGAAGCTGGAGTTAGGAATCGGAGCTGGGACTCGAACCCAAGCTCTTCAACCAGTATCCCAACTGCCATGCCAAATGCCCACCCTAGAATCCCTGTTTGAAAACAGCCGGAGGCACTGGGTGCTGCCTGGGATGTCTGCATCCCATATCAGAGTGCTTGGTTTGAGTCCTGGCTGCTCCGCTTCCAACCCAGCTTCCTGTTAACCCAGGGGGCAGCAGATGATGGCTCAAGAACTTGGGTCCCTGCCACCCACATGGGAGACTTGGCTCCCCATTTGGCCTGGCCCAGCCCTAGCTGTTGTGGGAATTTGGGGAATGAACCAGCAGATGGAAGATTTTGCTCTCTCTCTCCTCTGCCTTTCAAATAAAAGGAAAGTAAATACAATTTAAAAGTGAAAAGGAAAAGCGGGAGCCAGGTGGGAGATGAGAGCGGGCGAGGCCCGGCTTCACCCAGCAGCAGTGGCCACTGCACCTGCAATTTCTGCAGGATCTTGAGCTCATCGCCTCCCCGCCTGGCCTCAGTTCCTCCACTGTAGCAGGGGAAGAATCACCCCTTCGTCCATCTCAGAATAGCATGGGGATGGGAGACTAATAATTAAAAAACCAACCAACCAACCTAACAAACAAACAAATAAAAAGGCTTTGGGACCACACAGCCCTGGGTCCCGGTCTGAGCTCTGCTATTTAATTGTAAGGTTGTAAGATGAAGCCTTTGCACTTGGCTTCTCCTTTGTAAATAAGGAATCTCCTTTAGGGTTGTTGTGAGGATTAAAGGAGACAGCAGCAAATGCTAATTATTATGTTGTGGTGTCTCCAGCAAGGCCTGGTGCCTAAATGAGTGGCAAATCATTAGGTGTCAGGATCTTTGAGAGGCAAAGATTTGAGACCCTGGGGAGCATTTGAGACCCCGGGTTTGTAAGGGGTCAGAGAGTTTCAGCTGGAAAGTCCCTAGGAACCGCGTGGTCCCAGGATACAATGGGTGAGGATCTTCCTAAGCTCACACCTAATTCCGGTGTCTGGCAGGTGACTTCCCCGGGCAGAACGTGAACTTGGCCTGGAAAGTTGGGTGTTTTCTTAAGGAACCAGAAAGTTTTCCAGTGGCTCAGCCTCTCCCTGTCCCACCCTTGTACTTGCCCTGTCCCTTCCTCAGTCCCATCAGTCTGAGGGCAAGTGGCCAAGGTTCAAGTACAAGGGCCTTGCCCTTGCCCAGCTGGAAACCAGAGGGCCTCTCTGCCTCGGTCAGGACCACTCAAGCTCCCTGGCTGTTGGGTAGAGAGCCCAGGGTCCAGGGAAGTGACAGAGAGGAGGGGCGGCGTCTACTACCTGTAGCAGTGGGCAGCAGTGGACACGCTGCAGGGGGAGCTACAGACCCAGCGCTGTGGGGTGGGAGGATCTTCAGCCCTGGATGGGTGGAGGTGGCAGGTGCTCAAGGCCCTTTCAGGGTGTTTCTCTCCTGTAAGGGGGCGACAGGCAGAGGCGTCACCCTGGGGCGACAAGGGTCCATCCACCTGCTGCAGCACCCCCTGCTGCTCAGAATGGGGCTCAGCACAGCAGGCTTCTTAGAAACCTCAAGGTCAAAGTTCCTATTAAACTGATGATGGCAGAAGGCTGTTTGACACCATGGAAAAACACTCATGGTCTTTCAAGTAAGAACGAAAACCCAGGCTATGGAGCGCTAGGTGGAATGTGCTTTGGTCTTTGTCAACTACACTCACATGGAAAGAAGACTGTAGTAAACCTTATCACCTAAATGTTGGCAGTGGGGATCCCCGGACAGTGACCGATGCGTGGTTTTCAATTTTGTGAAAAGATTTTCTACAGGGAGCACATTGCAGGGGGAACAAAAAAGACAAAACAAAAAACCTTTTTACCAAGGAAAGCAACACATTTTCAACGCGCACCTTCTGGCCACATTTCTGTTTGTAGGAACTGACTCTGCAGAACGCAGGGAAGGATGAACGTAGGTGACACATGACCATGTTTTTTGTAAAAGCAGATGACATTTTTACTGATGCATGAGCCAAAAGGTCTGGGAAGACCCGCATTGACGGCTAACAGCTGCTGACTCTGGGGCGTGGGACGGGGGCCTGTCTGAGTATAGTTACTTTTATGTTGCTTTGAATTGTGCTTCTTTTCCATGAGCATAAATTGTGTTATAATTTTTTTTAAAAAGAAAGGCAAACAAACCACTTCCCTAGTTCTTGTTCCTGCTGTTTTTTCCTGGTCCCTCCTGCACATGATCTGGCCAGGGGGTGGTCTGTGGGGCTGCCCTGGGGCGGGGGGCTCAGCTCCCAACTGAGCATCTTTCGAAGTGGGTTCTCTCTGACTTTTTTTTTTTTTTTGACATGCAAAGTTAGACAGAGAGAGAGAGAGAGACAGAGAGAAAGGTCTTCCTTCCGTTGGTTCACTCCCCAAATGGCTGCCACGGCTGGCGCGCTGCGCCGATCTGAAGCCAGGAGCCAGGTGCTTCTTCCTGGTCTCCCACGCGGGTGCAGGGCCCAAAGACTTGGGCCATCCTCCACTGCCTTCCCGGGCCACAGCAGAGAGCTGGACTGGAAGAGGAGCAACCGGGACAGAACCGGCGCCACAGCCGGGACTAGAACCTGGAGTACCAGCGCTGCAGGCGGAGGATTAGCCTAGTGAGCTGCGGCGCTGGCCTCTCTCTGACTTTTAGGATCCCACCTGGGGGCTGGCACTCTGGCTCCGTGGGTTAACGCCCTGGCCTGAAGCGCTGGCATCCCCTATGGGCGCTGGTTTGAGACCCAGCTACTCCACTTCCGATCCAGCTCTCTGCTATAGCCTGGGAAAGCAGTAGAAGATGGCCCAAGTCCTTGGGCCCCTGCGCCTGTGTGGGAGACCCAGAAGAAGCTCCTGGCTTCGGATCGGCACAGCTTTGGCTGTTGCAGCCATCTGGGGAGTGAACCATCGGATGGAAGACCTCTCTCTCTGCCTCTCCTTTCTCTGTGTAACTCTGACTTTCAAATAAATAAATAAATAAATCTTAAAAAAAAAAAAAAAACAGGATCCCACCTGACTTGGAGATGGTGGCATCACGATTCCAACTCTGGTGCTAGCCAGTTTACCCAATAAACTCTCTACATCCAGTAGGTGGACCCGTATGACATGGTCCCTGCCCAAAGATGCCCATGATCTTGAACTAGTGCAAGACCCCACATGCTTCAGGGTCCCAGGCCCATGAGTTCTGCTGGGGCTGGATGACTGGCCTGGAGTGGGCGTGGCCTTGGTGGGACATGAAGGAGGAGTAGGATTCCAACCTGAAGGCACAGGAAGGCACAGGCCTTCTAAGCAGGGAGAGGAGTCCTACAAAAGCAGATGTGTTCAGATCAGGAGTAGCTTCTGGTCCTCAAGTGCCCGGGCTTAACATCACCTCACAGTTGATTTCCTGCAGGAAGTGCCTACAGACAGAAAGGCTAGAGAGTGTCACCAGTAGTCTGTGCTGGGTGCTGGTGATGAGATGAAGCTGATGCCTGGGCCCAGAGCGGCCTCCGACCAGCTGAAGTGAGCACCCTGCCACCTCCAGCCTGCCCCATGCCTACACAGTAGCAGTAGCCCCAGCACAGCCCACACTGTGTCACCAGATGTCCCCTCTCCCTTCCTGTTCAGAACCTGTCCCGCTCCTGCTTGCCTTGGTACCTGAATCCCGCAATTCCTTGCTCTTCTAGAAGTGTCCTGTTAGAACTGTGCACAGGTCAGGGAAGGGGAGACAGCCCTGACCCCAAGCCTGTGACCCTGAGAACACGGTGGGGGGATGGAGGGTGGGAGGCATTGCAGGCATGTGACAGCGGGAAGCCCCTGTGAGTAAGAGCCTTGGACCAGGGACCCCATCCCTCTTACGGAGCCAGCCAGGCATGGAGACTCTTCAGGTAGAGATGAAGGCAGCTGTCCAGGGTCAGCTCTCCCCGAAGTTGGAGCCTACTCGAGGTTGGCCCAGGTCTCAACTGGCAGCCCCACCAGGGGATGCCCGCACCTGAAGCCTCTTCTCTCAGACCTCTGGGGGCCCTATCAGCACCTCCCTCCTCTCAATGGCAAGAACAGAGCTGCTGGGCCCCAGGAGCCTGCCCCAGGTTGGAAGACCTGGCAGCTTGGTTGGGCAGGGCCTTTGGCCTGGAGCAGGGAGTGAGCAGAGAGGTTGGTCCCGGGGCTCAGCCAGTAGGGAGTGAGGAAGGGGCAAAGGCTGCTTTTCTGGAAAGAAAAAAAAAAAAAAAAAAAAGGACTTCAGAGCCTGAAGGTCCTGAGGTCCCAGCATTGACTCCAGTGTCATGAAACCCGGCGCCCTGGGCTGTCGGTCCCAGTGCTCCTCCTACCTGGGCTCCCTGCAGCTCCAGCAGCTGCCAGGTTGGGCTTTGTCCTATGCTGCGCTGGTGCTGGCTCTGGACTCGGTGCCAGCCGGGGAGGTGCCAGGCGTGGGCAACCATGAGCTGGGGGAGGGGCAGTGCGGGCCAGACCAACTCTTTTCTCCTTGGTGGGGAGCACAGAGGAAGATGGTGCCCAGCGCTTGGTGTCTGGAGCCACAGGGACCCTGGTCACTCCCTTTCTTCCACTCAAACTCCAGGGTCCTTGGAGGTGGGAGGGGTCACCAGAATCCACCTGGGGCAGGCCGAAGCTTGCGTGGAAAGAGGTGAGGGCTTTGTGTCTGGAGGCCTGGGTCTGGGTCTTTCCAGCTGGGTCTCAGCTTTCTTTCCTGTGAAACATGGGGCTGAGACCAGGGGTCTCGGGAGCTCGCCTGGAGGCTGTGAGCAGGCTGCTGGGCACCAGGGCCCTGTGCTCAGTGCCCGGTTTCCACTTATGAGATTCTGGGGCCCGGATCCTGTCACCCTTTTCTCCCTCCTCCACCCTGCCCCTGCCCCTTTCAGCCTGCCCATGGTGCTCCCCCCCCCCCCCGGCTCAGGGTCCTCTCTGGCCACCGTTCTCCCCCACCCCTGCACACAGACTGGGAACCAGGACACTCCAGGTCTGGTCTCAGCTCCACCTCTGTCTCATGCTGTGTGACCTTGAGCTAGAAACTGAATTCTCTGGGCTTTGGGTTGTGGTAGAGGATCACACAGGATCCTCCAGCCTTCAGACTGGATCCCATCGAGGCCCACGGTTCTTGGGGGCTCACCAGGCTGAGGCTTTGTGCCTCTGGACTTGTCGTGACACTGGTCCAAAGCGTCCACCCTTCCCCCACTTCCTCTCATTCCTAGGGGGATGGGGAGCGTTTGCTAATGGTCAGAATGCAAAACCCAACTGTTGAGATTTGGAAAGCAGAGAGAAGACTGTTCTATTCTGTATCTAGGGTCAAAAAGCACAGAATTTTCACAAAGATGGAAAAGAGAAAAGAAAATAAACACATTCAACATTTCAAAATAATCTTTCCCCCTCCTATTTTTTGGAGACTGTATACCCCTCTCCTCTTCCCTCCCCTCCCCTCCTCCCCTCTCCCCTCTCCTCTCCCCTCTCCCCTCCCCTGCTCTTCTCCCCTCCCCTCCCCTCCTCTTCTCTTCTCTTCTATTCTATTCTCTTCTCTCTCCTTCCCTCCTTCTTCCCCTCCCACCTCTTTCTCTGTTCTGCCTCCCATCACCCTCTCTTCCCTTGTGTGGCTCAGGCTTCCCAGGGACATTGGGAGGAATCATCAGTGTCCCAGAGAACGACCATACCCGGTCCCGGTGGGCAGTGGTGGTTCAGCACCGCGGTCAGTACCCCCTTCCCTCCTGAGCACCTGCTTTCCACTGACCTCCTGGGGGGGGCGCTTGAGGACCCAGGCAGGAGGGGCGGAGGCAGGGAGTGTGTCCCGGTGAGAGCAGTCAGCCTCCCCGACAGGAAGGAAAGCCGGGTCCCGGTGCCCCTGAGGCAGGCCCTGTGCAGCCGGGAGACCTACTCTGCTGTTTTCTGCTGCCGGCTGCCACCCAGGGAGGCCTCAGAGCTAACGGCCTTATTAGGTGCTGAGCTGGCCAAGCGGTGGGACCCTGATCATCAGTGCTAGGATGCTGGCAACCAATCCTCTAGATCCTTAAGGCCTCCCCAGTAGGCAGGGGGAGACTGAGGCCCTGCTCACGGTCCACCCTGGGCCCTGGAGACACATGAGGCACGGCTCACAGCTGTGCCTGGATGCCCAATGGCGCAGTTCTATGACGGCGTGGAGCCTGGCTCCAGCCTCCCGCCTGGCACCGCAGGCGATCACAGTTCTGGCGGCCGCCGCCCGTCGCTCCAAGTCGAGCCTTTCCCGAGAGCTCCAGTGAAGAGTGTGGCTCTAGCTTCGGATGGAGCTGGCTTTCCTGCCAGCTCTGCCCAGCACTGGCTGGGGCCCCTGGGAAGAGACGTTTCCTCTCTCAAACACTGAGGTCCTGAGGCCGACCTCCCGGCTGGTCTCAGGGTGGGGCAGTTAAGGTGTAAAAGGGTACGAGCGCTTTGCTTGTCCACTAGAGATGGACACCCCGGGTGTGGTCGCTGTCATTCTACCCACTCCTTCCTGCCCTGGCTAAGATCTAGCTGATCTCGTCTTCCTCCCCAAGGCTTGGCTGCCTGGGTCTCCCATTTCACTGGGGTTCCTGGGATTCTTTCCTTTGGGAATTCTCTGGACACTTCTGCACACATGACCCTTGGAGAAGCCCACATTCCCTGGAGTCCTCACTTGGGTATGGAAGCAAGGTCCCTACAGTCGCTTCCAGAGTCAAGCGTGAAGGCTGGGAAGTGGCATTGCCTGGGCCTGGTGCTCAGGCCGGGTGGGGAAGGGGCAGGAAGGACTTTGCAGAGGGTGCTGCTCCCAGCACGGAGAAGACAGAAAAGACAGATCCACTGCGCTGAAGTGGAGGGGCATGGATTTGGGGGAGCCAAGGAACATAAGAGAAGGGGGGTTTGGGGATAACCTAGTCTCACAATCACTGCCCATAACTTCACTTAAATGGGGCTGTTCCCCACCAACCAACAGCCCGCCACCATCCTGGCCCAGGCCCCTCTTCCCAGAGCTCCAAACAAGTCAGGGACTGGGTGCTGCCCCGCTGCCCCCACCTGCAGGCTACAGGTGAAGATCCACTGGTGCCTCGGGCTGCACCTTCAGGGTGAAAAGAACCAAAGAAGCCAAGACTGGGCCCAGGACTCCCGCTTCCAAGGCTGCTGCCCTGCAGAACCGTGGCGGGCCAGGGGCCTTGCCACTTCCACAGCTCTGGGGCCAGCCCAGGGGGGCCATGTGCACAGCTCTCCCAGCTCCGGGCCAGGCTGTTCCCCCAGAGGTCAGCTGTCATGGTGGTAATCTTTCTAACAGTCTGCCACGTGGACCTGGGGACCTCCCTGGCCTAGGTGGATGCATTCAGCTCACAGAGCATAAGGGGTAGGGTGGGCTCCTTACAGGAAGGGCTGGCCTAGGGGTTCCAAATCCCAGCCATCTCTAGGCACTGACATTGGGACGCGGCTGCAGGGAGAGACAGGGTCCCTTTGAGGGCACTGCATTTTATAGCTTACCAGGAAACCATGCAAAACTGCCATTATTATCCCCATTTTCCATGTGGGACAAGTGAGGCCAGAGAGGCTAAGTCATTTCTCTACAGTCACACAGTGACAGAGCCTGGATTGAAGTCCAGCTCTTGCCACTGTCCCATGAGCGCCCCTCTGCCTGCTCCCAAGGCCACCATTGCTGCTTTTCCAGCCAAAGACTGACAGTCCTGCCTGGCTGTTAAGCTTCACAGACTGGACCGGGGTGTGAGCGCTGGCTCAGATCTCAGTTCCAATCCGAGCTTCTGCACTTACGAGCATGGGACATGGGACTCCAGACAAGTCACGTGTGCTCCCTGAACCTCGTTGCTCCTCCTCTGTAAAACAGGCACAATCCCACTGACCTAGCAGGCTGCAATGTGGACTGGCCATGCTGACTAGAACCCTGCCTGGGACAGAAGGGGCGGGGCTCGATGTTTGTCACAATGAACGAAACTGACCACTGACACCCTGTAACGTAGATTTAATACAAATGGACCCTAACGCACAAAATGGGCAATGTTTTAAATAAAAATACTGCTGTCAGGGGCTCAGATTCTGGTAGCTGAGCGGGTAGGTCAGGGCTGAGGACACCCCTAGCTCAGAGGAGGGCCCGGTGGGCAGAAACCCCCCAAGTTCAGCTATTGTGGCTCCCTTGGGATGGGTGGGCTCAGAGACCCCCTAGGCCCCAGGACAGAGGGGACTCTGCTGCCTGGAGGCCCAGTCCTTGGGTTCCCACCTCTGGGCAGGTCCAGGGCCTTGGAGCAGGGCACCTGGAGGCCCTGCTGCTTTCACGCCGTGGCCCAGAGGCCGACTCCAGCCTGAGTGCCTCACGGTTGGATGCTGTGGGGAGCAGCACGGCTGGGCGTGCCCAACATCCATTCCGACTGCCTTCCAGCGGCTTTTTGTGTGTGTGGTTGCAGCTGGAAAGAAGTCAGCTACATTTCCCAGACTCCCCTGCAGCCAAGGGTCTGGCTATGACTTCAGTTTCTCCAAACAGAACTGCACGTGGAGATGTGGATTTGAGACCTGAGTTAGGTGGGAGAGAGGCAGGCCTCCGGACATCCATTGGTTGGCCTGGACGGCGGCAGGGGCAGCACAGTTCTGCAGCCCAGTGGTTTCTCAGGCAGTGGCTTCCCACAGAGGGGAGCAGCTTTCCGGGTCACAATGGACTTGAATTTGGCAGCTGGGAGCCGTTCCTGGAAACTCGGCAAGGATTCTGCTCCCCGGCCCTTGCCAATGACTCTAAAAGCCATCAGGGATCTGGTGATACATCCTGGTCTAATTAAACCAGCCAGAGAGGTTCTTGTTCCTGTGTCAGGATCCCAACACAGATGCCAAGTCCGATGGGGGGATGGTAAGGCAGTCAATGGCGACAGCCCCTCCCAGGGCGCAGGTCCAGATGGAAACAAGCACCTGTGTCTGGATGCCTCCCCATCCCCAGCAGGGCACAGAGGCCTGGCTGGACCCCTGTCCGGTGCTGCTGGTCCTGCAGATACCTCTGGGCTAGTGGCCCTTGCCTCGGCCTCGGGTGTGCCCTCATCCCGCAGCAGGCCTGGGCAGAAGGTGGTGGCACAGTGACGGTGCCATGTGGGCTCTACTACAGGCTCCACAGGCATCATCTCTGACCTGCAGATCCATGGGAAAAGCAGGAACCACCCACCTCTGGGCAGAGGAGGGTGGGTTTCAGACTTCCTAGGGCCAGCTGCGGCTTGTGCCCACCGTGGGCTGGAGTCCAGCTTAAAGCTGCCCATCACGAGCTTGGTCAGGGGCAAGGAAGGCGTTCACGTGTCTTCTGAGCTGCTGGCTGCTGGCCACATCTGGCAGGTCCTGAGGCCACAGCAGCTGGGCAGGGGGCAGACACGGGAGGAAGTCAGTCTCTTGCCCCTGGAGGAAGGGGCTGAGGGCTGGGCAGGGGCTGCCCTGAGGAGAAGCCATGTCGCATCCTTGGACCAATGCTGCATCCCCTCAAGGTCAGAGCCACAGAGCATCCATGCTGGAGGAGTTTAGAGCTTTGTGGAGCACAACCTCCACCTTTCACACAGGGCAATGGGGGCTGGAGGTGGCCGAGGCCGGCTGGAGCCCAGGCCTCCCGTGTGTCCTGGGCAGGGCTCCTGGTGGTGGCAGCCGCCCCGAGAGAAGCTGGGGTCAGCCCCGGCTGGGGCTAGATGCGCACGGTGTTGATCCGCAAGGGCTGCACGTTCTTGCCATTGGCGTGGCTCTGGCCGGGGCTGAAGTAGGAGCAGAGCTTGCCCGGGAACTTCTCGCGGAAGGTGTAGAGCCAGGACATGTCGTCGGCATTGTAGAAGATGAGCAGGCCCTGGTCGTAGTCCAGGAAGACGCCCACCTTGTCCAGCTTGTCCCGGACGTTGAGCCGCGTCCAGGGCTCCGTGCAGGCGCTGTACTGGTTGCCGTCATGCATGACGATGCAGTAGAAGCCGCGGCTGGGCTGGATCTGGATGCTGCCTTTGCGGCTCGCGGCCTCGTGGGCCAGGCCGATCACCCACTGCGTTTTCTCGGCCACCACCACCTCCCAGTAGTGGACGCCGCTACTGAAGGCCTCCGAGCCCAGCACCGACACCTCCACATCGAAGCGCTTGGGCGAGTCCTGCAGCGGCTGGGGGTGCAGGTTGCCGTAGGCCACGATGGTGCAGTCGTCGGACAGGATGAGGCGCTGGTGAGCAGTGCCCGGGTCCAAGGTCAGGGCGGCTGGGACTGTGGGGTGGAGGAGAGAGGAGTTGAGTGGAGAGAGGGCAGCAGCCTGGCGTCTATTGGAGGGCAGGGCTCTGGCTGGTTCCAGGAGGCCACTGACCTGCTGTGTGGCCCTCAGTATGAGCCTCCCCTCTCTGGGCCTCGTCTTCGTCTGTGAAATGGAAGGGGCTGGCTAAAGCCTGCCTGGTTAAGCTTGGCTGCAGGGCTGGTGCTGTGGTGCATCAGGTGAAGCCACTAATCACATATCGGAACATCCTTCCCTTTCAGTTCCCTGCTGAGGTGCCTGGGAAGGCCGCGGAGGGGGGACCAGGTACTTGAGCCCCTACCACCCATGAGGGAGACCTGGATGGAGCTCCTGCCTCCTGGTTTAACACTGACTGCTGCAGCCATTTGATGAGTAAACTAATGAATAAAAACTCTCTCTGTCTCTCTCTCCCACTCTTGCTGTCACTCTGCCTTTCAAACAAACAATAAATCTTTAAAAAAAGTTGGCTGCAGGAAAGCCAGGGCTGGGGCTGCCTGTTCACTGCCCGATGCCCACGGTCAGGCACAGAGCGGGCATGCCACCAACCTGAGTTCAGTTATCCAGAAAGAGGTGCAGAAGCAGGCACCTGCAGAGCAGGACGGAGCCTCAAGACGCTGCAGGTGCTACTGCCCCCTAGGGGTGACTTGGAAATTATGAATGACAGGCAGGGCTGCTAAGGACCCTGCAGGAAATGCACAGGGCGGCACTGCAGAGGGCATACTCTCTGCCCTGCCCCCACCAACAGCCTTCAAATGTCCCAGACATTCATGGAGACCTGAAACTACAACCAAACTGCCTTTTATGCATAAGCATGACGTCACGTTTGCAGCTTCAGGATCCACTGGATATGTTGGAATGCGAGTGCCACGTAAGGGCAGGGAAGGTGGGATTCGTTTTGTTGGGACCTTCACTGAGAGACATCGGCTGCTTTGAAAAACCAGGGCGACACCACTGACAGTTACAACCCACCTGAGGGACTGTATTTGAGGCAGAATGATGTTTGACCTACTGACGTGAGCACCTACACATTCACATGCAAACAGTGTAGCATAAATAACTTCCTGCCGTGGCTCACTTGGCTAATCCGGCTAGTCCCGGTTGCTCCTCTTCCAGTCCAGCTCTCTGCTGTGGCCCGGGAGGGCAGTGGAGGATGGCCCAAGTCCTTGGGTTCCTGCACCCCCATGGGAGAATGGGAGGAAGCACCTGGCTCCTGGCTTTAGATCGGCGCAGCGCTGGCTGTGATGGCCATTAGGGGAGTGAACCAACGAAAGGAAGACCTTTCTCTCTGTCTCTCTCTCTCTCTCACTGTCTTAACTCTGCCTGGCAAAAAAAAAAAAAAAAAAAAAAAAAAAAAGAAAACCTTCCTGGGGCAGGGGTGGTGGTGTGGTGGTTAAGCTCTGCTGCTTGGGGGCTGGTGTGGTGCAGCAGGTTAAGCTGCTGTTTGCAACATGAGCGTTCCATGTTGGAGCACTGCTCTGAGCCCTGGCTGTTCCGCTTCAGATTCAGCTCCCTGCTTATGCACTGGGAAAGCAGTGGAGGGTGGCCTGAGTGCTTGGGCTCCTGCCACCCGTGCAGGAGACTCTGGACTCCTGGCTATAGCCTCGCCCAGCCTCAGCCCTGAGGTCATTTGGGTAGAAACCAGCGTATGGAAGACCCCCCCCCCCTTTGCCTTTCAGATAAATAAATAACCCCTCCCCCCCTTTTAAAGATGCTGCTCAGGATGCCTGCATCCCATACAGGAGCTCCCTATTTGAGTCCCAGCTCCACTCCAGATTCCAGCTTCCTGCTAATGTACACATGATGCCTCAAGTATGTGGCTACCTGCCACCATATGAGAGACCTGGACTGGGCTCCTGGCTCCTGGTTTCAGCCTAGCTCAGTCCTGGCTGTTACAGGCATTCGGGGGATTAACCAGTAACGAAGATCTGTGTCTGTCTCTGTCTCTTTAAAAAAATAATAAAAATAAATTGTAATCTCCTATTGTCCTTTATATTATAGTCAGAGTATGCATATATATATATATATATATATATATATGTAGATCCGCATATGTTATATACTCACATATGTATATTTGAAATTGTAGAAAGGCTATACTTTGGGACATTACACATTATTTGCTATGAAGAGTAGAAGATGGATCTAAAAGGTTGAAAACCACTCATTCTAGGCCCTTTTCCCCCTGACAGATGGGGGCACAGACCCAGGCCATGCAGCTGACAGTGGCAGAACCAGGGCTGATAAACGCTGTGGGCAGTCTGGCCCCAGCTCTCTCCTCCAGCCCACCTCTTACTCGCCACCCCCACCCCATGCAGCCCCAAGTCTTCGTTCCCTCCGCCCCTTCTGCTTGCTGCCATCACCCCTACAAGGCTCAGTCTCTGGGGAGACTGCTTGGCCACCCGGCAGCTGCACTCACTCTTCCCTCTGAAGTTCCCAGCCTCTGTCTCTGGCCCTCTACTGGCGCAGGGCATGGTCCCTTGCACCTGCACCTCTCCGCCATGGCACCAGGAGGGTGGGGACTGCAGCAATGAGCCAGGCTCTCCCTTGCGTGGCCAGTGCCCAGCACAGGGGCTGGCATGGGCAGGGCTCTGCAAAGGTTCATCAAATTAAATTGACCCTGTTGGTGTTGGGCAGGTAGCACAGGCTGGGGCACCTGGCTCTGGGCTGGCCACACCAGCCGAGCAGGTCCAGCTCTCATAGCCACATCTCTCTGTTTGCTCTCTCCTACCCGAGGGAGTGGTGACCAGCCAGGGGAGAAGTGGAATTTGGGGTTGGCTCTCCTGAGCCTGGGTGAACACCTCCAGGCCAGAGCAAGACGCAGTGGAGGAAGCATGGGAAGGAGGCAGCCCGGGACCAGTTCCTGGGGGCGAAGGACCTCTCCAGCGAACCATGGACGAACCCTGTGCCCTGCCATCTGAGGGGCACAGGGCAGCGGGACAGGCCCCTAAGGGCTTTAGCCACAGAGACATAGGGTGGGGAATCCCCACAGCAGGGATCGAGGCAGGCAGTGGGAGGGGGGAAGGGAGAAGAAGAACCTAATTGGACGCAGATGGGAACCAGGCTATGGGCAGAGGGTGTGGACCACACTCAGAGCCCGGGGCGGGGGCTGGGCAGTTCTGAGTGGTGGGGAAAGCCGGGCCTCTCCTCTAAGGCGCCCATGGGGATTTGGAGAAGAAACCGAGACTCAGGGCACAGGGCGGAGACACCCACGCAGACCGGAGGGCCCGGCCTCAGGGCGACGTGGGCCACTGCTGGAGATGGGAGGGGCTCCAGGAGACAGCTCGTGGGCTCTGAGACCCTGCGACAGCTCACAGGGCATGGGGGGAATGTTGTCGCCACCCAGCCTGGACCATGTGTTCTGAAGCCCCCTTACTGGGGGGGAGGGCAGGGGGCAGGGTCTGACTCTGGGGAAGCTTTTATAAGCACCCCAAGGGTGGGGACTGGCATGGGGCCTCCCGCAGAGGGGCCTGTCTCCTGGGATGCCCTCCTGCCCTCCCCCTGGGCAAGCATGGGCAGGAGTAAGAGCCTCAGACTCCAGGGAGCTTGGTCAAGGGCAAGTGCACACCCTGTCCCCCTCCCCGAGGAGTGGGTCCCTACACAGTCGCTTCCACCAGCCCCCAACCCCACCAGAGCTGTCAGGCCCAGCAAAACAAAGGCTTACAGGTCTTGGATCCAGACCCTGAGTTTTATAAAAACCAAACCCCAGGCACTGAGACAGCCGTCTTGTCCCCACAGTCCCCAAGTGAGCGGAGGCCTGTCTGAGCCCCGGGGTCAGAGGCGTTCGGGAAGGACCGTGGGCTGTGGCCCCACAGTGTTCCCGGCCACAGGTCAAGCACATGGCAGGGGAGGCCCTCCCTGGTCGCAGCGCCACGGCCGGCCTGCATCCCTTTGTTCTCAAGGGCGGCCGTGTGGAGCCGGCAGGGCCCTGACAACACAGGAAGCTCCGTCGGCTCTTTCCTCAGGGCAGGGCTCTAAGAAATCTGGCCCCTCGGGTCTGGCGCTTACTCAGGCTCTGGGCTGCACAGACAGGCATGGGGAAAAACCTGCTCACGCCCACGCCGGGGTATCACCGCAGGCCCAAGGGCATGCGTCACTGTACCCATTTTCCAGAAGGGGAAGCCGAGGATTCAGAGCCCTCTTGGAGTAAAGTGCCTTGCTCAAGTGGCCACTTAGGGTGGGAGTGGAGCTGGGGCTTGAGCTGAGGTCTTTTCACGTGACCTTCTGTCCATGAATGTGGCCTCAGACCGCCTGTTCTGCCAGAATGGGAAGCAGCTTGATGACTCAAGAGAAGAGAAAATAGGCACCAAGAACTGGCTGAGTCTTGGGGCTGTTATCACAGATAAATAATCTAACCCTCGTACCTACCGCAGGAGATAAATGGGACTATCCCTGTTTTATAGAGGTGGAGACTGAAGCTCAAAGGGGGTGGGCTGTGCCCTTGGCAGTGAATCTGCTGGGACTTAGGGTTCAGACGAGCAGGGGGAGGGGAGAGGGCAGCGCAGGAGGGGGAGGTGTCGGGAACCAGGACGGCCCTGTCCAGTGTCCTTGGGACAATGGGCTGCCTGGCCTGGCCGGGGAGGAGGCTTGAGCCCAGGAGCTGAGGCAGTCAGATCAGGGAGGGCAAGGTCATGGTCAGAATGGGGCTCTATAATGTGAGGCTGGGGGGTGAGCAGGGGGCCGGGGGGTGGTGGGGAGGGGAGGTTCCATGGCAGGGCAGTGACATGTGCTCCGTGGGGTCCTCGGGCGACCTAGTGGGCGACTCGGTAGGAATCTGGAGCTGCAAGGGAGGGGCAGGCAGGAAGCTGCTGGACCCCACGGGCCGGGTCCCTCGGGACACCCCTCCCATCCGGTCAGAAAGGGCTTTGGCGCTGGGAGAGGAGCCAGAGTGACTTCACAGCCCCCGGGAACGGAAGGGGCCTGGTTCGGCAGGCCACTGTGCTCTGATGTCCCACAGCTCCCTGAGGCTGCTCTCTCTGGGGTGCGAGTCCTCAGCTCTGGACACATTTTCAGTTGTTACACTGAGGGCGAGGGCCCAAGCAACCTCCAGCATCCAGTGGACAAAGGTCACAGCTGCTGCTCCAGGGCCTCTGACGCGCAAGACAGCGCCCCACACAGGGGTGCACTGGTCTCAAGGTCAACAGTGTTGTCAATGACGAGCCCTCCTCTGGGGCCAGCAGCAAGTCCCCACATCCACCTGCTCACCTATGACAAGGGACCACTTGCATGCCCTGGGGAACTGAGGCTCAGAGGAGGAAGTGACACATTTCCTCTGTTAGGGTGCTGGGCCCACAGGTGGTCCTCATCCCGCTGCGTCCTCCTGGGGAAGTCCCTCCCAGCCTGGGAGCTAGCCCGGAACCAGCACCACCAAGTCTGCTAGAAGATGGGCCCCTCCCCCACCTGCTGCCCCCTTTGTCAGTGGGGACCCGGGACCAGAGTTACGAGAACAAGGCAGTGTTACCTGCAGGGAAGCCCCGGATATGTGGCCCGGCATTCTCACCCTTGGAGATCATCCGGCCCCTCTTGGTCCTTCCAGAAAGCCACATTCTGGACCTACCCGGGCTCTCCCCTCCCCTCCCCCACCGCAATGGGGGTGTCCGGCTCCCGCAGTCTTCAGCGCTCAGTTCAAATACCATCTGTTCTGTGCCTCCCCAGCCCCTCCTCTGCCCCACACAGAGCCTCCTGTTGTCCCCCTCGTCGCTGCCCTTGTCCTAGGGGACCCTCAGGGTCTGGCTGCTTGCTCGTCTGTCTCCCCGGACTCCTGAAAGTGTCTTGGGAGTGATGAATGCATGACTCCAGATGGGTGGGAGAATGGTGACCTCTATGTGGCCTTGGGAAGCCAGGGTACATCCCTGACCCTCAGTCTCCCCAGCTGTTCCCACCCCCAGTGGGGGGGCTGGAGAACGGCCAGTGGGCTCGCTGAGGGCACAGGCCCTGGGGTCTGACGTCAGGGTCTCAGTCCCACAGGCTGCGATAGGAGACACATTCGTAACAGCTCCGAGGATAACGACGGTGCGAACCACCCCTGAGCGAGAATCCCCTTCCGTATCTGCATCTCACCTCTAGAGGACACTGTGCCGGACTCAGGGACACACAAGGGGCCCTGCCCCCAGTGGACCTGAACCTGCCCACTGACCCTCCCCTCTCCCTGCAATCCTGCACCACCGAGTGTCCATCCGGGCCAAGCGGTGGTCTCGGTCCCTACCTCGCTGGGAAAGGGGAGGCCATCTCAGAAGAGGATCCCATGAGTCCCACCTCGGCCCCACCTGCTTCAGGGCCCATTAACTCCACCTTCTTGGGGCTCCTGGCTGAGCCGTGTGGCCTTGGCCGGCTGGCAGCAGAGGCCAGCACGGGTAGCAGGCAAGGCTGTCCCTCCAGCAGCCAGAGATGCTTTCAAAACTTACGCCAGCTCACATCACTTCACTGCCCCAACTCAAGAAAGTAAGATCCACAAGGCAGGGACTTGTGCCTGTTTTGCTCATGGCCATAAACCTCTAGCACCTAGAATGGTGGGGCGAGGTAGGGGCCACAGTGCACAGGGACTGCCGGTGAAGTGCCCAGCGTCTGTCCCTTTATCTGGAGAGTGGGAATACGCATGGAACCTACCGCAAGGGCTTTTACGAGAAGGATGCACTGGGGCAGACAGAGGATACTGGGGTAGGCTGCCGCCTGCAGTGCTGGCATCCCACAAGAGCACCTGTTCAAGTCCTGGCTGCTCCACTTCTGATCCAGTTCCCTGCTAATGTGTCTGGGACACAGCTCACAGGCATGAGTTCCTGCCACCCATGTGGGAGACCCAGATGAAGCTCCTGGCTCCTAGCCTGGCCTAGCCCTGGCCACTGCGGCCATCTGAGGAGTGAACCAGCAGATAGAAGATCTCTCTCTCTCTCTGTCTCTCATTCTCGGTCACTCTGCCTTTCGTGTAAATAAAATCTTTGTTTTTTTTTTTTTTTTTTTTTTTTTTTTAAAAAAAAAACAGGAAAGAGGGAGAGGGGGTAGAAGGCCTTGCAGATTTCATGGGGTTCACTCAGTGAGCCGAGTGCCTGTGTGGGTGCCCAACACTGGCCTGGAACATACCAGCTCATACATGCTCAGCTCCCTGCTCCTGTGCTGGGGACACGCCCCCACTCGCTCCAGCCCCCGCTAATCCATGTGTCTTCCTAGTCCCCCTCAGCAGTGGCAGGGCCTTACCTGGGTGGATGTCCTGGAACAGGGACTTCCAGATGGTGTACTGCAGGGGGCCTGTGTACTTGGAGGTCGGGAAGTCTTCGTATGTCAGGTTGGTCTCGTGGGTTTTCCCCTTGAGCCTGGAAGGGCAGCAGGACAGAGGGCTGCACTGGGCCCTGGGCTCCTGCCCCAAGCCAGGGCCCTGCAGCCACCTTCAGGGCAGCAGACACAGGGTGAGGTCAGGAGCGAGAACTCTGTGGGACCCCGACTCAAGTGCTGCTCGTGCCACTTCTGACCTCTCTAGCTGTGACCCTCAGCTTTCTCTTCTTTAAAATGGGTACCACACCAGCGTCTGCCTTTGAGGCTTATTGTGAGGATTACCTAGCATAACGTGTATGAAACACTTGGCACAGTGCTTGGTTCATGGTCAACCCTGAGCCGTGATATTGATCAGCAATAAGCCCACATCTAATTGTTATTACTGAGGGCAGCACTGGGGCCAGAGGAACCTTGGTGGGTCAGGGAAGGGATGGCTGCCTGGGGAGGAGCCCCGGGGCACAGAGGATGGTGGCACTTACCGCTCGGACAGCGAGGCCACCCCGGCCAGGAAGGTGTGCCGGTCGGTCTCGGCCAGCCGCTCCTGCAGGATCTGGGCGCCTTCCTGCACCTTGCGCAGCTGCTGGCTGTAGCGCTGCACTTTCTGCTCGATGTCGGTCAGCGTGCGCGCCGTGTCGGCCTCCAGCTCCTCCAGCATGGCCTTCTGCCGCTCGCGCAGCAGCCGGTGCAGCCGCTCGAAGGCCTCGCCGATGGTGGTGCGCAGGCTCTTGGTGGAGGACTGGAAGGGAGGGGTGGGGGGACAATCCCCAGGGGTTACCGTGGGGGGAGCAGAGGGGGTGATCCTTGGATGAGAGAAGGAAAGGCAGAGCGGAGACAGAGGGGGAATCCCCAGCTGCCCGGCTTGGGTGGGAGGGACAGGGAAGCTGGGATGGGGGCTGGGGACAGGGGGAGATGCTGAGTTCAGCCTGGGACACTGAGGTCTTCGGTTTTCAAAACTCTGACTCCTGGGGTTCAGGGGAAGATGATAAGTAGGTCACAGATGCCACAGCTTTATCAACGGCCACACGCCTGGTGAACCTTGCTGATCGCTGGCCCTGTCCTGCCACAGCCAAGACCCTCAGGCTAAGGAACAAGAGCTAGCGCTGGGGGCCGATATCAGAGAGGGTGAGCACGGGCGTGCAGGGTTCTCTGCCCCAGCAGGTTCTGTGAGGCCCAGGAGTGCAGGGAGGAGGGATGGGGACAGGGTATGGCGCCTGGCAGCCTGGATCTCCGGTTGTGCCCACCTCAGTGGCCTAAGCTCCGTGAACCTGACATCACAGGGCACGGCAGAGATGTAAGGAGGAGACGCGCACCATGTGCCCCTGATTCCATGGGTACAGCCTGGGAGTCTGCAGGGAGAGGTGGCTTCTTTTTTTTTTTTTTTTTTTTTTGACAGGCAGAGTGGACAGTGAGAGAGAGAGACAGAGAGAAAGGTCTTCCTTTGCCGTTGGTTCACCCTCCAATGGCCGCCGCGGCCGGCGCGCTGCGGCCGGCGCACCGCGCTGATCCGATGGCAGGAGCCAGGAGCCAGGTGCTTTTCCTGGTCTCCCATGGGGTGCAGGGCCCAAGCACCTGGGCCATCCTCCACTGCACTCCCTGGCCACAGCAGAGGGCTGGCCTGGAAGAGGGGCAACCGGGACAGAATCCGGCGCCCCGACCGGGACTAGAACCCGGTGTGCCGGCGCCGCTAGGCGGAGGATTAGCCTAGTGAGCCGCGGCGCCGGCCGAGGTGGCTTCTCACGGGGCCGCGGAGGGCCAGGCAGAGGCGAGGCTGGCGGCAGGAAGACGGGGTTCAGAAGAGCCCACCAGGGGAGCAGCAGGTGGGGCCAGCCGCCTCCGCAATCGCCCTTTGTGGGATTCTGGCTTCGAGTTCATCGAGTCAGAGACCCCACTGTGTTCAGTGCCCGGGGCTCTGCGGGAGGCTCCACAAAGCCTCAATTAAGGCCTGTTCGCTCCCGTCGTGGCGGCAGGAAGTGCGGCTGGCAGCGGGCCAGCCTCTCCACGCATGCCCACCCAGACAGCCCTGCAGACAAAGACGGGGCGTGGTGCTGGCCTCCCTGCACCCCCCTCACCCAGGGGAGGGGCCCGGTGCTGATGGGGAGGGGGCGAGCTGCCCTCCAGAGGCTGCCCCATCCGAGGCCACCCGCTGTGGATCCTCTGAGACCCCGGGCTGCGCTGTGCTGCCCTCTGTGCGCTGCGCTGTTGCCTCTGCCGGCCAGCCCCTTCCACTCCACCCCTGCATGCCCTCCCTCACCTTTGATGTCCCTGCCCCAAGGGCTGCTGAGTCCCCATGGCCTCCGGTGACTCCTCAGTGCCACGTCTATTTCCCAGCTGGCTCCCCTCTCGTCCCACTGGGGTCCCACAGGTTCCTCTGATGGACTCAGCCCACAAGTCAGCCCCAGCCTCAGTTAGGGGGCTTCTCACGTGCAAACCCCGCCCCTGCCCCCATCCCTCCCAGTGACTAGGGAGACCTTGGGTTCCTCAGCTCGGCATTCAAAGCCCTTCTCACTTTGATTTAGCACCACTGCGCTGCAATCCCACCTGTCAAGGATGACCCCTGACTCAAATCTTTCCCTTACATAGCAAACTCCAACTGAGCCTGCAAGGCCCAGCTGGGAGGCCACCGCCTCTGAGACACGGTCCCCAGTGTTCCCAGAGCCTTCGGGAAGCAGTGTGAAGGCACTGTTGCACGTCTCCCTGGCTAGAGGATGAGTGACATCGCCTGGAGCCCTGTACCTCCCAGGCCCACCCCAAGGCCTGGCCCAGCCTGGCCCAAGGCTGGCAGTCAGAAGCTGTTTGAGGGGTAAGGGAGGAAAGGCGAGAGGCCGGCGTTGGGGTGCAGAGGGTTAAGCTGCTGCCTGCGACACCAGCATCCCACACAAGCACCAGTTTGGATCCCGGCTGCTCTGTTTCTGGCCCAGCTCCCTGCTAATGGTCCTGGGAAAGCAACAGCAGATGACCCAAGTGCTTGGGCCCCTGCCATCCATGTGGGAGTGGATGAAGTTCCAGTCTCCTGGCTTCAGCCTGGCCCAGCCCTGGTTATTGCGGCCATTTGGGGAGTGAACCAGTGGATGGAGGACCTCCTCTCTCTCTCTCTCTCTCTCTCTCTCTGTAACTCTGCCTTTCAAATAAATAAATAAATAAATAAGTAAATCATAAATAAGTAAAGTGAGAATATTTTTTAAAAAAGGAGGGAGGAGAGTGGGCTCTTGTTCAGGGTTGTTCCACAAAGTGGGTGTGGGCTCTGTCTTCCGTCCAGGCTGGGGCCCAGTGTTCCCAGACAAGAGAGGATGGGGTAACGAGAGACAGAGGCAGGGGAGGGCAGCGGGAGCCCCTGCCCCCAGGTCTGTCTCTGATGACTCCTCCCAAGTTTCCTGGCTTGCTGACCAACGCTGACCGATGAGCGTGGCTCTGGCCGCAGACATCCATGTGCAAGGTGGCGGCCGGCTCACTGAACTGGACAGCAAGCTGCTGATTTGCCACTTGCTGGCTGTGGGGCCTCAGGCCGGGCCCTCAGCCTCTCTGTGCCTTGGTTTCCTTACTGATACAACTGAGATAAAACAACAGTTCCTACCCTGCAAGGTGTATGTTTTCACTCATGTGTTCTACAGCTTTTTAATGTGTGCGTGCCAGAGACCGTGCTAGGTTTTGGGGAGTCCTGCTGTGGGGGTTCTGTGAGACAATGCAGAGGAGACAGAGGCGGCGCCGGCTCCACGTGCAGGCCCCCTGTACTCCAGTTCCCTCCAGACTAGAGCCCCCTCCCCCCACTGCTCCTTCCAGGGCCAGAGCTGGGAAGGCAGTCCCCCCCTCCAACCCCCAGCCCACCACATCCCATGGAACACCCCGGGGCCTGGAGGAGCAGGGGCCCTTGCAGACAAACACCCTGCCAAGAATGCGTCACCCTCAGGGCCAACCAAAGAAAACAGAGGCCCTGAGGAGGGAGATCAGACGGCCCCGGGGCTGGGCCACCGCAGGGGCAGGCGCCTCAGGAAAGCCAAGTCAGGCACCAGGTGAAATATGAGTCCACGGCATCCACAGGCATCTCTTGTATAAACAGCCCATGCAGACAGGAAGCGCTGGGGGACTGCAGGGGCGGGGGCCCCCAGGACCCCCCAGAGGCAGACAGATGGACAGGAAAGCCGGGGAGGAAGAGGTCAGTGGAGAAAAACAAAGGAGGGGTGGGAGGCGGCCGAGAAGAAGCAGACCCCTGTCCCGTCTCCTCCATGCAGACACTCCCTTGTGCCTCTCATCACCGACTGGGACAGACTCGCCGGCCAGATGGGGAGACTGAGGCAAGGAGAAGCAAGTAGGCCACGGGGTCCTGGGGCTGTTTCTCATCTGTTACCCACTGAGGCTCCTGCCCGGAGGCACTCTGGAATGTTCTTGGAAGAAATGCTTGTCATGACCTTCCTGAAACAGTCCCTCCCCCAGCCCCGCAGCGGGCTGGTGGCCACGCTGGGGTATGGATCTCGGTTTCCGTGGCCTCCTCGGGCCCCAGGATGACCTCTGGAGGCCCAGCACAGCCTGCAGGCCCCGCTCCCACTGCTGCTGGCGGCAGCACTCCTGCATGAGCCAGCCGGAAACCCCGGACCTCACTGTGCCCAGAGTCAGTCCAAGCAGTGGGGACTCCCCAGACTCCTCCTAGCCCTGGAGCTCCCGAAGAACTCTTCCTTGTCCCCCTCCCTGTCCCAGGACAGGTGGGGGCCCCAAAAAGTGTGCCCTGTGAGGTGGTGGCCAGATCAGAGCCTGGGCCCTTCCTCTTGGGTCAGGGAGAGTGACTTTCTTCCCACCCTGCCCTCACTAAACCACGGTAGCCAGAGACAGCAGACCGGCACCTGTGTCCCCATGGCTGGGTGGAAGAAGGGAGATGATTCCAGAGCTGCTGCACAAACCATCAAACCATCAGGAGGGCTGGCAGGGGACATGCTCAGGACTGCCCGCCCCAGCAACAGGCGTGTCCAATAAGGGACAGCAAAGACTGCGCCCACTCGCCCAGCCCTGCAGTACTCTGGGGGGTTCCGGAAGGCCCCTGGTCCCACCTCAACTTCCACCCCAAAATGGCCCCATCCTTAACCCAGTACCAGCCCAAATCTTTGCCCTCTGTCACTGCGGGGTGAGGGTCCCACTTGTTCACCTTCGCGGGAGCCCCACCAGCGGCCCCACCCCAGCGTCCGCCAGGCTCACCTTGGTCTCCGCCAGCTGTCGCTTAAGCAGCTGCAGGGCCTCTGTGTGCTCCCGCTCGCTGTCCTGAAGGGCCTGAAGCTGCTCCTTCAGCTCCCTCTGAAACACACAGAGGGCCGGGATGAGGGTGCGGGCGGACCTGCCCCAGGCATCCCGGGGTAGGTGCCGGGCATCATCCTGGCCTCGTAGCCCCCTTCCTCCGCACCTGCTTCCCCTGACAGCCCAACCAGCAAGTCCTGGAGAGTCTGACTCCTAAGTGTCTCCAGAATCCATTGGCATTTTCCATCTGGATTTTTCCCAACAGCCTCTCCTCTGCCCATCCTGGGAGTCCCTGGTCTCCCCGTCTCTCCAATCCACTTCTACGTGGGTGCTCCCTGGTCCCCTGCTTGGCTGCCAGCTCCCTGCTTAGAATCCTTTGGTGAGAGCAAGGCTGTGCAACAGTCCATTGCTACAGACTGAACGCCAGCATTTTTCAAATGCTTATGCTCAGCTCCGATAGCAAATTGCAAAATAAACACGTGACCAGAATGACTGATGGCTCCTTTGCTTCAGGTTTCAGAATGGCTCAGCAGGGCCCTGCTAGTGACCTTGTCCTTTGGGGTAGGGATTGCTATTGCAGAGCGATGGGTTTGGACACCAGCACCCTCTATCAGAGTGCCTAGGACTAAGTCCTACCTCTATTTCCAATCCAGCTCCCTGCTAATGCACTTGGGAAAGCAGAAGAATATGGCTCAAGTGCTTGGGCCCCCACTACCCATGCAGGAGACAGGGATGGAGTTCCAGGCTCCTGGCTTCAGCTTGGTCCAGCCCTGGCCATTGTGGCCATTTGGGGAGCGAACCAGTGGATGGAGGATCTTTCTCTGTCTCTCTCTCTCTCCCTCTCTCTCTCTCTCTCTCTCTCACACACACACACACACACACACACAATACCATCACAAGACCCAGCGATGTGCTAGCAAGCTGGATCTCCAGGAAGAAAGAAACAAAGAAGAGCCTGTTGCCCGATAGAGCTTGCCGATTTCCGTGGTGTGAGTGCCCCCATCAAAGCGGGTCTCAAGGTCTCAGTGTGAGGGCACTGGGTGCAGGGCTGGGAAGAGATGTGCACATTCAGCTCTCAGGAGCCGTGTGGTCACCTACAGCTCCCCACCACCTGCAGTCCTTCCCTACAGACTTGTTTTACATAAGAGAGAAATATATCTGCATCCGATTGCAGCTACAATGGTCAGGTTTCTGTTGCCAACAGCTGAGGGTCATTCCTAATGGCATCATGTGTGTCTGAGTCCTTGGTGCAGATGAGTCTTGTTGGCCTAAGGGTGCAGAGTGACCGGTCCTCGGCTCCCCTGCTGGCCTTGGCCTGTCCAGCTTAGGACGTGATGTGGCTGAGCAGCAGGTGCAAGGGGCACTGGGCTGAGCGGTTCTCCTCCTTGGGGGCGCCCACGGATCTCTGCAAGGGCCAGCCACCCAGGCCACTCCTCGTTGTTCTGAGAAACCGCCCTGGAGGTCTGCATGGCTTACATTGCTCAGTGCACCCCAGGGACTTGGCCAAATGCCTCCTGCACTCTGGAGGGGACAAGGAGATCTGGGCTCGGGGAGCAATGGCACACTCTTGACCCCGCCCATACACATGTGCTGCCACCTCCTTGGGCCCCGCATGGTGTTGGGGAAAGGGTGGGGGATGAAGGGCCAGTCCCAGCCCAAGGTGTGCACGTGAGCTGGAAGATACACACATACCCCAGTGAACGCTGGGGCAGTGTTTGGGGACCCCAAGCTGTTCCTCCTCCCACCTCCCCATCTCAGGGCAGGGTCCCCCATTTCCATCCAAGCCAGAAGCCTGGGAGTCATCTCTGCCACCTGCCACCCCCTCTCTACACAGTCATCAGCTTTGCTCTGGGCTGGTTCTCTCCTCTCTGTACCCGCTGCTCCTGGCTTGGTTTTCGTCCCTTCTCTGGACGGGGGCCCCAGGTGCCTCCCTGCCTCTGCCCTCTCCCTGCTGCTCCGAGCCCCCACCAGCAGCAGGAGTGACCATTCTCAAGGACAGACCCACACACGCTGCTCCCCTGCACCCCTCTGCAGGATTCCCACGTTGTCAGGGCAGAAGGGTACACGGCCTTAGCGTGACATTCAAAGCCCCTCACCACTGGCCCCCACCTTCTTCTCCAGTCTTCTGTCTTGGTCCTGACCTGTCTGTCCAATGTGCGGCCACTAGCCCCACATGGCCATTTATACTGCAATTCATTAAAATGAAATAAAATAGAAAATTCAGTTCTCTGGTTGCACTAGTTGCATCCCCGCACTCAGCAGCCACATGGAAACAGCGGCCATAGAACCAGGCAGTGCAGAGGCAGAACCCCCAGTCTTCCAGAAAGTTCTACAGGGCAGCGCTAAGCATCTCTCAGTGTCCTCAGGAGGCCTCTTCCCGGAAAGCTTCACCCACACACGTCCCCCCCCACTTCCTGGACGTGCACCCACCTCTTAAGACCCAGCCCAAATGTCAGCAATACCCAAATTGCCCGCATTTCACTGCCTCGCGGCGTTTTGGTTACAAGGCTTCCTGTCAGTGTCTCCTGCTAGCCTGGGGGCTCCTGAGGGCAGGTGCCATGTTGCAAAGATTTCTATGTGCTCAGTGTCCAGGGCAGGACCAGGCACAGACCAGCTAGGGTGGGTGCCTGCCTAGGGAACAGGGCCAGGTGGGAGGGGAGAGAGAGGGCAGGCCTCTCCCCCAGGGGGCGGGGGGTAGGGGGGTAAGGGCTAGGTGCAGGGCCTGAGGGAACAGCTAACTCAGGAAATCCTAACCCTAGCACGCCGGGACAGGATCGAGGAGGCAGCCCGAGCTCTGGGCCAGCTCCTACCGGAAAGATCTCCTTCCAGGCCTGGGGCCAGACAGACCTGCCTTAGGAAGCTGGCTCTGCCACCCATTCACTGTGTGACCCCAGGAGGTCACCAGCATCCCTGTGCCTCAGTCCCGGAGCTGCAGAATGGGGACAATAACTGCTCCTAGGGCCGGGAGGGTGAGATGAGGCACCAGCAGGAGAGGTTTGGCCTCACCGTGCACAGAGCCCAGCATACACTGGGCACACGGGCGAGGCGGCGGTCACTGTGTCCTGCCCGAGACCCCTCAGCCGCTTCCTCTTCCCTGGCTGTGTCCTCGGATGGCCAGAGTGGGAAGGAGCAGAGGGGGCCATCTGGCCCAGCCCCAGGGGTTGCCCAAGCAGGGCACAGCGGCACAAGGAAAGGGACTGACCGCGCCACGGCCGCACAGCTTGACCGGAGAGCACACCAGAATGTTTCCTCCCAGCAGGGCATTCAGACAGGAAGCAGGAACCTGCTGATAAAGTCCAAGGGAGAGAGCAGCCCGAGGAAGGACACTGGCACTGGTGCAGGCCCAGGAGCGCAGGGGCTAGAAGCGGGCGTGGCTTGCGCTTGAATTTCACAGGCACCTTGTCACCTAATTCTCACAAGGAGCCCTGAGATTAGTAGTGCCTTTATGACCCCATCTCACAAATGCGGAAATAGAGGCTCAGAGAGGTTGGGCAGGTTGCCTAAGGTCACACAGCGAGTATGAGATTGAGTGGCTCCAAGAATCCACTCAAAAAAACCACTCAGCCTCTCTGCCTCCCACTCAATTCAATACAGCAATAGTCCCATTCTCATTCTCTCCCCCCCTCCCTCCCTGCTACCTTTTCTTTCTTTTTGAAAGGCAGAGAGACAGAGAAAGAGACAGAGATCTTCCATCCACTGGTTCCCAAAGGGCCGCAACAGCCAGGTCTGGGCCGGGAGCCTAGAACTCCATCTGGGTCTCCCATGCAGGTGGCAGGGACTCAAGTACTCGGACCATCAGCTGCTGCCTCTCTGGTGCACATTACCAGCAAAGTGGAATCGGAAGTGGAGCCACAGCTGGAACCCAGCCACTCTGACATGCAATGTGGGTGTCCCAAGCAGTGTCCCCACTGTGGTGCCAAAGGCCCGGCCTGCAGCAGTAACTTCTGAGCACTGTGCAGCGCCAGGTTTGTGCTGGCCCTTTGGGCTGGACACGCAGGCTTTGCCTTGAAGAGTGTGCAGGCAGGTGACAAGGCAAAAACTTGGACAGGTAGGTTACCAGGGAGAAGAGGATACACGTGGACAGCCTGCCTTGGACCCAACACAGCTGTCGCCACCTGGCTGTGTGGGTGACACCCCACCTCCACCTCGCTCTCCAAGTCTGTAAAGCGAGGCCATCACAGCACCTGGCCCTTAGGTTTGCTGCAAGGATGAAATGAAGTCATGTATGACCTGACATGATGCAGGGGTGAGCTTGGTCCAAGCTGTGTCATTAGCATGACCATTGTGATTGCACGTGAGACACGCAGGCAGAGCCAGGCAGCTTCAAGGACAGAGCTGATCTCTGCTGGGAGGTCCCGGGGAGACGGACAGCAGCGTTCCTCCAAGCCTCCAGGATGGGGCTGGGGCCTCCAGGTGGACAGAACTAGCCAGGCCGGGCTCAGGCCTTCCTGGCGTGTGCAGGAAGTGGGCACAGTCAGGGACGGCTGCAGCCAGGTGTGTGACATCTGGATGAAGTCACAGCAGGAAAGGCCAGCTGGGGCAGGGCAGGGGACACAGGGCGGGACACCCCTCTGACGACACAGCCTGGCTCTGGGCACCGAGTTGTGCAACTCTACCTGCTGAGAGGTTTGGGGCTCCCGATGGTTCAGAGAGGCCAGGAGAGGGTGGGACACAGAGCAGGGCTCTACCACGCCCAAGGCCAAGGCCAGTCTTCCACTCTCCCCAGCCCAGGAGTCCCAGCTGCTGTGGGAAGCCGTCTTGGCTCTGGGGTTAGGGACCCTTCTTGTCCCAACTGAGACAGCAGGAACTCTGGAGTCAGAAAAACCTGGGCTGAAATCCCAGTTGCATAGCCTAGGGCAAGCCACTTCTTCCCCTCCCATGGTGGGGGTGTGGTGGGGGCTACCGGGATGACACTGACTGGTGGGTCCAGCAAGATGCCAGCACACAACAGGTGCTCAGGGCCTCTCCTCATCTCCATGCCTGGGCACTGCTCTCTGCCTCCCTGATCCAAGGACGTCACCACCAATCCAAATGTGGCAAACTGGAGCCTCTCCTTTCTCTCTCCTCCACCTGGCCTGTGTCCATGCCTGAAGCCCTCTTGTCCCTGGCCCTCCTGGCAGACCTGGATTCTTCTGGACCTTTTGTATCGTTGGGCCCCACCCCCACCCCCAGGTGCACACTGAAACTGCAGAGTCTCTGGCAACACCTGGCTGCTCCCCTGCCTCCAGTTCACGGTGCACACTGACCTATCGGGCCCAGGGCACACTACAGATCTGACCAGGCCACCCTCGCTCGTGTGAACCTGTTCCTGGCTCCCTGGCACCTGCAGGGTCAAGCCCAGCCTCCTTGGGCATGCGTGTGCGTGTGTGTGTGCACTCAAGGCCTCCCTGTGCTGGTCAAGCCTCTCTTTCCCATTCTAACATACCCCCTCCCCTCCAGCCACAGCGAGCACGGCCATGCCTGTCCGCGGTCAGACTCAGCTGGCCTGAGCTCCAGCTCCAGTCTCAGGGACACTTCGTTGCTGTGTGACTTAGGCAGTTTCTGAGCTTTGGTTTCCTCATTTGTAAAATGGGGCAATGAGATTCACCTCCTAGGGTTGCTGTGAACAGTTAATGAGAGAGAGGGAGAGACAGGAGAGGGAGTGGGAGGGGAGGGAAGAGAGGAGGGGAGGGGGAATGGTAGAGGAGGGAGGGAGGAAACGGAGGGAGAGAAGGAGGGAGGGGGAGGGGGAAAGTGCCTAAGTGAGCCTGCCAAAGCAGGCAGTTTGCACCCAGGCCACAGAGGCTGGGACCCTTTGATTCCCCCTGCCCATAACACCTCTCTCCCTGCTCCCTGGCCTGAGGCTCTCAGCACACCCTGGAGGACTCAGCTGGGCAGGCCTCAGCCCTGTCTCCCGGGACCCTGGCAGGGCAGCTGTGTTGCGAGCCCACCGAGGTCTGGCCCCAGCAGCCACAGAGGGAGCTCTGACTGCGGATATTGTAACATCCTCCACCTCCAGCCCGAGGGGGGACAGGTAAGGAGGGGCTTCTGAGTCGGCCCCTGCTGGGACCCCTGTGCTCCCCCCACTAGCAAGTCACTCCATCTCCCAGCCTCAGCGTCTCTATCTGTGGAGTGGGGCTGCTCCGAGCCCCACTCAGGGATCAGGGAGAGGTGAGATGCCTTTAACCCAGCCCCTGGCACACAGTCTGGGAAACAGCCACTATTATTCGTTAGTTGTTATTCTGTTGTGGCTCCCACCAGATCCTTTTCTTCCTATAAAATAAACAAACACCTTGCCCAGCCCCCTCCATGGCATTCACTCTGTCTACACCAGGGCTCCCGGCTGCCCAGCACCTGTGAAGCAGGAAGTGGGAATGCCAACAGCCAGTCCCAGTGTGTCCCCAGCCAGCCTTGCCCACACAGGGCTGCCCTCTGCACCTAAGTCCTGCCCTCTCCTGGAACAGTGACAGCTGAGGCCACTTCCCCACGACACAGCTGACCCAGCCACCGTGGGATAAACCAGCGACTCAGCCGCTGTCATTTCTTTGGGCGGAGAGCAAGGCCTTCTCCCTCTCTTCACTTGAAGTCAGCAGTCTCCGTGTCCATCCACTGTGCAGGAAGAGCCCAGAGCCAAGATCTGAACCCAGCCCCTGGCCCCGCTCTCTCCTGCGAGGCTGCCTTGGCGTCGCGGGATCACCACGTCGGCCCGTCTGGGCTCCCGGCCAAGGCTGATCCACCACTGTCTTTGTTGGCATGAAGGAGGCCTTGGGAAAGGCTCCAGTGGTCACATGAGGCCCGGAGCGGGTGGCCGGGTCTGAATCGGATCCCCTCTCTGGGGGTTAGGAACCCGAGACAGCCAGAGAGCCGGATGCCAGGCCTCACCAAGATGTCATCGCAGCCACCTGCCCTCAGGGCGTCAGCTGGCACAGACCGTGTCCTTCAACCCAGCTCTGTGCTGAGCCCCCTCAATTCAAAGCCAGGCAGGTGGTTGGGAGACGGCTCCGCAGCCTGCAGGGGTGGCTCAGAGGCTCTGGTCTGGGCCCTGCCTTTTACAGCTGGGCCACCAAGGCATCCAATTTTCGGAGCCTCTGCAGAGCCTGCTCCACAGGGGCGTGACGGAGATGGGAGGTCACACAGAGAAAGCTCTGATGCACAGTCCCAGGCATGGAACTAGGGCGCAGCTGGTACTGGCTGAGACGCCCTAAGCCACTGGAGCGAGCCGGCCAGGCCTCTCCTTTTCCACATGGCCCAGGTTCTCAGGAGCAGGTGAGGGGTGGGGGCAGGGAGAGACATCAGCAAACACACATTACATAAAGATTCTGTTGAACTATCAAGTAAGTCTAGCCATGTTTATTCATGGGGGGGGGCGGATTTCATTTTTATATTCTATAGCCTTACTTCTTACATTCATTTTATAATCAGGGTAAGTAGATACATAAAAATCGCTGTGTGCCCACTGGGCCAGTCAGATGGAGTATTCCTAACCCTAACAACATACTTCCCAGGAATGTCGCGTTATCCCCATGTTACAGGTTTGGAGAAGTGAAGTGACTCGGCCAAGGACATGCAGCCTGCTGGGACCGGACCGCTGTATTGGTACTGGAGCATGAAGCAGTTCTGCCTGGCACGAGCTGATGTTTGGGCTGAATCTTGAAAGCTGAGTGGGCTGTCGCTAGGTCAAGGCTCTCAACCAGGAGTGATGTTCACCCAGGAGATGTGTGTCAATGTTTGGAGATCGGTTTGGCTGTCACAACTTGGGGGAGGGTATTCCTCCTGGCAAACGGTGGGCAGGGGCTAAACTTCCTGCAGAGCACAAGAGGGCCCTGCACAACAAAGAGTTAGCCGGTCCCAAATGGCCGTGTGCTGCGGATGACAGGAGGCACTGGAGCTGCCCATCTCTCAGGGCCACAGAGGCTAATGTGGCACTATGCTTTTTCCTGGTTCATTTATTTTATTTTCGTCCACTTGGAAGGCAGAGCACACATGCATGTGTAAGAAAGGAGAGAGCTCAATCTTCTATCCACTGGTTCCCTCCCCAAATGGCCACAACCACACAGCCAGGGCTGGGCCAGGCCAAAGCCAGGAGGCAGGAACTCCATCTGAGTCTCCCGTGTGGGTGGCAGGACCCCATGCACTTGAGCCATCATCTGCTGCCACCCAGGGTGCACTAATAGGAAGCCAGGACTGGAGCCAGTGCTCTGACGTAGGATGTGAGTGTGCCACATGGCTTGCCCTGAGCACTAAGCTCTTCTAAGCTCATCTTAAGTAACGTCAACCCCATTACTTCCATGCTGTCAAGGAAGAATTGAGGCTCTGAGACTGCGATCGCAAGGATTGCAAGGCCAGTAATGGCAGAGCCAGGACTGGAACTTCCTGAGTTCAAGGCCAGAGCTGCTATTCTTGCTCTCTGCTGCCTCTAGCATTTCCAGGAAATGTCAAAGCTCCAGGCTAACTGCTAGGCAAGCTGTCGGAGACTGCAGCTGAGCACAGCCCTGGGCCCTGCTGGCTTCCAGGCCTCGGGCAAGTCCCTGCCCTCCCCTGCCGGCTGCATCTCCCCACCCGTTGAAGAACAAGGGTCCAGATGATCCCCCAGGCCCTGCTGGCTCTGAGGCTCCAGTGGCCACCAGCTGCTAGGGGAGGCGGGGGTGTGAGGGGTGGGCTCAGCCTCCTTCCAGAGCAGAAACAGCTAAGGAGCCCTGCTTTCCCACAAGAGGGGAGAGGCGGGCAGGGTGGAGGGTGGCTTGAGCCTCACTCAGGAGCGTCTCCTCTGGAGGGGGAAGCAGGTCTCTCTGCCACCACCCTGCCAAACCCAGAGGGGACCAAAGGTGTCTCCTTCCCAGGCAAGAGAGACAGGTCTGGGCGACCACCCAGCACAGGAGCCCTCACCGGCAGAGCGGGGAAGGATGGGAGCTGTGTTGTCCTGGTCCCTACCAAGTGCCAGGCACCGCACATGGCAGGTTCACCCTGGGTCAGCCTCAGGAAGGAAACATCTGACCTCATTTTATTAGAGGGAGCATCAGGCCTTCCCTGAAATGCCTTGCCAAGTTACACAGACAGGGCCCAAGGCAGGTCTGGAACCCAAGTGTGTCTGTGCCCAGGATAGGGCGCTCATGGGTAAGCGAGTGGCTACCCTGCTTTTCTTTCCATCCAAGAATGAAAGTGTCTCAGTAATGTTGGCAGGAAATATATGTTCAGTTTCTCCTGCATGCCCCAGGTCCTAGAATGCAGGGCAAAAGCCCAAATCACAATCATTCGGATTTCCTGGTTTGAGGTAGGGCTAGAGAGACAGACAGGGAGTGAAGAGCAGGGAGGCAGGGCACAGATCCGCCCAGGTATGGCTATGGGGGAGTCCCGGGACTTCCCCGACCTCAGTCCACATCTGCATAGTGAAGAAGCTGGCCTGCTGCTTCCAGGGTCCCTCAGACTCTCACTGTCAGTGTCCAGCTCTGTCCAAGGTTCTGGCCCCCTCCCTCTTGATGTGACTTCACAGGTGGGGAGACGGGGACACCAGCGCCCAGCAAAAGGACCTCAGGGATGGAGGGCCAATGCTCACCTCTGCAAGCTCCCAGAGCCCCTGACTCCTGCTCACCCTCCCATGTGGCCTCCATCCTCAGGCAGCTGACCTGAAGTCATGTTTTTGGGAGGAGAGAGACAGGGAGGTGGCGATGCTGAACACTGGCCATTTCTCCCGGGTCGATGGTCATCCTCATGGCACCTGCTAGGTACAGGCCACCTACCAAGATTTGCATGGGTCAGGGTTGGGACCCCTGGGAACAGAGAGGAAGGGCAGGTGTTGTGGTGCAGTGGGTTAAGCTGCTGCTTGTGGTATGGGCATCCCATATCCAAGTGCCAGTGCCTCGCTTCCGATCCAGCTCCCTGCTGCTTGTACCTGGGAAGGCAGCAGAAGATGGCCCAAGTACTTGGGTCCCTGCTACCCATGTAGGAAACCCAAAAAGAGTGCCTAGATCCTGGCTTCAGCCTGGCACAGCCCTTGATGCTGCAGCGATTTAGTGAGTGAACCAATAAATGGAAAACATCTCTCTCTCTTTCTCTCCCTATTGCTATGCCTTTCAAATAAATAAAACTTTTTTTTTTCAAAAATGAATGCTTTAAAAAAAGAACACAAGGGAAAATAGGTACTTAGCTCCTGCTTGAGAGCTCACTACCTCCTGGGTGAGCCCAGTCCATTTGCATAAAATGTTTCAGCCAAAAACCTGCTGCTTCCAAACTCTCCACGATCTGGGCCAGCTTAGAACAGAGTTGGTCATTCATTCACTCTTTCTTTCATTCACCTGTACTGGCGTGTCCTGGGGGCCAGGTCTTGCACCAGGCTCGGGGGCCACAGCCCTGCCCTTGGGAAATTGTGTGCTAGAATGGTATTGCAAAGCCAGGTGCATGGGGCTGCGGATTTAAATGGTGTGGATTAAGAAAAGGATTCCAGGTTCAAGCAGGCTTGGAAACCATTTGATCAAACACAGTTAAATAGGCTCATTTGCTACAAGATTTCCCCAAGCCTTTAATAGGCAAATGCTCACAGAGAATCCTCAGGATGTAGGTGTGTGATAATAGAAAGTATACTATGCTTCCCAAATATAGCCTGTCTTGGAACACATCTTTTTTAAAACATCATACTTGTTCATAGAGAGTATTTGAGGAAATCTTTCTCCAGCGCTAGGTTTTTGGCTGGTGGTGCTGGGGGAAGGCTTCATGGGGCGGGGGACACTGTGTAGGGTTTGGGGAGCTGAATGGCTCATCAGCAAGGTTTAAGGAAGATCAGTTACAGTTCTCCTCTGCTTGCCAAAACACCTGATGGCAATGATGAGCGAAGGGAGCCATCAAAAGCCCCGGAGGCCATCTCCCCTCCCTCAACTCCAGGCACCTCCGCTCTGGGTCTCCTTCTCCAAGTCTTTCATCTTCAAGCCTCAACCTGGCCCCTTCCTCTGGTTTACATCCAATACGGTTCTTACAGGTGTCCGACCTTGACTGTGCAGCCTTACAGAGCCGGGCCTCACCTAGGCACCCAAACGCCCCACTCTGACCCCTCTCAGGTTTACCCGCATCCCCCCCGCCCTCCCCCGGCCCAGAACAACGGAGCCCGGGTACTGATGCAGCCATACCTGATTCAGGTGCTGCCCTAGAGGCGCTCCTCCCAACCCGGCCCCCTCAGCTCCTCGCGGCGGCCCCGACCCCTGACAGCCGCCCCGCCTTCGCCTGGCCTTCCTCGGGCTTGGCCCCCTGGCTGCCCCAAGCCGGGCACTTGCTCAGCTCTGCTGTCCCGTGACTGCGCCGCCTCACCCCACCCTCGCCCTCTCCCCCACCCCGGGCCCGCCCCTACTCCAGGTCAATCTCAGATCCAACCTGGCAGAGACAGCCCGAGGCCCCGCCCCCGAGGCCCCGCCCCTTGCCGCTGCCCCACCCCGGATTAATCCTGATAGGCCCCGACCTCGCCGGCGGCCCCGCCCCGAGACACCTCCGAAGGGGCCGTGCCCGCGGGCCGGCCCCGCCCCCGCCCCGGGCCGGCCGGGCAGCGCACCTGCAGCTCCTCGAAGGCGTCGTCGATGCCGGTGACCTGGTGCTGCTCGTGCAGCGCGGGCTCGTCGCAGAAGAAGCAGAGCAGCGCGCGGTCCGTGAGGCAGAAGAGCTTGACCTTGTCGTGCGCCTGGCAAGGCCGCGCTGCGCGGCGCGCGTTGAGGATGGCGTCCAGCGGGAAGGCGCTGTAGCGCTCCACGATGTTGGCCAGCTTGAGGCTGGGCGCCAGTGCGGGCTCGGCGAAGGTGCGCCGACACTCGGGGCAGTCGCGGGCGCCCTGCGCCTCCTGCCGCACCCAGTGCTCGGTGATGCAGCGGCGGCAGAAGTAGTGCTCGCAGCCCAGGCTCACCGGGTCCTGGTAGATGCTCAGGCAGATGGAGCACAGCAGCTCGTCCTTGAGGCTGCACGCCATGGCGCCGGGGGCGGCGGGGGCGCGCGGGCGAGCGCGGCGCGGCCGGGGCTGCCCAGGGAGGGGCGAGGGGACCAGGATCGCGGAGGAGGGGGTGCCGTCCGGGAGGGGCGGCGCGGGAAGGGTTAAGGGTAGAGACCGCCTGGGATGAGCGCCCGGGGTGGGGGGCGGTCCGAGGTGATGGGTGGCCCCGAGAGCCAGGAGCAGCAGGAGGGGGGTACCTGGCGAGCGAGTTATGTGGGGAACGGGCAGTCCTAAGGGAGGAGTGCTGGGAGCAGGGGACTCGGGAGTGGGGGCGGAGGCCTGGGGGGGCTGAAATCCGGGGATGGGGGCAGTGGGGGGAGGGGGAGAGGCTGGGAATGGGGAGTCCAGGGGGAGGGGGCAGCCAGGCTGAGGAGCACAGCGGCTGTGCTCTGCAGGAGAGAGGAGAGGCGCCGGCCTGCTCCACTGCCCGAGCCCCGGCCCGGCGCGGTCCCTTACCCCGCCGGCTCAGCAGCCACCGCTTCGGTCCAGCGCAGCCTCTCAACCCGGAACCAGCCGAGCCCGAGCTGCCGGCGGCCGCGACTCCCTCCCCGCCCCCGTGGGCGGGACCCGAGCGACTCCGCCCCCGAGGCGGGCGGGGGGAGGGGTGGGGCGGCCCGCCCCCCACCCCCCCACGCGGCTGCTCCTGGAAGCGCCAGCCCAGCTGTTCTGTAGGGTCTGCACAGGGAGGGCGTCTAGGTCTCTCCTGGAGTCCTTTCCAGGGGCTGGGGTGGGGGAGGAGGAAACAGGTAATTGCAGAGGGCAAGGAATAAACAAGGAGCGTCTTTCCGGATCATCAGTTTGAAGAGTTGGGAAAAAAAATCAGGTTTTATATTGAAACAAACAAGGATATGTTATGTACTCCGCACAGCGCGCAATTTTTGCCTGAAATAAAAAGGTGAATCTTGAGAGATACCCTCAGCAGCAAGTTCAAGGCCCTCACACTCCAAAGCGTATCTGGGGGAGAAGTTCAGAAAGCCCCGGCTAATGTCCATCCCGTTGGGCAAACATTTCTGCATGTGTGTAAGGGGGAGGGGGTGGCTCAGGAGCAGAAAGCATAACAGGAGCCCACGTCTGGTGTGCCAGATGGAGGGGATAGGGGATTACCAACGGGCGAGGCGCGAAAGGGGAGAACTTAGGGCGGTGGGGTGGGGAAGGGCCTTGGGGGCGTGGGCAGCCTTGAGAGTGGCACTGGGCTCTCTGCAGGGAAACGACCTGGCCAGATCTGGGTTTCAGGAGGTGCTCACCGTGGCGTCGCAAGGTGAAGGCAGGGACCAGGGCCTTGCTCTGATGGGTGTGTGCAAAGAGCTCAGGACACCACAAAGGTGCACAGCTGAGTAGCAGCAGCAGTGGCAGCGGCTGCGAGGGTTGGGGGGGAGGGAACAACACCGGGCCCCAGGGAGGTTGCGGTTGCCATAGTGCTTGTGGGAGGTGAGACCTGAGACCTCCAGCAGTGGGTAAGGAGAGAGGACGGGGCCATTGTGACTGCATTTGGAGGTGCGGGAGAGGAGGGAGTCAGCCCCCCCCTTCCGCCTCCTTTAGCAACGTCTTCCCTGGACTGAACTTGACTGAGGCATGGCTGAAGAAGCCGCTCTTAGTTCCCTGCTGCCTGCCAGCCCTTCATCACACAGTCCCCTGGCCCAGTGTCCCCAGCCTCGCTGGAAACAGGCTGTGGGCTCGAGCAGCAGGCACTGCTCCTCCTGGCCGTCGGAGCCTGCTTCTGTGCAGATGGATCCCACGGCGTACGCTGACACGCACCCCTGTTTCCTTCCTTCCAGCAAGCAGGTTAAGGGCTAGGTTGCTGAAGCGTTTGAAATTAAAACGGGCTTGATGACGGATGAAGCCATGGCTTTCTTATCCAATGCCTATCTGCTGATATGACTCCAGCAGACCTTGTATGTGCGGATGGAATAAATTAACGCTCCTCACTCCCATGATGCTTCAGCCCAGAGGGAAAAACAATGAGAAATTGTTTTCAGGCACAGTAGGGTCTGCTGAGCATGCTCACATGTGGATCTGAGTGTCTATCTCAAAGGCTTTGTAACTGGTGTATGCTATTGTCCCCACTTTAAGAGGAACGTACCAAGGCTGAGAAAGCAGAAATTATTTAGTTGTCCACCAGAATGCGTCCTCTCACTCTCCTAGGATGTCTGGCCCCTGGAGGCTGCGCTTCCGGCTGCTCCTGGACCCCAGCGTGGCTGAGTGTGTGTGTAGGGGGCGGGGGTTCTTCCAATAGCACAGATTTGGAAGCAGGCTGGGAGGCACCGGGCTTCTGCTCGTCCATGCTTCGGTTCCTCTTCCCTGGAGTCAACACAGCTGTGCCAGGGCCCTGCTTTCACAGTGATGGCCAAGGTTACTGAGAGAGCAAAGATCCGGAGGGGACCTTAGTTCCTCTAGAACCAGAGGCAGCCAACCACATGGTCCAGAAAGGGACACTCCCACTCTCTAGAAGCCATTGCCTGTGGACCTTTTTGTTCACAGCTGTTTGTAGAAGAGGCTCTGGTCGTACCTGGTGCTGCTGGATAGATCCTTTCAGGAGGGAAGTTCCTCTTCATATCCAGCTCCAATCTCTTCCAAATGTACACAACATGGTTTTCTCTGGCTAAAAGTCACATCTCTTTTCTCTCTCCTAAGACTTTACAGTCCCAAGTCTTTTTGCCGCTTGAGCCGTCTGCCTCCCCTAACTCCATCTCAGTGAAGGTGCAGGACAGCAACGTCACGCTTCAGCCCGGCAAGTCCAGTTGCTCTGTTTCCCCGACATGATGGAGCTGAGGGGTCTGGACCAAGACTAAGAGACACCACCTGCAGCTCCCATTCATGGTCTAAAAAGTAACACCAGGAATGTATTCAGTCTAAAAAGTAACACCAGGAATGTATTCATAGTCTAAAAAGTAACACCAGGAATATATTCAAAATATATTTATATATATATATTTATATGGAAAGCTGTCCAAGAGATTGTTGAGGGAAGGAGGGGGCTTGGCACGGTGGTTAAGATGCCTGCATCCCATATTGGAACACCTGGGTTCAAGTCCTGGCTCTGTTTCTGGTTCCAGCTTCCTGCTCATGTGTGCCCTGAGAGGCAATGGTGGTGGCTCAAGCAGTTGGGTCCCCGCCACCCACATGGGAAACTTGGACTGAGTTTCGGCCTCCCAGCTTCTACATGGCCTAACTGCGCTGTTGTGGACATTTGGGGAGATTTCTTTTTGTCTTTCTATCTTTGTTTCAGTCCATCCCTGCTTTTCAAATAAATGAAAAGTAGATAAATAAGAAAAAACAGGGGCATATGACCATCCCATATGAGTGCTGGTTCAAGTCTTGGCTGCTTCACTTCCAATCCAGCTTCCTGCTGATGTGCCTGGGGAAGCAGTGGAAATGGTGCGTGTACTTGAGCCTTTGCCACCCCTGTGGGAGACCCAGATGGAGTTCCTGGCTCCTGGCGTTAGCCTGGCTCTGCCCCTGCCATTGTGGCCATTTGGGGAGTGAATCAGTGGATGGAAGATCTCTCTCTCCCTCTCTCTATAACTTTGCCTTTCAAATAAATGAAATGAATATTAAAAAGAAAAAATGAAGACTCAACCATACAGAGACGTATGGACATGGGCACACAAACATATACAGCGCATAAATTAAATAGAACTAAATGACAGTTATGTGTTCATCTATGGGCTGGGATTATGGGTAGCCTAACTTTGACATTATTTTTTTTTTTTTTTGACAGGCAGAGTGGACAGTGAGAGAGAGAGACAGAGAGAAAGGTCTTCCTTTGCCGTTGGTTCACCCTCCAATGGCCGCCGTGGCCAGTGCACCGCGCTGATCCGATGGCAGGAGCCAGGAGCCAGCTGCTTTTCCTGGTCTCCCATGGGGTGCAGGGCCCAAGCACCTGGGCCATTCTCCACTGCACTCCCTGGCCACAGCAGAGAGCTGGCCTGGAAGAGGGGCAACCGGGACAGAATCCAGCGCCCCGACCGGGACTAGAACCCGGTGTGCCGGCGCCGCAAGGCAGAGGAATAGCCTAGTGAGCCGCGGCGCCGGCCTGAAGCTTCTCTTAAAATGCTGTTTTCTGTAGTTCCCCCACTGCTAGCGCCTACCCCACGGCTGGCCTTTTGCTAGCCCGGCTTCTAGAAAGAATCTTCTACACAGCCATCCCAGCTGTTCATCAGCCTCTGCAGCCTGGTCCTGCTCCCACCACTGCACTGAGCTCACTCACAGTCTCCCAGCTGCCAATTAAAAGTAGCTCCAGATACACAGTTGCTGTGTAGCAAACCAAAATAGAGGGGAAAACTAAGAAGAAATCTGAAATATTTGTAATTCCACTACCAAGAAAGAACAATTGTTAATACTTGGATTATATCCTTAAAGACACACACATGCACACACACACAAACATGGGAGGGGGAGATTTGTTAAAAATAGAATTGAACTTACTGGGGTGGGTCTGTGGCCTAGCAGTGAAGATGCCTGCATGGGATACCGAAGTGCCCAGGGTTCTAATCTCAGCTCCGTCCTGATTCCAACTTTCTGTTAATGCAGATCCTGGGAGGCAGCGATGACAGCTCAAGCAGTGGAGTTCCTGCCACCCACGTCGCAGGTTTGGATTGAGTTCCTGGCTCCTGGCCTTCTGCACTGGCCTACAACTGGCCTGGTGCATTTGCGGAGCAAATCAGTGAATGAGAGCACTCTGCTCCTCTCTCTCTCTCTCTGCCTCTTAAATAAATGAACAAATAAAATATCAAAAAGAGGCTCACTCTCTAAACCAGTGCTTCTCAAAGCATAGTCCTGGACTAGCACTATGGGCTAGCACTGTGGCATAGGCAGTAAAGTTGTCACCTGCAATGCTGGTGTCCCACATGGGTGTCAGTTCAAGTCCCAGCTGCTCCACTTCCAATCTAGCTCCCTGCTGAAGATGGGTAGCACATGGCCCCAGTAGGTTGGGCCCCTGCCACCCATGGAGGAAACCAGGATGAACCTCCTAGCTCCTGGCTGTTGTGGCCATTTGGTGAGTGAACCAGAAGATAGAAGATCTCTCCCTCCCTCCCCTTCCCTCCTCCCTCCCTCTCAGTTACTCTGACTTTCAAATGAATAAATAAATCTTTAAAAAAACAGATAAGGAAGGACTAGAGTGGAATGGTTTATCTGGGAGGCGCAAACGTTAGCAGGAGAGTGGCAGCCCCATAAGAGCACCTTATTTCCAGAGAGGGCAATGGAGGTTCACCCCACAGGTCAACTCTGGGAACCGCTACAAGACCCATGTCTCCGTATGATTTCACCTAAAAGCCAAGGGAGCCGGGGTACTTAGACACCATCTTTGAATGTTCAGGCTGCTCCACAGTGCGTGTGAGCCGCGATGGGTGCAGTCAGCTCTCCGTACCTCTGAGGAGAAAGCCCCTCAAGCGCCATGCAGATGCCAGCGGTCAGCAGTCTTGGGGCACCCCTACAGGCTGAGGGGTAAGGCAGGCATGCACACTGTCTGCTGGAGTTCACCCCACGCACCTACGCAGGTGTACCTATACCCATGTTCGATTTCATGTTGTCACCGCTTCTCCATGGTGGTGGCCCGTCACTATTTATTTATTTATTGACAGATAGGGTTAGACAGTGAGAGAGAGAGAGAGACAGAAAGATCTTCCTTCCATTGATTCACTCCCCAAAAGGCCGCCACGGCCAGCGCTGCACCAATCCGAAGCCAGGAGCCAGGTGCTTCCTCCTGGTCTCCCATGTGGGTGCAGGGCCCAAGCACTTGGGCCATCCTCCACTGCCTTCCCAGGCTACAGCAGAGAGCTGGACTGGAAGAGGAGCAACTGGGACTAGAACTAGCACCCATATGGGATGCCGGTGCCGCAGGCGGAGGATTAACCAAGAGAGCCACGGCGCTGGCCCCCATCACTATTTATTATTATGGATATTATTGGGAGAAGGAAGAGGAAAAGGAGTAGGAAGAGCAAGAGAAGGGGCAGCCGGAGGAGGAGAGGAAGGAGGTAACAGGGGAGACGGTGGAAGGACCTCCAGCCCCCATTGCTGGAGTTGGTCCTGGGACTGTGACTGATGACATCTTCCTGGTCTGCCACCTATTCCACGTGCCCGTTACCTGGGCCAGCAGGGTCACCCACCCCTGCCAGTTCAGGAACTCCTGTCTTTGCCTGCTGGCCCACTGGCAAAAGGAACCCCAAAGTGCCCGGGAGCAGATATCCTGGAGAGAGAGACCCCCAGCTGGCTAGACAGGGACCAGAGAGCCCCTCCCCAGCGCCCGGGGAGGATCTGCGAAGAGACAGCACAGGCCTCTGTGAAGGCTGTCGGTCATGAGCTGAGCTAGTCCTTGTAGGCAAGGCTTGTCCGTGCTGTCGTAAATGACCTAGGAAAGGAGAATTTTATACGTCTTGGGGGAAAGTTTCACATGTTCTCCGTTGTCTTTATTGAGTCTCGATTGAAGACTTAACTTTCACCCGACTGACCAATGGAGATTATCTCCGTCCCCAACCAGTCACGAAAACTCCCCTTCGCCAGCCCATGAAACTCCAGGACAATCAGCTTTCAATGGTTCCCTTCTTCAGGGATCCCTCTGGGCACTGCTGGGAGCTTTTTTTTTTCTCCCCTTTTCTTTCTTTCAATAAACTGCTTCTGCTTTACACACTCTTCCTCGCCTACGCTCCTCATTCTTCGTGGATGCAAGACTTGAGCCAGCAGAGAAAAAGAATTGTAACTACTGCAGACTCCTGAAAGGGACTTGACGTCAGGATCGTTACTAGGTCCATTGTTGGAAACATTTTCCACCTTCCCCTGGGAATTAGGATCTCTAGGCCAACAGAACCCAAGCTCTGGGGACAGGAAGCATAATTTACCAAGAGCGTCATCAGGGAAAAAGGGGCGAGGGTCCCCTTGGCTCCCAGAGCCACATGTTCCACCCGAGAGGGCTACGGCATGCGTGTCGTGGCTGCTGCCACAGGGTGTGTGAATCCAGTTAAAGACAGCCCCTCCAGCAGACCTTCAAGCTGATTCTTTAGGAATGCCTTCCAGTGGTGATTGCAACAGGGTTCTCAGCCTGGCAGCTTTGGCTGATTTGGTCTAGAGAAGCACCAGTGACTGTGAACAGAGAAGTCAATTCAATACGAATCCCGTGAAGCCGTAGAATTCCAGCCCCTCCAGAGTAGTGGGGCTCAATGTAATCAACTGGACACACACGGGGCGGGTGCTGGTCTTAAGGGCTCAGCCTCAGCTGCTTCTCTGACAGATCGGATGCTTAGCGGTAGTAAAACCAGAGCAGCCTTGACCACAGGGAGCGGGTGCTCTCAGCACGCACACGGCTTCTGTCCCGGCCACCAGGGCTGCCTGGCTCCCTGGCCCGTTGCATGTGCTCTGGAATGGTTGAGGCGAGAATTAAGCTCACTTTCACAGGCGGAGCCACCCTATCTAGCCGGCTGCTGGGTGCTCACTCTGCCAGGGGTACTCTCTGGTGGACAGCGAGAGGTGACAGAGACCCGCACGTGCTGTGTCTTGCCTTGGGACCTTTCCGTCCGGTGCTTTGGAGGTTCTGAGCGATCAGCCACACGCTCGCCGCTGCCCAGCAGTCTGGCCTCAGGCTACTTCTCTCTGGGCACAAATTGGATGAAGTTTCACCTCCTGGGGAAATTCAGGGCAGCGAGAGAGCATTCTTACCTCTTACCAACTGATTGTGCCGAGCTGCCCACAAGCAGGCCCAGGCCCTCTCCTCCTTCGTCAGCTGGTCACGAGGAGCCCACACCATTTCAGAGGTGTGAGCAGAGGGGGAGACCCCAGGGCACACAGAGGTGGCAACAGGGGTTGCTGGGCCAGCATGTGTATTTTTTGTGACCTTTCCGCCTGCTCGGGCCTACTCTTGAGTGTTCCATGTCTGGTCTGCATGGCCTGGCACCTGCATGACTTCAGTGTCCACAATGTCCCTGGAAGCTCTGGATTGCCTATAGACAGCTTTATTTTTTATTTTTATTTTTTTTAAAGATTTATTTATTTGAAAGTCAGAGTTACACAGAGAGAGGAGAGGCAGAGGCAGAGGGAGAGAGAGACAGAGAGAGAGAGAGAGAGAGAGAGAGGTCTTCCATCTGATGGTTCACTCCCCAGATGGCTGCAACGGCCAGAGCTGTGCCGACCCGAAGCCAGGAGCCAGGAGCCAGGAGCCAGGAGCTTCTTCCCAGTCTCCCACGTGGGCACAGGGGCCCAAGGACTTGGGCCATCTTCTACAGCTTTCCCAGGCCATAGCAGAGAGCTGGACAGGAAGTGGAGCAGCCAGATCTCGAACTGGCGCCCATATGGGAAGCGGGCGCTTCAGGCCAGGGCGTTAACCCACTGCGCCACAGCACCGGCCCCTCCTATAGACATCTACGTAGCAACTATTCAAACCAATGTCAGGCATTGATTTTCAAGCCCTAAATGGTTCGCTGCCTCACAGAACACACCCTCGCTCTAGAATCCTAGGAGTCTGAACTGAACCCTCCTGCCGGGGCTTGCCAAAGGTTCCATGTGTGTCTCTTTCTCTATGAGCACTTCCATTATGTGTCATCTGATAATTAAATTGGCATGGTTGGGGCCGGTGCTGTGGTGCCGTGGTTAACGCCTTGGCCTGAAGTGCCGGCATCCCATATGGGCGCCGGTTCAAGACCCAGCTGCTCCACTTCCAATCCAGCTCTCTGCTGTGGCCTGGGAAAGCAGTAGAGAATGGCCCAAGTCCTTGGGCCCCTGCACCCACACAGGAGACCCGGAAGAAGCTCCTGGCTCCTGGCTCCTCGCTTTGGATTGGCATAGCTCTGGCCAGTGCGGCCAATTGGAGAGTGAACCATCAGATGGAAGATGTCTTCTCTCTCTGTGTAACTCTGACTTAAAAAAAAAAAACAAAAACTGGCATGGTCTTCCTACAATAAATGGATCAGAGCAGTAGTCCCACATGAGATGCATGCCGTCTCCCAAATCCAAAGAGGCCCACTGAGTGACTCTTGGTGGTAAGAGGGACAAAGCACAATTACCACCATTGCTTTGGAGGGGATGTCTCTGCATCCAGGGTGCTCGCCACTTCCTGTTCCTTTGGTCTGACGGATGCGGGATCATCACGGTGGAGAATCAGCCGATGTTCTGAGCAACGGCTGGTACCATACTGTGACAGAGCAGGCGAGTGGACACAGCACTGGAGCAGAATCCTGCGCGTACCCGCCGTCTGTTAAAAGTGGACGCCAGGTGCGTCTGATCTTCCTCCCTGCCCAACTGGAGAACGTGAAGGCCAATGCATTTGCCAGAACCCTGGCTGATAGCAAGTGCCAGAGGTGAGCTTGGTCTGTTTTAGTGAAGTTACCGCACCTGGCACAGAAGCTGCAATTGAGTCTGCCGCTTGTTACATTCATGGGATCACACAGTCACCCACCACCATCCATCTTGTTTATCATTTTGACTTTTGCAGCAGTTGGTTAAATGGGGATTCACGGGCACCACCCCTGCATTCTTTAACTCTCTCTCTGCAGTGAGCGGCAGGTGTGTGTGACGTCAGATGCTGCACTTGGGCTTTTCCCATCATGGATATTTCTTTATAGCCTAAGAAACTGAGAGGGCGCTTTCTCCCGCTGTTACCTTTAATCATCCCAATTAAATATCCGGGTGGGGAAACGGTCAAAGGGGAGTCTGCACACTCTGGGCCCACTGTGACATGGCCTTTGGCAAAGATCCCGTCCACCATCTTGTCCCCATAGGCCTCCACTTTCCAGGAGTGCCAGGGTAGCACTTTGGATCCCGGGTATCCGTGTCAGCGCAGAACCACAGAAATATCTGGATAAGCCTTTGTTCTGCAGTGACAGCCACTCATGTCAAATGGTTGGGGGATCGATTCTGTATACACGCACCATGGCATTGTGGAAGGCACCCTCGAAGGGGCTGGGTCTTTCCTTCAAACAGTGTTCTCTGAGCCCGAGGACGAGCACTGAAAGTGGGGGCGAGGGGAACAGTGATGCCCCATTGTGATCGCTTGCCTCCGCCTGCAGACCACATGCTCTTGCTCTGCTTGGGTTCTACTGGCCAATAATACCCTTGCTGGTTGCCCATCCATCTCCTCCATAGGAGCTCTGGGTTCCTGCAGATGCCTGTGTGTGAGGGCCCTCGGTTCACTTTCTGACTTTGCAATCGTGGTAATCCCACGTCCCTTGCCTCTGATGGCTACGTGCTGCCACGTGGTCTCTGCTGTCCTGGAATCCTAGAGGCCAGTTCCGTAGCCACCTCTTCTACTGTCCACCCGGCCTAGGGAGCGGTGCCGGTGCCCGCTGTGGGAGCTCCTGCTGTACCGCTCCAGTCGGGGAGCGCCCCGGGAACAGCCTCGGCTGCCGGGTCCTGGGTCTCAGGCCACGGATTCCTTGCAGCAGGCCCAGCTCTCTGCCCCTCTGCCCCTTTGTTCTGGTGGTTCATGCGGTTCTGCATGGTTTACGGCAGCTGCTCTTTCTGTGAGTTCAGCCATTGTCCACCCTACCGCGCGGTGATTTAGAGCGCTGGAGCTGGGGCCCACAGCAGCAGCTTGGCACCGCCAGGTGCTCCCTGTTAGCCCTGCCAGTGAGGAGGCGGACAAGGCTGAAACAGGACAGGGGACCCCCCCTTCCTGCTGCCTCTCAGCTGCTGTGAGCGCCACTCGAGCGATGCTGCTTCCCCTGCGGCAGCCGTGCCTTCGCTTAGCAGCCCCCGGCTCCAGCCCACGGCTTTCTTAACACGTCAGAGCACCAGCTCCGAATCGGAGTTGCAGAATCTCAGAATCCTTCCTGTAAGCGTCGCTACTTCTCCCCTCTTCCTTTGCTTCCCCAGCCCTGGCTGTCTCCCCGCTCCTGTCTCTGCTGCCTTTGTGATAATGTAGCACCCCCCCTCCCTTTACCTTTTCACTTACCTGCTTAAGAGATTTACTTCTGCTTTGTAATTTGTAGTGACTCTATTTTTTAAGAGATTTTTATTTATTTATTTGAGAGGTAGAGTGAAAGACAGAGAGAGGGAGAAACAGAGAGCGAGAGAGAGAGAGAGGTCTTCCAGCCACTGGTTTACTCCCCAAATGGCTGCAAAGGCCAGAGCTGGGTCAACCTGAAGCCAGGAGCCAGGTGCTTCTTCTGGGTCTCCCACTTGTATGCAGGGGCCTAACTACTTGGGTCACCTTCCACTGCTTTCCCAGTCCATAAGCAGAGAGCTGGATTGGAAGAGGAACAGCCAGGACATGAACCAGTGCCCATATGGGATGCTGGCACTGCAGGCAGAGGTTTAACCAGCTACTCCACAGTGCCAGCCCCTAAGAGCTTTCTTTCTGCTTAATAAATTATAGTGCGGTTTAACAAATTAGTGGTGTGGTTCCCGTCTCCTGATTGGACTCCGGTAATTCCTCCCCCACCCTCCGACGCCAAGCTTCAAGGAACCATCCGGGCTCCAAGTGTCCCTTCAAGGCCTCCATGGTGACAGACTCCTTCCCTGTCCCTGTGCTCCGTCCCCCTTCTTGACTGAACACCTTCAACTCCCAGGCCGAGGCACGACCTCTAGGCTCCTGTGGTACCTACTAGCCAGCCCTGAAGTTGAACAAATCCCCTCTCTCTAGGCAGAGCTGCTACTTCCTGTGCAGCACCCTGCTAAGGCTGGACCCTGTGACTGGCCTAGAGGAGGGAGGCGCAAGTGTCCCCTGCAAGGGATCTGCCTTAGGTGAGGCCTCGGTGTGGTCTCCAGGCAAGGGCTGGGGCCTGCCGCCCTCCAGTGAGGAGGAGCTGGACTGGCTGCCTCTCTCTTCATCGGCTCCTGGACCGGGAGCCCTCGCTGCCCTCCCTGCCCTCCCTGTCCCCCCTGCCCACCCTGCCCTCCCTGCCCTCCGGCTGCAGGAGATGAGGGGATTTCACAGAGGTTACCCTGCAGGTTTCTGGCTTTTGTGCTGTGCCCCAGGTCCGTGGCTGGCTATTTTGACCCTATAATTTTCTTCCTCCGGCGCAGCAATGGTGCTTCCCAACAGCCAAAAACTCCCACTGGCTCTTTAATTACCATTGCCTCATATCGGAAAGTACTGTAAAAAGCTCATGAGAAAAATGTCTATGAAGAAACTATGCATGGATCTCAAAAAATTTTTGTGCCAAAAACTTAACATTCCACCTTCCATGAACATTCGGAAGTCGCCTCCTTCCGGCCTCCAATTGACCACAGGTGAGCGTCTTTACAGCGGGGGTTCTCGCAGGCATCAAGGGCAACCAGCAATGGGATCTTGCTGCTATTGGCTGGCGAGGCATCTGATTCCAGAATCCACCCTGGGGATCTGCTTGCTAAGATCCCTTCTGATACAAGCTGTCTTCACTTTGGCAAGCAGAAGCAGACTCTGAGACAAAGATTTGGGTTAAATGAGCTTATTTGGGAAGTGTGGGTTACACTGGTAGGGAGGTGGGAAGTGAACAAGGAAGGCGGCCAACAAGAGTTTTCTTGAGCCAGCTCCCCCGGTGCGTGGGGAAGCTGACTCCTCAGGGAGCCCCAGGAAAGGGTGTAAACTGTGCTTCAGAAACACCTGCCAGAGGGCCGGGAGGCTGGGACACGCATGCAGCAACTCTCAGGGTTCTGGGTCAAGGGCAATGCCTACAGCTGGCAGGAGGGGCCCAAGGGTTACAGGTGGGGAACTGGCAGCAAGTGCAGCAACCGGCGTCTGCCTCTGAGCCGTGGGGTCCCCTGCTTCCAACACGGACCCTTGGAGATTGGAGGAAGCTGGGAATAGGGCACACACGGCTTCTCTACAGCTTCCTGTGAATCGACAATTCAAAGTAAAACATTAAAAAACGCATGGGCTGCCCCAGGGAACACATCGTAGGCAATTCATTTAACAACTGTGCGAATTATTCCATTCATTTACCCAATGCAGTTTCCTGGGTTTGCTTTTCCTGGGTACCACACCGAGGACAGAAGCACGTTTCATCTCTTACTCCAAATAAGTAGAAATGCTGGTTAGAATGCAACAAACAGGAGTGAATCTTCAGCCTAGCAGTTAAAAGGCATGCGTTCCACATGGGAGCACCTGGTTCCCTCCCTGGCTCCAGCTCCTGCCAGCGCAGACACTGGGAGACAGCAGAGGATGGCTCAAGTAATTGAATTCCCTTTACCCTTGTGGGAGACCTGGACAGTGTTTTTGGCTCCTGGCTCTGACTCCCAGGTGTTGAGAGCATTAAGGGAGCAAACTGTCACTGGAGGAAAGAGCCATGGGAGCTGTGGAAGCCGCAGGGTTCTTGTCTTCATGCAAAGAATTCAGGCGTGAGACAGAGAGCGAAGTCATACGCTTTTATTGGGGACAGGGCATCCGTCAGAATGGAAGGGACAGAGAGAGGGTGCCCAGTTGCTCGCACTGGGAGAAAGCGAGGTTACATGGATGAATGGAAGAATACACCTGGGCAGGCCAGGCGGGCGGCTCAGCAGAGAGCAGGGAGCTAAGCACGCAGTCTGTGTTTGGACTTCTGGTTTTTAAGGGAGTCTTTTACCCCCACGCCCTTTCCCTCCAGGACAAAAGATGGGGAGCCCTGGTGAAAAGGTTTGTTGGGTGAAAATTAGCAAATTGCTCCCCAGATTCGCTGGCACAGGGCAGAGGAGAGGGGCTTCCCTTAGGGGTGTGAGAAGGTTTCATTGCCCCATGTTGTCAGGTCAGGTGACCCATTTGGCCCTGAGGAGAGAGAATTCTCCCGGGAGCTTTCCTTGGGGGAAGGGCTGGGACCACCTGGGAGGTTATCAGGGTCTGGGCAGGACTTTGAAGTGCAAGATGCTGGGCTTCTGGGGCTTCCAAAGCAGATGCTGGTTTCTTCTCACACACTCACAGGCTAATTTTTAACTTCCTACCTACAAAACCAGGAGACAGAAAATCTCTCCCTGTGTCTCTCTACTCTCAAATAAAAGCAAGATGCTTAAAATCTGTATATTTAAAGCTATACTGCTGAGTGTCAAAGCTGGCGGTAGAGCCGCCAGGGAGCAGGTGTCATTGTAGCCTGCATTAATAGGGGTGTGAGGCTGAACTTGTCATTAGCTCTCTACCAATGGTGGGGGCTGGGAAAACCCCTGACCATGAAATTGATAGAAAATTTGTCTTGAAGGGCCGGTGTTGTGGAGGCAATGGCAGCATATGGTATCAGAGTGCCAGAGTGAGTCCTTCTGCTTCCAATCCAGCTTCCTGCTAACATGTCTGGGAAGGCAGCAGATGATGGCCCAAGTGTGTGGGCCCCTGCCACTCAAGTGAGGGGCCCAGATGGAGTTCCTGGCTCCTGGCTTTGGCCTGGCCCAGCCCAGACTCTCACATGAATTTGGAGAGTGAACCAAACGGTGGAAGGTGTCTTTCTCTCTGTATCTTCCTCATTGTCACTCTGCCCTTTGAATAAATAATAAATCTTCAAAAATTGTCTATTTTATTTTCTTAAAAGATTATTTATTTATTTGAGAGGCAGAGTTACAGACAGAGATGGAGAGACAGAAAAAAGAGATCTTTCATCTGCTGGTTCACTCCCCAAATGGTCTCAACAGCCGGAAGCTGGGTTGATCAGAACCCAGGAGCCAGGAGCTTTTGGGTCTCCCACATGGGTGCAGGGGCCCAAGCACCTGTGGGCCATCTTCCACTGCTTTCCCAGCCCATAGCAGAGAGCTGGATCAGAAGTAGAGCAGCCGGGACATGAACTGGTGCAATTATGGGATGCCAGTGCTGCAGATGGAGGCTTAGCCCAGTAAGTCACAGTGCTGGTACCCAATGGAGCTTCTTAAGACACCACCCACAGCACTCCTGCACCATACAGGACACATGGACTTTTCTGGAAAACAGCTCCCCCTGAACTATAAGACAAGTGCTGGGAGGGAGGGTCAGAAGACACACACACACACACAAAAAAAATCCAACGTGGAGAGTGTGTGTGCTGTATTCACTGAGACCCCCTCGAAGGGGCTTGTTGTGGGGGAAGAGCCAACAGATAACGCGGGGAGGCAGCAAGACAGCCAGGACACAGATGGGACAAAGGGCACTCCAGAACAAACAGCTGCCCCTTAGAGAAGCCCCCTGTTGAGCAGAGATGCCAAGACACTGCCCCCTCTCCCATGTTCGCTAATTGCTTAGGGCCTGTGCAGGGAGAGTATGGCCTGAGCTCGAAGCCGAGGCAGATCCTGAAGTCCCAAAGGCGGTGAGGCCGTCCGCTCCCCGTGTGGCTGCATGGCAAGTTCTCCCATGACGGGACACCTCGGGGCGCGCGTGCCCCAGCCCAGGGGAACGGCACTTGGAAGGAATCAGCGTAAGGCCGTTCTCAAGAGATGGAATCAGAAATAGAAGACGAGAGCAAGAGGAAGGGCTTCCGGAAAGAGAATCAGAATCCTAGGAATGAACTATTTTATAACACAGCTAATAAATTTATTGTAAGAACCACATGACGGGGGGATGAACTATTAGGAACTCAACAGATGTTCTCAAGGTTAGACGAAACAGCTAGAAAGAGAATCAGTAAATTGAAATTAATCTGAAGAAACTGCCCAGATGAGTCTGCCATGACACCCAGTGATGAGCAGCAATATGAGTGGGGGTCCAGGCCCCCAAAGCCACACATCTGGGATTAAATACCTAGTCTGCTACTTACCAGCAATAGGTTTAAGCATGTTTGTGTCTCTATTTTCTCATCTATAAATACCTGGAGATAACTAGTACCTGCCCCATGGTGTTGCTGAAAGGTTGAAATGAGTTTATAGTTCTAGGCACATAGTAAGTGCTCAGTGAACAGTAACGACTCTTATAGAGGAAAGGAGAATATATAACATAGATTAAAAGGTGTGGAGGACAAAGTGAAATGCTTCAACATTTATGGTAGATTAGAAATTCCAGCTGGCGCCGTGGCTCACTTGGTTAATCCTCTGCCTGTGGCGCCGGCATCCCATATGGGTGCCGGGATCTAGTCCTGGTCGGGGCGCTGGATTCTGTCCTGGTTGCTCCTCTTCCAGTCCAGCTCTCTGCTGTGGCCTGGGAGTGCTTGGGCCCTGCACCCACATGGGAGACCAGGAGGAAGCACCTGGCTCCTGGCTTTGGATCTGCGTAGCTCCAGCTGTGGCGGCCATTTGGGGAGTGAACCAACGGAAGGAAGACCTTTCTCTTTGTTTCTCCCTCTCACTATCTAAAACTCTACCTGTCAAATAAAAAAAAAAAAAAAGAAGAAAAAAAAAGAAAGAAATTCCAAAGGAAGAAACAGGGGAGAAGCAGAATTTGAAGAAATGACAGTAAACATCTTTCAGAAAGTGAAGAAAATGAGCCCTGATAGTGAAAAGGCGCTTGCACCTAACGTCCGCGGAGTGTGTGATCACTTAGGCTGCACAGGAGTTTTCCCAGCGTTTGTTCTAGACCATGGCGCAAGCATCAGCAAATTCAATGGGCTCAAGTCCCGTAGAGTGTGCTTGCTGACAACACACTGAAGTTAAAAGTCAATCACCAGAAGCTGTCTAGACAATCTCCAGATATTTGGAAACTAAGTAGCAGACTTTCAAGCAACCCAGGAGAAAAGAAAGAAATCAAAAGATAAGTTCAAAAACATTTTGAATGGAATTGAAACACTGACACAAGGCATTGACACCTGCAGGATGCTGCTGAAATAGTATGTGGGCTGAAAGTTGCAGCACTCAATGTTCTGAATGAGGAAAAAAAGTATCAACAGTGGCTTTCACTTTAAGAAAGAGAGAGGGAGAGAAAGAGAGAGAGAGAGAGAGAGAGAGAGAGAGAATAAAATGTAAAGTAAGCAAGCAGAAAAGAGGAAGCAATAGGGATGAGAGTAACACTCAATGAAATTGCAAAAACAATAGACAAAGGAGACCAATAAAACTGACCAATCTCTATCCAGACTGATCAAAGAAGAGAGAAGATAGAGATTTAGTAGTGCCAGGAATGAGTAAGCAGCCATCACTACAGATTTTAAACATAGCTAAAAGATAATAACAGCAATTTTATGCCAATACATTTGATAACCTAAGTGAGATAAATAAATTCCTTGAGAGTTACAAACTACCAAAGGTCACCCCTGAAGAAAGAGATAGCCTGCATAGCCCTATAAATATTAAATACATTGTATTTGTATTTAAAAACCTTCCACAAGGGAAACTTCAGGTGCAGATGGCGTCTCTGAGGAATTCTTCCAAATATGTAAGAAAGAAGAAATACCAATTTTAGGAAACTATAAAATTAAAAAGGAAGGAATACTTCCCAATTCATTCTGTGAAGCCAGCAATGTAACTTCAACAATGTATAAGAAAGCTGCATCGCAGGCAAAAGGGTCACACATTTCAGGAGAGTAGGATCGATGTGAGATTCTGAGTGTTCGCTACATGCCAGCGAATCAACAGACTGAGAGAGAAAAGTCTTAACAGACATAGGAAGAAAGTTCCTCAAAAACCAGCTTCCATTCCTCATTACACTCTCAGGAACAGTAAGAAAGTTTCCCAATTTGGCACTGTGATGTAGCAGGTAAAGCCATCTTCTGCTGCATCCCATATGGATGCTGGTTCAAGTCCCGGCTGCTCCACTTCCCAGCCAGCTCCCTGCTAATGGCCTCGGAAAGCAGTGGAAGATAGCTCAAGTCCTTGGGCCCCTGCATCTACCTGGGAGACCTGAAAGAAGCTCCTGGCTCCTGGCTTCGGATTGGCTCAGCTCCAGCCATTGCGGCCATTTTGGGGAGTGAACTAGTGGTTGGAAGACCTCTCTCTGTGTGTCTCTTCCTCTCTCTGTCTGTAAATCTGCCTTTCAAGTAAACAAATCTTTTTTTTTTTTTAAGAACATCTCAAATCTACTCTTTTAGCAAAAGCATCTTGAAAACAAGGTAGTCTAACTGCAACCCTTTCACTGCGTGATAGAGAGCTTCCATGTCTGCACTTGCGGCCTCTGACCCAGGTCTCCCCGTCTCCTCCCCTGCCCTGGCCACCACCTCAATCTCTAAATCTGAGCATTCGACTTTCTCAGATTCCACCTGGATCGTGATCGTGTGGTGTTTTTCTTTCCATGTTCAGCTTGTTTCACCGAGCATAACGTCTTCCACATTCATCCATTTTGTGGCAAATGGCAAGATCTCCTTTTTATAAAAAGAATAATATTCTGCTCACGTGTGTGCACGTGTGCACACATGCATGTGCGTGAGGATATCTTTATGAAGTAGTGACTTCATGTGGAAGTTGTATTCTATTTTATTTTCAAGATTTATTTATTTATTTGAAAGAGTTAATGAGAGTGAGAGAGAGGGAGACAAAGAGAGAGATCTTCTATCTGCTGGTTCACTTTCCAAATGGCTACAATGGCCGGAGTTGGGCAGATCTGAAGCCAGGAGCCAGGAGCTAGGAGCCAGGAGCTTCTTCTAGGTCTCCCACAAGGATACAGGAGCCCAAGGACTTGGGCTATCTTCCATTACTTTCCCAGGCCATTAGCAGAGAGCTGGATGGGAAGTGGAGCATCTGGGACTCAAACCTGTGCCCATGTGGATGCTGGCACTGCCGATAGTGGCTTTACCCGAGACGCCACGGTGCTGGCCCCGGAAATTGTATTTTAAATTTCTTTCCCACAATAGCTGCACCAATACACATTTCCGTCAACAGTGTATAAAACTTTTGCACTCTCACCAACACCTGTTAGCTCTTGTCTTTTTGATAACAACCATCCTAACAGGTATGAAGTGATATCTCATTATAGTTTAGTGATGTTGCATGTCTTTTGGGCATTTTTATGTCTTTTTGTGAGAGATATTTATTCAAGTTTTTGGCTCATTTTAGTTGGGATTATTTGTTTTTCCTCATTGAGTTGTGTGAGTTCTTTATATATTTAGATGGTTACTCTCTATCAGACATATGGCTTGCAAATACTTTATCCTAATCTTTTCATTTTGTTGATTTTTTTAGCAGTTTTTTTTTATTTATTTGAAAGGCAGAGTTATGGTGGTGGGGAGAGATATCTTTCAATCCCTGCTTGGCTCCCCAGAAGGCTGCAAAGGCCAGGGCTGTGCCATGCCAAAGTCAGGAGCTTGGAGCTTCTTCCATGTCTCCCATGTGGGTGCAGGGGCCCAAGCATTTGAGTCATCTTCCGCTGTTTCCCAGGTACATTAGCAGGGAGCTGCATCGGAAGTAGAGCAGCCAGGACTTGAAGCAGTGCCCATATGGAATGCTGTATCCACCCACTACGCCACAGGCCCCTTGTTGATTATTTGCTGTACAGTAACTTTTTAGTTTGATATAGTCCCATTTCTTTATTTTTGCTTTTGTGGCCTGAACTTTTAGTATCACATCCAAGATAACATTGCCAAAGCCAACATTAAAGAGCTTTCCCCGCTTTCTTCTAGGTGTTTTATGGTTTTAGATCTTGTCTGTAGGTCTTCGATCCATTTTTTTTTTATTTAATAAATGTGAATTTACAAAGTGCAACTTTTGTATTGTTGTGGCTCCCCCCACCAACCTCCCTCCCTCCCATGGCCCTCCCCTCTCCCACTCCCTCTCCCATCCCGCCCTTCATTGAGTTTCATTTTCAATCACCTTCATATACAGAAGATCAAATTAGTATACACTAAACAAGGATTTCAACAGGCTGCACTCACACAACCGCACAAGGTATAGGGCATTGTTCGACCAGTAGTGTTGTTTTTAAGTTTCATAGTAAAACACATTAAGGACAGAGATCCTACGTGGGGAGCCTGTACTCAGTGACTCCTGTTGTTGATTTAACAATTGGCACTCTTATTTATGATATCAGCAATCACCCGAGACTCTTGCTATGAGCTGTCTAGGCTATGGAAGCCCCTTGAGTTCACCAACTCTGAACTTGTTTAGTCAAGGCCATATCACAGTGGAGGTTCCTTCCTCCCTTCAGAGAAAGGCACCTCTCTCCTTGATGGCCTGTTCCTTCTGCTGGGGTCTTGTTCACCAGGATCTTTCATTTAGATTGTTTTTTGCCACCGTGTCATGGCTTCCCATGCCTGTGAGACTCTCATGGACCTTTTAGCCAGATCCGAATGTCCCAAGGGTTGATTCTGAGGCAGGAGTGCTGTTTTGGGCATTTGCCATTCTATGAGTCTGCTGGGTATCCTGCTTCCCCTGCAGGATCATACTCTCCCTTTTAATTCTATCCTTCATTGTTTGCTTACACTGGTCTTATTTGTGAACTCTCTTCGACACTTACCCTATCTTTTTGTTGAACCATTTTGAGGTAGCTGCTGTGTCTAATGTAAGATAAAGATCCAACTTCATTCTTTTGCAGGTGGAAATCCAGTCTTCCCAGCAGCATTATTGATGAGATTTTCCTTATGTGTTGTGTTGGTGTCTGTGTCATGTTTGGGTTTATTTCTGGGATTGGTATTCTGTCCCATTTGTCCATGTGTCTATTTTTATGCCAATACCTGCTGTTTTGATTACTACCTCTCTCTAATATAATTTGAAATCAGGGAATGATACCTTCAACTTTGTCTTTTTTTTCCCAAGAATTGCTTTGGCTACTCGGGATCTTTGCTGGTTCCATACAGATTTTAGAATTGTTTTTCCTATTTCTGTGAAGGGTGTCATTGGAATTTCCATAGAGATTGCATTGAATCTATATATTGCCTTGGGTAGTATGGATATTTCAACAATGTTATTTCTTCTAATCCATGAATGTGGAATGTCTTTCCATTTATTTGTGTTTCTTCAATTTCTTTTTTTTATTTGACAGATAGAGTTAGACAGTGAGAGAGAGAGAGAGAGACAGAGAGAAAGGTCTTCCCTCTGTTGGTTCACCCCCCAAATGGCCGCTATGGCAAGAGCTACGCCGATCCGAAGCCAGGAGCCAGGCACTTCTTCCTGGTCTCCCAAGCGCGTACAGGTGCCCAAGCACTTGGGCCATCCTCTACTGCCTTCCCTGGCCACAGCAGAGAGTTGGACTGGAAGAGGAGCAACCGGGACTAGAACCTGGTGCCCATACAGGATGCCGGTGCCACAGGCAGAGGATTAACCAAGTAAGCCAAGGCATTGGCTATTTGTGTTTCTTCAATTTCAAATGGAATTCATGTAGAACCTCTAGTTGACATCATTCTGACTACTGGAGCTTCCCCCTGTCCCCCGTAGTCAGAATCAAAGCAAGGTGTCTGCCCCCAGCCGTAGAGCTCAGCATTGTCCTGGGGATTCTTGGCCAGTGCCACTGGAACCAAGTAGGGTATCAGGACTCAAGATTAATGTGTGAGAACCTATCCTATTTCAATATGCTGGCACCAGTCGGAAATGAAAAGTAATGCCATCATTCAAATAGCACAAAAATATACAAAACACTTAGAATGAATCTGACGAAGGATACGTAAGTCCTACATGAGGGGTTTTTAAAAAGTACATGAAAAGCATATACTGGGGCCAGCACTGTGGCATAATGGGCTAAGCCTCCTCCTGTGGCGTGGAATCCCATATAGGCAGCAGTTCTAGTCCCGGCTGCTCCTCTTCCAATCCAGCTCTCTGCTATGGCCTGGGAAAGCAGTAGAAGATGGCCCAAGTGCTTGGGGCCCTGAATCCACGTGGGAGACCTGAAAGAAGCTCCTGGCTCCTGGTTCCTGGCTTTGGATCAGCCCAGCTCCAGCCATTGAGGCCATTTGGGGAGTGAACCCGTGGATGGAAGACTTCTCTCTCTTTCTCTCCCTCTCTCTGTCTGTAGCTCTACTTCTCAAATAAGTAAATAAAATATTTTTTTAAAAAAGCATACATTATGACAAAAGCATGCATGGATGTCAAAAACTTTTGTACCCAAATAAACTTATCTTTTAATTCCATTGTCCATGAACTTTTTGAAGTTCTCTCACACACTGAACAATACAGAGCATTGCTGCAAGAAATTAAAGAGACTATACACCCAAAATTCATCTACAGACTCAACAGGATCCCATTAAAAACCCTGGCAGGTCTTTGAGTATTATGTGTATAGAGACTTACAAGCTAAAGTTTATATAAAGTTATTAAAATTTAATTAAAAACACAGAGGACCTAAGACAGCTAAAAATAACTTTGAAAAATAAGAAAGTTGGAGCTATATTAAAACTTCAATATCTATTATAAGCTCTAACCCTCCAGACAGTGTGATGTTGATATCAAGGTAGAAATGTGGATCTATGGAACAGAGTAGAGATTCCAGAAATAGAGACCACTATATCAATTCCTCCCTCCCTCCCTCTTTCTTTCTTCTTCCTCCTTTTTTTTTTTTTTTTTTTTGACAGACAGAGTGGACAGTGAGAGAGACAGAAAGGTCTTCCTTTGCCGTTGGTTCACCCTCCAATGGCCGCTGCGACCGGCGCACCGTGCTGATTCGATGGCAGGAGCCAGGTGCTTCTCCTGGTCTCCCATGGGGTGCAGGGCCCAAGTACTTGGGCCATCCTCCACTGCACTCCCTGGCCACAGCAGAGAGCTGGCCTGGAAGAGGGGCAACCGGGACAGAATCTGGCGCCCGACCGGGACTAGAACCCGGTGTGCCGGCGCCGCAAGGCGGAGGATTAGCCTAGTGAGCTGTGGCGCCGGCTCTTTCTTCTTTTTTAAAAGATCCAAAGCCAGGAGCCAGGAGCTCCTTCCAGGTCTCCCACATGGGGGAAGAGGCCCAAGCACTCGGGCCATCTTCCACTGCTTTCCCAGTACATCAGCAGAATTGGATCAGAAGAGGAGCAGCCAGAACACAAACCACTGGCGCTGCGGGAGGAGGATTAACCCACTGTGCCACAGCACCAGCTCCAGCCAATCGGTTTTTGACAAAGATGTGAGAATAATTCAGTAGAGAAAGGAAAATCGGGCCGGCACTGTGGCGTAGCCAGTAAAGCTAAGCCGACACCTGCAGTGCTGGTATCCCATATCCATGCCAGTTTGAGTCCCGGCTTCTCCACTTCTGATCCAGCCCTCTGCTGTGGCCTGGGAAAGAGTGGAAGGTGGCCCAAGTCCTTAGGTTCCTGCACCCACATGGGAGACCTGGAAGAGGCTTCTGGCTCCTGGCTTCAGATTGGCCTGGCTCTGGCCATTGCTGCTGTTTGGGGCATGAACCAGCAGATGGAAGACCTCTGTCTCTGCCTTTGCCTCTCTGTAACTTGCCTTTCAAATAAATAAATCTTTAAAAAAAAAAAGAAAGGAAAATCTTTCCAACAGAAAGTATTGGAACAATTAGATATCCATAGGCAAATACATAAATACAACTTGATCTGTAACTCAAAATGGATCATAAACTTAAGTGTGTGATGTAAAGATATGAAACTTATGGAAAAAATCATAGAAGAAAATCTTTGTGAACCTTTGGGTTAGGCAAAGATTTCTTGGATATGACCCCGAAATTAAAAAAAAGTATACACCACACAAGAAAAATTAATAAATTGGATTTCATCAAAATTAAAAACATCTTCTCTTTGAAAGACACTTTCATAAAAATGAAAAGACAAGCACAGACAGGGAGAAAGTATCTCAAATCACACATCTGATCAAGGTCTTATACCCAGAACGTGCCCTGGGGTCTTCCCTTTCTCACAGGGTGCATTTCAACCCCCAGTGAACACCGTGGATATTACCAAGCCCTGCACACACTGTGTCTTTGCTACTTACCTGTGATAAAGTTTAATTTATGTATTAGACACAGTAAGAGCTTATCATCAACAGCAAATAGCAAACTAGGACATGATACAGTATGCTGTAATACACGTCTACACTTCGGGGCCATCGTAGAGTAAGATGAGAGCTGTTTGGAGACAAGCAGTGCAATCCTGTGACAGTGGAGCTGATGACTGAGGTGTTACCAGCGAAGAATGGGTGGGTGGCCGCATGCGCAGCGTGGGTACCGTAGGCCAGGGGATGAGCTGTGCGCCGGGTGAGACAGAGTGGGAAGGCACAACACTCCACACTACTCAGACAATGCCCAGTTTAAAACTTACAAACAAACAGACAAAAAAACCCATTTCGCTTATGAATTGTTTATTTCTGGAATATTCCATGGAACATTTTGGAGCACGACTGACCGCGGAGAGCTGGACAATGGACAGTGAGAGCCCAGATCAGAGAGGGCTACTGTAGAGAACTCCAACACTTGGGTGTGAGAGGACACACAACTCTTCCCAAAGAGCACACACCACCCAGACGTTTCACTCCAGAGCGCTGTGGATGGCAAAGCCGCAGACAAAGAGCTGTCTGCCATCATCAGTCATCGGGGAAACGCAGGTGCAAATGGTGAAGAGGCGCTCCTCTGCCCCTGTGACCACGTCGGAGCCCTCACCAGTGCTACTGAGGATGCGCGGCCGCTTCACCTCTCTGTCCTGCTGACGAGAATGTCAAGGGCACAGCTCTTTGTGGATAACAGCTTGACAGCTTCTTAAAAAAGCTTATGGGGCCAGTGTTGTGTCACAGAGGGTTAAGTCATCACTTGTGACGCTGGCATCCCACAGAGAGCGCTGGTTCTGCTTCTGATCCGGATCCCTGCTGGTGTGCCGGGAAAGCAGAGGTGGCCCAGGTACTTGGGCCCCTGCTACCCTGTGGGTGGCTTGGATGGAGCACTGGGCTCACGGCTTCGGTCTGACCCAGCCCAGGCCATTGAGGATATTTGGGGAGTGAACCAGAGGATGGAAGATCCCCTGTCTCTCCTTGTCTTTCTCTGTTACTCTACCTTTCAAATAAATAAATAAATTTTGCAAAAGAAAAATTTAAATATGTATCTACTGTATAATTCAGCCATTCTACTCCTAGTTACCCAGGATGAATGAAACTGTCTGTTCATACAGAGAGCTGCACACCAAGTTCCTTGCTGCTTTATTTATGAGAACTGAAATTTAGTTAGAAATAACTCAAATGTCCCAAATCAACAGGTGAACGGCTAGACAAACTGTGGCATGTTCATACAATAGATTACTACTTAGCAATAAAAAGAACAAGCTATTTATATGCACAACTTGGCTGAAATCTCAAAATAATTGTACCGAGTGAAAGAAACAACAAAGTAGCATATATATTCATATAAGATCCTAGAAAATGAAACTAGTAGTTAGTGACTGGAAGATTGGTGGTTCCCTCTGGATGGCGTGGATGGAGCAAGGGGTGGAGGGAAGGAGAAATTACAGAGTGACTAGGAAGCCTTGGGGGCGCCAGTGTTCATCGTCTTAACTGTGGTGATGATTACAGAAGAGTGTAAGTGAGGGGATTCTAGAATATTCACGGAAATAGGAATTGGGGCAGGCATTTGAACTAGTAATTAAGCCACTGGTTAAGATGCCCGTATCCCCGCTGTGGTCTGGTGGGCTAAGCCTCCACCTGTGGAGCCAGCATCCAGTATGGGTACCAGTATATGGGTACCAGTTCAAGTCCCACCAACTCCCTGCTAATAGCCTGGGAAAGCAGTAGAAGATGGTCCAAGTGCTTGGCCCCTGCACACGTGTGGGAGACCTGGAAGAAGCTCCTGGTTCCTGGCTTCGGACCAGCCCAGTTCCAGCCATTGGCAGCCACTTGGGGAGTGAACCAGAGAATGGACGACCTCTCTCTCTCCCCCCTCTGTCTGTAACTCTACCTCTCAAATAAATACAATCTTAAAAAAAAAAAAGTGCCCGTATCCCAGATGGGAGTCCCTGGGTTCAAGTCCCGGTTCCCCCTCCTGACTTCAGCTCCCTGCCAGCGCAGACCTCAGGGGGCAGCAGTGACGGTTGGAGCAGGTGGGTCCTTGCCCCTCACGGGGGAGACCTGGTGGGAGTTCCTGGCTCCCGGATTTGGCCTCAGGCCAGCCCTGGCTGTTGAGGGCATTTGGACAGTGAAGCAATGCACAGAAGTTCTCTCTCAAATTAAAAAAAAAAATTGAACTCACCAAAGAGAAAGTAAAAATGGAATTAGAGAATTCAAAGAAAGTTTATTTTGTTGCAAAAAAAAAATTGATACCCAGGCTTAATTTTTTCACAATAAGCATTTTTGCATGAGTGAGGACCCCTTGCAGGTCATGGACTTCAATTTTTTTTTTTTTTGCACCAAATAATCTTATCTTTCAATTCCATTTTCTATGAGATTTGGAAGCTCCCTCACGTGTTTGTCAAAGCTGTTCGCTTGCATTGTGTGTGGCTCATTGTCAGCTGCACCGGGAGGGAGTGTGGCCAGTAGGAAGTAAGGGGGTATGGAGATTCACAGTGACCACCGGATTCCAACGAGAAGGGGTTAGTGCAGTCATAGTGAGAATTTTTATTTTTGGAGGTTTTAAAGTGTGATGCGATGAAAACACCTTATTTTGTATATTTGGGACAAGTCTGGGGATTTCACTGTATTTTAGGTTTAAGTGTGCCCGGTGTGTACTTAACTTCCATGCCGGCTGAGGGACCAAAGGGAAGGGGTTAAGAAAATAGTCAACCCAAAAGTTGGGAAATAAGAGAAAGGAAGCCAAGGAAAAGCATGGTAAATGGAAAGACCCAGAGTAGAACGCTCCTGGACTCCATGGGGAGGCGGGTAGGGTTGGTTTAACACAGCCCCTTAGAAATCCCTATGGGAGCCCGGGAAGGCTTCCTGGAGGAGGGAAAATTTGTTTAAGATGTTTTTGAAAAACGGGCTGAAGTTGCCCACACAGAGCAGGCAGGGCTACAGTAATAAATGAGGGCTGCGTGAGCCGATGCAGAGAGGTAAACAGACGTGACGGCATCAGCACATAGGTGCCACCCCAGTGCCGCTGGCAGGAGGCTGCAGATGGAGGTTGGGGCTGCACCACCGAAGGCCGTGAGTGAGGGCCACGGACAGCCATTCCAGCAGAGGCAACGTGGTGAGAGTTGTCACAGATCCCTGTAGGGTAGCGTAGGGAGTGGACAGTGGAGCAGGGAGGGGGTGAGGAAGGCCCAGAGGGGCGAGAGGAGCCATTACTCCCTGATAACTCAGCTGCGTGCTCAGCGTCAGCGACAGATGCTCCGAGGAGCCGAGACTGGTGGGCTCGGCAGAGGCGGCTGTGGGGGGAGAGCCGCGCGGTCTCACAGCAGGTGTCTGGGGAAACACAGCCGCGTGGAGGCGACCCACCTGCCCACCTCCGGATCCACCCTAGCAAGTGAGAGTGGCAGGGAAAGAGCCCGGCCTTGGGGTCTGGCTCACCGCGTGTCCTAGTGCGTGCTTGCTGTGTGACCTCGGCCAAGTCCCTCGCTGCGTCTGGACCGTCTGCTCTACCACTCTCACCTCCAAGGGAGCCCGTGAGACGACCAGGCCCTTCCTTCTCTGGGGGCCCCGGCCTCCCTGCAGTAACGTCACCTCAGCTCGGCAACCCCAGCCCCACGTCTCTGTGCCCCCGAGTGGCCCAGGCCACAAGTGTGCCTTCCTAGTAGGACCACCACATCCCCACCACTGGGCTCCACAAACCCAGGAAGCAGGGCCCTCTGCTTTCTTTTCCCAAAATAAACATAGCTTCATTGCTTTCACACTAAAAATAATACGGGCTCAATGTTTAAAAATGTGAACTATAAGAAAAGTATGCATATGAAGGAGAAAGTAAAATTCAAATGAAATTCTATTACACACAGTAACCTCCACTAAGATTTTGTAAGTCTTCCAGATAACTCATTACACACACACGTACACACACACATTTCAAATACTCTTCTTTTTTTAAAGATCTATTTATTTATTTGAGAGGGAAAGACAGAGGGGCCTTCCATCTACTTGTTTACTTGGCTACAGCAGCTGGAGCTGGGCCGATCAGAAGCCAGGAGCTAGGAGTTTCTTCCATGTGTCCCACATGGGTGCCGGGGCCCAAGTACATGGGCCATCTTCTACTGCTTTCCCAGGCCATTAACAGAGAGCTGGATCAGAAGAGGAGCAGCCGGGACAGGAACCCTCACCCATGTGGGATGCCGGCGCCACAGGTGGAGGCTTAACCTACTACAACACAGCACCGGCCCCTTCAAATACCCTTACACACAAGTTCATATAAACTGGATTATAGTGTTTTGACTATGGTGCAATCTAAGTTTTTCACTCAATAACATATCCTGAGTATCTGTGTACCTTGTGTTATTTCTTTCTTTTTTTTTTTTTTTTTTTTTTTTTTTTTTTTTTTTTTTTTGACAGGCAGAGTGGACAGTGAGAGAGAGAGACAGAGAGAAAGGTCTTCCTTTGCCATTGGTTCACCCTCCAATGGCCGCCGCAGCCAGTGCACCGCGCTGATCCGAAGGCAGGAGCCAGGTGCTTATCCTGGTCTCCCATGGGGTGCAGGGCCCAGGTACTTGGGTCATCCTCCACTGCACTCCCTGGCCACAGCAGAGAGCTGGCCTGGAAGAAGGGCAACCGGGACAGAATCTGGTGCCCCAACCGGGACTAGAACCTGGTGTGCTGGCACCGCAAGGCGGAGGATTAGCCTAGTGAGACGCGGCGCCAGCCACCTTGTGTTATTTCTAAACATTTATTTTGATTACATAGTTACATGCAACTTACATGAAGATATAAAATCATCCGCATTGACATGAGTAGATCCCAGCTTTTTCTTTATGATTTGGTTTTTAATAGATTAATTTATCTGAGAGGCAGACAGAGAGAGCTCAAGTCTGCTGGCTCACTCCCTGAATGCCTACAACAGCTGGGGCTGGGGTAGAAGCCTGGGGGGTTGGGAGCTCAACTCCCACGTGGGTGGCAGGGACCCAAGTACTTGAGCCATCATTGCTGCCTCCTAGGGTCTGCACCAGCAGGAAGCGGGAGCCAGGAGCCGAAGCCGGATACTGAACCCAGGTACTCTGCTGTGGGACTCAGGCGTGTTACCTGGCAGGCAAAATGCTGGCCCTTCATCCTATTTTTATTATTGATTCCCTATTTCCTTCCCTAAAGGGATGGGCCATAAACACGGCTTCAGTGGAACTTCTGTAAGCATAAATCATTTCGTGCTTTGAGGACAAATTTCTAGACTTGAAATTGTTGGGTCTAATATATAAATATTAGAATAATTTTTAAAAATGTATTTATTTATTTATTTGAAAGGCAGAGTTACGAGAGAGATATCTATCTATCTATCTATCTGCTAATCTGCTGGTTCACTCCCCAAATGCTCATGATGTCTGGAGCTAGGCCAGGCTGAAGCCAGGAGCCAGGAGCTTCTTCCGGATCTCCCACATGGGTGCAGGGGCCCAAGGACTTGGGTCATCTAACACTGCTTTCCCAGGCATGTTAGCAGGCAGCTGGATCTGAAGTGGAGCAGCCGGGATGCAAACAGGTGCCGCTATAGGATGGCAGCTTTACCCATTATGCCACAGCACCAACTCTGAAAAGTTTCATGTTGCCCAACTACCCCACCAAAAGTTGGTACCAGTTCTCACTTTCCTCGATACATAAGTGCCCACTTCCCAACACCTCTTCTAAAAGAAGGCATTGACGGATTGTAACCTAACAGGTGAAGACGGCATCTTGTCATTTTTGTTGTCGTTTTGGTGAGTAGTGAAATTGATCATCTGCCATTTGGCTGTTGGAGCATTAGTGACACGGCCTGTTGATGCTCTTGTCTATTGCTATGTGGCATCCATTTGCTTATTTCTAATTGCTTTTTGAGAGTTTGTTGCATGTTAAGGGTTTGATCTTAGCTGCTACGCGTTCTCAGGGTCACCGGAGTCGAGCAATGAGGTCCCCTGTGAAGTCCCAGGAGACTGGAGCAGTTCTGCCTCTGGTCAGTGGAGGGCAGCAGTGGGCAAGGTTCACTTTCAGGCCAGATGGGTGCCTGGGAGCAGGATATGCCTGCAGACACACGCACACACACACACACACACACGCACACGCAGACACATGCACACAGAACATTCCACAGGGCTTCTTGGGGAACCAGTTGCTCCACTGCCTCTTCAGGGCCCCCGTACGGGTTACCTCCCCCTTAGTCCCGGGGGGAAATTCCAACCAGTAACCGAGAACCCCTCTGAAGTCAGTCACCTCCCAGTTGCTAGCAGGCTGCGACCTCCACGACCTACCACCTCTCTTTCTTTGTCTGTAAAATGGGCCCAGTGCGGTGGAGGCGGAGTGTGCTGAGCAAAGTAGTTGGGGTGCTTTGTGAGTGTGTACCCTGAGCTGGAGCCCACCCAGCCGCCTCCCCGACCTCCCCCACGTCCACTCACTGGCTGAGCTGGAGAAGCTTTGGTTCCTGCTGTCTCTGCTGGGTGTTCTTGCCAAGGAAGACTCTTCCTTTGGGTTGTATAGGGGGAGATGGCAGAGGAGGAGGCCAGTGAGGACGGAACCAGGTCATGGGGGTGGGCGGGGGCGGGGGCGGGGGAGAGAAGCTGTTCCTGGGCAGGACAGGCTGGCACCTGGTGACCTGTGGGAGGCTGGGGTGGGCTTCCTGTCTCCTACCTGAAGGACAGGGTGGACAGCAGGGGAGGTGCCGCTTTGCCATAGAGCAGATGAGTTCTGCCTTCATTGGGCTGGGTTGGAAGTGCTAGAAGGAAGTCCAGATCCTTCCAGCAATGGAAAGTCATGTCGTCATCATAGCCAGACCACCTCTCCTCCCCACCCCACCTCCTGCCCCTCCCCGCTCCCCCCTGCAAGCCTGGGTTGCTGTGTGCTCAGGGGTCGGAGCTGCTCTCCACCAACACAGGTTCAGGAAGGGTACTGGCTCCCCCTCCCCTCCTCTTTGGCCCTCCGCTTGCTCCCCAACTCCCCTTGGATCCTAGGGCACAAAGGGAGCCCCTTTCCACCGTTGGGGCTCCCTCCCCCTCCCTGATGGGGGGTGGGGGTGGGGAGGAGCAGAGCCCAAGGGGCCCCAGCTCAGGAGGGCAAACCGGAAAAATGACTTTCTGATGGGCACAACTCTGGCCTGGGGGTGGATGACTCATCAGAGGCAGCAGAGGGTGAGGGCAGTGGAGCGGGAAACTGGAGGCTGGGGAGCAGGCCCCTGAGCGGTGGGCCCGAACAGGCAGGTGGGAGGTCGTGACAACCCAGGGTCCGCCATAGGCAGGGGCCTGTCTCTGAGTTTCCCTCGGCCTGCAGCCTGGGCCCAGGGCTGAGGTCAGGTTGGCGACTTTGACTGTGACTGTCAGAGGCACAGCCCGGCAGAGGGCTGGCTGGCCGTGAGCGGGGCCTCCTCTGGCCTTGACCTGCCTCGTGCTCCTCTCCATGGACACTCAGAGGTCAGCCCCCTGTGCAGGTCCCACGGGGCTGAGCCTTCCCCCGACCCCTACCGTGTCTCACACCCGGAGTCCTGGGAGCCACAGTCAAGGTGAAGAAGCCAGAAGTGGGGGGACCACCCACCATGAAGCCACTCTGGCCCTGGGCGTTTCTCACGCAGCTGAGGGGGTCTGGGCAAGTCCCCTCTGGGGGTTTCAAGAGGAAGAAAGGAATGACACTGGTTAGAGAACCCCCTCCAGACGGACTGCAGGAGCTGTGGCTCTGTGGGGCGCGGTGAAGCTGGGACAACCCCCGCCTGTGTGTAAATGGGAGTGGCACTGGCAGGGAGCGGGAAGACCTCCTGTCACCCCTGCACACACACACACACACACACACACACACACACACACACCGGTTCTGGGCTAGGCTGTGGGTGGTGGGTGTGGCTTTCAGAATCTTATCAATCCCAAAGGAATGTAGGCAGCTTCAGTAAACCCCAGCCTCTGGCGGAGGAGTGGGTACAGGCCAGAGCGTGTCCTGGCTGTGGGTGGGGAGCCTGGCAGGCCTGGGCTGGGGCTGGCCAGGAAGTGGCACAGCGGGCATCAGACACACCTGCCCCTCCCCCCACTCCAGTTGGCTTTTCCTTCCTGCCAGGATCCCAGATGCCAGCTCCCCACACCTTCCTCCAAGGTCACACCTATCGGAGTGCTACAACCTTTGTTAGCACAGGGGCTTACATGGTGCGAGGCAGTTTTGTTTATGAGCGAGAGATCTTGGTTTGCTGGTTCTCTCCCCAAATGCCTGCATTAGTGGGGGCTGGGCCAGGAGCCAGGAGCCAGGAATTCAATCTGGTTCTCCCACAGGGGTGTCAGGGGCCCACCTTCTTGAGCTGTCACCTGCTGGGAGGCTTCCTGTGTATCAGAAAGAAGCTGGAATCCAGAGCAGAACTAGAACTTGAACCCGGGCCCTGGAAGACGGGATGTAGACACCCAAGGAGAGTCTTAGCTGCTGTGCCAAACTCCCACGCCAGATGTTTTTCAGTAGTATGTTATTTAATCCTCATGCCCACCCCCAATTCTCTCTCTCACTCTCTCTCTTTATGTGTGTATATATATATATATGATTTATTTTATTTATTTGAAAGAGTTACAGAATGAGGTCAAGCCAGAGAGAGAGAAAGGTCTTCCATCCTCCACTGGTTCACTCCCCAGATGGCTGTAATGGCTGGAGCTGGGTCAATCCAAAGCCAGGAGCCAGGAGCTTCTTCTGGGTCTCCCACGTGGGTGCAGGGGCCCAAGGACTTGGGCCATCCTCCACTGCTTTCCCAGGCCACAGCAGAGAGATGGATCAGAAGTAGAGCAGCCAGGAATCAAACTGGTGCCCTTATGGGATGCCAGCACTGCAGGCAGCAGCTTTACCTGCTACGCCACTGCGTCAGCCCTCCTCTCTATATTTATTTATTTGGAGGTAGAGTTACAGACAGTGAGAGGGAGAGACAGAGAGAAAGGTCTTTCTTCCGTTGGCTCACTCCCCAAATGGCCGCAATGGCCGGAGCTGTGCAGATCTGAAGCCAGGAGCCAGGAGCTTCTTCCAGGTCTCCCACACAGGTGCAGGAGCCCAAGGGCTTGGGCCATCTTCTACTGCTTTCCCAGGCCACAGTAGAGAGCTGGTTTGGAAGTGGAACAGCTGGGACTAGAACTGGTGCCCATATGGGATGCTGGCGCTGCAGGTGGAGGATTAACCTCCTGTGCTATGACGCTGGCCCCCCTTTTCTCTATATTTTTAAAGTTTTATTTATTTACTTGAGAGGGAGAGAGAGAGAGAGAGAGAGAGAGTTCTCATCTGCTGATTCACTCCCCAAATGCCCACGATGGTCAAGACGGGGTCAGGCTTCCCAGGCTTCCCGTGTGGGTGGCAGGAATCCCATTACTTTGGCTGTCACTGCTCCTTGAGCTGCCACTTCAGCAGAAAACTGGAGTCGGGATCCAGAGTTGGCCGTGAAACTCCGATACTTGTATGTGGGGCCTGGACATCCTGACCAGTGTCTTAACCACTTGGCCAAACGCCCACACCTGGCTCTGTGTTTCTAATCACTAGTTTAAACTTGAGGAAAAATAGGACTCAGAGAGGTTAAGCAGCTTGTCCAAGGTCAAGTAGCTCCCAGATGTTAGGGCCAAGTACTTACTGGCTGACTCCAAAGCTGGCTCAGTTCTCAGTTCACTCAGCTGGGTGTTCAGAAGAAATAAGACCTGGACTTGCCCTGAAGCCGTGTCCTAGAGGTAGTGGCAGACGGACAGTCTCAGCGCACGGATGGGGCAGCAGAGTGCGGTGGAGAGGCCCTGGGGTGGCTGCCCTTTCCCTGCAGTCTACTCTGTGGGTGGGGGCACGGCTGCAGCCACTCAAGGATTCAATCATTCCAGCAGAGAAGAAAAGGAAACCGGAGGAGGAAGATGAGGGGGACGAGAGAAGGAAACGGAGAGAGTGAGATAGTGTGTGTCTTCATGACGGCCATGGCGCCTGAATCCAGCTGTCCATCATTATGTCAGCCAATGACTTCTCATTTTTGCTTAAGCCAGTTTGGCATTTGCAATCCAAAGACACCAAATAAATGCCACTTGCATAGCATGGATGTAGCTTCAGAATGGAACTCTTGACTTTTATGCCCCAAGCAGCCATACTTCCTCATCTGGATCTTAGGCTCCGCCATCCACACAGTTTCTCAAGCCTTTTTTCATTTTTTAAAAAATTTATTTAGTTTTATTTGAAAGTCGCACTTACACAGAGAGAGGCAGAGAGAGAGAAAGAGAGAGAGAGGTCTTCCATCTAATGGTTCACTTCCCAGATGGCCGCAATGGCTGGAGCTGCGCTGATCTAAAGTCAGGAACTTCCTGTGGGTCTTCCACCTGGGTGAGTGGTCCAAGGACTTGGGCCATCTTCTACTGCTTTCCCAGGCCATAGCAGAGAGCTGTATCAGAAGTGGAGCAGCTGGGTCTCAAACAGGCACCTGTATGGGATGCTGGCTCTGCAGGTGGTGGCTTTACATGCTGTGCCAGAGCGCTGGCCCCTCAAGTCTTTTTTTTTTCTACCCTCTAACACCATATGTAACCTAGCAACAAGCACTGTAAATCCTGTATCCAAAATTTATCTCAAATTCTCCAATTTCTCCTCATTTGCTTTGCACTCCTGTCTGTGTTGTCACCCTCTCTCACTTGGATTGCCGCAAGTAGTCTCATCATGGGTCTCTCTGCTTTAGTCTTGTTTCCATAGTGATATTTCTCCACACAGAGGCCAAAGTCATCTTTCAAAAAACAGGAATCAAATTTTGTCACTCCTTTACATACATTTCTTCAGTATTTCCCACTGTACCTAAAATGAAATCCATGCTTTTTGCCAGGGCTTCCATTTCTTATCTACCTTGTTATGTCATCTTGCCTTCTTTCTATTCCACAAAGCTGCCAAGCTCATGTATGCCACAGGATACTTACATTTTCTGTAGAATCTGTGTCTTCACATGGCTGTCTTCTCATCAATCAGATCGGGTCTCTGGTGTCACCTCTTCTAGACGCTTTCTTTGAGTACCTTAATATCCATTTATCACTCCCTTCCCAAATCACTCTGGTCTGTCACCCTTCACTTTACTTCCTTCATAGAACTTTCCACAGCTTGTAATTTTGAGTGAATCAGAAATAGACTAGGCATCACAAAGATTGGAAAATAGCTTTGGACTAAGCTCAGGCCCTAATTGCATGAACATGATCTGCCTATACTCCTTGTCAAAAGAAAATGTATGCCCTGTGTTGAGGAAGGGAACATGATCCAGAGCTTCAAATTATCTCTACATCTTTATATACAGTGTCAAAATTTAGTTAAAATTACTAAGCATGTAAAGACACATGAATTGGTAAAAATAGCAAGAGGAAAAATGTGTAATAGAAACAGACCCACAGATATTGACATTATCAGACTTTTAAAAAACAGTACTTAGTACAAAAAATTTAAATAAAATGGGAAATTTCAGCAGGGAACTCAAAACTACAAAAATTGTAAAAGAAATTGTAGAACTAAAAAAATATTGAAATTAGGAACTCAACAGATGGTTGTGGTAACAGGTTGGACACAGCTGGAAAGAGAATTAGTGGACTGGAAATCGGCCAAAAGAAAAGTCCAGACAGGAGAAAGAAGAGATGAGAGAATAGAAATACAGAAAAGAATGAGACAACTGGAACAGAGTGGAAATGTCTAAATTGTGTGTAGTCAAAGACTCAAGTCAAAGAAAAGAAAGATTAGAGCAGATGTGGAATTTTCAGAGATGGTGGTTGATAATTTCCAAAACTGAAGATATCAGGACATGAGATTCATGAAGAACTATGAACTCCAGATAGAATTAATACAAAGAAGACCATGTTCAGGCACATGATGGTGAAAATTCTGAAAACCAGAGACTATGAGAAAATCTTAAAAACAACTAGAGGGGGCCCAGCACTGTGGCACAGTGGGTTAACGCCCTGGCCTGAAGCCACCTTCTGGGTGCCAGTCCTAGTCCTGGATGCTCCACTTCTGATCCATCTCCCTGTTGTGGCCTGGGATAGCAGTCGAAGATTGCCCAAGTCCTTGGGCCCCTGTACCCGTGTGGGAGACCCAGAAGAAGCTCCTGGCTCCTGGCTTTGGATCAGCGCAGCTCCGGCTGTTGCAGCCAATTGGGAGTGAACCAGTGGATGGAAGACCTCTCTCTCTCTCTCTCTCTGCCTCTCTTCTCTATGTGTAACTCTGATTCTCAAATAAAAAATAAATAAATCTTAAAAAAAAAAAAGAAAGAACTAGAGGAAAAAGAGTCTACAATAGGGTATACAACAGACTTCTCCACAGAAACCATGGATGCCAGAAGACAATGGAATACATGTTAACTTGAAATTCCCAAAAGAAAATGTTAACCATCTAGAATTCTATATCCATTACTGCTGTGATCTCATCTTCCTCTACTTCCCCCTTCACCCATTCATCAGTGGCCCTGGCTGATTGTTAGTCCTGTCATTCCAGTCATGTGTACAACATTCGGTCTTCGTACAGTTTCCTCTATCTGACTCGCTCTTCTCTCAGATATTCATCAGGTTGTTGCCCTCCTTACTTTCTTTTTTGGAGTAAGATTTATTTGTTTATTTATTTGAAAGAGAGGGGGAGAGAGAGAGAGAGAGAGAGAGAGAGAGAGAGAGGTCTTCCATCCACTGGTTCACTTCCCAACTAGCCACAACAGCTGGGGCTAGGTCAGGCCAAAGCCAGGAGCCAGGAGCTTCTTCTGGGTCTCCTACATAGGTGCAGGGACCCAAGGACTTGGGCCATCTTCTACTGCTTTCCCAGGCCATTAGCAGGGAGCTGGATCAGAAGTGGAGCAGCTGGGACTTGAACTGACACCCATATGGGATGCTGGCACTGTAGATAGCAGCTTAACCCACTGCACCATAGCACTATCCCCTCCTCATCACTTTCAAGGCTTTTCTCAAATGTCACTATTTCTACGAGTGACTTCCCTATAAAACCATGATGTACTTTCTCCATCTGGCATTCCCCATCCCTTTTTCATAAATTATTTTCTCTGTATGTCATTAATTTCTAATATATTATGTGTCTTTCTTATCTATGTTTATTTTTGTTGTCATCTCTCTTTTTTTAAAAGAATTTTATTTTATGCATTTTTTTTAAAAAAGGAAAGCAGCTTTTTTAGGAAGACTAAAATGATTGTCTTAAGGATTTGAAAGTTTCATTTCTGATGTCCTCCAATGGGAGGCCTTTTACACGCACCTGTTCTTTCTTCAGACTTTTATTTAAGGCTTCTTACCAGTAGCTTCAGCCTGGAATTCAGCTTAGTTTCCCTGGAATCACATCCTGGGCTCCAAGGTGCTGGACCTGAAACAAGAAAGATTGAGCCTGTCACTGTTGCTTACACCCCACATTTGTTCTCACAGAAGACACCGTTCCTAGAAGGTCAGATGTCCAAGTCTCAACAGCAAGCCATCAGCCTAAGGAGATCTCATTAAGTCATCATACATTATTTTATGCATTTGAAAGGCAGAATGATGGAGAGAGAGAGAGAGAGAGAGAGAGAGAGAGAGAGAGAGAGAGAGAGAGATCTTCCATCCCCTGGTTCACTTCCCAAATGGCTACAATGATCAGGGCTGAGCCAGGCCAAAACCAGGAGCCAGGAACTCCATCTGGGTTTCCCATGTGGGTGATAGAGGTTCAAGTACTTGGGCCATTTTCCACTGCCTTCCCAGGCACATATCAAGGAGCTGGATTGGAAACAGGGCAGCTAAGACTTGAACTGGCATTCTGATATGGGATCCAGTGCTGCAGGTAGTGGCTTAACCCACTGTCACAGCACCAGCCCTTTTTGCTCTCTTGACTTAAACGTAAGCTGATTGCTAAAATTTATTTATTTAAAAAAACAAATTTAAAACAATTCCAGGTGCTTGTATGAGGAGCATCATTCAGGGATTTAGGATGCCATGATGCCAGAAACAGAAGCCCCTTTTCCTTACTTGCTTATCCTTGGTTTGATTTTTCCCTGCATATTGTATTATAAGGTAAGTTTGATTTTTCTTTTGTAGTGTATGGGATAAAAGACAAATAAATGGATACTAACATGTGTTCAAGAATCAAGTTTTGGGACTGGCGCTGTGGCATAGCAGATAAAGCCGCTGCATGCTGTGCCGGCAACCCATTTGGGTGCCAGTTTGAGTCCTGGCTGCTCCACTTCTGATCCCGTTCTCTGCTATGGCCTGGAAAAGCAGTGGAAGATGGCTCAACTCCTTAGGTCCCTGTACCCATGTAGGAGACCTGGAAGAAGCTCCTGGCTCCTAGCTTTGAATCAGCACAGCTCCACCCCTTGCAGCCAACTGGGGCATGTCCGTCTCTCTCTGACTTTCAAATAAATAAATAAATCTTTAAAAAAAAAGAATCAAAGTTTTCCATTGCAAGTTATAAGAAATACAGCTACAGGGCCAGTATCATAGTGCAGTAGGTTAATCCTCTGCCTGCAGCGCCGGCATCCCATATGGGCGCCGGTTCTAGTCCTGGCTGCTCCTCTTCCAGTCCAGCTCTCTCCGTGGCCTGGGAAGGCAGTGGAGGATGGCCCAAGTGCTTGGACCCTGCACCCACATGGGAGACCAGGAGGAAGCACCTGGCTCCTGGCTTCGGATTGACGCAGCTCTGGCCGTTGCGGCCATTTGGGGAGTGAACCAAGGGAAGGAAGATCTTTCTCTCTATCTTTCCCTCTCACTGTCTGTAACTCTACCTCCTAAATAAATAAATAAAATAATTAAAAAAGAACACAGCTAGAAGTGACGTAAAGAACAAGGACATTTATTATCTCATGTAAGAAACCATCCAGGGGCAGGAGTTGTCTAGTGCTACCTCAGTGGTGGCCTTTGCTGTCCATCTTCACACTCCGTCACACCCAGGAGGTTGATGGAGGTGCAGTTTCATGAGCAGACACAAAAGCACCGTACTGGAGAGGGGTGGTTGCTTCTGGCTCTCTTTATGGGATAAGATATTCATTTTTTGCAGTGCTCACCCAGATACTTCCTCCATCTCATAGATCACTAGTGCACTGGCCACTAGGTCATTCCCAAGCCATTTACCAGTGAAGACAGATGGATTAGGCTGCTCGCTGCTGGGCTGGGAGGGGTCCTGGCCTCTGAGGCAATGGCTGCTGGGTGCCTGACCAAAATCAGGGCTCTGCCATCAAGAAAGGGCGTGGCAGCAGGTGGGCGATCGCGGACTCTTACGAAGCTTCTCTCAGTTGACTGTTTAAAAACTCATGTCACCTCCTTGAGCTCACTGATCCTTACCTGGCCAGGAATATTTTGTCATCTCGTGTTGCAAATGGACCTCAGAGACATTTGGTGCCTTACTGAAGGTCAGAGAGCTAAGACACATAAAAATCCTGTTTGGGGGTCTACCAGCCCTCACTGTCCTGCCAGTGGTCCAAACACCAGCCACAAAACTTGTACAGGAGGAATACTCACAGCTAATATGCGTGAGTCAAAGGCAGAAATAACCCAGATGCCATCAGCTGGTGGATGAGTAACCACGACGTGGCGAATGTGCACACTGAAACATCACTGACCCAGGCCAAGTAACACAGCATGGATGCGGGCAACAGCAGGAAATGAATCTTGTGCTCGTTGGAAGAATCCAGTCACAAAAGATCCCGTACTGTGCCACTTACGCAGAATGTCCAGAGAAGGGCAATCTCTAGAGACATAAAGTAGATTAGTGCTTGCCAGGGGCTGGAGGAAGGGGAGGGAATACGGGGCTCATTGATAACCAAGGCTTCGAGGTGTCTTAGCAGGGAGTGATGAAAATGTGCTGAAACTGCTGGTGGTCATAGGTTGTGCAACTCCATTTATACGCTCCAAGACACCGAGTTATACACTTTCAATGGGTGAACTATCTAGCATGGGAATTATACCACATGAAACTGTTCTGAAAAAAAATAACTGGCTGCAAAGTGTTTGAATTCCTCCCGTGGAGAAGCAGAATCCATACCCCCTCCCCTAGAATCTGGGTGGACTCGAGACTGCTTGACCAATAGAAGATGGCAGCCGAGACACCTGGTGACTTTGGGGTTTAGACTTTTCTACAGCTTCTAGGTTTCTCTAGACACTGCCCCTGGAGCCAGTCCCTCTCAAGACCCAACTGCCTTTCCTTGAGAAGCCCAAGTCACCTACCAGCCCTCCAGGTGACACTCCGAGCTGAGCCCTGCCGTCAGCCACCCGGGGCCGGGAGCCAGACAGGTGAGGGAAGGAGTCCCCACTATGGTCCCCGTCCCCAGCCACTGGCGTGTTCCCGGTTAGAGCCTGAGCCATGAAGGAGCAGAGACCAGCTGTTCCATGCTGTGTCTCACTGAGTTGTGAGGCTTGTCAGGCAGCCACAGCAGAAAGTCCTGGCTCCTTTCTCTGTCCCATCTGACCCCTCCCCAGTCTCTCAGGAGCCCCCCTTCAGGTGCCTTGGAGAAGCAGAACAGGGGAGGCCCACGCTCTGTCTCTGCTTTCCCCACTTCTTCCCAGGGTGCTTCCTTCCCACGCTGTATGAATATTTCACCTGCAGGTTCTCGTCCCTGGGTTAGTCCCTGATACACCTGCCTCCACACCTGGCGCCCTAACTCTGGGCAATGAGACCAGGGCTCTGGTTCACATAGATTTGCATGTCTTTTACATAAACTTGCTGGTACTCGAGTGACCGCAGTCTCTGTCTCTCCCTGCCCCTCTCTGAGGTCCCCTGGCCCCTCCAGCGCACAACAAGCATATCCTCTTCCCTTCAGCTCCTGCTCCTTCCCCTGGGTCCTCCGCCTCTTGGAAGGAAAGCAGCCTCCCAGTTGCCCAAGTCGTAACCCAGGACTCCCCGTGGACCTCGTCCCTATTTTCTCATCTAGTACTTGGTCTTTAAATACCATCTGTTCTTTGATGAACTCCTGAATTTTGTCTCCAGCCGTGACTTTTGCTCTGAACTTCTGGCCTGTCTACTCGTCTGGCCACCTGGCCACCTGACATGGGCGTTTGGAAGGGATCTCCAACTCAACACACCCACCACCGGTGCCCGGCTCGCCTCTCCCACATCTGCCTCTACTGCGGAAGCACGCGCTCCCTCCTCCCAGGTGCACTGACTGCCAGTTTTGCCTTTGCTCCGGACTCTGCATCACGCATCCAGGAAGTCGGAAATGCTGTTGGCTCCATTCCGAGTACATTCAGAATCCAGTCGCTGCTCAGTGTGACTTGGCCGCGCTGGAAGCCACCAGCATCTCTCTCCAGGATTGCTGCACAGGCTTCCAACCTTGCCTGTGTCTCAGTGATCCTTTTAAAAAAGGCCAAGCCTGTTACTCCTCTGCTGGAAACTTGTGCTGGCTTCTCATCACACAAGGAATAAGAGTCTTGGAGCCCACACCATAGCACAGTGGCTTAGGCTGTTGCCTGTGATGCTGGCTTCCCATATAAGCACACTGGTTCAAGTCCCGGCTGCTCTGCTTCTGATCCAGCTCCCTGCTAACGCTCCTGGGAAGGCAGCTCAAGATGTCTCAAGTGCTTGGGCCCATGCACCCACCTGGGAGACCTAGACGGGGTTCCAGGCTCCTGCTCTTGGCCTCGCTCAGCCCTGGAGGTTGCAGCCATGTTGGGAGTGAGGCAGCTGATGGAAGAGCTCCCTTTCTCTCTCTCTAACTCTGCCTTTCAAATAGGTAAAATTAATCTTTTTTAGGAGTCCTGATGTCGGCTGACTGCTTTCCCTCCTTCCTTCTCCTGAGCCACCTGGCCCTCCTTGCTCTTCCCTGCAGGTACTCCTTCTACAAAGCCTTAGCAACTGCTCTTTTCCTCTTTTTTTAAAAAAAATTATTTATTTGAAAGTCAGAGTTACACAGAGAGAGAAGGAGAGGCAGAGAGAGAGAGAGAGAGAGAGAGAGAGAGAGAGAGAGGTCTTCCATCCGATGGTTCACTCCCTAGATGGCCACAATAGCCGGAACTGCACCAATCAGAAGCCAAGAGCCAGGAGCTTTTTCCGGGTCTCCCACGTGGGTGCAGGGGCCCAAGGACTTGGGCCATTTTTCCCTGCTTTCCAGGCCATAGCAGAGAGCTGGATCGGAAGTAGAGCATCCAGGATTCGAACTGGTGCCAATATGGGATGCTGGCAGGCACTGCAGGTGGCGGCTTTACCCACTATGCCACAGCACCAGCCCCATGCTCTTTCCCTCTGCAAGGAATAGCTTTCCTTAAGCTGTCCCCAGGGCTCATCCTCTTGTTTCCTTCCATCTCTGCTCAAACCTTTCCAAAGGGAGGTCTGCTCTAGCTGTCCCCGGGGAGCCCAGCCCTGGCTTTCCTTCCCCCTGTGACAAGGGCTCCGACACGTCTTCCAGTGCCTTGTCTTCCTTCAGTTGAATGGAGCTCAGAGATTTCACCTGTTTTGGGCAACTGTGGATCTGGGAATTGTGCTTAGGGAAGTAGCTGGCATCTTGACCGTCTTCCGTGGACGGAATGGATTGATTGCAGACGGCCCCTCACTCACGTCCCTGTAGTCACCAGGTCCTTTCTGTTCCGCTGACATTGTCCGCCTGCGCCGCCTCCTCCACACATCCCCAGCCCACATCCTGGTTCGACCTCACCTTCTCCCGCCTCGATGATCGCACTTGTCCATTCACCCAGGTCCCTCCCCCTGCCCCCCACCATCTGGGCTTGCTGCAGCCACTTAAGATGTTCATTTTCAGAAAGATTTATTTATTTGAAAGGGAGAGAGATCTTCCATGTGCCGGTTCACTCCTGAAATGGCCACCATAGTCAGGTCTGGGCCAGGCCAAAGCCAGGAAGCAGAACTCCACCCTGGTCTCCCCTGCGGGTGGCAGGGGCCCAAGTACTTGGCCGTCTTCTGCTCTAAGAGTCATGCATGTTTTAATGGAAAACTTAAAAAGGCACAGATAAATGAAAAAGGGGAAACCCCACCCAAACCCCTCCCGATTAGAGACAAGTACTGGTGACCTCTGAGGCGTTTTCTGTGCCCTCCCTCACACAGCTGTGCTTCCACTGACTCCCAGATGAACGCCTGACTTTGGAAAAAGCCCGTAAGTGCAGCAGCTGACGTGTACGCTTGCTGCGTAACTTAAAGCGTGCTTTTTGACCTTGCAATGCCTCAGTTTCCCTCCTGTAACACAGTGGCATCCATACCTACCTCATGGCAGATGGTGGGGATTAAGTTTGGAAAGTGAACTTGTGCAGGGCTGAGCATTTACGCTGTGCCAAGCACCACTCCAAGCACATTCCACGCACGCACTCCTGTAAGCTGCAAAACCTCCCCATGGAGCAGGTGTGGGAATAGCATGGTTACCTAGCGAGGCTGCCGCCGCTTAACCAAGGGGAGGGGGCGCCAAGGTGCTCAGGGCCATCGCCAGCTTACAAGAGCCTGTGCGACACATGCGTCTCACAACCATCGCTGCTATTCACCCAACACTTAACCTGCCCTGGAGCCGGGACGAGCAGGCATTCTTCCCACAGTGCCAGCTTCCATAACCTGAGCCGTGCAGTGCTTGATGGATCAATCAGGGAGCACAATTTGCATCAGGCAGCTCGTGATTGGTTGTTCGCTCCTGCAAGCTGGGAGCAGCCCGAAGCTGCGGCAGCCCTGCGGCCGGCTGAGTTTTGCTTTGTTTATCCTAACAATGCTTGCTTCTCAAGGTGTGTTCCTGACGGTGCTGGTGGTGATAGAAATAGGAAGACTAGCTCTCCCGGAAGAAAACCTGGATGAAATCGAAGCCACAAATTGCTACGACAAACACCTTGATTACTAAGGTATCCACAAGAAAAATGACTTTGTAATTGCTACACTGAGAGTCTCTATCACAACCATTTTCCCATCTTTGATTAATTTAGAAAGAACAATAAAAATAGTAATGTGTGTTCACGTTTGTTGGGTTTACTATGTGTCAGGCTCTATGCAAGGCCCTCTGAATGCATGATTGATTTAATCATTTGAACCATGATCTTTGTTTTACATCTGTTCTACAGATGGGGAAACTGAGGCATAGGGAGATGAGCTCATCGCTCAGTGTGACACAATTAGAGAGGCAGGCAGAGCTGGGCCTCGAGCCCGTTCAGTGAGCTTGAGCTAGAAGCTGCAACCCCTGTGCTATGCTACTGGGTTGTACATAGTGTGAGGTGTCTTAGAACTGCAATTTGTGCACTGTAGTCGAACAGGCCACTGTTCAGTTTCTACCAATTTTGGGGACAGGTACTATTACTTATGTTCTTTATCAATGAAAACCAAGGCACAGAGATGTCAAACAAATTGCCTTAGCAAAGTCACCCAGCCAGTAAATGACTTGATCTGATATCAAAAGGGTACCTGTGTTGGAGCCGGTACTGTGGCATAGCAGGTAAAGCCACCGCCTGCAGGGCTGGCATCCCATATGGGTGCTGGTTCAAGTCCTGGCTGCTCTACTTCCAATCCAGCTCTCTGTGGCCTGGGAAAGCAGTAAAAGATGGCCCAAGTCCCTGGGCCCCTGCACCCACGTGGAAGATTCAGAGGAAGCTCCTGGCTCCTGGCTTCGGATCGGCACAACTCAGACCGTTGCAGCCAGTTGGGTTTGGGGAGTGAATCAGTGGATAGAGACCTCTTTCTCTCTCTCTCTGCTTCTCCTTCTTTCTCTGTGTAACTCTGATTTTCAAATAAATAAAGAGATTTTTTTAAGATTTATTTTATTTATTTGAAAGACAGAGTTACAGAAAGAGGTAGAGACAGAGAGAGAAGTCTTCCATCCGCTGGTTCACTCCCCAGATGGCTGCAACGCCAGAGCTGCACCAATCCAAAGCCAGGAGCTAGGAGCTTCTTCTGGGTCTCCCACGTGGGTGCAGGGGCCCAAGGACTTGGGTCATCTTCCACTGCTTTCCCAGGCTATAGCAGAGAGCTGGATTGGAAGAGGAGCAGCTGGGACCCGAACTGGTGCCCATATGGAATTCTGGCGCCTCAGGCCAGGGCTTTAACCCACTGTGCCACCGCGCCGGCCCCAGTAAATGGATCTTTAAAGAAAAATAAAAGAAGCTGGATCAGAAGGGGAGGAGCCAGAACTCCCAGGACTGAGCCCACTGCCCCACAACATGGGCTTCAGATTCAATGCTTTTTTTTTTAATATTTATTTATGTATTTGAAAGGCAGAATTACAGAGACAGAAGCAGAAACACAGAGAGATCTTCCATCTGCTGGTTCACTCCCCAAATGGTCGCAATGGCTGAAGCTGGCTGATCTGAAGCCAGGAGCCTGGAGCCTCCTCCAGATCTCTCACACAGGTACAGGGGCCCAAGGACTTGGGCCATCTTCTACTGCTTTCCCAGGCCATAGCAGAGAGCTGGGTCAGAAGTGGAGCAGATGGGACTCGAACCGGCACCCATGTGGGATGTCGGCACAGCAGGCAGCGGCCTTACCAACTATGCCACAGCACTGCCCCGAGATTCAGGCTTCTTAACATGGCATTCAGTGCCCTTCAGGTCTACACAGTCCTCGTCAGCTTCAGCTGTCCCCGGCCTACACCCCCCACCTCACTGCCCTCTGTAGCCTGGTGCAGTTTGCCTGCTGTGCCCCTTGCACGGGTCGCCCCCTCTGCCGGGGACAGTTTGTTTCCTTTTGCCTGACGGGCGTTCACTCCTGAGACATTGGTGGCACTGTCACTGCCCCTCACAAGGCTTCCCTGACCCCCCAGACTGGCTCTGGCTGGCCCTTGCCCATGCACATGCAATGCCCCCATCACCTCCCACACGGTGTTCTCATGGCCTGGCGTCAAGTTTGTCTTCCCGTGGGGCCCTGGGCTTCCAGAGGAGCTGGAGGGCAGTGAGGCGCAGTGGTCGCCTGCTGGCTGTGCAGCCATGACGTGTCCTCGCCCCTGCCTGTCCCTGTCACTGCCCGCCTCGAAGGCTCGTTGCGGGGATGCAGTGAGTCCATGCGTGTGGAAGACTCAGGACAGAGCCTGGCACGTCCTCATGAAGTGCTGTGCGTTTCCTTTCTGGTCTCTGTGCCAAGTGAGCGTGGTGTGGATGCACGGAGCGGCACGAGGCCGACGACACAGAGAACACAGTCCCCGGGGCAGAGTCGAGCCCAGCGAGGGCTCTCGAAGCAGACAAACGTGGGCTCAGATCCCAGACGCACAGCCCTGAGCAAGCCGCCTCCACCTCCTCCTCTTCCAGAGGAGGATGAAACCCACGCCTACCACGGGGACTCGGCTGTGTCTGTGGCCGTGCCCTTGGCCCAGGGCCCGGCGTGTGCTCGGATGTCATTTCCTTCCACCCAGCCCCCTCCAAGGGCCACAGCAGAAGAAAGATGGGCAGGGAAGTGGCTTTGGTCCACTTACAATCTTAGGGGATAAAGTTGTCTTTGTGAGTGAAAGACTCTCTCCCCAGCTCATGCTGTCCAGATCCCCGACCGTCCTGGGCCCCTTTGAACTCACCCAGCTTTGGCAGGAAACGGACTCCCCGCTGCAGAGCGAAGGGAGTGAGGCGCCCTCCCAGCTGGCTTCCTGCTGGGCGCAGGGCTGGGGGCAGCTGCAGGACGGACCGGGGAGCTCCTGGGCTGGACGCACTCTGCCCGGATGCTGGCCCCTCCTCATCTGCTGGCTCCCTGTGCCACCCCGACGACGAAGGCCTGTGCCTCTCCCATCTCACTGGCCCCGTCTGGGCACCGGGGTTCCCTTCACAACTTGCGAGGCCGCTTCCGGAGCAGGCATTCTGGGAGGCAGGAAGGGGGACCCCGCGGCTGCCAGGGAGATCAAAGGGTGTCTTCACAGAGGAGACCTCACAGCTGCTTGGCCCTGAGCAGCTCCCGGCTTCCTGCTCCGCACGGAGCCTGCTGGGCGGCCCTGGGAACGGCCGTGGCCTTGGCCAGGGTCAGCCACTGGGCTTCCTCGCTTCCTCACTTCCTCGGCGAGCCACCTGTGATGGAGGCACCACACTGGGTGTTCTTCAAGCTGAGCGCACAGGAAATGCCTGTCTGTAGCCTAGGACACCGGGGAGCTTCCCTGTTCACCCTTCCGGAACCTCCTGGGACTCTGCACGGCTGACGGGCCCTGGCCACCCTCCTCGGCTGGCCTTTGAGGCCCCGGCTGCTGCTTTCTGCTCGGGCCAAAGCTGGCTGCTCTCTCCCTGCCCTGCTCGGAGCTTCCTCCGCACGCCTAAGAGCTTGGTCCCTGTCCCCTCGGCCTCTCAGGGGCTCAGTACCAGGAGGATTGAGGAGCGGCACTTGCCCAGGTTGTCACCAAGGGAGGGAGATGGATTGCTGTCTTCCCTCTCCAAGAAGCCTGGGAAAGGCCAGGTCTCTGCACCCTCCAGGCTGAGCCCGCCCCAGGAGCTGCCTCTTCTCGCCACCCCAGCACCCTGGTGAAAACACAGCAGAACCTTGTTCCGAGACGCTTGTTGGAGCATGGGAGGGCATGCTGTGTCCAGGCCCGGGGCCAGGTGTAGGGACCACTGCTGTGGGATTTTGCAGTGGGGGAGGGAGACAGGGTCCGACTCCAAATACAAGTGTACTTCAAAAATTCATGGAAACTAGAATGAAAGGATAAAGCTATTTAGGTGCAAAGATGTAAAATTCAGGCACTATTCTTGCATCTTGTGCATTTTCTGTGAACTTTTTGAAGGCTCCTTACACAGCATGGGCAAGAATCAAGAAAGATGGAGAAGCCGGTGGGTGGAAAATGACTAAGGGCCATCCCCGGGTCAGGGGCCCAACAGGACTCTCGCTAAAGGCCAGAGTGACCAGGCATCACCCCGGTGAGGGGCTGGGGGTTGGGGGTGGGAGATGAGGAACCTGATTGGATATTGAGGTGATCAGATACAGAGGGAGGGTTCTTGCTGAACTGGATTTACAAGGAAATGCCCAATGGACCTAGGAGAAGGGTCAGGAGTCGGCTAACGTCTGATCAGGCAGAGACTCTGCCAGCCTGGTCCCCACTCTCCTCCCTCATCCCCTTGGTCAACGGGTGGCACAGCACAGAAATCCAACTTAAAGGTGCTTCAGCTGAAGGGGAAGTCATGGACTTACTAGTCTCTAAAATGGTTTCCTAGCTCCCCTCCCTGCTGTGGAGTGTGGCTTGAGTTAGCAAAGTATTAGTATCTATTAAGAGCGTCACCAAGCCCCAGCGCATGCCTAGGCCCACTGAGCCTTTGCTGCGCTCACTGTGCTTGTCACCAAGGTGGAGTCAAGGGCAGCGGGCAATTCAGGATCATCGGGACTCTCGCTGGGCGCTGTCTCTCACCCCAGCTCTTCCTCCTGTGAATCCACATCTCTTCTCACTCTGGTTTCTCCACTCCGTAGGAGCCAGCGTGCAGGCGGCTCTGATGGCGTCCGAATGGCTCTCCCGCCGGAAAGGAAACAGGAGCTGTCCCTGTCCGGCTCCAGCCTCAGTCGTAAAACGTGGTACACATGCATAGTGCGTGAGGGAAGCCAGGCTGCTCTAAGTCTTCCCAGTATTCTCGCACTCCGTCTCCCAGGGTCCGTGGCAGGGAATGGCTGGGAACTCCTTGGACCCAGGGCCTCTTCCGGCCCACCAGTCAACTCCATTTCCCAGATGGGGCCGTGCCACTCATTCTCACCGGCGGAATGAATACAGGGGCCCAGGCCCAAAATCCCCTGCAAAGTCAACCTGGATCCTGTGCCTTTGGCTGGACCAATCACTGGAGCTGAGAGGTGTGAGAGGCTGCGATTGGCCAAGCTTGGGTCAGGTGCTTGCCCCTCAGCCAATCAAAGCATCTGGAAGGCAGGGCCATGCATCCAGAGCCAAGAGGGGTGCCATGGACTGCATTCTGTCTCCCCTGAGTCCGTATACTGAAGCTCTGACCCCAATGTGACTGCATTTGGAGTGAGAGCCTTTAAGGGAGCCACTGAAATTAAATGAAGTTATAAGAGCAGGGCCGTAATCCAACAGGACTGGGTCTGTATGAGGAGAGGAAGAGACGCCAGAGCTTGCACGTGCTCTCTCTCTCTCCTTCTCTCTCTCTCTTGCTCGCTCACTTCTATGTGAAAAAGCCTCATCAGAAACCAGCCCTGCTGGAACCTTGATCTTGACCTTCCCACCTGCAGACCATGAGAAATTCCTGTTGTGTAAGCCACTCGGTCCGTGCTGTTTTGCTGTGGCACTGAGCAGATTCATACAGGATGAGTGGTTTCCCAAACAGCTGTGCTGCTTGAGGGCAGGGGGACTAGCAACACGGTGGATTACCACTGGGAGAACCATCACGAACCAGGAACTCCATCCCCAGGGTGTGGCTGCTGCACTATTGTTTGGCCCTGTTAACAACAGGTGTTTGTACCTGGAAGTAGTGACGTCACAGGCGGAGCAATGGCATCAATCTCACGCTGGTGAGGAGTAGCAGGCCAAGTCCAGAGTAGCTCTCAGCTTTGCTCTCTCCACTTGCATGTTCTCGCTACCACCCCACACGTGGGCCCTGATTCCTCTGGGTTGAAGGTGGAGGCCTTTGTAACCAAGAAGCAAGGTGGGAGACACGTGTGAGCACACATGTGCCTTCCCAGGCTTCTGCGCGTGACTTCTTCCAGCCTTTGGTTAGTGTCTCTCATTCTTTCTCTATTTAGTATTTTGCATCCCCTGTAAGGAAAAGGTATTTTCTCCTCCCCAGTTGACTTACTTATTTGTATCTGTATGGACTCATATAGTCCCGTTTTTCCCCAGTGGGTTCCAATCGACTGCTATCATCCTTTATTTCAATTTTCAGATTGTTCCGGACTTGGCCAACGGAAGCCTCTCGAGTTGGCTCCTGGGTCCTTTTGAGCCATCAATCTCCTGCACACTTCCATACTTTCTGGTGTGCGCCGATGTGCACCTGAATACTTGTGTGTGTGTGTGCACTGGCATGTGTTTAAGCACCAGGGAAATTTTAATTACCTATCTTTTAATAAATGCCGGATTCCACGGGGAAAGTTTATTTGGAGACATCGTGGGTATGCAGTCAGCTCTGGTCTCTGTGGATGCCTTGCGATGTGTTTGTTTTCGGAGTGAGTTCATTATGAGTCTCATATTGATCAAGCTAAGTTTGGTCTGATTTGGATGTGTCCTTGTGCTGTTATAGCAGACTAAAAAAAAGGCAATGGTTGCAGAATGATGGCAAACAAATTGAACCTGAGTTAGTTTATTTTTACTTTTTAAAAAAAAGATTTATTTATTTATTTGAAAGGCAGAGCTACAGAGAGGCAGAGGTAGAGGCATGGAGAGAGGTCTTCCATCTGCTGGTTCACTTCCCAAATGGCCGCAATGGCCAGAGCCGGACCGATCCGAACCAGGAGTCAGAAGCTTCTTCCGGGTCTCCCACGACGGTGCAGGGGCCCAAGAACTTGAGCCATCCTCCACTGCTTTCCCAGGCCACAGCAGAGAGCTGGGTTCGGTCTCAGCTCCTCTCCTGATCCCACCTTTGTGCTAATGGGAACCTAGAGGGCAGTGATGATGGTTCAGGTAGCTGTGTCCCTGCCACCCACATGAGAGCCCCGGATGGAGCTCCCGGCTCCTGGCTTCTGCTGTCCCAGCCTTGGCTGTTGCAGGCATCTGGGGAGGGAACCAACAGATGGGAGAGTTCTCTCTCTCTCTGTCTCTGCCTCTCTAACTAATAAAATTATAAAACATAAACAGAGAGGCTGGTGTTGCAAAATAAAGGGAGCTGTCTGAATACCATGAGTGAACTCTTTTTCTCTCTCTCTTTTTTTTTTTTTTTTTTTTTTTTGACAGGCAGAGGGGACAGTGAGAGAGACAGAGAGAAAGGTCTTCCTTTTTCTGTTGGTTCACCCTCCAATGGCCGTCGCTGATCTGAAGCCAGGAGCCACGTGCCTCACCTGGTTTCCCATGCAGGTGCAGGGCCCAAGGACCTGGGCCATCCTCCACTGCACTCCCGGGCCACAGCAGAGAGCTGGCCTGGAAGAGGGGCAACCGGGACAGAATCCGGCGCTCTGACCAGGACTAGAACCCGGTGTGCCGGCGCTGCAGGCGGAGGATTAGCCTAGTGAGCTGCCGCGCTGGCTGAGTAAACTGAGAGCCCATGGATCAAATCCTGCCAACGTTCAGCTACTTTGTTTCTGTACAACAAGAAGAATCAAGTAAAACAGAAATACATGACGACTGCTCACGGGAATGCATCTGAGTGGGAATTTGACTGTGGAAATGTTTGCCTGAGGATCAGTCACCACGTGACACAGGCACGAGCGGCCCCACGGTTGCTTGGACTTATCATGAGAGGGGCTTTCTGTGACTCATTTCCAAATTTATCCTATGTTTAAGACTTTCTCTTGGCCGGCGCCGCGGCTCACTAGGCTAATCCTCCGCCTTGCGGCGCCGGCATACCAGGTTCTAGTCCCGGTCAGGGCACCGGATTCTGTCCTGGTTGCCCCTCTTCCAGGCCAGCTCTCTGCTGTGGCCAGGGAGTGCAGTGGAGGATGGCCCAGGTGCTTGGGCCCTGCACCCCATGGGAGACCAGGAGAAGCACCTGGCTCCTGGCTTCGGATCAGCACGGTGCGCCGGCCGCAGCGCGCCAGCTGTGGCGGCCATTGGAGGGTGAACCAACGGCAAAAGGAAGAACTTTCTCTCTGTCTCTCTCTCTCACTGTCCATTCTGCCTGTCAAAAAATTTAAAAAAAGAAAGAAAAAAAAGACTTTCTCTTAAAGAAACTTTTCGCAATTGAAATCAATAAAAGGTGTTTTTTCTCAACTATAGTGGAGGTAGGTTTACAAATTTGGTTACACGTTTATTCACATGAACCTATGAAGAAGATCAATGCTGATGAGGCCGCGAGGAATTATTCTTGTTTAAAATATGTTAACGGGCCGGCGCCGCGGCTCACTAGGCTAATCCTCCGCCTAGCGGCGCCGGCACACCGGGTTCTAGTCCCGGTTGGGGCGCCGGATTCTGTCCCGGTTGCCCCTCTTCCAGGCCAGCCCTCTGCTGTGGCCCGGGAGTGCAGTGGAGGATGGCCCAGGTGCTTGGGCCCTGCACCCCATGGGAGACCAGGAAAAGCACCTGGTTCCTGGCTCCTGCCATCGGATCGGCGCGGTGCGCCGGCCGCAGCGCGCCGGCCGCGGCGGCCATTGGAGGGTGAACCAACGGCAAAGGAAGACCTTTCTCTCTGTCTCTCTCTCTCACTGTCCACTCTGCCTGTCAAAAAAAAAATAAAAATAAAAAAAAAATAAAAAAATAAATAAAAAAAATATGTTAACGGACATCTAAAATTTGCATATTGATAGAATACATTATGTGTGTACATTGATTAGTATGTAATTAGGGTAAACATATTTAGCCTTGGAAACACTTAACTTTTCTTTAGAGGGAAAACATGCACAATCCTATCCTCTAGGTGTTTTTAAATAGAGAAATACAGTACATTAACATTATCTATAGTCACCCTACTGTGAAATAGAACCCCAGAACTTCCTTCCCCTTCTGGTTATAACTTAGTACCTGTCAATTAGCCCTTTCCCGTCTGCTCCTCCCCCGTTCCCTCTGCAGCCTCTGATAACCACCATTATACTTTTAGCTTCTGCAGGATCATCTATCTTTTAGATTCCACACGTGAGACAGATTGTGTGATATTTGTCTTCCTGTGCTTGGCTTTATTTCATTTAACATAACGACCTCCAGTTCCATCCACATGCTGCAAAAGGCAAAGTCTTCATCCTTTTTCATGGCTGCATAATACTCCACTGCACATAGCATGTGCAGTATGTGTCACATTTTCTTTATCCATTCGTCAGTGACCAGACATTGAGGTGGTTTCCATTCCTTAGCTATTGTGAATTGTGCTGCAACAGACATGGCAGGTGTCTCTTCACAGGTGGACTTCATTTTCCTAGGATTATAACCAGGAGTGGGATTGCAGGATCAGATGTTAGGTCCTGTTTTTAGTTTTTGAGGTGCCTCCACACTGTTTTGGAATCACAAAAAGCTTACAGAAGTTAAGAAAGGAAATCAGAAACTATGAGGTTATTATGTACTTCTGTGGCAGATTAACACATAGGTGCTGTTTTCCTTCCTTCTTTTAAAGATATTCATGTATTTGAAGGTGGAGAGATAGAGAAAAACAGATACAGAAAGACAGACCTCCATTTGCTGATTCGTTCTCCAAATGCCCCCAACAGTCAGGGTGAGGCAGGCCAAAGCCGGGAACCAGGGACCTCATTCAGGTCTTCCAGGTGGGTGGCAGGGACCCAAGACTTGGGCTACCATCTGCTGCCTCCCAGGGTGCACATTAGCAGGGAACTGAAATTCAAAGTGCAGCTGGGACTCGAACCCAGGTACTCAGGTGTGGGGCGTGGATCTCCCAAGCAGCACCCTAGCCGTTGTGCCAAGCCTACCCCTACCCTTCTGACAACTGTACTAATGTAATTAAAATCACCCATCATTAACGTTTCCTTTTTTGTCTTTCAGGATTTTTAATATTTTATTTTCTGGATATTTCCCTGGCATATCTGTGTTTCTTGGAAGATCTTTTTTATCACTCACAGAATTTCATGACTTTTTTGCAAAGAACTGTGTCACACACGAGACACAATTATTTTTTCAAATAAATTATTGATTTATTTGAGAGGCAAAGCAACAGGCAGAAAGAGAGAGAAACAGAGAGAGAGAGAGAGAGAGAGAGAGAGAGTCTTCCATCCACTGGTTCACACTCCAAATGGCCTCAACAGCCAGAGCTGGGCTGATCCGAAGCCAGGAGCCGAACTTCTGGGTCTCCCACGCGGGTGCAGGGCCATCTTCTACTGCTTTCTCAGGCCGAGCAGAGAGCTGGATCGGAAGAGGAGCAGCCAGGACTTGAACCGGTGCCCATATGGGATGCCAGTGCTGCAGGTGCAGGCTCAGCCCACTAGGCTGCAGCGCCGGCACCAAGACACAAGTATTAATAAAAAGACCCTCTCTGGGAGCTGAACGTCCTAAGCCGCAGAGAACGTGTAATTCCCAGTGATATTCCTGTCACAAATGTCTGATCAGATGCTGATCACGAGGAGACATCAGATAACCCAAACTGAAGGACGTCTCGCCAAAGAGCTGTTCTGTGGGATCTGCAAACCTGCCAGGGCCACGAGTGACGGGGAAAGGCCCCGGGCAGCTCCGCCGACGAAAGGAGCCTGGAGAGGCAGACGCCGTCCTGGCTGCCGCCTGCGCTGCGACCCTCCTCCCAAACGGCTTGCTTGGAATGAGTGATAAAAGTTGAACAGCGACTCTAGGTTCAACAACAGAATAGGATCAATGTCCTGTTTTTCTCAGTTGTATTGCTGCTTTAAAGAGAATGCTGTTGTTATCAGGACATGGGCTTTGAAATGGTTAGTGGAGGGGCAGGTGCCGTGGTGTAGATCCAGCTCTCTGCTATGGCCTGGGAAAGCAGTAGAAGATGGCCCAAGGGCTCGGGCTCTTGCACCTGTGTGGGAGACCCGGAAGAAGCTCCTGGCTCCTGGCTTTGGATATGCACAGCTCTGGCTGTTGTGGTCAACTGGGGAGTGAACCAGCAGATGGAAGACCTCCCTCCCTCTCTCTCTCTCTCTCTCTCTCTCTGCCTCTCTAACTCTGCCTTTCAAGTAAAATAGATAAATCTTTAAAAAAAGAAAGAAATTTTTAGTGGGAAAGGTCATGAGGTCTCCGTGCTGTAGTCTGATGTGTCCCCCGGAAGTTCATGTGTTGGGAACTTAATTCCTCGCGTGGCAGCGTGGGAAGGTGGAGCTCAGAGGGGGCGTCTGGGGCACAGAGGGGGGCCCTCAGAAAAGCATTAGTGCCTTTCGTGCCTCTTCTGTGAATGCGGAGCTGGTTTAGTTATCAGGAGAGTGGGTTGTCACAAGCAGGTCGGCCCCTCCTGCCCCTCGCGTCTGCGTGCACCTGTTTGCTTGCCCTCTGCTTCCCACCACGAGCTGAGGCAGCCCGAGAACCTCCCCAGGCACCACCGCGGACCTTCCAGATCTGCCAGCCACAGGAAATCTCTTTTCTCTACAAAGGACCCAGTCTTAGCATTCTGCTACAGAAGCAGAAACTGGACCAAGACCCTCCCTATGAGTGTGTGTGTGTGTGTGTGTGTTAGGTAGAGCTACAGAGAATGACAGAGGGAGTGAGGTGAAACGTAAACTGTTGGTGAACCTAGGTAGAAGACATTTGGCCTTCTCTTGTGCTATTCTTGCAGCGTCTCTGAAATTTTCCAAAAAAGATCCCCTTAACAAAACCCCCAAATGCATTCAGAAGGACCCAGTGACGTGGGGTAAAGCAAGGAGGAGAGCTAAAGGTGACCTGAGCCACTTACTGGGGGTGACTGGGGTGTGGGGGTTGGGGGAGAGAGAGAGAATTGAGAGAATATCAACCCAGCAAGAAGGTATTTGGAGGAAGATGACAGGAGGCTCCAGACAGGTGGAGTCTGATCAGGTTGGGAGATTAACCTTGTGTCCATCGTGGGAGGGATGGGAGAGAGGGAGAGCCACGGTTGACCCCAGGGAAAACAGTGTGTAAGAGCCAGCCAGGGGGGAGGAGCCCGGAAATCAACAGAAAGGGAGCAATCAGAGAGGCAACGGAGCAACTAAAGGACAGTGGTGTCACAGAAACTGGGGAGGGAGCGGCCCCTGGGGACAAAGGCGCTGAGGGGCCAAACAGGATGCGGGACGAACTTATAGAGCAGATTGCCCGTTCCAGGCTGCCCTCGTGGGTCAGAGCAGCGCCTCATACCCCATAAACCTAGGTAATTTGTCCATTAAAAGGTGCATTCTAGCCAGCAGTGTATGATGGACCCACGAATATACCCGAGAAGACCCTGAAAAAGACAACAACTCATGAAGACCCGAACACCAGTGTTGAAAGTCAACCTCGGGTCAGAATCAAAACCTCCCAGCCACTAGAGAGTGTCGGAGGTGGCCTGACCGGCTGAATGGGCGAGCCCCTGTGACAGTCGCTGAGAAGTGCAGGGTGTGACTGTCTCATTCCTCCCTCCCTCTCTGCTCCTGGCTCCGAAACGGAAGCTTCATTGCACTCAGGAAACCAGACAGCAGCGTGTCTAGGGCTCGGTGCTGCTCTGGGGAGCTGGAGTGTCGTCTCCCCTCCTCCACATCAGTCCTTAGCTGGGAAAACCCCCACAAGCCCTAGAAAAACAAGCAGGAGGTGGAGGGAGGGAGGGACCTGGATTGCAGCTTGGATTGGGGGATTCTGGGTAATATTTATTTTTTCTTTGTCTTCCTCTTTACGCTTGTATACTACCACTCACGACTTCTGAAAATTCCTGGCCAAAAAAAAAAAAAAAAAAAAGCCTGGAGGAGCAAAGCATAAGAATATTAGCTGTCACCAGGCGCCGAGTCCAGAAGAGATTTTTCTGCTCTTCCTTGGACTTTTATGTCTTTCCAAATGTTTCTATAATTAGCATCGCATTGTTTTGGGAAAATAAAAAGTAAATGTAATTTAAAAAAAAAAAAAAAGAAAGATTCAAAGCTGCCCATGCATTTGCAGGGTGGTAGAAGTAGTGCCGGGGCCAGCGCCGCAGCTCACTAGGCTAATCCTCTGCCTGCGGTGCCAGCACACCGGGTTCTAGTCCCGGTTGGGGTGCTGGATTCTGTCCCGGTTGTCCCTCTTCCAGGCCAGCTCTCTGCTGGTGGCCAGGGAGTGCAGTGGAGGACGGCCCAAGTGCTTGGGCCCTGCACCCCATGGGAGACCAGGAGAAGCAGCTGGCTCCTGGCTTCAGATCAGCGTGGTGCGCTGGCCACAGCGCGCCGGTTGTGGCGGCCATTGGAGGGAGAACCAACGGCAAAGGAAGACCTTTCTCTCTGTCTCTCTCTCTCACTGTCCACTCTGCCTGTCCAAAAAAAAAAAAAAAAAAAAAAAAAAAAAGAAGTAGTGCCGCTGAGGGGTGAGTGGGGAAACAAACAGGACCGGGGTTCCTGTAATTGATCACTGGGGTTTCTAGAACACCCTTGGCTTTCAAAGCACTTTCACCAAGCAGAGAGCTTTACTTTTGCTCGCCCTGGGTTTCCTCCCTCCTGCCCTAGTTCCCGGAGGGGGCAAGTGGAGCATCGGGAGATGTCTTGCTTCTCCTTCGGGGATGAGCGTTTTCTTACGGATCCCAGGCTGCCCCCAACCCCCCCGTCTCTTTGGTTCTATGTCTGGGCCTAGGGTCTTGACCCAGGATGTGACCCTTCGCTGTGGGTGTCACGGTGTCCCCCCTTCCATGCGGTGCTGCCACCAGAGGCCCTAGCTGCCTCCCTCCACTCATCTACCAGGTGTTCACTGAGTACCAGCGAGGTGCCAGGCCCTGTGTAGTCCCTGGGCATGGAACTGGGAGCGAGGCAGCTGATGGACACGGGAGGCAGCCTACATGGGGAACACCCTAGTGGGTATCTCAGAACTCCGCCTTGCTCTGCTCCTAGCCACGTCCATGCCACTTGCCATGCAGACTCTCTCCAAAGACCACACGGTGGCAGACACGAAGGGGTCGGACCAGGCTCAGTGGCTGTGTGGCCTCAGACCCTGACTTCATCTCTCTGGGCCTCAGAGACCTTGTTTATATAACACGGATCCCAAGAGCTGCCTCACAGGATTGTGGAGAGGATGGGGGGCGGAGCAAGGGCCTGAGGGTGGGGCTTTGCTTAGAGGGGGCACCCAGTAAGGAGCGGCTACTACTATGGTTCCTTTTATTTATTATTTTTTAAGATTTATTTATTTATTTGAGAGGCAGAGGCAGAGAGAGGGAAAGAGGTCTTCCATCTGCTGGTTCACTCCCCAGATGGCTGCAATAGCCAGCGCTGAGCCGATCCAAGCCCAGAGCCAGGAGCTGCTACCGGGTCTTCCACATTTGTGGGCCAGCCTCCACTGCTTTCCCAAGCTGTTAGCAGGGAGCTGGGTCGGAAGTGGAGCAGCGGGGATTTGAACCAACTTGCTGTTCCCCGCTTCATCAGGGTTTGCTGTGAGCACTCAGCGCTTGTTGGGTCCTTGGGAGCTTGGGTGTCTGCCAGCTGCATGCTCCTTTATCCAGGTCTGGCACGCGATGGGGCCCGGCGTGAGCCATTCTTGAGAGTGTCACTCACCTGCCTGGCGTAGGACCACTTGGTGGCATTTGGCATGGTAGCATCCTGCAGCTCCTGTTAGGGAGGAAGGGTATCAGAAGCCGGCGGCGCAGGTGGAGGCTATGCCACAGCGCCAGCCCCACTATAGTTCCTTTTAAAGTTGTACTACATTTGCATGTACCTGTGGCATCTTCATAAGAGAGTGAAGTCTGCAGAAATGACCAAAGCAAGATTTTTTCTGTCGGTCTGTCTAGCTCTCTCTCTCCTTCCTTCCTCCTTCCCTTCATTCCTTCCCTCCTCCCTTCCTTTTATTTTTTGAGACAAAGAGACAGGAAGACAGAGAGAGCTCCCAACCTCTGTTTCACTCCTCAAATGCTTGCAACCCCAGCCTTTGCAGGCTGGGGCTGGGCTGGGCTGGGCAGAGCCAGGAGCTGGAATTTAGTTCAGGCCTCCCACCTGCGTGGCAGAAACCTACCTCCTTAAGCCATCACCTGCTGCCTCCCAGGTGTGCATCAGCAGGAAGCTGGAATTAACTCCCGGAGCCAAGAATGAATCCCAGGGACTCCGGAGAGGGCTGTGGGTGTCCTGACTGGCATCTTAGCCACTAGACTAAACGCCCAAACCTTTTTTTTTTTTAATTTGACTCCAGGATTTCCTTCACGCAATTCAAACCTCCATGGCCAGAAGCTGCAGCCCTCAGCTCTACGAGAGCAGAAATTTCATTTTGTCAGGTGCAGAGAGTCCAGTCTGGGTGAACTTGGTGAACTTGGATGAACTTTGGTGAACGATACTCTCAGGAAGCTGCTGAATGAACCAGGTGTGGTAGATCATATACACATGGAGCCGACCCTTCACAGGGACCTGGACACTCATGTCCACCCTCAAGCCTGGGAAGAGGAGCTCATCTGGAGTGTAGACTGTGACACTGAACCCTACCTGGGACCCCTCACACCAGCCCCTCCGCAGCCCTGTGGACAGATGGCGGCTATTGTTACAGGTGGTAAACAAGACCCAAGGCTCGGAGGAGGACCCATTCCTAGAAAGGACTCGGAGGTGGTTACGAAAGGTTGCTTCAGGGTAGGTGTTGGCCCAGGGGGCTGTGATGCCGGTTGAGACTCCCCTTCCCCATCCCATGCCGGAGTGCCTGGGTTTGGCTCCTGGCTCCAGCTCCAGCACCCTTGGAGGCTGCAACAAGGTCTCAGGGAAACCTGCATTGAGTTCCCAGCCCCCGAGCTTCAGCCTGGCCCGGGCTATTGCAGGCATTGGCAGGAGTGAGCCAGCCATGGAAAATTCCCTCTCTCTCTCTCTCTCACGACGCCTTTCAAGTACTTTTTTTTTTTTTTCAAGGAAGCTCTATCGAGAGGAAGGCAGGCATTCAGCCCAGTGGTTAAGAAGCCACTCGGAACACCTTCGTGTGTATCACATGGGCTCAAGTCCCTGCTCCACTCCTGACTACGGTTTCCTGTTAATGCAGACCCTAGGAGGCAGCAGCGGTATCTCAGGTCATGGGAGCCCTGGACTGAGTGTCTAGCTCCCAGCTTTGGTCGAGCCCAGCCCTGCCCTGCCATTGTAAGCATTTGGGGACTCAAAGCAGTGGAGGAAACACCCCTCCCCAACTTTATATTTCAAATAATAATAATAATAAAAGGTTGCTTTGGCCTCTGGAACCAGAACAAGGGTAGGGGACTGACCCATGTCTACCCCCCCCCCCCACCATGTGAGGAACATGGGCTTGCTGTGGGCTACACGGTGACTCCCATGGAGTACGTCCATGTCCTACCTCCTGGAATGTGTATACATGACCTTATTTAGTAGAAGGATCTTTGCAAATGTAATCAAGCTAAGGATCTCAAAATGAGACCATTCTGGATTACCCAGGGGGGCTCTAAATCCAAGACAAGCTCCCAATAGCAAAGGAAGGAGAAGATGTGAGGATGAAGGCCAAGGTCAGTGTGAGGCACCCCCAGAAGCTGGAGGGGTGGCGGCAGGACTCTCGCCTGGAGCCTCCGTGGGGAAGCTCAGTTTCAGGCATCCCGCCTCCACAGCTGTGCGAGAACCAATTCCTGTTGTTTTAAGCCATCGAGTTTGTGGTAATTTATGATGACAGCCCTAGGAACTCATACGCTGGCTCAAAGGGGAATTTGCTGGCTCGCTGTATAAAAAGCAAGGGCAGGGCTGCCCCTCTTGGCATGGGGTTTCAGGTCTCTGGGGCCATGGCTTCGGGTGCCCCCCACCAAGGAAGGGCCAGGAGAAGGGTTCTGATCGGCCTGGCTTGGGTTCTGTGACCCCCCAGTCCCCCACGAGAACCACTGCTCCAGAAGGGGGACGTGTGCAGCCCATAGAGGAAGAGCCTGGAGGGCAGGCGGCTTGCTCCGTGTCCATTCCCAGGGCATGTTCATCTGCAGCGTGCGTCTCTGTCTGACCTTGGCCATCACTCCAGCATGGGATGTGGGTGTGGGTAGCTCAGCTGGCATCATACCCCTGGGCCAAACACCTGCCCTGAAGCAACATTTTCGTAACTACCCCTGAGTCCTTTCTAGGAATGCAGTCCTCCTCTGAGCCTTGGGCCTTGTTTGTCACCTGTAACCATGGGGCTGATGCCATCTGTCTCCAGGGCTGCTGAGTGGCTGATGTGCTAGATAGGAACGGTGCCCAGTTAAGTTACATAGGTCAGGGCAGCTGTCTCTATCCCAGCCCCAGGAGCCTCTGGTATTCCTTTTATTTGCTTATTTAAAGAAAAGGTTTTCTGGAGTGTTTATTTCTTAGGAAGACAGAGTGACAGAGAGAGACAGAGGGACACAGAGAGGAGATCTTCCACCTGCTGGTTCACCCTCCTGATGGCCACAATAGCAGGGGCTGGGCCAGGCCAAAACCAGGGCCTGGAATTCAACCTCAGGCTCCCACGTGGGACCCAAGAACTTGGACCACCTTCCAGTGCCTTTCCAGGTGCATTAACAGGAAGCCGGATCTGAAGTGGGAGTGACTGGGACTCAAACTCGCACTCTGATATGGGATGTGGGTGTCCCAGGTGGTGGCTTACCACACTGCGCCACAATGCCTGCTCCTAAGTAATGTATTTTTTTTATTATTATTTATTTGAGAGGCAGGTACAGAGAGAGAGAGAGAGAGAGAGAGCGCCTATCCATAGGTTTGCTCCCCAAATGCCTGTCATCTCAGCTGGGGCCAAAGCCAGGAACCACAAACCCAGTCTAGTCTCCCACGTGGGTGGCAGGAACCCCATCACTCGCACCATCACCACTGCCTGCCAGGGTCTGTGTCAGCAGGAAGCTGGCGTCGCGAGGCAGAGCCAGACATGGAACCCAGGGACTCTGGTAGCCAGCACCTTAGCTCTGGGCCACGTGCCCGCCCCAGCCTCTGGTACGTGCGCAGGCTTTGCTCTAATGGCTCTCGTCCCTCCCCCTCGTTCTGTAAGCCACATGCAGGAATCTCATCTCAGGGAATGACTGTTAGGTTGCCTGCCTTGTGGGCCCTACTTGCTCTGGCCCCTTGTCTTGTCCCCTAGGGTAGCCATAGGGCGTTGTAGACCCTGCCCCTGTGGCTGCAGTTCACTGGCCCAGGGCTGGCCACCTGCCCGGGACCAGGCCCCTGCAGGGGAGGGTAGCTGCTGGTGCCCAGGAGTCTGATCCTCGGGAGAAAGCTGGAGATGCACACAGTTGACAGAGGCTTGAGGAAGGCAGAGGGGATGGCTCCTGGACCTCTGCTGGTCTCACCTCTTGGCTGCTCAAACCTTTCTTGGCTCCCGTGAGCTGGTCACACCTGCCTTTCCTGCTTATTTGCTAGCAAAAGACCGAATTGTGCCTCTTGTAGCCAAGGTGTGCAAGGGAGCTGCCCATTTTTATGCCTGAACGGATGAAAGGCTGCAACTACAGACTTGCTGACTCCATGTCATTTTACAGATGGGGAAACCGAGGCCGAGAGAGAAGAGTGGGTCGCCCAGACTGCAAGCCGGCACCCCAGGCACAGGCCCCCTGTTATCTGGCACTGCAACACTTCTCCAAAGACTTTTCCCCTAGTTCTGGTGCCCTGGTTTGTGTTCAACATGGGGTGACTTTATTCTCCTCTGCCTCAGTTTCCCCAACCTGTCTCCATGGGCGTTCGAGTCCTTGCAGAAGGGAGGGGAAGTAGATGTCAGACGTGGGCTGCTTTGCCTTCCTGCAAAGGGCTGTTGGCATTTCACTACTGCAGATGGCAGTCGTAAAGTCAAGGGCTGCCCTCAAGTTCTTTTTTTTTTTTTAAAGATTTATTTATTTATTTGAAAGGTAGAGTTACAGAGTGAGCAAGCGAGCGAGAGAGAGAGAGAGAACGAGAAAGAGAGGGGGGCTGGTGTCATGGTGAAGTAGGTTCATCTTCGCCTGCGGTGCCAGCATCCCATATGGGCGCTGGTTCTAGTCCTGGCTGCTCCTCTTCCAATCCAGCTCCCTGCTGTGGCCTGGGAAAGCAGTGGAAGATGGCCCAAGTGCTTGGGCCCCTGCACCCACATGGGAGACCCAGAGGAAGCACCTGGCTCCTGGCTTTGGATCGGCGCAGCTCCAGCCATTGCGGCCATCTGGGGAGTGAACCAATGGAATGAAGACCTTCCTTTCTGTCTCTCCCTCTAACTGTCTGTAACTCTACCTCTCAAATAAATAAATAAATAAATCTTTAAAGAGAGAGAGAGAGAGACCTTCCATCTGTTGGTTCACTCCCCAAATGGCCCCAATGGCTGGACTGGGGCTGTTGCCAGGCTGAAGTCAGGAGCCAGGAGCTCCCTCGGGGTCTCCTACATTGGTGCAGGGGCGCAGGGACTTGGGCCATCTTCTGCTGCTTTCCCAGGTGCATTTGCAGGGAGTTGGATCAGAAGTGGAGCAGCCAGGACTGGAACAAGTATCCACATGGAATGCCAGCACAGCACTGTGGGTGGGAGCCTAACCCGCTGCACCACAGCGTCGACTCCTCGTGTGGGCTCCTTCTCCCCTTTGGCAGCCCCTGGCCAGGCATCAAAGGAACCTGGGTACAGATCAGCAGGGAGACCCCACATGGGATGACTGTCAGTCCAGCGGGGAGCGGGGCCGATTATGGCCATCAGCCTCACTGTCCGCAGGCGATGGGTGGACCAAGTGGCCCTTCCACACCCATGAACTGCTTGGAGCCTATAGGAGAAGGGGAATTTGCACCGGTTGAGGACTGGTCATTTCCTGGACAACTACCCTGGGCAGTCTCCCTTCTCTGGGCAAGATCTGAACATTGAAAGTCCAGCAAGGTGCCTTGCTTATAGCGGGCACGTGACAAATGCTGGCACACGCTAGTTCTCATCTTGGCTGCCCTGTGAAGCAAGGATTATTAGGCTCACTGGGTGCCTGGGAAGACTGACATCCCCCAGGTTCTAAAGCTACTGGGAACCAGAAATTGAACTCTGTGTGCCTGACCTTGGCTCACAACTTACTGCAGAATCTTACTGGCCCATTTCATAGCTGGAGCAGCTGAGGCCAGAGATGCATCAAGGCTCACTGAAGCTCACTCGGGGTTGAACGGGGTCACGTGCGCTGCCCTGCCTGGCCGAGGCCCTGGCTTGCACTGGGTTCTGCTCTGCTCCCTGCTCTTCCCCCTGCCCCTCCCTCCGTGCCACAACTCCCAGCTCCCCACTGATGGTAGAGCCGCCAATGATGACTAAGACGTAGCGTGACCCTCTGGCTGGGAAAACAGGAGGCTACACTGCAGACGGGCGTCCTCAAATAACCATGGTGGCCAGTGCGGACCAGACTCAGAGCGCCTCCTGCTTGGAGCTCGGACACCCAGTCCTTAGAGATTTAGATTAACATAGGCTGGGCTGTCCTAGCTCGCACCTTAGGTCCTAGCTCACACCAATGGTGTCCCTAAGACCTCTTCAAACACCAGTGATTGCCAAAGTCCTGGCCACTTTTGGCTCCCACTGTCTCCTCCCTGCCAGCCCTTCCCACCTCCCCTCTGCTCAACTCTACTTTGTACACCCAAGGGCCAAGCTGCACCCAGTGTCCAGCTCTTACTGCAGGGTGGGGTTTGTGTCACAGCCACACCAGGGCAGGGAGCTGGATAGTAAGCACCCCAGCTCCTGGAAGTCCTTCAGCCACGGGTCAGCTGGCCTCTCAGGCTCTCCGTTCCACCCATCTCCCCTGCACTCCAAGACAACGCTCACGTATTCCCACGTGACCATTTCCTGAGCCTTTCACTTTCCAAAATTGAATCCCCAGCATTTTTCGTTGGATAAATGAACAGATACATATGGGATTTCACAGTCTGATGTCAAATAAAGCGATTAGATGTTTGAATGCAGAATTACAGCTGGGCACAGCTGGCCTTGTGACACAGCAGGCTAAGCCACCCTCTGCGACACCAGCGTCCTACGTCTGAGCACCAGTTCAAGTCCTGGCTGCTCCGCTGTCGATCCAGCTGCCTGCGAATGCACCTGGGAAAGCAGCAGCAGATGGCCCAAGGGCTGGGTCCCTGCCATCCACGTGGGAGACCCGGATGGAGTCCAGGCTCTTGGTTTCTGCCTGGCCTAGCCCGGCTATTTGAGGAATAAATCAGTGGATGGAAAGTCTTTCTGTCTGTCTCTTTTTTTCTGTCTTCTTATTCCTCTCTCTGTCCCTCTGCCTTTCAAATAAATTTTTTAAAATACATTAAAAAAAAAAAAAAAAGGAATTGCAGCTGGGATAAGTGAACTGAAAAGAGTCCTGAAGGTAGCAGAAGGCTGCATTTAGCAGGTGTCTGTGAGCAGGGCAGGGGGTGTGGTCAAGCAGGACAGCATATTCCAAAGTGAGGGGACCGCCTGTGCCAAGGCCCTGTGGCCAAAGGAGTCAGCACGCCTCCTGTGATCTCACAGGTGGCTGTGTGTGGCCAGAACACAGAGGCCAAGGAAGAAGATGTCTCTGGCTGAGGATGCAGAGGTCAGCAGGGGTCAGGCAGTGCAGACTTGGGGGCCATAAGCTCCAGCAATTTTTATGTTGGGCAATTTAGACCACTTCTCCTGCTCAGACCAGCACCGCTCTGGTGCAGCCAAAGCTCCCCTGATATCTCCGCTCAACAGAGAGCCAGCGCCCGGGGGTTCTCTAGAGAAGGTGGCAGCATTTTCCTCTCTGTCCCACTCCCCAAGAAAGCAGAGGCCACAGAGAGATCCACGATAGGAACCAGGCCACGGCCTTGTCAAGGCAGAGCAGCCACGTGGGGGTGTCCTCCAGGCCATAATTTGGGAAGCCGATGAGAAGGGCTTCAGGGGTTCCTGTTGGTTGGGAAGTGGGGACCGGTGTTCTTGGAGAACCGTTTCCAGGCAAGGTGGGCTGGAATTCCCAGGGACAAGTAGCCAACGTGGCCATGGCCTAACGCATGTGCCCTCTCGCAACCCCGGCCCTGCAGGTATTATCAGTTTGCATGTGGGAAAACAGGCCCGGAGAGGGGGAAGAAACTTGTCTAAAAATCACCAGCCCGGAGTGGCAAAGCTAGGATTCAAAGCCAGCTGGGTTGGAGGCTTAACCCTAAGCTGTTAACTCTACAGCCCCTGGCGGGGAAGAGGGTCTCCACGGGGCCCTGCTGCTGTGTGACCACACGGGCCCTGTGGGGAGAACTCTGACTACCAGGGCTCTGCTCACCTCCTCGCGCTCGTGCCTTCCCTCCTCTGAAGCTGAAGTCAGACTCTCACCTGCTTCTGCCCCGCTAGGTGCCCCTCCCTGCCCTGCCTCCTCCTTGTCCCAGAGCCCAGCGGCCTATGTGTCCTGCTGGGAGCTCTCTGCCCTCAGCTCTTCCCTAGCCTTGACCTCGTGCCCCTCTCTCGGCCCCTCCCCAGGCCCGCCAGCCCCCATGCCCCTCTCTCAGCTCCTCCCCAGGCCTGCCAGCCCCCGTGCCCCTCTCTCAGCCCCTCCCCAGGCCCGCCAGCCCCCGTGCCCCTCTCTCGGCCCCTCCCCAGGTCTGCCAGCCCCCGTGCCCCTCTCTCGGCCCCTCCCCAGGTCTGCCAGCCCCCGTGCCCTCTCTCGCCCCTCCCAGGCCTGCCAGCCCCCGTGCCCCTCTCGGCCCCTCCCCAAGCCCGGCAGCCTCTCCTAGGAAGTGAAGCTCTAAGTGGTCCTTTGTGGACCGCTGTCTCCTGGCGCAGACTGAGCTCCCCAAATCCGGTTCTCTCCTTCTGGGGAACACGTGGCTTCCCAGGCTTCCTTGCAGGAGGGCAGGGCCTTGTGACCAGCCTTGGCCAGTGGCTGGCCAGGAGTAGTGCGTGTCCCTTCCAGGCAGCACAAAGCCCCCTGCAGGAAACTGGGGAGGCCATGAGTCTTGGTGGCTGCATCTCCAAGATGGTAGGGACTCCTCAGCCCTGGGTTCTGAGCGACGAGAGAGAGAGAGAGAGAGCGCACAGAGGACCAGGGTGGGCGCACGGACGGGTGGGCTGGGTCCCCGCGGCCGTGGAGTTGCTGCACCACAGCTGGAGGATACCATGCTGTCTCCTAGCAGGGCCTGGGCCGTGTCCGTTGCTACGTCCTCAGAACCTGAGACCCTGCCCAAGACATTGGAATAGGTGTGGCAGATGGATACCTGTTGGGTGAATGAATGAGTGAAAAACACAGAAAATGTGTTTTCAGGGCTCACTGTGACCATTCCCCCCCTCATTCTAATCCACCGGACAGACCCTTATGCACACAAGAGTTAGGGTGCAATGCTGAGGACTAGAGAGGGCCAGCAGCGGGTTGGAGCAGGCACAGAGGGCTTCCTGCAGGAGAATGAAAAAGACTGGCAGGATCGGAGAGGATGCAAGGGGCCTCACTGGCCACACCATTGTTTGTGCATTCACTCAACAAACATTTTCTGATGCATCAATATAGATAAATGCTGTGTCAGCAATACAACCAGAGGACCTTGGGAACCAGAGGAAGTCTGTCTTTCCACGCAGAGGATCCAGTGTGGCTTCACGGAGGAGGTGATCGTTGAGCTGGGCCTTCATAACTAAGTGTTTGCCAGAGAACGAGAAGCCACGGGGAGCTCGGCGTGGACAGAGGCTGGGCGGCACACAGGTGCACGGTGTGTTCAGGCGCCAGGCAGCATCTCGCGCGGCTGCAGCTGCAGGGGTCAGAGGCAAAGAGCCCAGCTCAGCTTCCTGCACCGCACACACCGCCCCTCCCAGACCACAGTAACAGGGCCGTGGGAGGTACCTTTCTCTGAAGGGAGAGAGCTTCCACTTTGATTATGGCCCTGTCTAAAGTCGGAATTTGTGGACTCAAGAGGCTTCCATAGCCTCGCGGCTCATGACAAGAGCCTCAGGTGATTACTGACGTCATAAATAAGAGTGTCAATTGTTAAATCAACAACAGGAGTCACTGTGCACTTGCTCCCCATGTAGGACCTCTGTCCTTAATGTGTTGTACGATGAGAATTCACGGTAAAACTTGTCTTCAAATAGTACTTTATACTTTGTGTGTCTGTGTGGGTGCAAACTGTTGAAATCTTTACTTAGTATAGAGTTGGTCTTCTGTGTTTAAAGATAATTAAAAGGAATCTTTTTTTATTTGACAGGTAGAGTTATGGACAGAGAGAAAGGTCTTCCTTCCGTTGGTTCACCCTCCAAGTGGCCGCTACGGCCAGCGCTGCGCCGATCCAAAGCCAGGAGCCAGGTGCTTCTCCTGGTCTCCCATGCGGGTGCAGGGGCCCAAGCACTTGGGCCATTTTCCACTGCCCTCCCGGGCCACAGCAGAGAGCTAGACTGGAAGAGGAGCAACCGAGACTAGAACCCAGCATTCATATGGGATGCTGGCACCGCAGGTGGAGGACTAACCAAGTGAGCCATGGCGCCGGCCCCCTTATAGGGAATCTTAATGAAGAATGGGATGGGAGAGGGAGTAGGAGATGGGATGGTTTGGGGATGGGAGGGCAGGTATGGGAGGAAGAACCACTATAATCCAAAAGTTAAACTTATTTATTAAATAAAAGCTTTCTATAACAAATATAAATTAAAAAGCGAAAAAAAAACATAGCATCTTGGAAGTTCTAGAAGGCTTTTTAGAGAATGTGTAAGCTGAGCCCTCAAGGATGAGCTCAAGGTGGCCAGGAAAGACAGCGTGGAAGGCAGAAGGAACGGCACGTGCAAAGGCCTTGCAGATGGGAGCGAGCAACATGTGTGACAGGACTCACTGCATGTAGCTGTGTGTGTGACAGGGTCACTGTGGCTGTGTGTGTGACAGGGTCACTGTGGTTGTGTGTGTGACAGGGTCACTGTGGCTGTGTGTGTGACAGGGTCACTGTGGTTGTGTGTGTGACAGGGTCACTGTGGCTGTGTGTGTGACAGGGCTCACTGTGGCTGTGTGTGAGACAGGGTCACTGTGGCTGTGTGTGTGACAGGGTCACTGTGGCTGTGTGTGTGACAGGGATTACTGTGGCTGTGTGTGTGACAGGGATTACTGTGGCTGTGTGTGTGACAGGGTCACTGTGGCTGTGTGTGTGTCAGGGTCACTGTGGCTGTGTGTGTGACAGGGATTACTGTGGCTGTGTGTGTGACAGGGTCACTGTGGCTGTGTGTGTGACAGGGATTACTGTGGCTGTGTGTGTGACAGGGATTACTGTGGCTGTGTGTGTGACAGGGTCACTGTGGCTGTGTGTGAGACAGGGATTACTGTGGCTGTGTGTGAGACAGGGTCACTGTGGCTGCGGTGTGTGTCAGGGTTCACTGTGGCTGTGTGTGAGACAGGGTCACTGTGGCTATGTGTGTGACAGGGATTACTGTGGCTGTGTGTGAGACAGGGTCACTGTGGCTATGTGTGTGACAGGCTCACTGTGGCTGTGTGTGTGACAGGGTCACTGTGGCTGTGTGTGTGACAGGGATTACTGTGGCTGTGTGTGTGACAGGGTCACTGTGGCTGGTGAGCAGAGATGGCTGGGCCACGCCCCCGAAGCCCCTCCCACCCAGCAGCGAAGGCCTTCAGGATCCAGTCTCCCACCTCCCTGTGCCTTTCTTTGCATATGTTTGTCCACATGCTCAGGATGATGACGATGACGATGACAATGACAATGACATAATAGCTGAGGGTCTTTAGAGTGTGCTAATGCTGTGACAAGCATATCTCATTGACCCTCCCAGCCATGCCATGGTTGGTACATTTTAAATTTTTTGTATTCTGAGTGGATTTTCTCATACAGAGCATTTGTAGATTTATAGAAAACTTGGAGGCTGTTACAGAAGAATTCCCATACCCTGCCCTTGTTTCCCATACGAGGAACACGTTGCACTACTATTTGTTATGATTTGTCACAGCTGTGGATGGACACCTATTGACACAGTATTACTAATAAGAGTCTACTCCTTATTCAGAAGTCCTGGGTTTTACCTGACAACTGACTTCTGTCCCCCTGTCCCAGCAGGATTCCAGGTCACATTCAGTGGCCATGGCTGTGACGACTTCCTTGACTTTTTTTTTTTCAAGATTTATTTATTTATTTGAAAGTCAGAGTTACACAGATAAAGGAGAGGCAGAGAGAGGGAGAGAGAGAGAGAAAGTCTTCCATCTACTGGTTCACTCTCCAGCTGGCCACAACAGCCAGAGCTGTGCTGATCTAAAGCCAGGAGCTTCCTCCTGGTTTCCCACGCGGGTGCAGGGGCCCAAGGACTTGGGCCATCCTCTACTGCCTTTCCAGGCCACAGCAGAGAGCTGGATCAGAGGTGGAGCAGCTGGGACTCGAACAGACGCCCATACAAGATGTTGGCATTGCAGTCGGTGACTTTACCCGCTACGCCACAGTGCTGGCCCCTCTCTTTTTCTTTTCTCCCCCCTCTTTTTTTTTTTTTTTTTGCATTTTTTTTTTTTTACAGGCAGAGTGGATAGTGAGAGAGAGAGAGAGAGAGAGACAGAGAGAAAGGTCTTCCTTTTGCCGTTGGTTCACCCTCCAATGGCCGCCACGGCCGGCATGCTGCGGTCGGCACACCGCGCCAATCCGATGGCAGGAGCCAGGTACTTATCCTGGTCTCCCATGGGGTGCAGGGCCCAAGGACTTGGGCCATCCTCCACTGCACTCCCTGGCCACAGCAGAGAGCTGGCCTGGAAGAGGGGCAACCGGGACAGAATCCGGCACCCCGACCGGGACTAGAACCTGGTGTGTCAGCGCCGCAAGGCGGAGGATTAGCCTAGTGAGCCACGGCGCCGGCTCCCCCCCCCCTTTTTTTTTTTAAAGATTTTCGGACTTGATATTTCCAATGACCTTGACATTTTTTGTATATATTGGGATTTTAAAAATTTATTTTCATTTTATTTGAAATGCAGAGAGATCAGCATCTGCCTCTTCACTCCCCAAACGCCCTCCACAAACGTGGGCTGGGCTAGGTGGAAGCCTGGAGCTCCATCTGCATCTCCCATGTGGGTGGCAGGGACTCTAACCCTTCAGCCGTCATCTACTGCTCGCAGGGTGCTCATTCTTAGCAGGAAGCTGGACGGGACTTCATCCGGGCACTAGGGTATAGGATGTGGCCGTCCCCAGCAGCGACCGAAGCTGTTCCCCAGCCGTGACTGTTTTGAGGAGTGCTGGTCAGGTGTTTTGTGGAATGCCCTGTCCCTCTCATGACAACACTGGGGTTATAGGTCACCGAGAGGAATGCCACGGAGGTCAGGTGTCATCTCCATCCCGTCCTAACATGCCTAGTCTTATCCACACCCTCTGTGGCTGAGGCTGGTGGCCTGGACCACGTTGCAGAGGCGGAGGTTTTGAGCTGTTCTCGCTGCAAAGGCACATCTTGCAGGGGGCACAGCCCACGCCCGAGCAGCGGGAGGATGCTCTCCTCCTTCGGTACAAAGTATTCGGACTTCCGCACAGACCACTGGTCTCTTCTCCCCAGGTATAAGTCAATTTTCTCATTGAACTTCTCGACATGCGTTGGCACCTTTATCATCGAGGCCTGCCTCTCCTGCCCACCTGGCTCACCTCCCATCCGATTTCTGGACTTTCTCCACCTGGCTGGGAAAAGGAGTGGTCACCTGTGTGCTGTCGCACCTGCTTTGTGATCCCAGCTCGGCCAAGCTGCACACACTCAGGGTAGCCTGCTCTGTGTCAGACACCCAGCTTGGGGCTGGGGGCTGGAGAACAGCCCCTGTGGAGCCTGCCCTTGATTGCTCAGTGTTTGTCACCCTATGTAGACTGCAGTGTCCCTGGGGGTGGGGACTTGGCCCATTTCACGGCCCTGCCCGGCTCCCAGCCCACTGATGCTCAGTAGGTCCTCAAGGAACATTTGCTGAGTCGGGGTACACTTTCCCCTGGGACAGGCAAATGCAGCCAGGTGAGTGCTTGTGTGTGTGTGTCCCTCCCCTGAGGTCAAGGCCAGCCCCTGCCTCCTCCTGGTCTTCAGGCTGGGTGGCAGCGAGCACAGGAAGCTGGGACCTGGCAGCCTCCCCAGGTGGAAGTGAAGTTTGGAAGCTGCCACAGCCGGGAGGCCGAATCAGGAGGACTTGGTGACTGATTGGCTGGGGAGGGTGAGGCGGGAGGAGGAGTCACACGGATGGCTCTGAGGTCTGGAGCTGGGGACAGCCGGTGCCACCTCTGATAGAGTCCGCGAGAGAAGCCGCTGCCAGCCGCGGGTCGCCCCGACCGCCAGGCTCCGAGGCCTAGGGCCAGGGAGGGGTGGCCCGGCCTGCGCAGACTTCTGCCCCCCGCCCCCTCCATGTGCTCGTCTCTTAAAAATCAAATCTCAGCCTGGATTTTGAGCCCGGTCGTTTGTCATCAGGTGTGAGGGTCCATTCTGGGGGTCTTCCAGGGAGACCCCCAGGGGCAGCCTGGCACCGCCCGGGCTCCGGCCTGGTCAGGGCCCTGGCGCGCCAGGCCCAGGTTCTCGGGCCGCCGTCCCCGGGAAGGGGGGTGGCGAGGCGGCGGCGGTGGCCGCCCGGCCTGGGCGGGACAATGGCCGCGGCCGCCGGGGCCCCGGGAGCCCCCGCGCTGGGGAAGGGGCTGTCCTAGGGCCGGGCGCCGGTGCCCTCCCCGCGCGCGGCTCGGGCGGGCGGAGGGGGCCGAGGAGTTCCTTTGTGGCTGTGCCTCCGGCGCGGCGCGAGCTGGGGGCGCCGCGCAACTTTGCGAGGCGGCGGCAGCGGCGGCGGCGGCGAGCGCGAGACGAGGCCCCGGGGCCCGGACGGGGGCCCCCGCGCGCGCGCGCGCGCACCCCCGCCCCCCGCCGGCCCCCTCCCCTGCGCGCCGGCGCCCGCGCCCGCGCCCGGCGCTGCCCACTCGCGGGAGCCCCCGGGGCGGGCGGGCTGCGCAGCCGGAGAGGCGGGGGCCCGACGCGGCCCCCCCGAGCCCGGCGCCTGGCGCGGGGGCTCGCCGAGCGCACGGGGGGCCGCGCGGCGCTGCAGACCCAGCCTCCCGCCGCCGCCGCTGCCGCCGCCGCCGCCGCCGCCGCCGCCTCGGCGCTTGCAGAACCCAGAAGTGAACAGCAGGCGACCCGGAAGGTTTGCGCGCCGCTCTGCACCGAGCCGGAGCCCGAGCCGGAGCCGGCGCCGGAGCCCCAGCCGGGCCCTGCTCGGGCCGCCGGGCGCGGGGCTGCGGCCGCGTCCCGGAGGCGCCGCCAGCACAGCCAGGTCCGTGCGGGCCCGGGGCGCGCGGGGAGCGGGCCCGGCGGTGGCGGCGGGCGCCCGCCCGCGGGAAAGTTGCGCGGAGTTGCGGGCGGGGGCCGGGCCGGGGCGCGGGCGCTGTCAGCGCGGGCCGGGGCGCTCCGAGGACCGGGGGCCGCCAGCGCCCGGGGCCCGGCCCGGGGCGGCGGCGCGCGGGGTCGGAAGTGTCTCGGGCGGCGTGTCTGGGGCCGGGCTCCGAGTGGGCGCGCGCGCGTGTGTCTCCCTGAGCCGGGCTATTCAAACCTGCCGCAATTCTCCGGTAAACAATGATTCATGGGGCTTAATGCAAATAAACGGGTCGCAAACGGCGCGGTTCGCGCACTTTGCAGCCGGCCGGGTGGAGCGGCCAGTGCCGGATTTCTCCCTTTTTTTGCAGATCTGCAGAATATGGCGTCCCTGTCCTGTTTTAAAAATAAGCCAGGCTGCCATTTTTGTTTTTCTTTTGTCTGAAAATTTTAATAAAACTGTCTGAGAATGTGGGAGAGGCGGCTGGAAGCGGAGGGGCACGCAAAGGGTTGGTTTTTTTCCTTTTCTTTGGCGAGAGCCGAGCCTTGCCGGGAGGTGAGACACAATGCAATTGCACTTTAAAGAAAAAAAAAAGGGAAGCTGTCGGGTGGTTTTAGGGGGGAGGGCTGGGAATTTAAAGTTAACTCCGAAAGTTTTCTCTTTTTTTTTCCCCGTTCTTTCTTTTTCTGTTTCTCCTTTTTTCAAAGCTTCCCTTTCTTTTTCTTTCTTGTTTTTTTTTGGAAGGCCCTGAAATGCCGCCAAGGGGTCTCGGCCGGACTGCTCCCCCCAGCCGGCTGCCTTTGCAGGATCTGGGGGAAAAGTTAACTGCGGGTTGAGGTGGAGGGCTAGGGAGGGGAGTTTTGGGGGCGGGGGGGACAGGGGTCATGTGTTGGGAGGCATTGTAAGGAACTCTGTCCTCAGGTTTGGGGAGAGGGCGGGCAGCAAGGCTCTGGGTGGGCCCAGGATGTCCAGCCAGGTCCCCTGTCTCGGGATATAATCCTGCTGTCTCACCGCCCTCCAGCCGCCAGCCAGGTGGGCCCTTCAGGAGCTGTGTGGAGGAGGTGGGCCTGTCTCCTTCATGGGTGGTCAGGACTGCCTAGCAGGTGGGGGTCCTGGCCCAGGCACTGGGGTGGCCCTGGACGCTTTGGACAAATGTGCTTGACTGTTTGCATTTAGCCCCTTCCCCAACCTGGTGGCCCTCCTAGCCCCCAGAGGGGGCATCTGCTGGGGGAGGGAGGGCAGAGAAGACCCCCGATGTGGCTGTGGGCTTTCGGCTGGAGCAGGCCTGCAGCCCTGCTGGGTCTTGTCTGGTGAGAGAGGCAGCTGGTTTGCTGGTCCCCTGTAGGGGAGCCCATCCCGCGTGGCACCCTCTTGAGCTTTGTGCCACCCCTGCGGACACCCTGCAGGCTCCGGGTCAGAGGCAGTTCGGACTTCCATTTAGTTCCTGAAGTCTCTTGCTGGATGGGTCAGGGCCGCTGGCTCTGCGGTCTGCACATGGGGTCCGAAGGCCAGGCCCCAGGACCTAGGGTGGCTGGCGCTGTCCAGGGCACCAGGGCAGGGCTGGGCCTGGCCTTTCCCCTGTTGGGAAAGTCTGATGGTCCTGGGAGGCCTACGCTCTGCCCTGAGCCCGTGTAGCCCCTGCTCCAGCACTCCCTGGAGGGGGACCCTCTGGCCTCCCCTGGCTCTGAGCTGTTTTCACTGGGGAGTGGCAGTTCGCTGAGGGCAGAGGCAGGGGTTGGAGCCTGGGGTTCAGCAGCTCCGGGATACAGAGCTTGGCAGGCTCTGGGCTGGAGGGTGCCATGCCAGGCATTTTTAGACAGACAAACTGAGGTCCAGAGAGGGGGAGTGAGTTGCCCGAAGTCACACTGCCAGGTAGGAGGAGAGCTGTGCCGGGACCCGGATGTTCAGGCCACCACTGTGGTACTCAGCCCTGTTCTCCAGTGGGGGCCCTGACTTCTGGAAGACTTGCGTTGGGCAGAGCGGGACAGGCACAGCCCCTTCACTGCCCAGATCAGGATCCTTCCCGAGAGTCCGACTTTGTCGCTTGCAAGTGTGGGGTGTGACCGCTCTCACCCCGGGCCCTGCCACCAGCTCAGCTGGCATGGGTTGGTCTGGGTGGGATGCTTACCCCTATTGCAAATTTAGGAAACCGAAGCCAGGGTGCACAGGGGCAGAGGGAGCGTCTACGCAGGCCTGCGGACTGCTCATCTGGACCCTGCCCCGGTGGGCTTCGGTGCTCCGGGCCAGGACACATGCCTGCCTTCTGGGCTTTGTCGCTCAGATCTTTCTGCTAACCCCTGTGACTGTGGGAAAAGCCAGGGAGTGGAAAGGCCCTGGAGGCCATGGGGGCTCGGAGAGGGGAAGGCTCGGAGAGGGGAAGCCACCGCCTGGAAGGCCCAGAGCTCTGGCCTCCTGTCTGTGTGACACACTCAGAGGGGGAGCGGACCATTCTGCCCACCACTGGCTCCACCGGGCCCAGGGGAGCAGCGGTTGCTGTGGGTGGGGCCGCGGAATAATGGCCAGCGCTTGGGGGAGTCGTTGGGTTTGTCCCAGGGGTGGAGGACCCAGCCATCTGTGGTCTTGGGGAGTGGAGACAGGCTGTCTGGGTGAGAAGGAGGCATCGGGGTGTAGGTGGGCTGCGGACCGGACCTGGAGCTCACCTGACCCCCAGCTCACCTCTGGGCAGGTGCTTCCCTGCCCTGCCTGTCTGTCCAGCAGGGATTCATTCCTTTCTCTCTCCATGCATTCATGCTTCTGCCATTGGTCAGTTTTCCCTTGCTTTGTTTGCGAGCTCATTCCTCTGTCCCTTCCTTGTCATGCATCAGTTTAAGGTCGATTCTGTATTTTTTCGCAGTTGTGACAAGTTTTGGTTTTTGTCTCTGTTTCGGGAGCTGGCTGAGATGACTGAGGTCCATTCATCACTCTGTTGGCTTCTCATTGCAGCGGTCCCTCTGTCGCCCTTCCGTCCACCCGGCCCAGGCTGGGCAGACGTGTGGGGTACAGATGTAGCCCCCAGGGCTGCAGAGCCCGCGAGGACTGAGAGGCGAGGCTGCAGGTGCAGGGAGCACTCGCCAGGGCGGTGCTCGCTGGGTGCCTCTGTGAGTGGTGGGGGATGGGGTCTCGGGAGTTGACAGCCGTCACCATGGCATGCCGAGTCCCATCGTGTCCCATGGCTCGTGCGACTCTGAGCACATTCTTTCTCTCTTCGAGCCTCGGTCCCCCCTTCCCTAAGATGGAGAGTCCTCTCTGCCACTGGGAGTGACCCTGAGCCTGTGTCTGGTATCTCCCAACCTGACCAGAGGTGTGGTGGGGTGTCCACTGTTGTGTAGGCCTGACCTTGACTTTGAGGACCATGGTGGTGGCTTCACACTGAGCCAGATGATCTGGGGACCCCCAAGAACCCTGCTCTGTTTGCCATTCCCTTGCGGAAACTCTTCAAATGTTCCTGGGTGTTTTGGAGGGAAAAAAAAAAAGTCTTCTCTGGGCCTGAAAGGCCCTTCCTGGTCACCTCTCAGCCTCAGCTGCCCCACCCCCACCTCCCGGTCTCTCCCACCCCTGCCCCAGCTACATTGGCAGCCGCTTTTCCATGTGCAGGGCCTTTGCACATTCTCCCTCCAGGAATGCCCACCCCTAGATGTTCACGTGGCCGACACCTTCTTGTTCCAGGGGCGTCCTCCTCCGGGGGGCCTCCCTGGCCACTTGTTCTCAAAGAGCTTCCCACTGTCACTCTGTCACATCAGCCTCCTTTCGTGGTCTCTGTGGCTCTTGGCGGCATCAAAAACTTTCTCCCTTATTTGCTTCTTTGCACTTCTGGTCTGTCTGCGTCCCTCAGACTGGCTTAAGCCCCGTGCCCACGAGTGAGCGGGTGGTCGCGGTGTGGCAGGGCTGGGGCGTGGTGGAGGTGAGAGGCTGGGGAGGCCGGGTGGCTGCAGCCCTCGTGGCCAGGCAGGGCCTGGTCTCTCTCTCGCCCTTCCTCGGGGCCTCAGGGCAGTTGCTAGGACACAATGAGATGATTAAATCGTGGGCTCTCGGTCTCCCGGTGGCCTCTGATCTTTGCACATGAGCACATGAGTATCTTCCAAGCTCACAGCCTCTGACGCTTGCCTGGTCCTCTCTTGGCCTTAGAATGAGGGCAAGGCACCCTGGCAGCCCGGCTTGTGCAGCCCACAGTCTCTGTGGCTCCGTGAATAGTAGTGTGTTTCATCCTCATTGTTATTGCCCCCATTTTACAGATGAAGAAACCGAGGCACAAGAAGGTTAAGTCACTTGTGTGAGTTCCCACAGCTCCTCAGGGTGTTGCTGGGATTTGAACCCAGCACTCTGGGACTTAGACTCCCACGGCTGTCAGCTGTCAAGGGGAAGTCCAACCTCACCCTGCCCCTGCATGGAGCAGGCATCCCCTCCTGCAGCCCTGACGAAGGGCTTCTGACTGCGTTCGGAACCCGCCTCACGTCCCTCCTGGCCTGGCCTTCCAGCCTCCCGGGCCTCCCCTTGTTGGGCCAGGAAGTTAGCAAGGGTGAGCGCCTGGGAGGCGGTATCCCAGGCGGTATCCGTGTGGCCACTGCCCTGCCCTGCCCTCTCCTGGCTCTCGGGAATCGCTTCCTCCCCACTGGGTTGTGAGCGCCTTGAGGGCAGGTGGCCTGGGTGCATGGAGATGAAGACACTAACCCATGAATGAGCAAACACTGCACCGTGTCCATCCCCGGCAGCCAGCCACGGCTCTGCAGCTCCAGGCTCGCACCGCCCCGGCGCTTGGCCAGCCTTGGGGTGCTGGGGAAAGCAAGCAGCATTCTCTGTCCCCTGCAGCCTGTAGCTGACGGTGTTTATGCACACGACCTTGGAGCGTCGTCTGCAATCCGAAGTCCTGCGTCGTTAGGAGAGAGGTGGCCTTCACCGGTCATCCGGTCAAGCCTCATTTTACCGAAACCGAAGTGAGAGGGAGGAGCAGACCCTGCCCAAGGCCACGCCTGGTGGGCGTTCCCTTCCTCAGGTGCCAGTGGGGCTGCCATGGCACCTGCCTGGGCCTCCCAAGGTAGCAGCGGGTCCTCACTGGTGTAGTCATCGCCACTGGGGGCAGCTTTCCTGGATGTGCGGGGCTGCGTCTTGCCCTTAGGTGGTATTGAGGAAGCTACCGTGGGGGAGGGGCTGAGGACTATGGGAGTGGGGATGGTGGGGCTGCAGAGGATGTGGGTGGTGGCTGGACAGTGTGCTTAGTGGGTACACTGCGTGGAGATGGCCTGCCTGGGGATTTGGCTTTGCGGCTGGAGGGGGTCCTGCCTTACGTGTGTGGCCACCAGGATGTCCCATCTGGGTCCTTTCATAAGCTTTAGGCAGAGGATTCAGGCTCCGTGTGGGGACGGCCTAGCCAGCCATCCCAGGTCCTGGGGTTCTGCGAAGGGGACACCTGGCTGGGCCCCACCCCAACACAGACACACACATTCATCCGTGTTCGCATCGGGAGCCACTCCTCCATCACCGCTCGCCCTCCCCCTGCCCCTTCTTTGTCGGTTTGGGGTGCTTCCCAGCTGTTCAGGAAACCCCCCACACATGCTCTAAACGGGGCCCCCAGGAGCCAGGTGTTGAGGAGGCGTGCCCACAGGAGCGTGCATCCACACCCAGGACACACAGGTGTCCTATGAGAGCTCACCCATGCAGACCCCCACGTGTGCCTCCCAAGAAACAACGCGGCCGCACCCCTGCACCCCTGCGTGCTCTCACACTCGTGGCACCCACCCTGCTCCTCTGCTCTCCTCACCCAGGTCTCCGCGTGCACGGGGGTGTCTTCACACGCAGGTGCCTCTTGCACGCGCATGCCCAGGGACACCTGTGAGTCTGTAGCCTCCCCTTCTGGGCCTCGCACACCCTCGCGCTCCTGCGTGGGCCTGCACCCTGCTGGCACCTGCCTGAAAGGGTGGCCAGGTGGCTCATTTGCATTGCGCACCTCCATTCCAGCCCTGTGCTGGAGGCTTCAGGTAGAGGTGAGGAAGGCGGGTGTGGTCCCTGCCCGAGAGGGGAGACAGCTGTTACACAGAAGATCCCGCGAGAGCCGCCCCGGAGTCTGGGTTCTGGTCAGTGCCGGGGAGGAACTGCTTTTCTAGAAGGGCTTCCCCAGCGTTTTGTGCTTTGAGATTGGCTGTGATGGGGGTGGGGGAGGAGGGGCTGAAAAGAAGTGACATCTCGGCTGGGATCTGAAGCCTGCCAGGGGAGGCGCCCTCCAGGTGGCGGAAACAGCCTGGGCAAAGGCCCTGAGGCAGGAAAGCAAGGAGCATGAAGAAGGTGCAGGCAGTGAGAGCCGGGGGAGGTGGAGGCCACGGGGAGGTGGCAGCCCTGCCGGCGGCCCTCCCTGCTCTCCGCTTGCGCCAGCCTGGCCCTCCTGTGGCTGCCTTGCCCTGCTTAGGGCCCAGCCTTGCTGCTGGCTCCCACCTGGGCCTGAGCCCTGTCTGAGCAGCCCCACAGGCTGCCTGCCTTGGAGCCGAGGTACAGCAGTGCTGGAGGGGTCCGTGACCACCTACCCACCCCGCCCCGCCCCGAGGTCTGTCTGGGGAGCTGCTGGGGGTCAGGCCAGGGCTGCTGGTCAGCACGGCTTCTGCTTTGAGTGGATCCCAGTCCTGGGTCCCCACCAGTGGGCAGAGCAGCCCGTGGGGTCCTGCCTGCTCCCAGAGCCAGCACACCTCTGCCACCCAGGAGTGCCCCTGGTGGGCCAGGTGTCCGTGCAGGTCCTTGGAATGTGGAGAAGACCCTTCATGTGCCCTAGGGAACCTAACTGGCGACAGCGCCTACGGGGTCCTTGCTGTGCACCAGCCCTGTTCTAAAGCTATCACTTGGACTAACTCACTTATCCCTCACAGCAACCACAGTTCACAGATGAGAAAACTGAGGCTAGGGGGTTTAGGCACCGCCCCAAGGAACCAGAATGCATACTTTGAACCCCCGAGTGACCCCGTGACCCTCTGTGATGGAGTCTAAGATGTTCCGTTTTATAGAGGACGGGACGGAGGCCCAGTGGGGACAAGGCTCGCCACAGGGTCCTGCTGCCTCCGCCCTGATCAGCTGCAGGCCAGGCACCTCTCTGGGCCTCATTTCTGGCCCCCCAACAGGCATGCGATTACTGCAGAAGCCCCGGGGGAGACCTGGGGGGCCAGGCGGGGGCTGTATTTGAGCAGGACTTGGGGAGGCTCCTTAGGTCCTGCATGTGTGCTCATTTATTTATTTATTAAGATTGACTTGTTTCTTTGAAAGGCAGAGTGACAGAGAGACAGAGCTTGACCTGCTGTTTTACTCCCCAGATGGTCCCAATGGCTGGGGCTGGGCCAGGCTGAAGCCAGGAGCCCGGAACTCTGGGTCGCCCACCTGGTGGCAGGGGTGAGGGACTTGGGCCCTGGTCTGCTCCCTCCCAGGCGCGTAAGCAGAGAGCTGGATGGGAAGCGGAGCAGCAGTGCTCCTGTGGCTGTAGCTTAACCAGCAGTGCCAGGTGCTTTGTCACAGCCCCCCGGGGCCCCTTTCTGAATGTGTGTGGTGTCCCCAGCCTCTGCCTGGCAGGCCGGTAGGGGCATCTCCCTGGGAGCCAGAGCCGGAGCCAGAGAAGGGCCTGTGCTCCCTGCCCGCAGAGCCTTCTGTGGGCGCACTCCCGAGATGAGGGCGCCAGGCTCCCCAAGCGGGTGCCCTGGTTGCCGGATCGGGGGTAGGGAGCCCAGAGGGTGAGGGGAGCGGGGAGTGGGAGCCCCCGAGGGCCAAGGGTGGCCTCCCAGCTCCCCTTGCCCTCTGGCTGGCTGGGATCTGCCACCGTCACCACAGCGACAACAACCCTTCCCAGCCCCGCGGGGCTTCGGAGTCCCAGCCTAATTGGATGCAGGGCCCTTGGGAGCCTCACTCCTCAAGGAAGTTCCCATGAGCGACCTGAGACTTGCTGGCCGGGTGGGGCACAGCAGGGGGGCCCGGGGCTCCAGGCTGCACAGGGTGGGGGCGTGTGGAGGGTGGGGGCGTGTGGAGGGCAGAGGGGCCGTGGCAGGCAGCCCCCGAGCACGTGGGCATCTCAAGGAGCGGGGAGAATGGGAGACCTCGGCTTCTCCCTCTTAAATCGTCTCCTGCTGGTGGCTTCCTTCCGGCCCCTTGAGGACATGTCCCTTGGAAACTTGGACCACAGCAGCCTTCCCCAGCTCAGGGACAGCCCATGACCCCCCCCTGAACTTTTGTCAAGCACTGTAGCCTGCAACCCGGGCCGGTTCCCTTGTGAGTTCCTGCACTGTACCCGCACCGGAACAAACGCCTTGCCGTGTGCTGTCTTGCCTCTGGGCCTTTTCGCATGCTTTCCTGGGAGGCTAGCAGTTTTCCTTGCTTTTGCACGTGCTGCCCCTCGCTGGGAATGCTCTTTCCCCACCCCCTTGCTGTCCTGGTAAGCTTCTTCCCCTCCGAGGCCTGCAGGGAAGAGCCCGCCTCGCCCTGGTTCAGGGAACATTTATGGAGCATGGAGGGTGCATCAGGCAGACGGGCACCTGTCGTCGTGTGGCCCGTGCTCGGCTCTGGGGCTGGCTCACAGCTGATGGGAGCTGGGCCTGGAGGAATGCTTAGAGGTGTGACACACAGGAGGCAATGGGAGAATGTGGGGGGCGTGGGAGTGTAGAATGGGGGGCCCAGTTCTGTCAGGGCGAGGTGAGACAGTGACCCCCACGCTGAGAGCAGAAGCAGGAGCCGAGTGAGGTGTGGGGTCACAGCCCTGCCTTGGGGGAGTGTGCGCTGACGTGTGGGGCAGGTCGCCGGGCCGTTCACTCGAGACAATGGCGCCTGAGCTGAGCTTGTACTTAAGAATTGTGTTTATTTGATTTTCGCTTTATCTGAAAGGCAGAGAGAGATTGAGAGATTTCCGTGTGCTGTTTCACTCCCCAGATGCCTGCAACAGCGAGGCCTGGGCCAGGTCAAAGGCAGGAGCCAGGAGCTCCGTCAGGGTCTCCCACAAGGGTGGCAGGGACCCAAGCAATTGAGGCTTCCCTACTGCCCCCCAAACGTGTGCACCAGCAGGAAGCTGGAATTGGAAGCAGAGCCAGCACTTGAACCCAGGCCCCCCAGTGTGGGTCTTGGGTGGCCCTGGCAGTGTCTGACCGCTGCCCCAAATGCCCGTTCCCTGAGCTGAACTGATGGGAGGTCTCGGCCTGTGCAAAGGCCGTGTGCTGAGCGCTCCTCGTCCTGGGGGCCCTGCAGGCGCTGGAGGGATGGGTGTGCTGGGCGAGCCGGGTGAATGGGGCTGGTAGGACTGCTGGTTCTCAGAGTAGCCCCTGCGGCCCGGCTGTGGGTTAGAGCTCTGCCCCAAAGTGATGAGAACCCAAGAGGGATTTTAAGTGGGAGAAGGAGTGACAGGGCCTGCGCCTCCCCACCAGGGCCCTGCAATGGGATGGGGAGTCCTGCTGGGGCCTCTGTCCCCTGCGGCGGGTCAGAGCTGTCCTTGCCGGGGTCAGAGCTGTGGGACTGTGAGCAAGCCCCGCCCCTGCCCGAGCTCCTCTCTCCGCAGCAGACATGCAGCTCCCAGTGCAGACTCCTCAGTCCGGCCCTGGCTGGGGAACTGGGGCCTCTTGCCTTGCCAAAGCTTGCTCAAGCTTTATGTATTCGTGTGAGAGGCAGAGACAGACAGACACTCATGTCTGCTGCTTCACTCCCTAATGTCCGCAATGGCTAGCCAAACCAAAGCCAGGGCCGGGGAACCCAAACCACGACTCCTGCATGGGTGGCAGGGACCTGGCCAAGGCCTTGAGCCATCACTGACTGTGTCCCGGGGTGCGCATTAGCGGGAAGCTGGAACCGAGAGCAGAGCCGGGACTCACCCAGGCACTCCTGTGTCAGCTGAGGGCATCCCGACCTGGCGCCTTAACCCCTGCACCAAAGGCCTGCCCTGTGCACTTTGAGTTTTATAACAATATTCCCTTAAGAAGTCACATAACCGGGGGTGGAGCTGTGGCACAGTAGGCTAAGCCTCTGCCTGCAGTGCCGGCATCCCATATGGGCTCCGGCTCCTGTCCCAGGTCCCAGCTGCTCCTCTTCCCATCCAGCTCTCTACTGATGGCCTAGAAAGCAGCGGGGGATGGCCCAGTGCTTGGGCTCCTGCACCCACGTGGGAGACCCAGAAGAAGCTCCAGGTTCCTGGCTTTGGATCAGCCCAGCTCTGGCCGTTACAGCCATTTGAGGAGTGAACCAGCAGATGGAAGACCTCCCTGTCTCCCTCTCTGTCTGTAACTCTGCCTCTCAAATAAATAAATAAAAATCCAGTCCCATCTTTGCATCTGCCCCAAGCCCAGAATACCAGCACTGCCAGCATTTGGTGTCTTCTTCCCATGGCATTTTTTATAACCATGTTGCTTTCTTTCTGTCTCTTAATTTTTAAAATTTCTTCTCTGACTGTTTTATCATGACTGTAGGGGGCTGTTTTGTTCAGATTTTTTTCTTAAGATGTGTTTTTTTTTTTTTTTTTTTTTTTTGAAAGGCAGAGTTACAGAAGAGGAGGAGAGAGAGAGAAAAAGAGAAAGAGAGAGAGAGGTCTTCCATCCGCTGGTTCATTCTCCAAACAGCCACAAGCAATCTCTGCTGAAGCCAGGAGTCTGGGGCCTCCGGGCCTTCTATGTGGGCGCAGGGGCCCAAGCACTTGGACCGTCTGCCACTGCCTTCCCAGGTGCACTAGCAAGGAGCTTGAGTGGAAGTGGAGCAGATGGGTGTTGAACCGGTGCCCATATGCGTGCTGATGTCACAGGCAGAGATTTAACCTGCTAGGCCACCACACCGAACCCTCACCCGGATTTTTTATTTTCGTGTTATTTGAAGGGCAGCGAGATGGCCCGTCCCCTGGCTCGGTCTTGTGGGGGTGCTTTTGATCTACCCTGGGGACCCAGCCTCAGGGAAGAGGGCCGGGTCCAGAGCTGGGGGTGTGGATTCAGGTCCTGCGCTTCCTGCAAGACCTGGGTCACGAGACCTCATCTCTCTGGGCCTCAGTTCCTGAGGGGTGGCGCGTTGTCACCTGAGTCCGGCCAATGCCAGGAGCAGGGGCTCTGATGCCTGGATGCCCATACACTGTGTTACTGGGTAGCGAGCTTGCCAGAGCCATCTCCCCCCGTGTTTCAAGTTTTTGTCTTTTCTAGGTTTTGGCTATCATAAAACACCACTGAAGGAAACAGCTTTGAGCGTATAACTTTGTCTGCAGGTCATTTTTTTAAGGATTTGTTTTTATTCATTTGAAAGGCAGAGTTACAGAAAGAGAGGGAGAGACAGAGAGAGAGAGAGAGAGAGATCTTCCATCTGCTGGTTCTCTCCCCCAAATGGCCTCAATGGTCAGGGCTGGGCCAGCCAAAGCAGGAGCCAGGAACTTTATCCAGGCCTCCCACACAGGTGCAGGGGCCCAAGCATTTGGGCCGTCCTCTGCTGCTTTCCCAGGCTATTAACAGGGAGCTGGATCGGAAGTAGAGCAGCCTGGACTTGAACCCGTGCCCGTGTGGATGGCAGCATTGTAGGTGATGGCCTAACCCGCTACGCCACAGTGCCAGCCCTGCAGGTCATTTTTTTCGGGATGGGTGACCAAGAACAGGATCACTGGGCCAGGGAATCTGAACCTTTTTAGAGCTCTTGACACCTTGTTGCCAGGTTGTTTTCGGAAGTGACTGCGCCAGCTCAGCCGCGGGGGCCAGGTCCCCCTGCCCGCCCCAGTGCTGGCTGTCGGCACTTTCTGCTTTCTCTGCTCTTCTGACAGGTGAGCCTCACCTGCTGCTCCCTGCCAGGCAGGCGGGACCCCTTGCTGGCGTGTCAGCTGCTGGCATCCCTTCTGGGGTCACCCCTTCTCAGAGCAGTTAGGGAAGCAGGGCGGAGATCCGGGAACCCGGGGGCTGGCTCAGGAGTGGACGGAGGCCTTTTTCTGTCCAGGGACCCTGTCAGTGACTTCCCTCCACCTAAGCACTCATTCATTCATTCATTCATTCGTTCAAGCGTCTAGCAGAGGCTGTGCAGAGATTCAGAAGTGACCGACCCAGCCATGATGCCTCCCTGACTGTGTGTCCAGCCGCAGAGATGGATGAGAACAGAGACACCATGGTGCCTGGGTCCCAGTCCCAGCTCCTCGCACAGTGCCAGCTTCCTGGGGCAGCAGCTGATGGCTCCAGTGCCGGCTGCCGCAGGCATCCGGGGAGTGACCCAGTGGATGGGAGCCCCTCCCTCCCTCCCTCCCTCCCTCCCTCCTTCCTCCTTTCACATATAATAAATAAATAAAATGTAGAAAGGATGACAATGGAGTAACAGGGCCCTGATGATGAAAATGCAGGGTATAGAAGGGCAGAGAGGAGAGGCAGCCCGCATAGCCCCGGGTGGAGCTGGAGCAGTCCCCGAAGGCTTCCAGGAGGCAGTGAGGAAGGAGGGCAGAGGCACCAGGGAGAGGATGCAGCCTGGCTGGGTGTGAGGTGCGAGAAGGGGAGTGGAGCCTCAGGGTACAGGGAGCCATGGGTCTGACTCAGCCGGCCATGGTATGGTGGAGCAGGCAGAGAGGCAGGGAGGGCAGCCCTGGGGGGCGGGGCTGCAGCAGGAGGCTGTGGTGGGTGATGGTAGCCAGGGTGCAGGTGGGGCAGCCAGGGAGGGGGCTCTTGGCCAGAGCTGGAGACCGGGGCAGGAGAGGTGGCAGGGTACCCACTCGTGCCATGCAATCCCATGGAATTTCGAGGGCTAATTGCATGCCACCTCTTCCAGGCAGCCTTCCTGACAGCTCACTTGTGCCTTGAGGACAGGCGCTCTGCAGGGCCTGGCGTGGGTGCCCACCGCCAGCTGACCCTGCCCTTCCCCTTCCATCTGTGCCCCCACCTTGGGCTTCCAGCCACTTTCTTTGATTTTTCTTTTAGGAATAAATTTATTGTTTTCATTATAAAAGCAACCGAATGACATTACTGAGTTTGGAAATCGGAGAAACAAAGACAAGAAACAGAAGGGCCCGCGCCTCCCTCCGGGCGTGGCTGCATGCGGCTTTCCTTTGCTGACGCACGTTTTTATTTTTGCCTCCTGGTAATCATAGTGTCCGGGAAATTTTGGGTCCTGCTCTTTCCCACTCGCGTGGTCGGGAGCTGGTTCCCATGTGGCCAAGGGGGTCTGGGCAAGTCTGCGGGATAGGCTGGGGGTGCGGGGGCAGGACTGTGTGTCACAGGGGCAGAGCACAGCACAGGCCATCCTGGGCTGCCGGTCCTCTTTGTGTCCATCTGTCCAGGGCTGAAAGTCCCCCAGGTGGCAGGGCCTGGCATCTGGTGTGCCCCTCCCTTGGTTCCACCTCCCCCAGGGCCACTTTAGCAGAACTTCCTGGGCTGGCCTCAGAGGCTGCCCTCTCAGGAACAGGTGATGGACAGATTTGGTTTCAAACCCAGACTCAACTCTGTGAACTCAGGCAAGTTGCTTAACCATTCTGGACCTCAGTTTCTCCATCTGTACAATGGGTCTATAGTAACAGTAAATTAATGGCTGTGAACTATCCCAACAGAGTTTCTGGCCAGTTATGGGTGACCACCTTGGGCCAGAGGCTGGCACAGGTGACAAGTGAAGCCCACCGCTGGGCAAGTGGGACCCTGCCCGTGAAGAGCCGGCAGGCTAAGGGAGAGACGCCCAGGGAGACGTGCTCCCAGCCTGGAGTGTGGTTGGCTTTGTGTGTGGTGCTGGATCAGATCTGAGGGGGCGGGGTGGGGCGGGTGTTCTAGCTTTCTAACTCTGTTATGTCCTGGCTGTGTGGCTCTCACTTGTGGGTCAACCTCTCTGAGCCCCCGTGTCTGCTGTGAAACGCACACCTCGAGTCCCTGGGCAGATCCGGGACCTGGCTGCTGACACACTCAGCACATAGGTATCGGAGTCGATGGTAGCTGCCACTTATTGTTGTTATTGTTATTCCCATGTACAAGGTGCTGTTGGGAACACACAGGAAGTGACTGGCTGGGGGTCGGGGAAGGCTCCGTAGAAGAGGGAACACTGGGTCTTGAAGGATGAGTAGAAGTTCACCAAGTGGGAAAGCACACTCTAGGTAAGGAGCCTGCGATCCCAGCTTGCACCTGTCATCGAGGGGTTCGTGCTTTGGGGACGGCCCGGAGTGCCCTCGCTGCCGCCCTGGGGTCCGCAGCCTCCTGCCCCCGGCGGCTGCCGCGTCTCCCGTCCGTGTCTCTGTCTGGTGCTGTCTGTCTGCATGTTCCTGTGGTAGTGTTTGTCTGCATCTGAACCAGCGCATACGGGCCACACTGCGGGGGCTGAGGTGGGGGTGGGGCTGCCTTGGCCTCTAGCCCTAACCTCTGGGCATGGCCCCCCTGGGGCCCGGGGACAGCCCCTGCCTCTCACCTGCAGCCCTCAGGGGCCTCCTCGCCGGCCTCTCCAGTCCCTTCTGCGCCCAGCACTCGGGGTCCTGCCTAAGAAGCAGGGTCAGCCCCCCGGCTCCAGCCTCGCCTCCCAGCTCCCGGGGAAGCCTGGCAGGCTCGCAGCTCACCCTGCGTGCGCCTCTCCCCCGGGGCCTTCGTGTAAGCTCTTGCTCCCCCTCTCCTCAGGCTTGCCCCCCCATTCCTCCTTTGCTGACTCCCACTCATCCTTTAAGACCCAAGGCAGGCCTCACCTCCCCTGGGAAGTCCTCCTGGTGAGTCAGGGCCCTGGGCTGCTTCTCCAAGGGGCAGGGGGATGTGACTTGCCTGAGACCACATGGCAGGTGAGCCGGGGCCCAGTCTGAACTCGGGCTGCACACACAGCGGGCTGTTCCCTGGGCCCAGGGCTGGTGCAGGGAGTGGAGTGGGGTGGCTGGGTCTGGGGGTGATCCTGGAACCGCGGGCTTAGTCGGGGGGTGTGGGCTGAGGCGGGAGGCGTGGTGTTGTGGGTCAGTTCGTCTGGGCAGTGGGGAAGTCCCACTCGGAGCTGGCAGTGGCCAGGGGAGGTGCAGCCATGAGACACGGAGGCAGGTGTCAGGAATGCAGCTGGAGAGCGAGCTGGGGGCTCCTGGGAGGCCCCCGGCTGGTTAAGGTGCTGGGGGGTGACACTAGGGACTCCTGCCCCGCCCCCCGTGTGGGTAGGCGGTGGGAAGCTGGGAAGGAGACTGAGAAGGTGTGGGACCTGCAGTCTCTGCGTGGGGGGTCTTCCCCCAGGGCCTGGGTGAGGGGGCATGGAGGACGGGAGTGGCGGGTGGTCCATGGGCTGTGCGGAGGGCGTGGCGGTCACTGGGGGGCGGCGGAGGTCTCAGGCCGGCCCTCCCTTCTGCGGAAGCTGGGCCTCCTCCTCTGCTTTACCAGGGCTCCAGGGTGCAGGCTGCTTTCCGCCGGCCACCAGGCGCCGGTTTGGCCCAGAGTGTGTGTGGGGGGGGCAGCAGGACAGAGGAGCAGCTGCCAGCAGGGGCTGCCCTCACCCGCCACCTAGCTCAATTCGCTTTTAGAACAAGCAGAACAAGTGACCGCTGTTCCCCTCGAGCCCGGCAGGGGTCAGCCTGGGTTGCGGGGTCACGGCAGAGCCTTGGCTGATGTCTGGCACACAGTGTGCCTGTGCTGTGTGTCTTCCCTGCCTCTCTGAGCCCAGGGAATCAATCCCCACCAGCCTGGCTCCTCCATCTCCCCTCCCCTGGCTTCTCTGGGGCCTCTTGGTCCCCGCTGCTTCACTGCTCCCCGGTGCCTCCTCCCTGCTCAGCTCTGCCTTCAAGGCCCTGCCGGGTGGCCTCTTTGTCCGTCCCCACCTGCCCGCTCTCCACCCCTCCCTGCTGTCTGAGGGTAGCCGCTCCCCCTGCCCGTGCCCAAGCTGCCCCTGTGCCTGGCGTGCCCATCTGCCTTGTCCATCCATCCTCAATCTACATCTGACCACGCCCCTCTGCCGCTTCCCACCCTCGCTAGGAAACAGGTCTAAGTAGCATGGCCTGGCCCTGGCCCCCTTCCTCCCCACCTCTGCCCGAGACCCACCCAGGGTTGCAGGCTAGGGGCTCCCCGAGACTGGTGGTGAGCACCTTGCCCTGTTGTCAGCTGCTCAGTGAGAACCCAGCAAATGGCCAGCCCCCACCCCGGCTTCCCTGCTACTGGTGCACAGTCGAACACAGGAGCCAGGGTCATCGGTGACATCATCAAGTTACTCAGCAGCAGCCAGACAAGGACGCAGAGAAACAGAGGCTGTGGTCCACGGCAGACCCCTCCCCTCTGCGGGCCTGGTCCCCCTGCCTGACCAGGGGCCTGATAAGTGACAGAGAGGGTGCTCCTAGTGTGGCCACCCTGGGAAAGTCACCCCCTCCCCCACCAGCTCCCTGACCAGGGTGGAGGTTCTGAGAAGTGTGAACTTGGCAATGAACTGTAGGGGGGAGGAAGAGGAGAGGATGGCTCCCCCAGAATTGTCTGAGAAGTAGCCCAGCACAGCGGGTGGAATCCTGGGCTAGGAATGAAGTGGGGCAGCCTGTTTCACCCCACTCTGCAGATGAGGAAAACTGAGGCTTAGAGAGCCGACACGGGACCTCAGAGCACAGTGCTGCCCCCTGTCTCCTGCTGTGTGACCTGGAGCAAGGTGCCCCTGTCCTGGAGCCTGGGTCTGTCCCTCTGGACAGTGGGGTTGAGCATTCTTCCTTGCTTACCGGCTCCGATGACAATGCCGGGGGGCACAGAAGTGCTCCGTAAACCAAGCTGAACCAGAGAACTGTGATGACCTGTCCTTAAATTATCGCTGTATCCTCCATTCCGTCATACAACTCACCGCACTCCTAGCCTCTGGCCTGGGTGCTGGGGAGGCCCAGGTGAACAAGACAGCTGCAGCCAACTCCCAGGCTCCCTCAGGGAAGCTCCCCAGCTCCCTGTCCCCCCAAGCCTTGGAGGGGCCCCCCTACCTGGCCTTAGAGCTCTGTTCCGCCCCCTACTCCCCACCCCACTGTGGACAGTGGCAGGGCTGAGGCAGCTACCGAGCCTGCTGGCCGAGCAGGTGCACCCCTGGGCTTGCAGCCAGGCCACCCTGGGCAGGGCTTATTCCTAAGCCTGCAGTCAGGATGCTTTGTCCTTCCCTGAACAGCTAAGGGACTGATGAGCTGGAATCTGGTCGATTCTACTGGGAACCTCAGCTCCCTGCTTCTTTGCTGTGTGATCTTGAGCAAGTCACTTCACCTCTCTGAACTTCCATTTCCTGTGTTGTAAATGGGGCTGAGAGCACCTGTCTTTCAGTGTCCGTGTGCCTGGCACAAGGCAGGTGTTCGCTCATGCGCAGCCTCCTCCAGCCCCAGGGATCGGGAGCAGTCAGGGAGAGCTCCAGGCAGGAAGTGCTTCCTGTGCGGGGCTGCGTGCGGTTTGGGCGGGCAGAGAGAAGGCCATCTTGTGCCTGCCACAGCCTACTGGAGGAGGGTGTTTGAGCCCCAGCCTGGTCAGGCTCAGAACACTGGCTCCCAGGCTGGGGGTGAGAGGTGAGGACTTTTGCATATAGATACTGAGCTGTTGGCCTGTGGATATTTGCTCTCCCAAGGACTAGGGTTTGCAAAGCAAATTCCCCAGGGCTCAAGCAAGTCTGATTGGTAGGCTGGCTCCCCGGCAGTGGTCTTGGGCAGGTCTCTTCCTTCCTCTCTCTGCAGAGCCTCAGTGCCTTCGCCTCCACAGGGGGCTGGCAGTACCTCTTGCGCTTGCTTTTCGAGGAACAATCAGAGGAGAGAATTGGCATGGGAGTTTCTTAGAGCTAGAGATGAGATTGTATCCCTAGTGAGGGCTTTCTCCCGCAGTTGCAGCAGGCTTCCCACCTCCGGGGCCAGGAAAAGAGGCTGAAGGCACTTGGTTCTGGTTTTGCCTCTCAAACAGCTTCATTCAAGCCGCAGTCCCAGTTAGGCCGGTCGGTCTTATGAGAGCCTTGGTAGGAGCAGGAGTGACTGGGACCCACCCCTGTGCAGCAGGGGCCCTGTAAGGTTCCTGCTTGACCTACTCTGCGTCACGGGAAGACTCGGGTCCTCTGGAAGACAAGCTAGCCCCCCCCCCCCTTCACCCTGCCCTGGTTGAATAAAAAAGGCCTTCTAACCGCACAGGCCTGCCACAGACTCGCCACAGGTGAGGGCGGCCACACACATGTCCACTGTGGCACACTCGTAGGCAGGAGCCCCAGACCCCCCTAGCCTCAGCCCCAGAGCCCTCCACAGTGCACATCCCCAGGGATCAAGCGCCACCCGGGGCTGTGCCTGTTTCCTGTGGCCAGCTTTCCAGCAGTGTGGTTTGGGTCATGGAGCAAGAAGCCCCGGGTCTTGCCCAACTGCCCCGTGTCCTGAGGAGCACATGTGCCCAAGTGGGTGGGGAGGGTGGGGGGCAGGTGCTCTGGGGCCATTTACCGCCCCACCCCCGTCTGCGGATGGGTCTGTGGGGTTGGCTCTGCAGCCTGGGGGCCCTGCAGCAGGGTGCAGGGAGGGGGCTCTGGGTGGGTGCTGAGGTCTGCACGTGACCTGTGCCCCCTGAGGGAGAAGGCAGCCTGGAGGTGTGGTTCCCCAGGCTGCCCTGTTTGGGGGCTGAGGATCCCATGGGCACAGGGATGGTAGACACTAGCCCCGGCTTGGTGGGCGTAGCTGACGGTTGCTCTCTCCCCTCCGCAGGATGGCCGAGCCTCGATTTAACAACCCCTACTTCTGGCCCCCTCCTCCCACCATGCCCAGCCAGGTAAGCTCAAAGTCACCCCTGCGGCTGTGCCCTGGATTTTGGCTGTGGCCTGTGGGGCGGGTCCAGGGGGCTGGTGGGGTCTGGCGGCAGGGGGCTGGGAGAGGGGCAGGGCGTGCCCCTAGCCCCCCTCAGCCCCTCTCGGCTCCCACCCACAGCTGGACAACCTGGTCCTGATTAACAAGATCAAGGAGCAGCTGATGGCCGAGAAGATCCGGCCGCCTCACCTGCCACCCACATCAGCCTCGTCACAGCAGCCACTGCTCGTGCCGCCGGCGCCCGCCGAGAGCAGCCAGGCCGTGATGTCACTGCCCAAGTTGCAGCAGGTGCCAGGGCTGCACCCGCAGGCCGTGCCACAGCCTGACGTGGCGTTGCACGCGCGGCCAGCCACCAGCACGGTCACAGGTGCAGTGGGTGGACCTGGGTGGAGCGCAACGGGTGAACAGAGGGTGGGACAGACAGCGCTGGGGAGGGGGGTGGTGGTGGAGGTAGAACCTTGGAGAGGCCAGGTTGATGGGCCAGCCACAGCCCCCATACTGACCCCCACCCTGTCCTGGGAGGACTGCCTTCCCCCAGTGGCCCAGCTGGGGCCAGAGGCTCACTGGGAAAGCCAAGGCAACAGAGAAGACCCTGGCCGGTGTAGTAAGTGAGGGGAGACTTTGCTGGAGGAACTGAAATGCAGGGAGGGGTTATCCGCAACCCCCGACAACGCAGCCGAAGAGAAGATGTGGCTTTGAAGGGGATGCGGGCGGAGAGAGCTTGGGCGCAGGAGCCTCTGTGCCTGGGGAAGACAATGTGATGCTGCCGCTAAAGTCCTCCCCACCTGTTGAGCACCCATGTGTTTGCCAGTATTCAGTTTTCTGCCCTCTGCTGCCCTGTGAGTTGGGTGCTGTTAGTATTGCGGTACACAATGGATTATTAAAGGAGTTATTTATTTGAAAGAGCAATAGAGAGAGGGAGGGAGAAAGAGAGAAAGAGAGAAAGAGAAATCTTCCATCTGCTGGTTCACTCCTCCAGTGCCTGCAAAAGCCAGGTCTGGGCCACGCTGATGCCAGAAGCCAGGAACTCCATCCGGCCTTTTCAGTGGACTTTATCCACTGAAGGGGACATCGTGGGTCAGTGTCGAGGGCTTGGAGCCCCCAGTGGCCTCTGGAAAGCCTGGTGGGAAGCCTTCTGCAGAGGGTCACTGCAGCAGGACCTGTGTTCCTGGCCTGGCTTGTCTCTGCCACCAGCCAGGCCCTCTCCCTCTCCCTCGCCCCCGCCCTTGCCGTCACCCTCGCCCTCCCCTCCCCCTTTTCCTCTCCCCTCCCCCTACTCCTTTCCTTCTCTCTTCCCCTCTCCCTCCCCTCCCCCTCCCTCTCTCTCTCCCCCCTCCTCCTTTCCTTGGAGATACCCAAGAATTCTAGGGGTCTGGTGATCCTCATATGGGCCCCAGCCGCACTGTACACATCTCCTGTTATTATGATTTCATTAAACTTGTTTTTTTCATTATGAAAGTAATATTAAAAAAATAATATAAGCATATTAAGGGAAATTTGGAAAAAAAGAGAAACTAAAGAAAAAAATAACCACTCATAATCTCCAGCTCCTAAACCCAGAAGCTTAGAGAGCCGTTTGGTCCATTTCCTTCCTTTTTCATATCCGGGCTTGTTTTTTTTTTTATTTTCATCTGCGCGTGTGTTTTGCTGAGCTGGTCTTACGGCCACTTTATCATAAACACATTTATCGCACTTTCTGTTATGAAGGTAATGCATAGTTACTATGGAAAGCGTAGATCGCAGACAAGTTTTCATATGTTATCTCTAAAATTTATTTTATTTTATTCTTTAATCACAGATGTAAGAGATGGATGAATTCACCAGGTAAAAGATTCAAATAATATAGAAGCAGATAGACAGAGTCTGACAGTCTCCTGTTTCCCCGAAATTCTTCTCCCGTGCTGGAGAGATCCCCAGTTAGCTGCTGGCTGTGTCGATTCCCCTACACACGTGCGCACACGCGCACACACGCGCGCACACACTCACACATGTGTCGTCCACACAGACGGATGTGGTTTTACTGTGTGTTTTTTTTTAAATAGACGGATGCAAATCTGAGCTTCCCTTTGCCACGGGCGGCCCGTGTTGGCGGTCGGTCTGTGTCCCTGCTCTGTAGCTGTGCGGTTTCCGGGGCCGAGCAGTCCTCTGTGTGCACTTCCTCGGGCCGGGCTGGGGACAAGCAGGCTGTGTCTCGTCTGGGCTGCTCACAGTTGCACAGGACAGGCCCCGTGCACACAGATCTTTGGGCTCCTATGCAAATATGCCTTTAAGGTAGATTTCTAGAAATAGAATTGCTTGCTCAAAAGTTGTGTCTTCCGCTGCCTGCCGAGGGCCACACCCCATGCCTGTGCCCCACCCCGTGTGAAAGCGAGCAGAACTCGCCACCCGGGAGTCCCTTTCCCACACACAAATTATTGATTTTTCAGAAAAGGAATTCAAATCTCATGATAGATCTAGTTTTTGACCTTTTGTCTACTTAACAATATGACTATTTCTAGGCCCCTCAGTTTTAATAGAATAATTACAGAAGTTTAAAAAAACAGTTCACTGTTAAAAGAATCAGAGGATGCAGTTAAGTCCTTTTTTTAAAAAAGATTTATTTATTTTTTGAGAGGTAGAGTTACAGCCAGAGAGAAGAAGAGAGGGAAAAGGAGGGAGGGAGGGAGGGAAAGAGAGAGAGAGAGAGAGAGAGAGAGAGAGAAAGTCTTTCATCCGCTGGTTCACTCCCCAAATGGCCATAACGGCTGGGGCTGGGAGAGAAGCCAGGAACCAGGAGCTTCTTCTGGGTCTCTCATGTGAGTGCAGGGGCCCAAGCACTTGGGCCTTCATCTTCTACTGCTTTCCCAGGGGATCAGTAGGGAGCCGGAACGGAAGTGGAGCAGCTGGGACTTGAACAGGTGCCCATATGAAATGCTGGCACTACAGGCCCCAAGTTAATAGTTTTTTTAAATTACTGCTAATTCTACCATCCGTGTCTCGTTTGGGTACAGCTTCGCCTGCTGATCTTTCTGTCCCTGCACATGCAGAGTTTAAAACATAGTGTCCTTTTGGGGGGCAGTTGGTCAGAGGACTCGGGTGACTGCTGGCTGCGCCCTGCACCCAGGTGCCTGTCTCAGTGCGTCCTGGCAGTGAACCTGCTGCACCTAGTCTTCTGGGATTTCCAGGGCAGCCTGGTCTTCAGGCATCCACAGCATTGTGGGAAGGGGAGGCTCAGCCAGGTGGGGGACCCCGGGGTCCCGGAGGCCCTGCAGCCCCGGGCCCAGCCCTCGTGTCTTCTTTGCAGGTCTAGGGCTGTCCTCCCGGACTCCGGCTGTGAGCACGTCCGAGTCGAGCACGGGCACGGGCACGGGCACCGGCACGGGCACCAGCACCCCGTCCACGCCCACCACCACCAGCCAGAGCCGCCTCATCGCCTCGTCCCCCACCCTCATCTCAGGGATCACCAGCCCCCCCCTCCTGGACTCCATCAAGACAATCCAGGGCCACGGCCTGCTCGGCCCCCCCAAGTCTGAGCGCGGCCGCAAAAAGATCAAGGCGGAGAACCCAGGTGGCCCGCCGGTCCTCGTCGTCCCCTACCCCATCCTGGCCTCGGGCGAGACTGCAAAGGAGGGCAAGACATACAGGTGGGGGTCTTGGTGGACCGAGCATCACACCCCGGGGGTTGGATAAGAGGGGACCCAGAGGGGCGAGGCTCCCGGCCAGCCCCGCCCACACCCAAGGCCCCGCCCCTCCTCTCCTTAAGCAGTGGCCTGCTCTAGGAGCTCTCCCAGAATGCCAGTGCCATGGCTGCCCCTCCAGCAAGTCCAGAGTTACTGTTGGAGGCCGGGGTGCCGCAGGTGCAGCCAGGTTTGAGAACCACTTGGAGCGCTGGGACCTCCAGGCTGTGGCCCTGGCCAGGCTCAGGCCTCCCGTCTTCCCCGTGAGGTGCAGCACCGTGAGGTGCACCCCCGGCTGCTACACAGGTCCCCCACCCCGAGATGTAAGCACATCCTACTCCAGGTCAGCAAATGCCCAGGTTGGCAGCCGCCCTCTGTCCCTGCCAGGTGGGTCTGTGTCCCCCGACCTCCTCACTGGCCAGATCTGCCCTGGGTAGATGTACGGGTCGGGAGCTGGGGGGCGGGGATCTCCCAGGTGTGAACCTGCCTCTTGCCCGACAGGTGTAAGGTTTGCCCGCTGACCTTTTTCACCAAGTCTGAGATGCAGATCCACTCCAAGTCGCACACAGAGGCCAAGCCCCACAAGTGCCCGCACTGCTCCAAGTCCTTTGCCAACGCCTCCTACCTGGCCCAGCACCTGCGCATCCACCTGGGCGTCAAGCCCTACCACTGCTCCTACTGTGATAAGTCCTTCCGACAGCTCTCCCACCTCCAGCAGCACACCAGGTAGGTGGCGTGCCCGGGGCTTCCAGCTCAGTGCCTGGGCCTGGTACGTGGAGCGGGTGCAAGGAGGGGCACCATTTACTTGGCATTCCAGGCCGTTGGCTGTGTGGCTCCTTGGACCTCTGACTGTTGTCCCCTCCCACCCAGTTCCTCACTTCCAGTTCTTGCACCTGCTGTGCCCTTCACCTGGGATACCCTCCCCCATTTCCCATCTCTTAGCCCAGCTTTCTCCAGGAAGTCCTCCCAAGGTGTCTCCAGCTGTGGGCGGGGCCTGGCCTCTCCCCTCGGGCGCTGTGCATCCCCATCACGGCACCGCTGCCCCGGTCACGTCCTTACCTGCCTGTCTGCCCCCCTTTCTCAGCACACTGGGGCTCTCGAAGGCAAGGGCTCGGTCTCCGTCATCTCTGCCTCCCCAGCGTGTGGCACGTGACAGGCGTGCTGAGTCCTTGTGCAGTAAACGCAGCCAGTTTCTGCAGAGTTCCCGTTTCATGTTGAACAAATAGTGGCAGAGCCCCTGCAGACCGGGCCGAGGGTCCAGCAAGGAAGGAAACAGACAACAACCCTGCCCTCTGGGGGCTTCCAGACAAGTGTGTGAAAGGCAGAGGCAAAAATGCACGTTTGCTTTCAGGAGAGAGGTACAGACATCAGAAAGCCTGGCCCCCAAAGGAAAACACGCTGGGTGTCCCAAGAGACCAGCCGAAGGTTCCCCAAGATCACCGTTCCTCCGTCCGGAGGGCGGGAGCCCCGGTTTGAGTAGCTCTGATGCCGGGGCCCAGGCAGTCATTGCCGTGGAGTTTGTCACATCCAGACATCCAGAAAGAGCTCACGGCTGTGTCTGTCAGAGGGATTAATAGAGAGGCCGGTGTTTGTGTTGCTGGCTGTGGGGGCTTAGTTATGTGTGTATCGCCATTGCTGTTTTTTTATTATTATTATTATTATTTTTGATAGGCAGAGTGGACAGTGAGAGAGACAGAGAGAGACAGAGAGAAAGGTCTTCCTTTTGCCGTTGGTTCACCCTCCAATGGCCGCCGCGGCCGACGCGCTGAGGCCGGTGCACCGCGCTGATCCGAAGGCAGGAGCCAGCTACTTCTCCTGGTCTCCCATGGGGTGCAGGGCCCAAGCACTTGGGCCATCCTCCACTGCACTCCCTGGCCACAGCAGAGAGCTGGCCTGGAAGAGGGACAACCAGGACAGAATCCGGTGCCCCGACCGGGACTAGAACCCGGTGTGCCAGCGCCGCAAGGCGGAGGATTAGCCTAGTGAGCCAGGGCGCCAGCCTCCATTGCTGTTGAACCTGTGCACCCGAGGGTGCAGGATGCCTCACCTGCTCTGCCTCTCTGACCTGGGGCTGCTGTGTCTTAGGCTCCTCAGGAGAAGCGAGCAGCTTTCCAAGGCTCCTAAGGCGCTGATCTCAAAATAAGTACATAGATGCATAATAAATAAATAATAAAATAAAGAAAAGAACCTGCGGCACTGATCTGACCACGGAAGTTTGTTGCAGCAATTTTCTGAGTTTGCCACTGCTTTTATCATTTATTTGAATGTGGCCAGTTTTGTTTGCGTAGGGGTGCGTAACAAGTTGTTGATTGATTTAAAAAATCATCCTAGTTGTATGGCCCTTAAAACAAGAGCATGTGATGCAAAGGCTTGAGAGCTTAACTTCTGGCAGGAGACTTTGTAAAACCTCGAGTCAGAATTTTAATCGTGTGTGTGTGTGTGTGTGTGTGTGTGTGTAGCAGAAAAACAATTCATGCTGCCTTATCAAGGACTGGAACCAAGACCCGTCCAGCCAGACTGCCAGACTGTGCCCACACAACCCAGCACAACCCTGCTTTTGGAGAATCCTCGCGTTTGTCAACATCTCTAGACTCAAAGGAATTGACAGTATTTTTTTTTTTCCCCGATCGTAAGGCCTGGGATTCCACACACCCTGGAACGGGTTCCAGCCAGTTTCCTGGAGGGGCAAGGAGGCCTCCTTCCCCCATTTGAAGCACTAGCTTTCTCTCGGGCTTGTCAAGCCTAATTCAATGAGATTTGTCTTCAAGTGTGGCATTTCTGGCACGGTGGTGGTTGCAGATTTGATTTACCCAATTAAATCCTGCTGGAAGGAGGACAGATTCTTACTGAGCCTATTGACAGAACTAATGATCGGAGAAAGAAAAGGCTCTCCGTGGAGGCGCTGCAGATTTTTTTTCTGGCAATTATTTCAAGCCATTTTATACACAAGGCTAATTGCTGATGTTGTTTTTCAATGGGATTCTTATTTTAAAATTTCCTTGATAACGTATTAGTTTATATGCTCAGTTTTTATAGTTCTGCCACCCTCGCCCCCAGCATTCTTGAGACTTAGTGAGAAGGAGGCTTAGGGAGTGTTCGATTACAGTTAGCTAACGAGATCCTGCAGAATTGAGGGTTAGAGCCAGATCCAAGGCAAGGGCAGGGTGTAGACCGTGGATGGTTACCCACAGTGAAGTCAGCTGGAGCCAGTCCTAGGTAACACTTCCTGTTCCCGGGGTCTGGGCTCAGGGCGTCCACTCTGCACAGCTGTCTACTTCCGGACGCGGACTCGCGGATCCCGGGATCCCGCCGTGGCCTCTGGCGCTGTCTGCTCCTGGATGTCAGCTGCAAGCCTGCGCCCGTTTGTCTGCTCCTGCAGGAGGAGCCCAGCGTCACTCCTTCTCTTGCTGTCTGTCCCTGAACACTCAGTTTCTGACTTGCAGCTCAGGGCAGATGCCTTTAGGCTTGATAAGGGGGAGCCTCAGACCTGTGCATCAGTCCAGAGGGTTTGCAGGCGTGGAGGCGGAGGGAGTCGTCCCGGAAGGGGCCATGCATGACCTGAAGTTGGGGTTAAGAACCTGGGATGGGGCCGGCGCTGCAGCGTTGTAGGTTAAACATCCACCTGCAGCATCGCATCCCATGTGGGCATCGATTCAGATTGGCCCTCTGCCTCTCTGTGACTCTGACTTTCAAATAAATAAATAAATCTTTTTTTTAAAGAACCTGGGATCAGCACCCTTTGGGGTCTTTTCATTTATGTCCCACAGCAGGAGTTACACAGATGGTTACTGGTCGGTGTCTAAAGACTAAATCTTTTCATTTGTATTTATTTATTATTTTTTTTAAAAGATCTTTTATTTATTTGGAAGTCAGAGCTAGAGAGAGAGAGAGAGAGAGAGAGAGAGAGGTCTTCCATCCACTGGTTCACTCCTCAGATGGCCACAATGGCCAGGGCTGAGCCAGGCTGAAGCCCGGAACCAGGAGCTTCTTCCGGGTCTCCCATGTGGGTACCGGGGCCCAAGCACTTGGGCCATCTTCTGCTGCTTTCCCAGGCCACAGCAGAGAGCTGGGTTGGAGGTGGAGCAGCCGGGACGCTCACTGGCACCCTTACGGGATGCTCTCGTGGCAGGCAGCTTCACCTCTGTGCCACAGCGCTGGCCCTGGGACAAAATCTTCTTAAAGAAGCATCAGCAAAGATGATTGTGTTGGTCTCTGTACATGAACATTTTTTAAAGGTTTATTTTTTTTTAGATTTATTTATTTGACAGTTACATACAGAAAGAAGGAGAGGCAGAGAGAGAGAGGTCTTCCATCCTCTGGTTCACTCCCTAGTTGGCTGTAATGGCTGGAGCTGCATTGATTCAAAGCCAGGAACCAAGAGCTTCTTCCAGGTCTCTCATGGGGGTGCAGGGGCCCAAGGACTTGGGCCATTTTCTACTGCTTTCCCAGGCCGTAGCAGAGAGTTGAATGGAAAGTGGAGCAGCCAGGACTCAAACCAGTGTCCATATGGGATGCTGGCACTGCAGGCACTGGCTTTACCCGATACACCACAGTGCCAGCCCCTGCCCATCTTAAAAAAGTATACAAAATGTGTATATTTATTGTGTATTACATATATATTCCCATATTTCCATATGTTTAAAATTAACCCAGGGAGCCTGCACCTGTCTTGTGTTGAGTTGCAACTTTTGTGGCTGCGCTGATATTTGGCTAATTAAAAAATACAGAGACTATGACGAAGCAGGCCCGAGTGCACCCCTCTGTAAAGCGAGGGATCCGATCTTTGGTATTGCCCAGTGGCCATCAGGAAACTCTGAGAACACTGCATGTAACAGACAACCTGCCAGTGTTATTATTCTGAGTGAGGGGCCGGGGTCTGAGGACGGGACTGCAGGACGGCACGGGTCGGCAGGATAGGCAAGGCGCAGAACGCTCGCTCGTCCAGAACCTCAGCCCAGGAGCAGGTTGAGATGAGTGCGAAGAACTCTGTTTTCCACACGTAGACTTGGCCTTAAAAATATCATTTAAGCATGTGACCCCCAAAACCAACAAGAAATGAACAGGCCCGGGCAGGAGAGGATTTTCTAGAATGTTCCTTGGCCCAGGCATTGTTCTCCGTTCTGAGGGCACACTTTTTTCGCTGTCTTTTTCTCCCCTTTGGCATGATTCGAGTTCCTAAGTGCAGGAAACCAAACCAACAAGTTAAGAGGATTCTGTCGACATTTGGAGGACAATTTGTAAGCCACCAAGATTAACGAGGTGCCCTAACAGGCAAGAGGTGGGTGTCCCAGCTGCCCCCAAAGCCCCCGAGTCATCGAACAAGCAACAACAAAAATGCAAAGAAGAAGCAGGGTCCCCACGCCTCGTCGTCTGCTCCTCCACAGAAGCCCTGTGTCGTTCCCCGTCCCTTATAGGGACCAGAGGACCGGCTCCTGGAGTCAGACCCGCCCTCCCAGTGTTCCTGCCACTAGGGAAGGGGCCGAAAGCAGCCCCACCCAGCAGAGAGGGAGCAGGGCCCTGCCCCGGGAGCCGAGAGCGCGTGTCGCTGTGACAGCACGGAGGGTCTCCAGGGGAGTGGTGTGACGGGCGGGGAGGAGGAAGGGAGAGCAGGTGACTCGCAGAGCATCGCCTCCGCCTCCGTGCGGACTTCAGAAGGACCAGCCCTCTGAGCGTTAAACTCCCCGTGTCCTGACAGCAGGCAGGCAGGACGCTCGTCCCACAGGAGAGACAGCAGCGGTGTCTCGTGCAGTGAGCAGACGTGCCTGGGTCATCGCGTGGCGGCAGATGTGACCAAGTGGCTTCGTGGCTTCGGGAGGGGGTTGGTAAACCACAGGAATGGGCCCCCAGTTCTGTCTGTCTGCAGACCCAGCACGAGACAGAGGGAGTCTGGGTTGGTTGGTTTGTTTGTTTATGCAGGGAGCAAAGTGTGTTTGGTTTTTGTTTTGCTTTCCCTGACCGTGATGTCCTGTAGCCGCCTAATGGTGATGATAGTGGGGAAGGTGTCATTTGGTGTCCTCGGCTCTGATGGTAATAACGTAGCAGCAGCTGAACAACGGTCCCCCGGCTAAGAGCTCCTGTGTGTCCGGCCTGCGGACGAGATAGCCGGAAAGTCCTGTACATCTTGAGTTTGGTTTTGTTTTTTTTTAATTTTTTTTATTTTTTATTTTTTTGACAGGCAGAGTGGACAGTGAGAGAGAGAGAGAGACAGAGAGAAAGGTCTTCCTTTTGCCGTTGGTTCACCCTCCAATGGCCGCCGCGGCCGGAGCACCGCACTGATCCGAAGGCAGGAGCCAGGTGCTTCTCCTGGTCTCCCATGGGGTGCAGGGCCCAAGCACTTGGGCCATCCTCCACTGCACTCCCGGGCCACAGCAGAGAGCTGGCCTGGAAGAGGGGCAACCGGGACAGAATCCGGCGCCCCGACCGGGACTAGAACCCGGTGTGCCAGCGCCGCAAGGCGGAGGATTAGCCTAGTGAGCCATGGCGCCGGCTTGAGTTTGTTTTTCTGCACTAGAGATAATGAATTTGAAAAATGTCATGGAGAGGGAGACATCCCAAGGGATGTTGCTTTCATTGTATCTGCCATTGTTTCAGTTGCAAAGTCCAAGATGGCTGAAGCCATTCAGTCTCATGTGAGTTTAATACCTGGGAAAGAAAAGTGAAAGCTGACGAGTCCTTAGTAATCTTATCTAAATATTGAGTACATTTCCTCTTCACTAATGCGCTAATGCCAGAATTTGTTTTACCACACTGAAAGTGGGCGTCGCAACAATAGCCTATGAACACCTGTCGCATAAGTCATTTCGTCCCTCAGCTGTCATCAGCTGGGTTGTTACACTCACTTTAGAGCTGAGGGAGCTGGGTTCGTTGGGGCAGAGTCACTCGCGCAGGATCACCCAGCTAGGAGGCGGCAGAAAGGGGATTGGAGTGAGTGCCCCAGGCATGCGCGTGCTGCCGGGGGAGGCAAGGGGCTGGGCTGCCAGGCTGCAGGAGGGGCTCACGGGGGCTGGGCTGCCAGGCGAGAGAGCAGCAGGAGCCCGCGGAGCCCCTGGGCTGGGCCTGGCCCACGGGAGTGCAGGAGCCATCCCTGGTGCCATCTTGAGCTCACTGCTGCCTGAGGAGGTGTGACCGTCAGGGGTGGGGATGCCAGGGAAGATGCCCTACAAGGAGAAGATTCTGACCTGAGCGTTGGGGGCTTGGACCTGACCTGAAAGTTGGGGCTGCAGGCAAGCGCACTATGTTCAGTGGGAACAGGCAGCCTGGTCCTCGGTGCATCCGGCTTCCCCACCAGCCCGGCGCCTGCGGTGATGAGAGGCAGGCCTGGCCCCCAGGACTCCCACGGGGAGCTGGGCTGGCTGGTGGGTGTGGAACGCCCGTGGGAGAGAGGGAGAGATGCAGAGATTGCGGAGGAGCCCTGAGTTGAGCGTGGAGGGGGCTGTGCCCCCGCCCCCACCCCCACCCCCACCCCCAGCCTGAGGGCAAAGGGCATTCCTGGGGAGAGGAACAGCAGGAGCGAAGGCTCGGAGGCCTGGAGGGGGACCCACCTGCATGGGTGTTGGGGGAGGGGAGCGTCCAAATTTGAGGCCGGAACGTGGTCCCTCGCCTCAGTTGCCGTGTTTCCGTGGCACCTGTTACCTTCTGGGGTGGTTCACCCGTGTGCTGCCTCTTGCTGCTTGTTCAGGCGGTCGTTTGTGTCTGTTTTGTTCACGGATGTCTGGCAAGCACCCAGCATGGTGCCGGGTGCACAGGAGTCTGATGTGATAAATGTTGAATGAATGAATGAAAGTAATAGTGGCCAGTGTTTATTGAGGGCCAACTGTGTGCCAGTGCCAGGCTAAGCCCCTGACGGGTGTTGTTCACAAAGCTCAGGAAGGAGGCGGGGAGAGAGCTGCATTTTTATACGCTTTTTACAGATGAGCAAACAGGTGCAGGGATTTGCCCAGGGAGTCAGTGGTGGAGCCTGGATGAGACCTCCAGAACGGGGGGGGGGGGGGGGGGGACAGCAGGCACCTGACACGGAAAGCGGACAGGAAGTGGGGAGGGAGGCAGAGGAGCGGGGAAGGTCTCCCGGAGCCAGGAGTCCGCGTGCTCCGTGTGTGCTCTGGAGAAGCCGGGCCGGGTCTCCGTGTGGGCACTGGCTTGGGGTTGGGCGGAGCGGGGACCTTGGGGGGCTGGGTCGGGAGACCTGGTCAGCGAGGTCCCCAGCTCCTGCCACGGCCACCGGGGAGAGTGGGCGGCGTGGGGCTCCCGAGGCCGTGGCGGCGGTGGGGGGGCCCTGCCTCACTGGACTGCCCGTTGCAGAATCCACACAGGCGACAGACCCTACAAGTGCCCACATCCTGGCTGCGAAAAAGCTTTCACTCAGCTCTCCAACCTCCAGGTGAGTGCTGCCTGCTCCCCCTCCCCGGGCCGGGAGCCTGTGCGGATCCAGGACCCCTGGGCTGGGGGACCCGGCTGCCTTGTGACCCCCACCCCCCACCCCACTGTGCTCCCTGCAGTCTCACCAGCGCCAGCACAACAAGGACAAGCCCTACAAGTGTCCCAACTGCTACCGGGCCTACTCAGACTCCGCCTCCCTGCAGATCCACCTCTCGGCCCACGCCATCAAGCACGCCAAGGCCTACTGCTGCAGCATGTGCGGGCGGGCCTACACCTCGGTGAGTCCTCGCTCACTGTCCCCACCCCCCAACACCCCAGGGTCACAGGGAAGGGCAGAGCCGGCTTTGTGCTTCCCGCCTTCGTCTGCAGCTGCCCGGGCAGGGCCCCCAGTCTGGTTCCCGGGGCCCTGGGACAGCCTGGCCGGGTGGAGGTGGGGTGAGGGGTGCAGGAGAGACAAGCGCCTTCCTGGTGGCAGGGAAAGCTGCAACCCCCACCGTGGCCACAAGGTGGCCCCGTGACACGGCCCAGAGCAGCCCTGGATGGGAATTCCACACCCAGTGGCTTGGTCGGATATTCTGCCTAACAGACCTCCTAGGCCCCACGTAGGGACCGCTGAGCCTCTGTTTCCTCGTCTGCGATGGAGGCGCCAGCAGAGCCGTCGGCTGCTCACTGCAGTCTGATGAACGTTTGCCGGTGCAGCGATGGAGGCTTGGGCCGGGCCCTTAGGAGTCAGGATGAACCAAACACGGTGCTGCCCCCGGGAACGGCTAGGAGCTTCTGCTAGAGACAGGCACGGGACAGGGCACCGCGTGTGCAAACGTGCAATGGCCGGCCATCCTCAGCCCTGCATGGCAACAGGTTCCCAGCCCTGATCCCAGACGTCAGGCAGGATACCTGGGGGCTTCCCTGCGCATGGTCAGTGGCATCCCTGGCCTCTCCCTGCCAATGCCATTAGCCACCTCTCTGTAAGCTGTGACAGCCTGGAGGGTGTCCTAGGTTGGGACGTCACCTGTGATTGACAGCAGTGCTCCAAAGGAGGCGCGTGCCCCGGGAGGGGCAGGACAGAGAGGCCATCCGGGGCAGGGACATTTCCACGGAGCCTGGAGGACGGGTAGGTGAGGAGGAGAGAGGCGCGAAGAGCAAGGCGCTGACTGTTTGGCCGAGCGTCGCCCATGGGGTTGTAAGCGCAGGCACGGTTGGTGTGGTGCAGGGACCAAAAACAGATTCAGCTCACGCAGGGCCCCTGTGTGGAAGTTTGCATTTTTTCCCAGGTGGAATGGGAGGCCAGCAGGAGACCAGCAGGGAAGATTTTTTAAAATTTTATTTATTTTTAATTTTTTTAAAAGGCAGAGTGAGACAGGCACATTTTTTCCTTCTGCTGGTTCACTCCCCAAATGTCCACAACGGTCATCACGCTGGGCCAGGCTGAAGCCAGCAGCCAGGAGCCTCACCAGGGCGCCCACATGGGTGGCAGGGGCCCAGGCACGTGAGCCGTCACCTGCCGCCTCGCAGGGTGTGCGTGGGCAGGAAGCTGGATCAGAAGTGGAGCCAGAACCAAAGCCTCGCACTGCCACGTGGGATGCAGGCGTCCCACCTGATGCGCCGAGTGCCCGCCCCGAGGACGGTGTTCTTGGGCGGTGCCTCTGGCTGGGGGCAGCCAGTGTGGCTGAAGGCGGGGTGCTCAGCGAGCTGTCCCGTGCCAGCCAGGGCTGCTGCTTGCCAAGTGCTGGGAATTCGACATCTCCCCTGTCCTGGAGTTCAAGGTCAGAGCAGAGTTGAGAAACTGAAGCCGCGACCCACAAGGACAAGGCCCAAGAGGCTGGCTGATCTCCCGTCAACCCTTGAATTCTTTTTTGGTTTTTGAGGTTTATTTACTTATTGGAAAGGCAGAGGAACAGGGAGGGAGGGAGGGAGAGAGGAGGGGAGGGCCCGGGAGATATCTTCCATCAAACAGCCAGGGCTGGGCTAGGCCGAATCCAGGAGCTTCTTCCAGATCTCCCACATGGGTGCAGGGGTCAGGCACTTGGGCCATCCTCTGCTGCTTTCCCAGGTGCATTAGCAGGGAGCTGGATTGGAGGTGGAGCAGCCGGGACTTGAACCAGTGCTCCTATGTGAGATGCTGGTGTCACAAGCAGTGACTTAACCTGCTGCTCTGCACTGCCGGCCCCAAGCCTCAAGTTCTTTTCTTTTCTTTCTTTTCTTGGTCCCCTGGTTCCCGGAACAGTCCTCTTCTCGCTTGGCTCCTGCTGGCCGCTTGCCCTGGTGTCACCAGCAGGGTGCCAGTGCCCGTGAGGGCTCCCTCTGTTGGACTCTGAGCCCGCCGCGGTGTGAGGCCCAGGGGTGGCGGGGGGGGGGGGGGGGGGACAGGCTGGTAGGGGGGCGTGGCTTGGCGTGAGGGCTGAGAGCCTGCAGTGAGCCCCGGGGTCATGTGTCTCAGAGCAGACTTGGGGGCTCGGCTTCCCCCTGAGAGGACCCAGTGAGCAGGTGCCGAGTTCCAGGTGCCTTGGGCCTTCTGGAATGAACCACTGGGCCTGCGGAAGGAGTGGGTGCCGCACCCCATCCTGCCTGCTGGGGCCTTTATCCACATCACATCAGCAACCCCTTGAGGATCTTCCCTCCCCCTCCCTGCTTACAGAGGGGGGAAACTGAGGCTTGGGAGGGTGAAATGCCTTGTCCACGGTCCAGCTGCTCTGAGAAATGGCAGAGCCCTGGGCAGACCCGGGCCTACTGGGAACAGCAGGTAGGTGCAGGGAATCCTGCAGGCCCCCTGCCCTGGGACAACAGGACAGGCAGTAAAGTAGGCGCTGCCGAGGGGTGAGCCTGGTGCCAGGGCACTGGCTTGCACTCCAGCAGGTGAGCCAGAACTCCCCTGCCCTGGCAACAGTGCAGTCCATGCCGTGGCTCTAAACCAGTGCTGAATGTCCTAAGGCTGTGGCCACCACCAACCAGCAGCTGGCCCATCTTCCAAGGAGCCCTCCAGTGGCCACTTGGGGAACTGCAGCCTCCTTGCCTCTTTTTTTTTTTTTTTTTAATAAATCAGGATTATCTTTTTTAAAAGATTTATTTATTTATTTGAAAGGCAAGGTTACAGAGAGAGAGAGAGGAGAGACAAAGAAAGAGGGGAAGATAGAGATCTTCCATCCACTGATTCACTCCCCAAGTGACTGCCACAGCCAGAGCTGTTCCAGGCTGAAGCCAGGCCAGGAGCTTCTTCTGGGTCTCCCATGCAGGTGCAAGGGCCCAAGGACTTGGTCATCTTCCACTGCTTTCCCAGGCGCATTAGCAGGGAGCTGGATCAGAAGTGGGGCAGCTGGGACTCGAACTGGTACCCATACGGGATGCCGGCGCCACAGTGCCCACCCCTCCTGGCCTTTCTTGCCAGTGCTTACAGTCTCCTCCCTGTCCACAGGAGACCTACCTGATGAAGCACATGTCCAAACACACGGTGGTGGAGCACCTGGTGAGCCATCACTCTCCCCAGAGGACCGAGTCCCCAGGCATCCCGGTGCGAATCTCCCTCATCTGAGCCCCGCCCGGCCCGCCGGCCTGCACCGACCCAGGCTGCACCAGGCCCCGACGCCCTCCAGGGGCCCTCCGGGAACCACCAGGCGCTCTCACGACCTTCCCGACCTTCCAGAAAGCGTGGTCCACAGAAGCCCTGCCCGGTCCAGCTCCGAGGACGGCCAGGCCAGCTGCGAGGTTCTGCAGTGTCCGGTGGCATCCAAAGACGATCTCAGAGCACTTTGAACCTCTGCTGGATTTTCTTTCTGTTTCCCGCCCTTTACTTGCTTCACTGATTTTTTTTTTAAGTTTGTTTTGGAAATAACAGAAAAAAAAGAAGATATTTATTGGTCAGGAAGTTGGTGCTGCTAAGACCGAGACATGAAAAGAACTGGACGGATGGATGCAGAGAAGCAGAGGGCAACGTGGGACCTCCTCTAACCGGGCCTTGAAGGAAGGATCAGGCCTGGGTCTGCAAAGGGGACCCCAGGTGGGAGCGGGCAAGAAGCCGCCGGAGCGAGCCCCTTGCCCCTGGCTGCCTGGCCCAGCCCTCCGAGGGCTGCAGCGGCGGCCGGGACTGGCCAGGCTTCAGCAGGCGGAGACGAGAGAGGGGCCGGGGAGATCCGCAGGACCAAAGGGTGCAGTGATGGGCTGTGGGGCCGGGGTGGGCTGGGTGAGACCCGGCCCCTCCCCTGTTGCCCTGAAGACCACCCCAGTCTACCTCGGTGCTGGCCGGGAAACCTATGGGCTACCTCTCCTGCCACCCCAGGCTGTGGGCCTGGGCAGGGAGCGCGCCTGGGACCAGGACCCCTGTAGGGTTTCCTCCAGATGGGGACAGTGCCCAGGGAGGGGGTTGGTTGCCTTCCCTGCTGTTGGGGTGGGGGGGCTCCCCAGCCCCCCACCCCGAGCCCAGGGGAAGAGGGTCCCAGGAGCAGGCCGTGCCCCCAGCCCCCACAGACACACCCCGATCTGAAAGCCATGCGTGTCCCTGTATATAGGAACCATGTACAGAGCCCGGAGAAGCCCCCCACGTTCCCCCGGGGAATAAAAGAAAGCTAGACAGAAACTCATCTATATATTCTGTATCTGGAGTTCCGTTTTGAATATTAACTGTGTTATTTTTATACACTTTTTAAGCCTTAACTCGCCATTGATTTCCCAGTTTGACGATTCCTGGGGTTTCTCCTCCCGCGGGGGTCTCTGCCTCCACCCCACCCCTTGTTTGACTTGCGTCGTCCGAATCTCAGTATTGTAGCTTCTCGTCCGCATGTTACTGCCCTGTAAATACGCTGTGATCCATGCTGTTAACACCCCTTTGCTTTTTAATATGGGACCTCCAGGCCACCGTACTTAGAGACTAGTTACCTTATTAAAAAAAAGAAACCGTCTGTTGGCTTCTCCGTCTGCATCTTGGTGGCAGGGAGGTGAGGGCAGGCGCCCCTCAGGCTGTTCAGGAAGGAAGTTCGCGTCTGGGGAAGGAAAGGGGTGGGGAGCAAGGAGGAAAATCAAGTGTGGGGGGAAAAGCACTAAAGGGGGCAAGAAGCGAAGGAATGACGAGCCCTCTGCTCTCTGTATTTCTCTGTTGTGAAGAATAAACTGTACCTGCACCCGGGCGGCAGCCGTGTGTGGCGTGCTCTGTGCGGGGGCGGGGCGGGGCGCCCCCCCACTCTGTGCCTTGCCCTGCCCACCTCAGTCCCCCGACTTGGGGAAGGGAGCGGCCCCTTACCCTCTGCCCGTGGGCACATGGCTCCTGCGCCGGGAGGCCGGCAGCAGGTGGAGGCGGCCGTGCGGTGCGTAGGTGGCAGGGGGCTCAGTTGACCAGGCTCGTCCCGTTCTAGAGCGTCCACAGTCAGTGTTGGGCCCATCCGCGGCTCTCGCTTGCCCCTGCTTCGGGGGCAGAGGCACCCCACGCCTCTCTGGGCTGAGGGCCTGATGTGCGGAAGTCACGTTAGGTGTCTGGAGACAGGCCAAGGAGTCGCCTTCACGTCTGGTTCCCCCCATGGAGGCCCGTGAGTCGCTTCTCCAGGAGAAGAGCGCGGGAATTACGGCCCCCCAAATCGATCAGGGCTGCCCCCGGGGACCTGGACGTGGCTTAGCCCCGCGTCACCAGGGAGCCCTCCTGGCCCTGTGGGTTGAAACTCCGCTGCAAGGGATGGAGGGTCCCGGGGGGATTTATGGGCTGGCGTAACGGGGCAGTGGTGGGGCAGCTGCCCACTTGGGGCTCTCAGCATCCGCTTCCTGCGGGGTGAGCAGCCCCAGACAGACTGCAGCATTGTCAGGTCATCTGGCTCTGACTGGGACATGGCGCGGGCTGTGGGACCCACGTTCTTCACCCAGAGCACGGGGTGAAGCCCTCATCTCCACTGTGTCTCCGGAAGGGGGACCCAGCATGTGTCAGCGTCAGGAGGCAGAATGGGTGTGGGACCCCAAGGACCGGCATGCTTGCCGGGGATCCCACAGGTTGTCCTGGCTCATGAAAACAGGTGCACACCCCTGCAGTGAGTGATGCCATTGAGATCGACCACAGTGGCGTTTCCACCATGGAGAGTGGCAGACATGGCGATTCCGGGCTGGCTTCCCCCTCCCCCACACCCCACCCCCGAGAGCCAGGTGCTGCGTGTTTACCCAGCACCTGTGCTGCGGATTCTACCCAGGCTCTCCACTCCTAGGAACAAGTTAGTCAGGAGCCAGCAGGCACCTGCAGTCCCTGCAGACTGGGGGCAGGGGTGGCCGTGCTGGGCACAAGTGGACACAGGAGACCCAGAGCCGGTGGTAGCTCGGGTTCCCGTCCGGCTTCATTCTTCGGCTGTGTTTTGTTTCCTGTTTGCTCTCACATTGGTGAGTGAAAGCTGCTGGTGGTGTGAAGTCCATTCTAGTCTGCGCCCGGTGTCCTCATGGGTCACGTGAGGCAAGTAACAGGATGAAAGGAGTTGGTACTGAGGCTCAGGGCTGTGCCTGGCACCTGCAGGGTAACAGTAAATGCAGGTGTTGTCCTTGGCATAGTAGCCCTGGTGCATCTGTGTTCCTCGCCATCCGTGATCCCGAAGACACTCGGGAGTTTCTGGGGGTGCCAGGTGAGCTGGCGTGGCAGGGCAGGTAGAGGCTGCACAGGCAGCAGCGACACCCCGGGGACCGGGAGTCTGATTTCACCTGATCGCCCCTGTGGGCCTGGGATTCGTGCTGTGGCCTGCGGCTACGTCCGTGGAGGTAGCTGGAGAAGGAGCTTCCGTTCCTTGGCATTCCTGCTTCAGACTCAGGTCCCTGCATCCCCTGCCCCCTCCCTTCTTAGGTCCCAGGGCTCACTAGGAGGGAGCCATTTCCAAGATGTTGCCCACCCAGCAGCTCCCCTGGGGAGGTCTCCATCAATAGCACACAAGGCTGCTCCTAGCCCAGGGCCTGGACACTTCTTTCAAACAGGAAATGGCTGTTCTTGGGCAAAGTCCTTGCACTCTGAGAACTTGCTGGGGAAGGGGCAGGCAGGGAGAGGGAGGGCAAGTTGTGTTTTCCAGAGCTCTAGAGCAACCCCTGCAAGGAGGGGACTGGCATCCCCGTCGGACAGGTGAGAAACAGAACAGACCCAGCAAAGGTCAGGAACGTGCCCACGTCCCACACAGAGGTAGAGGAAGAGTGGATTCACGCCAGGATCTTACTGGCTTTCGGTCAGGTCTCTGAGTGGCCCAGGGTCATTAGGGTTGGTGCATGTCACCCTCGGTGACCGTCACTGGGTAAATCGGAGGACATTTTCCCACCAGTGCAGCCAGAGCATGACCACCTGGTCTTAGGCGTGCCTGGCTGTTCTCACCTCCAGTCCATAGTCCAAAAAGCCTTCTGGGTTTTGCTCCTGTAGCTCAGGCAGGAGGCCCCTGGGCACTCGAGACTGCGCTTTGGAGGAAAGAAATCCCCTGTGTCATGCCATCAGTACCTGAACCTGCTCATGGAAATGTATAAACATCATCAGGCTCGGACTGCTCTCTGCAATGCGAGGTCTGTGACAACACTGCAGAGAAAGGACAGTGTTGTGGCACAGCAGGTTAGGCATAGCAGAGTGCAAGTTTTCTCTCTCTCTCTCTCTCTCTCTTTCTCTCTCTATTTATTTATTTGAAAGTCAGAGTTACAGAGAGGCAGAGGCAGGGAGAGGTCTTCCACCCAATGGTTCACTCCCCAGATGGCCACAATGGCTGGAGCTGTGCGGATCAGAAGCCAGGAGCCAGGAGCTTCCTCCAGGTTTCCCACAAGGGCTTGGACCATCTACTGCTTTCCCAGGCCATAGCAGAGAGCTGGATCGGAAGTGCAGCAGCCGGGTCTCGAACCGGCGCCCACATGGGATGTCGGCGCTTCGGGCCAGGGCCACAACCCACTGCGCCACAGCGCCGGCCCCAGCCTTGGTTCTGCCTGAGGCCTGATGACATGGCCCCCCAACTCAGAGCCTGTGTTCTAGGAAGTCCACGAATGGAGACACTCACCTCCCAGGCACTGTGCTCCACTCCCACCCCACCCCCCCAAGCCCCACCAGCCTTGCGGCCAGGAAATATCATTTTCGTGGATTTAGAAAAGGCCACACGGCCACTTCTGGGACACTTTATTCCGATAGTACTTAAGGCACACAAACGACACCTGAGGGGCACCAGCCACCACCCGGCCGCCTGCCTTCCCGCTCTGCGGCAGTGCGTTTGGGCACAGGGACCAACCCGACTCTCCGCTGCGGACAGCACAGGGACCCACCAGGATTATCGGGCAGTTCGTTCTTTCTTCGTGCCTCAGTTTCTTTATTTTACAAAAGAGGGTCAGGCGAAAACATCCTTACAGGTGGCATCTGCTCGCTGATGGTGGCAAGGTCAGTGGTGCCCGGTCTCTAGACTGCTGGTCTGCGGCCAGCAGTGGCTCAGCCCAGCAGGAAAGTGCGGGAAGGAGACAGGGCTGGGGCCAGGCTCATACGCGGCTTCTGCGCGGGACCCCGGCTCGCGGGCCTCTCCTCCTCCCAGGTCCCACTCCACACCCTCCTGGAGCTACAGGAGCCACGCGGGGCCAGCAGAACCCCGGCAGGCAGGCGGGCTACGCCCGGGCTCTGGCGGTGGCGCTAGGTGCGCAGCAGCGCGTACTCCTTGCGCGCCCAGAGCAGGCGCGGGCGGCGGATCTCGGCCCGCGGGCCAATATCCGGGCTCCAGCAGAACTCGGGCGACAGCACCTTGGCGGGCTTGTGCAGCCAGAAGAACTTGTTGAGGTGGCTCTCGTCGTGCCAGCGCGCCTCGAGGCCGCGCGCGCGGTCCTGCCGCAGGCCCCGCGCACAGTGCGTCGTCAGCCCGCGCAGCGCCGCCACGCTGCCCCCGAACACGGCCGCGTGGTAGTAGAAGTCGCCCTCGCCCGGAGCCAGCGCGGCGGCCGAGCGCGCGTCGCGCTCGAAGGGCAGCAGGCGCCGCGGCCAGTGGTAGTGCCAGGCGTGCAGCTGCGCCACCGACTCGGCCAGCGCCTCGGGCCCGAAGGCGCCGCTGAAGTGCTGGTCCACGTCCATGCACAGCACGAAGTGCGCCTCGCGGCCCAGCCGCCCAGCCAGCGCGGCGCGCAGCGTGGACATGCGAGCCATGGACACGTCCTGCCAGCGCTGCTCGCGCACCACGCGCTGTACGTGCAGCCGGCGTCCGGGGCCCAGCGCCAGGCGTGGCATGGCGGTGGGGCGCTCGGTGAACACGTAGTACAGCACGCGCTGGCCCACCATGAAGTGCTGCTCTGCCGTCTCCAGGAAGCGCGCCAGGTACTTCTCCAGGTACCTACAGGCCGGCCGGGGCACCCGGGTCAACCCCAAAGCGGCTCCCTGCACGGCCCGCCCACGGGCGCATCCTCCACTCTGGTCTTGTTTCCTAGACCTACCCAAACCAGTGTCCTGAACTCCAGAACCTTCCAATTCTAGAATCTTGGAGTGGCAGATTAAAGAAGCTTGCAGGTGGTGTGCCCCACTTGCCTGGAAGGGCGGGGTCGCTGTGTTCCCTGGGACTGCTTTGGCCAGCAGGACACCTAGGGAGTGAGGCTGGGCTGGACCCTTGGGGGACTGGCATCGTTTGTGCCTGGAGAGCCCTGACCCTGTGTGCAGGCAGATGCAGAACGTTGGTGCAGCCCTGATGGGAGGCAGGCCAAGGTCGCCAGGCATAGAAGCCAGGTGGAGAGAGGGGCCTCCCAGGGGAGATCCAGACATTTGGGAGCAGTGAGGAGCCTGGCCGGCTGGGCTCTAAATTCCTGACACCCCCGCCCTATCACCATCTCTAATGCTAAGAAGTTTGCAGTTTTAAGTCATTGAGTTAGTGGTAATTCCTTAAGTAGATAGCCAGACTGCTTAGAATACTGGAAACTTGTATTAACAGACCTTGGGACAGTGGGATTTAACAAGAGCAGTCGTGCTAATATTTTGAGCATGTGTCACGTGGCTCTAAGACCATAGGTGTTATTTCATGTAAAGAGCTTTAGGCACGTGTACGCCGTGCGTAAGTGGGAGAGCCAAGTGCCTAAGTGGGAGAGCCAAGACTGCAACCCAGCTTGGCCCTGGCCTGTCCTTGCACTTGCTCATGGCTGGTGGCCCTGTAGGACACTGAAATCAGAGACCTCAGACACCTGAAGGCCCGGGTGCTGGAATCACACCCGGAGAGCCTGGAGTTTGTGGACCTGGAGATGTGGTCCACGGGCTGCCTCAGGAACGCCTTCGCGTCCCTGTCGTAAGTAGGGGGACAGAGGACCTCACCACTGGCCCACGGGTCAGCCCTTGGTCCTGTTCCCCCCCACACACCTTTCAGTGGTCCTCCTGGCTTCCTCTCCCTTCCAGAGCACGGGGGGAACAGAGTTAGAGGGGCCTTGAGTACCTGTTTGGTGTGTCTGGCAAAATAATAATAATAATAGTAATAATAAAAGGCTTCCCCGGGCTTTCAGCGTTCTCTGGAGGGGGAAGGAAGCCCTCCCACTGCCTTTGCAGAGCTGCCGGCTTTAACGTTAGACCTGTTTCCTTTAGTTGCTCTGAACTCTGTATCTTTGGGCTGTAGGATCTGGTCGCCGTCCTCAGCCAGGAGTCCCCTCTGCATCCAGCTTGGCCCCACCCCTCCTATCTGTACTGGGAGATCCACCTGCCCATCCCCGCCCCCTCCTGGTGTCCGGGCCTCAGTTCCTAGACGGATGCCCGCTCCTGCAGTGGTTTCTTCCACACTCTGCCGTCACCTGCTGCGGTGGCCAGTCCCTCCGCTTGGTCGTCATCAGTATCTGTCCCATGGCCAGACCTGCAGCCCCAGCCTTGCCACCCTGGGCGCCCCCTCTTGCAGCTCACTTCCTGTCTCCCCGCCCCACTCCTCACACCACCGAGTAGTTACTGAATCCTCTGAGCTGATGATCCTGCCCCTCTACGGGTACCTTTCGTCTCCCCCTCCCTGCAGTTCCCTTTCCCCAGCTTGGATCCACTCCCGTACATCTCCCCAGCACCCCCTCCCTGTCAAAATTCCCTGGCAAAATCGTGTCCCCCCCAACCACCACCACCATGCCCTCCCCTCCCACCGCCTGCAGCAGAGCCGCTGACCACCACCAGGCGCCCGGCTCCCTCTGTTCACCCAAGTGCTTGTCCCTTCCTCTCCCACTCTCACCTGAAGGACTCTGTCACCTCCTGACCACCGCCCCAGCCCCCGGTGGGTCAGCCCTGGTCTCTAGGCTGGCTCCTTCTCAGAGGTCCTGAGCCCCTGGCTGCCGGGCCCTGTGACGCTGGTGTCCAGGGAGGAGGGGGAAGAAGGGGATGGCCCTGGACTCGGCCTGGGAGTCTGGGGCAAGGGTGCTGCCTTTGCCTCTCGCTCCACTGTGGAATCGCAGTCAAGGGGAGCAGGATGCCCCGTGCCCTATGCACAGGCACAGCCCTCAACCTCCCTGCCTAGACAGCACCCCCATACCCAGGCCTTACCTGCCCACAGCAAAGACAGTCAGCCCAATGGTGAGGTTCCGCTCTCCTGCCACTTGCTGGGCCACATCTGGGTCAAAGGTGCCGTCCCAAATAATGGGAGCCCCCCAGGAGGTGCAGGTCAGGACTTCAGGCCGGGCCCTGGCCAGGGCAGGGGTGGGGAGACAGCTCCATTCAGCCGCCTGCTGGAGCCTGCTCTCTGCTGTCTCCCCAGTGCTGGGCCCTAGGGACCTGCAGATGCATCAGACCAGTCCTTGCCCCCCCCCAAACCCCTGGCCATAAGCAGTGAAGGTGGCTAGAGGACTGTGAGACATGTGACCCTAGGGTTGTGGGCTGAGCTCCTGGCTCTACTGGGGTGGGGGAAGGACAGGGACACCAGGACAGAGGGATGGCCACTCCTTACCAGGGATGTAAGACACCTGTGAAGTTGTCTCCCAGCTGGGACATTGTGGCTGAAGGGCAGAAACCCATGGGGATGAGGACTTCCAGGTGCCTGTAAGATGGGGACAGCTAAGGGGCGTGGGCACCTGCCTGGGGCTGAGCTCGCCACCACCTCCCATCCCTGGAGAGGGCTCTTGCAGAGGTCCACCCTAACCCTGACCCCGGAGTGCCCACCTCGGGTGCTTGGGAAGGGGCTTGTACCTGACGACTGGGAGCCCATACAGGAGCAAGCCCAAGAGGCCAAGTGCAAGTAGGATCAGCCGCCAGAGGGTTTTCTTCCTGGCCCTGGGGGTGAGGGGTGAGGATGGAGAGGAGCATCAGCAATTCATTCAGATATGCGCGTGTATGTGTGCGTGTGCGGGATCCACTGTGCGCTTCCAGTGTTTCAGTTTATTTCCTCTTCTGAATAAGAGTATTCACTGTGCACGTGGTGCAGGCACTCGCGGGGATAAATGAGTGTGTATGTGTATATATACATATGCCGTGCATAGTCTTCCCCTCTCCCAGCCACTCCGCTCCTGTGTATGGGGCAGCCAGTCTAATATTCTCTTCTTTCTTCTTAATTATTTTTGAGAGGCAGAGAGACATAGGGACAGAGAGCTGTGGTTCCCTCCCAAATGGCTCCGAGCTGGGAGCAGCCGGGAAGCAGGAATGCGCTCCAGGTTTGCATGGGTGGCAGGAACCCAGTTACTTGAGCCATTGCCGCAGCCTCCCGGGGACTGCATTGTTAGGAAGCTGGAATCAGGGGCCAGAGCTGGAGCCAGGGATGGAGCTCAGGCACTCCAGTGTGGGATCCGGGTGTCTTTACTCCCAGGCCAGATGTCTGCCCTGCTGCCCCACTAGTGGCTGCGGAGGGGCCCAGCTGGTTGGCACCTTGCATTCCCCATTGACCGTTATATCTCTTTGAGGCTGTTCCATCTCACAGCTTAAGGTCCTCACCCTTTTGTCAGGTTTCCCCTGCACTGACTGTGAATAATACAATTTACCGAACCAGGGCACCTCTGAGCGTTTAGATGTCTAATCCTTTGCTGTCCCCAGCAGTCTGACCTTGGGCATGCCTGGGGACTATGACATTAGGGTTGTGTTCATAGCCTGTGGGGTGGGTGGGGCTGATCTTGGACCTAAGAAGGCTGGGAGAGGATGAAGGGGGCTTATGGCTTGGTGGCTGGGAGTTGAGAGCTGTCTGGGACGGATGAGTTGCTGGGCTGGCTTTGATCAGAGACAATGTACTGGGGCAGGCATTTGGTGTAGGGGTTAAGATGCCACTTGGGATATTGGCATCCCACACGGGAGTGCCTGATTCTAGTCCCAGTTCTGCCTCCAGTCCCAGCTTCCTGCTAGTGTGCCATCCTGGAAGACAGCGGGTGATGGTTTGGGTGGTTGTGTCTCTGTGTCCCATGTGGGAGACCTGGATTGGGTTCTGAGTGCCTGGCTTCAGTGTGGCCCAGCCCTGACTGTTGTGGGCATTTGGAGAGATTTGGAGAGTGAACCAGTAGATGGAAGACCTGTCTGTCTCTGTCCCCGTGCATTTCAAATGAATAAATTAGAGGGTAGTGGTATAGTGGATAAAGCAACCCCATCCCGTATGGGTGCCTGTTTGTGCCCCAGCTGTTCCACTTCCAATCCAGCGCTCTACTAATGGCCTTGGAAAAGCAGCAGAAGATGGCCCAAGTGCTTGGGTCCCTTCTGCTCACATGGGAGACCTGGCTGAAGTTCCTGTTCCTGGCTTTGTTTGCCCAGCACTGGCCATCGCAGTCATTTGGGGAGTGAGTCAATGGATGGAAAATCTCTCTGTCTCTCCCTCTCTCTCTGTAACTCTTTCAAAATAAATAGATAAATCTTTAAAAATTAGTAAGTTGGAGAGAGAGAGAAATGTACAGCATCAGTCTGTGGTGTCTCTAGCCACCTGGCTGGGCGGGTTCCTGCCGCTCAGCTCAGTGGCCCCAGCCCTGGCTTAGAGGAGGTGAGGCCTTGGGACATGTCCCTGGTTAGCTGTTTCTCAGGAAGGGCCCCAAATGTTGAGAATCTTAATAAGCCCCTCCTGGGGAGCTTGTCCCACTCCGCCTTCCCCTGCTTTCCAGGGAGACTTCGGCTGTATGGTCAGACACAGACGCCGGGGCCCGATGCCCAGATTTGAGTCCCGGTCCCACACATCACTTAGTAACTGCATGGCCTCGAACCAGGTGTGGCCCTCTGCATGTCAGTCTTCGTGAGTGAAAGGGGATGAGAAGGACAGCTAGCTGAGAGCGGTCATCATGGGGTTAACGGGAGCTGGGCTACCAGAGTGAGGCCTCGCACCCCGCAGTAGCTCTGATGTTAGCTGCTGCGGACGGTGGGGGTGCCTTCCCCCTGCACACCCCCTAGGCAACCTCCTGCCCCCACTTCCTGCCTTACACGTCCTTCCCAAACATGGCTTCCCTGGTCTCTTTCAAGAAGGTTGCCTGCACCCTGCGCCTGCCTCTCCTGCTTCCTCAGCAGGTGTATCTGGGACGTGGCTCTGGGAACCACTTGCAGCTTTGTGCATGTGTGTGTCCACCTGGTGCCATTTCAGTCCGCACAGAGCACCTCCTCCTGCTCAGCTGGCCGAGCCAGAAACCGGGTGCACCTGACCGCTCCCTCTCCTGCACCACTGTCCGGCTGCTCTCGGCCCCCAGGTTGGGTTGACTTGGGCCTCCTTGATCTCTGCCCCTTCCGTTCTCCCCATAGTGACCCTGGCCTACCCTTCTGTCGCCGAGACCGTGGCAGCAGCTCCCTCCCCTCTCACCCACGAGGGTCATCTTGTAGAAAGCCCACCTGCCTTAACTGTTCCCAGATCACACAGAGGGATCCTCAAAGAAGAAACGCATTTAGAAGGCAAACATATGGAAATGCGCTTACCCTCACTGGTAATCAAAGACACACAAATCAGAACAAGGTGATATGTTTTGCCTATAAAATAAGCACTTTAAGAAAACCAATGAAAATAGCCAAGCTGCAAGAATGTGGAGAGACGGGCGCTCGTGTAAAATGCCACAGCCTTTAATCTTTGAAGGCTGCTCAGCTGTGGGAATGCAAAGCTCTCAGCATCCCTCCCCTTTGATTCAGAAACCCCTGCTTCTGGCAGTGTGTCCAAAGAGAATTTTCAGTATGGAGAAAGTTTGTGCCCCAAGAGGTTGGTCGGGGTCCGATCAGCCAAGCGTGCAGCATATTGTTTCTTGCACATACACTCAGCATCAAGCACGGTGGTAGGTCAAGGAGTAGAGGGGAGTGATACACAGCCCCTGGTTGGCAGGGTTGAGCCATGAAGGCAGGAGTGCGATTGGCGAGGGGGTATGGGTCATGTGACTGACGCAGAGCAGGTGAGCGGAACCCAGCACAGCCCATGTTGTGAGTAGGGTCAGCACAGGCTGTTCTGAGGGCGAATTGGAGGGTGTCACTCAGCCCTGGTGGGTAGGAAGTCGGGAGCCTTCCTGGAGGAGGGAGGTGACCTCTAAGCCAGGACCCGAAGAATCCCAAGTTATCCAAAGATGGCAGTGGCCCGTACAGAGGAAGCACCAGTGTGGCCAAGGGAGCAATGAGAGCGTAGAATGTGCGTGGACCTGCAGGTCGTTGTGCAGAGAGCGTGAGAGCCGAGCACGTACAGACAGGCAAGGCTGGTGACGCAGCACCTGCGCTCCAGGCCCAGGGCTTTGAACTTCACCTGAGGGCCTTGGGCAAGCCCTGGTAAGTATTTTCTCCAGGGTGTGGCACATATTTTCACACTTGAGAAGAAAAAAACAAATTCTCAGGCTGATCTGTTATACTTGGACATCGATGGCTAGGAAAGAGGGCCTGGCCAGAGGCAGGAGAAGAGCCAGGGGCCAGGGTGCAGCCAGGGGAGCTACTTGGGGGTGTGAGGCAGCGTGTTGGTGGTGGGCAAAGGAGCAGTGGGTGGTGAAGGGCACGACTCGGCCGTTGATTAGAGGGTCGGGGCTGGGGGCCAGGAAATGGAACAGTGGCCTGGCTGGGGCCAGGGGCCAGCGCCCAGAAGGCAGACTCAGTTCTGGGATTGACCTGGAGGATAGCGGTGTCACGGGAGAGAGCACCAAGGGAGAGGAGGCCAGGGCCACACAGGATGGCAACCAGAAGGGAATGAGGGTGGGGATTGCTAGAGGTGCTGTGTCTTACACAGGAAGACTTGAGCTTGGGTTGATGCTGCCCCGACAGCATGCCACGAGGTGCTGCCTGCCCCACTCAGCGCTGAGCCTCCCTTCATTAGACTTTGTGTTCTTGGTGCCAGCTCCCAGAGCCTGCCTCCTAATTGGTGGTATTAACATCGATTTGTTCAGTCAATAGATGAAGTGATGAATGGGTTCTTTGTCCTCATTCTCTTCCCCAAACTGTTACTCCTTTGCTTTTTAGCACTCCCCCTGTTTTCTCCAGGATTAAGGCTGCACTCCTTGTTCATAATCGTGACACTTCACTGAGCCAGCACTCTGCCAGGGGGCCCTTAGAGGGGACAGCGACTGAGCTCTGGAAGGCTAGGCCACTGGCTCAGGGGCCCACGGCTGGCGGGTAGTGGGGCCGAGCTTGGACTTCTGGTCTGTCTGACCTCCAGCATGGCTTTGGGCTCACCTTCTGGCTGCAGCTCAACCCTGATGCTCCTCTCCCCAGCGTCCTGGACCCTGTTACTCTCCCTGTAGGTTGGGCTCCTCCCAAGTCAGTGTCTGGTGCACGAAGCTGTGCCTCCCTCACTCTGTCTAAAGCAGCCCGGGCAGAACTGGCTGCGGCTGGGCCACTCTGGCTACCAGGAGCCTGGGGCAGATGCTGTCCAGGCAGCCACCCGCTCTGGGAGGTAACAGCCTGCGGCAGGGACAGGAAAAGGCGGCAGCCGGCCTCCCAGGCCTCAGCCGGCCCCAACTCCCCCATCGGGGTAGGACAAGCCAGTGCTTATCTAGGACACTGGATCTCGGCCAGGGCAGCCAGACAGAGTCAGCCCAAGTGGACTAGTTGAATTCACAGTCAGATCTAGGGGGGTGCTGGGACCCATCGGCTCCTCCTGCCCTCTCCCTTACTCCAGTCTGGGAGCCCTGGGTCCTGGGTGCCCTGCCTGAGCCGCGCGTCTCACCCTTGGTTCCGTGTTTACAAAGGGACCAACCACCCAGGCCCTGCCTGTAGAAGGTGTCCCATAAGCCCCACCCCAGCCCTGCTCCCCACTCCCTGCTTCCAGAAGAGAACCACAGCTCAGCCATTCTCTCCTCCGGGGAGAAGACTTCCTAATCCGCGGAGTCCCGGGGGATGGGGCGCTTGCCTGGCTTGAGGTGATGGTTCCCCTGGCCTGGGCTCTCTGGCTCACCAGGGGCTCAGAGTTGAGGGAAGCAAGAGGGGCTGCCCAACCATTCACAGGCCATGAGGGCCCCTGGATGCAGCCCCCTGCCCTGCTGTCCTCTGCGGATGGTGTCTGAGTTGCCTTTGCCCAGGATCTGGGGCTCAGCCGGTACCAGCTGGCTGGCTCGGGCACCTCTCCTAGGCTCCTTTGGCTGCTGGCAGCCAGCCTGGACCCCTCTCAGGTCAGCTGTCCCTCCCCGTCCCCCGTGACAGTGTCCCCACTCACCTGAGTCCTTCCTTGAAAGCCATGCGTGGAAGCTGGAGGGACAGACTGCCAGAGCTCTCAGCTCGGAGCCCAAGTGGCTCCTGCCCCTCTGCCTCAGGAGCCACACTCACAGGGGCAGTCTCCGGTGTACTGCCTGAGAGGGACCTGCTTGGGGGTGGGGCCTGCTGGAGGAAGTTGGCCCCGGCGTTGGGTGGAGCCAGTCACCTGGAAGAAAGTGGCTCCGAGGAAGGCCAGCCCTGGTCAGTGGAGACTCTGAGCCATTTTGCTCTGACTCCTGTTCCCTCCCCAGGGGCCCTCGAGCCCCTCCCCCAGGACTGTTCTGTTCCTGGGAATGGGGGCCAGGGGCTGGTGTTTGCCTGTTCTGCACAGAGCCTCAGCTGGAGGCTCTTGTGACGCCAGGCCATTCAGTTCACTCCGTGGAGTGCTTGTAGCTCCCCAGTGAAGGGGGCGCGTGCACCAGGCACCCAGGACGGCGTGGGAACCAAGGTAACTGGCAGTGACGGTTCTGTCGAAGTGGACGCTGGGTAGTGTCAGCTCTGTGATGACCCCGTTGCGGGTCACACTCTACCCCATAGGTACATAGTGTGGAGGCTCCCCCAGGGGCACAGGGCAAATCCCGAAGCTAAGGGCGGTGCCCGCTCCCCAGTTCCACTTCAAACCGCCACTCCCTTGCCTGGGACAGCCACTGGATCGTGAAGATAGTGCTGTCACAGGTTCGCGCCTTAGATGGTCGTCCGTGATGCCGCGGCCAGCCTCTGGCCGGGCTGCCCACCGCTCCCCTGCAGTGTGCTCAGTAAGCCTAACTCTGCTCGCCGACTGCCCTGCTGAATTTTTTTCCTCACTGGGGCCACTGGCCTTGGCTGCTCGTGTCCCGAGACGTTTTGGTAGCTTCTCTGATTGCCAGGAACCAACCTCCCACATGTGGCGCCATAGGCAGCAGCAGCTCCTCCGGGAGAATCCATGCCTGCTGTTGGCCTCCTGGTCACTCCCAGCCCTTCCCCCCGTCTCTGGCCTGGGAGCTTGCCCATGTGTGGGTCACTCTGGTGGCATGGGGAGGCCCCGTGCTCGCCCTGGGAGCGGAGGACCCCTTCCATTCCATCTTGGGGGGCTCCCTCTCTCCCTGCTTCTCAACTGACCACCCCTCTTGGGACCACACTGGCCTGAAAGACTTGTGGTGCCACTCTCCTTGCTGAGAAGGTGCTGTCGGGCCCTCCAGTGGGCGGGGCACTCTGCTGAAGCCGACTCCCATTGGAACCGGGCTCTCCCTGACAGACGCCCTGGCAAAGCTTTGCAGGGTTGTCTCTTGGGTGGGGCATTTTCTCCTCTTGTCCCGATGTGTGGTGGTTCTGAAGAATGGGACGATCTCCTTAACTGGGATCAGCTTGGCCCCCTGACCCCAAAAACAGGCGTCACATTTTCTTTTGTAATGTTGCCTGGACCCAGCAGACTTCCAGAACGGGCGGCCAGTCCTTGAGCAGAACTCTGAGTTACGATGCTGTCCTCAGCGTGATCTCTCGTCGCCGTCTGTAAGATCATCTGTTGTCTTTGTGAGCCTGACTGCTTAGGAAAGCTGTCCTTAACTTATTTATGTTTAAAGATTTGTTCAGGCCGGCGCTGCGGCTCAATAGGTTAATCCTCCACCTATCGGCACCGGCACAAGAGGTTCTAGTCCCGGTCGGGGCGCCAGATTCTTTCCCGGTTGCCCCTCTTCCAGGCCAGCTCTCTGCTGTGGCCCGGGAAGGCAGTGGAGGATGGCCAAAGTCCTTGGGCCCTGCACCCTATGGGAGACCAGGAGAAGCACCTGGCTCCTGCCTTCGGATCGGCACGGTGCGCCGGTCGCAGCACACTAGCCAGTCGTGGCGGCCATTGGGGGGTGAACCAACGGCAAAAGGAAGACCTTTCTCTCTGTCTCTCTCACTATCCACTCTGCCTGTCAAAAAAAAAAAAAAAAAAAGATTTGTTCATTTATTTTGAAAGTCAGTTTGGGAGAGGCAGAGAGAGACAGAGATCCATCTTCCATCCACTGGTTCACTCCCTAGATGGCCACAACGGCTGGGAGGCTGGGCCAGGCTGAAGCCAGGACCAGGAACTCCATTCGGGTCTCACGCCTACGAAACAGCTCAGCCTAAAGCTTAGCAATGGACCCCAGGTAAAGTTAGTCTAAGAGCCACTCCTGAAACCTTTTGGGTGCTCAGATGTGGCTGAAAGTGTTTCTGACACTGTCTCCTAGGGGTCAGATATTCCCTCCCAGCGTGGGACGGGACCAACAACCAGCTCACAGCCAGCCTGGCTAGGAGGGACAAACAGACCCTGGCTACAGGGCGACTGACTGATCAGTGGTGTGCGCCGAAAAATTCTGTTATCACATGGAGGGGATAAAAATCAAGATGGAATCCTGGTGTCGATCCTAAACAAAATCAGAAAAAGCCAACAGGTTGCAAAGGAAGGGTTCTTAGGTGTGACTGCCTGAGAGTAACTCAGCGTGTCTCCTCCAGAACACGCAAACACAACTCTCCTCCAGGTGGGGCCACCTACAGGCCCCTGGGTAACAGGACATTTCTAGGGCATCACCTCCTCCTCCTCGAGGCTCTGCCACTGCGGGAGCCCCGCAGCTGGGACACTGGGACACCCTGAAACCCTGGCACAGTTCCAGGGCGGGACACAACACCCCGGTTCAGCACGAAGCAGTTACAGGAGACCTTCCGAGTGCCACAGACTTGTCACTGCTGGCCCGCTGGGAATGCAGAGGGTTGCCCCAGCTCCCCTGCTCTGCCCAGATATGCAAATCACCTAGCTGGGAAAACCTGTTGGATCATGGGAAAACTCACCCTGACTGGGAAGACACTGCAGATAAATGTATGCCTCCTAGTTTGCAGCTGTTTAAACGCGCAGCCTCTGGCCGTCCTGGTACGGCATTGCTCACTGCTCTGGTGAGTGCTCTCACCACCCGTGACACTGTTCAGTCAGATGCTTCTTGCAGCATGTACAATTAGTGTTAATAAAAAGGAAAAAAGCTTAATGTTTAGAGATGGAAATGCTAACTTAAAAAGTGCTCGCTATAAACCATCTGGGAGCTGTGATACCAGTTCAGTGGATGAGGATCACGACTTTAAAAGCACCAAGAGAAAGGGAGACAGGCTAGGAATGGACTGCATGTCAAGGGTACTGTTTCATGAAACATGTTGCTGACACCCAAGGAAAGAGAGGTCTTCAAGAAGTTCATGGAAAATGTGTATCATCAAAGCTATGCGTGGATTTCTAGATTTTTTTATTTTTTGTGGCACCAAAGTACTTTTTGAGACTTACTTATTTGAAAGGCAGAGTTACAGACAGAGCGAAAGGTCTTCCATCCACTGGTTCACTCCTCAAATGGCTGCAAGGGCCTGAGCTCGGCCAATCTGAAGCTAGGAGCCAGGAACTTCATCCGGGTCTCCCATATGGGTGCCAGGGCCCAAGGACTTGGGCCATCTTGTACTGCTTTGCCAGGCCATCGCAGAGAGCTGGATGGGAAGAGGAGCAGCCGGGACAGCGAGGAAGTGTGGGACGGCAGAGGCTGCCTGCTTCCTGGCACCCATGTGGGATGTTGACGCCACAGGTGGATGCTTACCTACTGGCCACGGTGCTGGCCCCCGGGAAATATTTTTTAAAACTGTGGGCCACGACTGAACTTGCAAAATTCTGTGTGAAATGTAAGCAACAGGAGCAAGTACAGATTTAAGGAAGCAGTCCTCATACGTGCAGGGGCTGAGGCCTATCATTCACTGCACATAAAGACGGCCTCCCATCTGTGCAAGCCAGGTCTCTTGATTCTCTGTGTTTTTGTTTCTTTTCCACTGTGCACATGAAGTCAAGCTCTCTCCTCTGGCCTGTAGCTCCATTTTACCAGGCTTTTCAGAGAGGAGCTACAAGACACAGGCATTGTGGTTCTGAAGTTGCCATGCCAAATATTCCTTTGGAGATTCTGAATCCATAGGGGTGGGGCCTGGGGTTCTGAACAGTGCCTGGAGGAAAAAACCTAGGGGAAGGGAAGGAACACTGAGGCCCTTCCCCGTGGCAGGTGCAGGGTGGGCACACCTGCTGGGTTCTAGCCAGGCCTTGGCTCATAGAGGCACACGGTCAGCACCAGCCCTGCTGGCCTGCTGTGCCCTGTGTACCTCACAGATGTCTTAGCTTTGGCCTGGAATGTCCTTTCTCCTTTATTCAATGCTAGCGGCCACCTTCTCGGTTGTAGTCACTTTCTGTGGCAGCACCTGAAACACGCGTGGGAAGTGCTGAATGAAGCAGCGCAGGCCCACGGGTGCTGGAGCTGGGTGCTCGAGGGCGGGTGGGAGAGCCTGGCCCAGCATGCCTTCCAGGTGGGAATGGCACGGAGCGGGCTCCTGGATGCTCCCTCTGAGAGGCAGTGTGACAAGCAGAGGCGGCGTGGGCTCCCCCGTGGAACCTGGGCCCCAGCAGAGAGCACCGGAGCCGCCATCTGGTCAGGCAGTCGGGTAGGACACCCCCAACCCAGGGACCCGCCCCTCCGCCCTGACAGGCGAAAGGCAGAGAGAGACGAGATTTTACAGATTTATTTTTAAAAAACAAAAACAAAAGGTTAAAAAAGTCCTTCATTTCCAACCCTGCCTGGGGGTGTGGGTGGGAAGAGAACAGGCTGAGGAGGGCGCCCACCCCTGCTGGGAGAGGCCCCCTCTGCCCCCAGGAGCCTTCCGTGGGGATGGGACATGCCCTTCCCGCCCGCCTCCTCCTTAGGTAGCTCAAACTGCTGCTAGAAGTTTCCAAGCGAAGACGTGTGGGAGCGGGAGGGCAGAGGCCGCCTGCTTCCCGTCAGCAGTGGCTGCAGCTCGCCCTCCCCTCACTCGCGGGTGGGCAGCGGGCAGCCTGGGAGGCTCAGCCTCTGGGCACGAGGCCAGGCCACCGGCAGCCTCCTTAATGCTGTTTGTGACAGCAGGGCAGTGCAGGGACGTCACAGTGTGGGGAGGGGCTCCGGGGGCCCCGCGCGAGTCTAGCCTCCATCTCCTGCTCTGGGCTCCGCAGCAGGGCTGCCCTCCTCCTCTGTCCCCATCCTGAGGCTGGGTGGAGTCCAGGACAAAGCACTAAGCGGCTGTTTGCTACAAAACACCTGGAGGCGCCAGAGGGCGGCTCTGGCCTCTCTCTCAGTCCAGGCTCCCACAGTCACACAGTCACACACACAGCGTTAAGGCGTCTGTGCCAGCAGGCGTGGCCAAACTGGGCCCGCTGCTCCCTGTCCCCCTGCAGAGGGCGTGAGGGAGAACCCCCGGCCGCCTTGGCAGCAGGCTGAAGGGGAGAAGCTGGCAATGGAGAAGGGAGTGGGGTAAGAAAGGCAAGGGCTTTCAAGGCCTCTGTCCAGGCCTGCTGGCTGCCCTTGGAAGTAACCCAACTCAGGTTGGGAGCCCTGACCATATGCCCCCTGGAAAATGGGGACAGGGAGAGGGGAAGAGGGCGGGGCTAGAGTACTGGGACTTTGGAGGAAGCCAGTGCCATCAGTATTTACAAGCGTAAGCCCCGTCTTCTGCGCCACCTACCTCTCTGCCCCTCCCACAGAAATGAAGGCCCCTGAGAGCCACGGAGGGGGTGCCCAGACCCCCTCACCAGCCACGCCCCTAGGGAGAGCCCTTCCTCCACCTGGCCCCCTTCCTGGGCCCCTCAGGAATGTCTGGCTGGCTGGCTGGCTGGGCTGGGCTCGGGCGGGAGGAGGAGCCCTGGCCGAGTGGGCCGCGCCCTACGAGTCCTTGAGCATGCTGATGCGCGCGTAGATCTTGAGCGCGGGCCCCAGCTTGATGTTCATGGCGCTCATCAGGTGGTCCTCCTTGAGCAGCAGCAGCGCCTGCCCGTCGATCTCCTGGGCCCGGAACTCCTCCGCTATCTCCTGGCAGCCTGAGCGGGCAGCACCAAAGACGGGGCCATTAGCGTGGGCAGAGAGCTCATCCAGTTCAGTCCTGGACCCGCCCCTGGAGGACAGCACTGCTGTAGTTGGGCTGCAGCGCGAGAGGGCCTGAGTGACCCAGCGTGGCCGTGATGCTCTGGTGCGGAGCCCCCTCCATGACCAGGGCAGGCCCAGGGGACCACACAGGGGCTGAGGAGGTGACAGCACGGGGTTTCCAAGGTTATGTTGGAGTCGGCTGGCCGCGTGGGCTTGAGGACATTGAGCCCTCTGGAGAGGCCACCTCGCCATGTGAGCGAGCCCCTTGAAGTGGGCCCTCCAGCTCCCAACCTCACACCACACAGCCCTGGCTGCTGTCTTGGCTGAGACCCACAGGGGCCCCAGGCCAGAGCAGCTCAGCTCAGCCACCAAATTCCTGTTGCACAGAACTCTTGCGGTGGCAAGTGATGGCCATTTAAAGCCACAAGGTTCTGGAGTAATTTCTATCAGAGCAATAGGCAACTAACCCAGGTTCTGGTACCTCAAAGAGGGGCGCTACTGTTTAAAAAAAAAAAAAAAGCAAAAACCTACATACAAGGGCACAGCACTGGAGGAGGCTGTGAGCATCCCCGGTGCTCTGAGCGGCCTCACAGCCCAGGACCAGGATGCCACCGGGAGGCTCGGAGGAGGTGAGGGAGGTGAGGGAACTGCCACTGGAGGTGGGAAGACGTTCTCACGAGACAGCGAGATCCAGTAACCCTGCTGCAGGTTATGTGCCAAGGTTAATACACCTGCTGAGTGCAGTGAGCCAGCCTGGGAGGTTTCCAGGCAGGATGCTGAAGGTGTTGCCTGGCTGCTTGTGGCTACTTGGAAGCAAAATGAGAGAGGAGAAAGGGAAGGTAACAGGAAACTTGTCCAACATCAAGGAGTCTGGAAAATCCCAGCCTCTCCAGATGGCACATGCTGCTACCAGCAAGGGAGGGTTCTAACCAAAGAGCAAGTCCAAGGCAGAGTCAGGAAATCAGGTTGTAGATGAAACCGAGGGGGTGACTTAAACCTGCTGGAGCCTCAGAAAGATCTCAGGGGACACCTTGGAGAACTGCTCCTTTTAAAAAAAAAAAAATTTTTTTTTTTGAGAGGGAGATCTTCCATCTGTTGGTTCACTTACCAAATGCCTTCAATAGCTAGGGCTGGGCCAAGTCAAAGCTAGGAACTGGGAACTCAATCCAGGTCTCCCACATGAGTGGCAGGGACCCACTGCTCCCAGGGTGCACATTGGCAGGAAGCTGGACGGGGAAGCGGGGGAGCAGAGGCCAGGACTCGACCCAGGCATCCCAGCTGCACACAATGCCGCCCCTTGGCTTGCGGCCGAGGCTCACGGGCCGTCTCTCTGGAGCGGTGGTCAAGAGCCCCAAGAGCAACGAGAGCACGGTCCTCGGCGTGAGCAGCAGCCCAGGGAGAGAAAGGCTCATCGTACAGCCAACTCGGGGTGGGCCTCTGGCTAATGAGTGGAGCCAGTACGTGACTGGATGTGCGAGATGTACAGGAGCAGCGCTGGCAGAAACAGCCCGAGCTGGGAGCGGGGGGCAGAGGGGACGGAACTACGCGACGCAGGCTGAGAAGACGGTGGCCCTGAAGACCAGGCACACCTGTCACAGCAAAGGACCGACCACTCGGGCTCGTCCCCAGCATTGAGTCCTGCAAAGGCTGACGTGTGCCCTCCCGGACAGCGTCAGACCGGTGTGGGTCGGGGCCTCTCAGGTGCTCCCGAGGTCTTCCCTTTCTCAGTGGGTGCAGCTACAAGGGTTATCCTGTGTCTCCCCGCTATGCTCTGGGCCTGGGAGGGCACCAGTTCTCAGGGCTTCAGACTGAAAGGAGCCATGCCTGGGGAGCTGGCCTCATGGAGTCCACCTCTGCCCAGGCCTCAGGGAGAGGATGCGGTCCTGGGCTTGGAACTGACACTGTGATAGGCGAGGGGAGGCACGCTAATCACTGGGGGCCAGTGGTACTAGGGCAGCCCACCTCCCACCCAGCTCCTGGTGGTCGTGACCTCGTGAGTGTCCTCAAGCCACGGCCCCAGGGTGACCTGTGCAGAGGTAACGGCATGTGGCTTTAGGCTGGATCACAGAGGGCACACGGCTCCTGCCATGCTTGCTGAGACCACTGAGGCCTCCAACATCCGGCCCCTACTTGGAACCACACGAGGGAGGCGCCTTGGGAGAAGACCCTACAACCGCAGGAAAGCCATCGGGTGGCCTCAACCTTGGCCAACACCTCAGCTACAACCTCACAAGAGACTTCGAGGCAGAGCTGCCTCTCCCAAATCCCTCCCTCTCCGAGACTACACTGTCACAAGTTGGAAAAAAGCAGTAACCAATACAGTGGCTTCAGTGACAGTCAGCAGCTAAACCCAGTTCCGTTCAACTCCCAAGTCCGTGCTGTCAACCACAACACCACTCTCCAGAGTGGGAGGAACTCAGGCTGGCGGGCGCCACCCACACCTGGCCTGCTCACCGGGTGGGTGAGACCAGCAGGCCAACCATGTGCAGGCTTTGGGTCCCCCTGGAAGTATCGGGAATGACATGAGGTGTGCCTTTCCCGCTTCAGCTCAAGACTCCAGCCCTCCAAGCCACTGCGTTTGCTGCACAGGGCTTAGCGCGGTGCCCAGCTGCACCCCGACCTTCTGGGTCTCCCGCCTCTGCGCAAGCGGCAGTCTCCCCAGCTGGCACAGGCCCGAGTGTCATTCGCTTCTAACTTTCTTCATTTTGATGTTCTCCAGGGCAGATTTCCCATGTTCCCGCCAAACTCGGCCCCCAGCCTGCGCCAGGAGGGAGACGGGTTAGTGGCGACCTCAGCTCCGCTTTCTCCCGTTGGGCAGCATGCCAACAGCTAAGGAACGCTCTCCACCGTCTGCGTCTGTGCTGAGACGCCTGAGGGTCTCCCAGGTCGGAATCTCAGCTTACTCTTCTCTGCACCCCAGCTCACAACCCGAATCCTTCCTGGTGTGGGGCTCAGGTCCCTCACCCCTTCTCCTCCTTTGTGGTGGCAGGCCATCAGGGAACGCCCAGGGCCTTACCTGGCAGAGAGCGGATGAATTCGTAGACATCTTCTACGTTCCATTTGGTGGGCTCGCTGGGAAGGAAGTGGTGTCCCATGCCTACCAGGTCCCGCATGTGCATGTCAGGGAGCTCCAGGTCCCGCTGGCCTTGTCGCCGGCGGGAGGTGGAGGAGCTGGCTGAGATGGGCGACAAGGGTTCCTCATAGCTTGAGTTATCTGAGCAACGGCTGGAGTCCTCCTGGCTGTGTGTTAGCTGCAAAGCGGCAGTGACGGAGAGGGGTACGGTGCCTGTTGGCTGGGAGCAGAAACAGTGGCTTCAAGAAGGGCACAGCGTCTCTAGCAGCATGAGGGGCTAAGGCAGGTGGCTGCCCCCTTCTGGCCCAGCTGACTGCTACCTGTGAGTTCCTAGACAATCGCGTCTCTGTGCCGTCCTCTCAGACCCTAAGCAGAGGTACTCCCTCCCAGCCCTGCAGGATCTACCACACTGTGCTGCAGTTACTATTCTTGTAGATGTATTTTTAAGTTTTTTTTTTAAATTTTTAATTATTTGAGAGAGAGAGACAGTTTGCTCCCACTGACTCCCTAAATGCCTGCAATGGCTGGGGCTAGGCCAGGTGGGAAACGAGTGCAATCTAGGTCTCTCAGATGGGTGGCAGGAACTCCAATTATCTGAGCCATCACCATGCACTGGCAGGAAGCTGGAGTCAGGAGCCAGAGGCAAGTATTGAACCCAGGACCTCTGGTAGGGGAAACAAGTATCTTAACCAGTGTCTTTTGCTTTCCCTTTCAGATTCACTTATAAATTAGAAATACACAGTAACACGGAGAGAGGGAGAGAGACACAGCAATCTTCTATTCATTGGTTCACTCCCCAAATGCCTGGAAATCCATCCGGTCTCCTGTGTGAGCCACAGAGACCCAAGTGCTTGGGCCATCATCTGCCTTCCCAAGGACACTGGCAGCACTCTGATACGGGCTGCAGGCGCCCCAAGCTGTGACCTAACCTGCAGTGCCACAACACCTACCTTTTAACCAAGCATGTGTCCTAGAGTGAGGGTTTTTTTTTTTTTTTTTTTTTTTTTAAGCTTTAAAATGCATTTTCATGTGTTTGAAAGGCAGAGTTGAAGGGGAGGAGATTATCTTCCATTCACAGGTTTACTTCCCAAATGTCCACAACAGCCTGGGCCGGCCTAGGCCAAAGCCAGAAGCCTGCAACTCCATACAGATCTCCCTTGTGGATGGCAGGAACCCAAGGACTGGAGCCATCATCTGCTGCCTCCCAGGAGCACTAGCAGGAAGCTGGACTGGAAGCAGTGGTGGGACTGGATGCCAGGAACCCTGATGTGAGACACAGGCAGCTTAACCTGCGGTGCCACCCCACATGTGGGGGCTTTGAGTCAGGGCTCCATGTGTTTCAGGAGGGGTCTGTGAACCCCTTGGAACAGCATGTAAGTAAAACTGTGTGTGCATACATGTTCTGAGCCAGAGTTTTCATCAGATTTTTAAAAACATTTAGGAGGAAACATCAATCCCAACAAGAAGCCTGGTGCATACACGGCTGTGAAGCCTCACCAAGGCCATGAGTTCCTGCAGGGCATTGCTGTCCTCGGCATACAAGAGTTCCTGGCAAATGGCTGGTGCCACATCGAGCTTCGTGAGTGAGCATGCTTGATCCAACAGAGACTTTCAAGAACTCAATGCCCTGATGTTCAAGGAGGCAGAAAGCTGACAAGGTGAAGGATGGCAGCTGCCTTCTACCCCTAGCCTTGCAGCTAAGAGAGCCCAGAACCTTGGGGTGTCTTACACATGGCCAGACAGGGGAGACCCCACTTCCATGGCTCAACGAGTCAAGGTGACGCCAGGGCAAGGCCACTGCAGAGTGAGGCACCTCCTCAGAACTGGGTGTAAATGCAGGGACCCATTAAGGGGCCCAGGGGAGGCCTGGCTGCTAGGCCGTGAGAAGCGACCCCAGCAGAGTGTATAGGAGTCGGCCAGAGGGGAAGGTGGTGGGGACTGCTGGAACAGGGTGCGCACCTGCTTCTTGGTGTCCTTGGTGAGTGTGGGCAGACTGGCCTTGCTGGCTCGACGGCGGCTGTGGGCCGTGGTCCCAGCCTTCTGCAGCTTGCTTCGGTCGGAGTGGAAAAGCCCCACGCGTTTGGTGCACCCCACGTTGTACCTGTGGGAGACGAGGCAGTGAGCACAGTCCCAGGAGGTGCTGTCCCAGGCAGGATGAGAGCAGTCACCCTGTCTAGCACCGTCTGACCTGGCTCCACAGGTACTATGGGCTGCGTGCCTCTGGGCAGGTCACAGGCAGAAGCACAGCATGCTACTCAGGACCTGGGGGTGAAAACCAGTCCCTTTCTCCCACTGGTCTCACAACACAAGGGAACACCTGGAAAATGCCTGACCCGGCCTGGATCACAGTGAGCACTCGGGGCTGACACATTCTACTGCAAACAAGGCCCGTGCCACAACACTGCTGTCCCTTGTCCTGCCGGACGGCGGCTTGGCAAAGCCCGACAGAAGCGCCCTGGCCACCTCCAGCACAGCCAGAGGGGTACAAGGCATGTGCGCAGCTGAGCTCTAGCGCACACGGTGAGTGCTTCTGCCTAGTCCTGGGCCACCCTTCTCGCCTGGGCGCCCGGGGTCTCTGCCATTGCACAAAAACCATGCGGGGCTTCAGAGTTGGATGGCCCCAACCCCCAGTCTGTGACTGACTAGCTGGTCTCCTTGTACCCTAGTGTCCTGGCCTGGGCAGAGGGGACAGCAGTGACAGCTGCCTGGCAGATCGCCTTTGAGGCAGTGCAGAGCACCTGGCACGCCCCAGTACATGACAGAGGTTTTACTCTGATCACCAGTCTGCTAAGTGGTGGGAAAGCTTACAACGGAACACTGGGCTGCAGGGTTTTGGGCTAAGCTTCCAGAGGAAGGCCCACCCCAAGGGGTGACACTGCCAAGGGCAGGACAGAGAATGGGTGCCACAGGGACCGTGGAGGCCAGCACATGTCCTTCCCTGGACCCTCTGCCTCTCTCTGACTCGCACTCAGGGGTTCAGGTTTCTCTGGCTTGCTGCCGCTCCAGGCTGCAAAAGGAAACAGGGGGCTGGCTGGGTCCTGTCTCTGGCCTCCTGCAGGAAGTGACTGCTGGAAGGAGGTAGGCTGTAAAGGCAGGACACAGACCCAGTAGGGAAGGGAAGGGAGGGGTGGCAGCGAGGCCGAGGTCACTCACCTCTTTGCACAAGCCATGGAGCAGAAGCGCTTGGAACGCTTGAATTTGTAGGCAAAGTCCACCCGGCCACAGAGCTCACACTTGAGCTTGAGGGGAGTACCCTCCTCTTTGGATTCTGAAAAGGATGGAGACGGGTGAGCGTGGAGAATGAGGTCTGTGACAGCTCCGCAGGGCCCCCTGCTCTATCCTGCCTCTCACTGTGTTCCCTTCCACATGATAGGCAGGAGTGGTCCAGCCTGGGCGAGGCCAAAGTGTTTTCCTCCCTGTTTCGGAAGGGCTGTCTGTCTCTCAAAGTGCCCAAGCATATGCAGTGATGCCCCTCGCACAGTGAGTGCAAGGACTTCCCTTTCTGACCTTGGGAGGAAGCAGGGGCTCACAGGGACTGCTCTGTGGGCTGTCCCAGCGCACCTTCTAGAACTGTGCCCACGACTGTGACCCACCTCACTGGCTGCTGGCCAGGGTTGCAGACCCCAGGGCCTACGCTGCTGGGCCCTGCACAGCCCAGGCCCTTGCCTGGCCACCATGGTGCCCCAGTTCCTGGTGCAGGCTCCTGGGGCAAGAGGAGGAGAGCACTCGTGCCTGGTGCTGCCTCCAGTCACTCCCACAACTCGCCGGTGACTTCCCTAGGGAGTGCGGCTCCTGAACTCCTGTGGCTGCAGCAGGGCTGGGGAGCAGGGGACAAAGTGTTCCCTGGACGTCTCCTGTCCCTGCTGCCTAGGGACAGAGGGAAAGGTTCGCACGGCACCAGCTCCGGGTCAGACGCGTACCTTGCAGATAGGGCTCCTCCATCTCCGAGTCCGTGGTGGTGGTGTGATCCTGCTGGGGAAGCTTCTCAGGCAAGAACCCCTGGGCATACTTCTTCTTGAGATTCCCCACCAGCAGGGACGAGCGTCCCACCTAGAGGACAGGCGACACAGGGGCCGTGAGGGTCAGGGGGAGAGGCTCCCTCACCGCGCAGCCGCATCACAATCACATGAACCAAGTACCCAGGCAGATGCCAGCCCCCCTCCTGCCGCCCCCACATCACCATCCCAGCGTACCCTGCTCTGCTGTCTAGCTCACGAGGCACCCAAGTACAGGCAAGGCTTCCGCCCCGGGCCACGAGGGCTCGGCAGGCTAGGAAGTTACCTATTCCTCCAGGTGTCTGAGGGCACAGATCAGGTGTGCCACAGCACAGAGCAAGCGCCAGGCCTTGTGCTCACACACCGGCCAGGTGGGCCCAAAGCTGGGGCTGGGGTGCACAAGGGAAATGAACACCCTCTGCTGGCTTCCTACTCTTGCCCACATCACCGCTGCCCTGCCCAGGCCAGGGGCACAGGCAGCTAGGAGAGCTGACTCTGAGCCCCCTGGGGAAATGCGGCCCCACGCATCCTCATTTTTGCGCTCCCTTTGTGATCTCTGTCCAGGCAGCCTCTCTGGGGTGCTCTTCAATATGCTGGTGCCTCAGCCTTACTGCAGGAGAGCAGGGCCGAAGCAGGAGCTGGAGCTATGCACAGCTATGGCGCACAGCTTCCGGGGGGAAAGCAGACAAGAGGCGACTTGTCGTTGGCATTTAGAGGGGCGGTTCAGCCGCATGCTCATAGCCTTCTGCTGACTCATCAAGCCTCTCACGGATCCAAGAATGGGCACAGGGCAGATGGCATCGCAGGAAGGCAGCGACTCTGGCAGCCAAGTAATTGTCAGAAGAGAGCTCCTGTACACCTGCCTCTGGGCTCGCAACACCTGCAGGGCGGGACCGCCTGGCCTCCAGCTCCCGCTGTCCCCAGCCACCCCGGGTTCTCCTTGCTTCCCTGCAGGCTTAGGTTTCTACTGCAGACAGTGGACTACGCCCTGGCCAGAGCGCTCCCTGAGCACACTGACTCCCCTTGCAAGGCTGTGCCTGCAGGAAATGAACTCCAGGCGGGGACCCCGAGCCCCACCCCATTCCTGGTTTCCCTAAGAAGTCTGTTCTGTGCAGGGGCTTTCTGCTCCCTAACTGGCCAAAGCTCTGGCACTCACAACTCAGTGTGGCCTAATTTCAGAGTCTCTCATCTCTCATCAGATACCCAAAGTGAACTCCTTCTAACCGAGGAGTCACAGGTCACTAGCCAGGGACACAGCTGAGTGTGAAACCCCTCACCTGGGGACCCTGCCAGTTATTACTGATCCCTGACCCCTTCACGACCTTGCAAACATACACAATTCTAGAAAGAAACGGCTCTGACATTCTTTTGGGGGGGAGGGAATTAGCAAAGAAAGAGCAAATTGTCTACATTTTCAGAAATGTTACATGGAAATGTAAAAATATTCTAATACACATCCAAAATATACTTTAAAAAAAAAAAAAGAGGGGAAAAGAAGTAGTCCGTACCGGGAAAGGCTCCGCCCCCTCCTGGATCACAAACCCTTCGATAACATGCGTCAGGATTTGGGGTTTCACAATGGCCTGTGGTGGTTTATTCTCACCATTCTGGGGGGCAGTGCCGGCGATGCTGGAGGCAGAGTTTCCGTTCCCTGAGGTCATGCCGGGGCTGCTGAGGTCGGTCAGTGCATGAACAATGCCCTGCCCTGTCTCTGCAGGAGGAGAGCAGAACAAAGCATGCGCCGTCAGGACCAGGGGCCAGGCCCTGGCAGGAGCGCCCACACTGCAGGCGGGCCTGGCTTTTTGTGTGCCGCCACACGGCAATGCCAACCAGGCGGGCCCCTCCCCCAACGACCCATCTGCAGGCGGCACCGTTCCACGGCTGCACCACGAAGTGCGAGTGTCGCCCTTCCTGCCACGGTGCAGCCAGGCAGCCAGCAGTCTGTGCTGAGGGCCGTGGCACAGGCAGCCAGAGCCGTGTCTCTGAGGAGTTCAAACCCTGGGCAGCATCAACTTGGACAAATAAGGTAATGGTCAGCTACAGGGAGAAGCAAGCACTCAAGGCGATGTCCATACAACCAGGACAAGGGGCTGACCTCTGCTTAGGGCCTAGGGCATCCTGGGAGGCTCCTGGGAGGAGGATCAGACTTCAGAGCCCTGGGCATTATCAAAGCACTGAATCCCAGACGTCGATTCAAGGGAACTTGGTGTGTAGATCTGACTGTCCAGGGGCTGATTACCTGGGGTCACTCATCCAGACCTGCACCTGGGCATATCCCAGTTCTCCACGGGGAGCTGCCAGGCAGGACTGCGAGTTTCCATGCTGCTCCTGCTGCCCGCTGTTCTCAGCCCCACACACATCACAGACCCTCTCCCCCTCACTTCTCTGTGGCCCTTTCCTGAGCTCTCCCCTAGGAGTATGCTAGCTTTCCCCTGCAAGACCGGACAGCACGCTCCAGGAGGTATGGTGAGCCGCCTGGACACAGCCCCGGCCTCGCACAGCTCCCCAACATGGCGAGAGCTGCCTGCCTGTGGCCAGGGTGCCAATTCAGGAAGGCAGGAAGGAGGAGGGAGCAAACAAAGCAGTAGCCATGTTTGTGCTGCAACAAGCCTTGTTACTAAGCCTAACCCAGCGTGTGTGTGTGTGTGTGTGTGTGTGTGTGTGGAATATGCACTTTGATTTCAGTACATTGACAACTGAAGTAATTTTTGCACAAAGCTTTCTATGAAGATGCTCTTATTTCATATTAAAGATTGGAACTACCACCAGGGAACAAGAATCCACAGTGCCTGGTTGTATAGTAGGGAGAAATCAAAACAGGGAAGGTTCATGACTGGGTCGCAACAGGTCTCAGTCCCTTAGGCTCATTTTCTCACCAGAAGTGCTGGGGCTCAGTAAATTGGAATAAACTCTGTCTAATGAGATAAAGGGCTGCTCCAGCAGGCCATCAGCACAATAATGCCTCTGAGCTAAGCAGCCACCAACCAAGAGATGGCACTGATGAGGTGTTTTGTGTTTGCTTGTCACACCAGCAAGTTAGGAAAGCTGAGATGTCTATATTCCCTTGAAAAAACAATTATTTAACAGTTTCATCTTTTCTGCAGAGATGGAAAAAGTTCTCCTTTTTTTGGAATCAGTCTTTCTAAACTGCAAAGGTGTTTCAAAACTGAAAAAGGGAAATCTTTCCTTTATAATCTATAAATAGCTAGGAGGACTGAGTTAATCACACAATTAAATCAGATTTCTCTATTTTAATATTTAAAATTTTTAAGTATGCATTTGCATAATTATATTTTCCTCTGTTACCTAAAATATTTTAAATATGCAAAGACAAATATAGTTTATGTACATGAATAACTGTCATTAAAATACAAATCTTAGTATAGTATGAAAGCTAAAATTTTATTTTTAGATGGTGGCTATATCCTTCTCATTAGGACCGAGTGGAAACGTGCCCTGATAATTTAATGAACTACAGACAGCGGGACCACGGGACTGGAAAGCCGGGTGCACTGAACCCATCCAGCGATTTTCTGGCATCTGTTTGAATACCTCCGAGTGACAAAGGAACCCACTGCGTCTTTAGTAGTTTGCTCCCACCTTGGGCAACCCAATTAGAAAGTTCTTCCTTTGAGCCAAAAATCTGTCTTCCTGTTAATTTCTACCCAATTATCTTGGTTCTGTTCCTTAAGATCATAGAGAACAAGGCCAACTGGATTTGTATAATGGGCAAAAACACAGGCTTAGACCTGGCTTAGACACTGGTCTCCGTCACTGAGTGAATTATGGGCAAGTCATCGTCTCTCACTGAGCCACAGCGTCACGGGCTATAAAATAAGGATGCTAGTACCTACCTCACAGCAACACTGCGGGCACCAAGTGAGATGAGGAACAGCAGGAAAGCCACTCATGACCTCATACCAGCTCTCTCCTTCAGCCAAACCCCCTCTTGCTCTTTCAACTATGTGTTATATACAAAGTTGCAAGTTCATCGTTATCCTAGGTCTTCTTCACCTGCATCTTTTAACATCAGGTACCCAGACAATAATAAAAAAAATACCAAATATAGTTGTTGTTGTTGTTGTTGTTTTAAGAGATCTGGTTGGAAGACTTTTATTCAAACACCCCTGAAAACATAGGCAGAGGGAAGTGAGCTCTGTCCTCAGGTCCTAATTCCTCCATGAAACTCTGGGCCCACCCCCACCTGCCACCTGCCACCAGCACTCATCACCCACCAGCTGCAGATACCTCGTGGCCTTTTATGGGCTCTGTGCTGGCTCCCCGCCTCTTCCTTCCCCCTCTCAGATCGGTGCCTATTAACGCACACTGCCAGACGGGGGTCACTCTTGAGGACGGATTCCTTCCTTGTGCCAAACACTCGAGAGGACGCACAGATTCACCGGCCAGAGGCTCCAGAGCCAATGCCTGACACTGGGGAGCAAAGCCTTCAGAGGCAGAGTTTTTCAAAAAGGATCAGATAGAGAGAACACAAATAAACCTTTCGCCACGACACTGGAAACAGTCGCTTTCCGTAACCTCAGGAGACAGCATGCGGGAAGGGCGAGGAGGGTGTCTGTCTGGTGACTAGCGCGTTCGCAGCTTTTCTGCTTTGCACTCATCATCTGCTTTAGTAACAAAGGAGTTTGGGCTATTTCTGGAGCAACCAAACACAATCCCACCCCCTGCCACGCTCAGCACGCTGAGATTAATTTAATCTGCTTCCCGCTCTCCCAGACTGCTTTGCGGCCTGCTTGGGGGAAAGCAGCTTAACAGTGAACTTGCAGAAACCTGCCCTGCTGGTTGAGGCCAGATCAAAGAGACAAAGAAAGCCCCTATCTTCGGAATTCAGTTCTTTGCTCAGTTCCCTCCACCAGTCTGCAGGCTCTGAGTGCTGCCAGGGATTCCCACAGGTCTCAAATGCCTCCAGACAGTCAGACAGTCATTACCTGAACCAGAGGCTCACAGGCTGGGTGCTGGGAGTGCAGACTGGGGGAGGGAACTGAGGCCGAGTTTCTGAGGGTGGGGAGCAGGATCTTGCCTTTAACCGAAGCTGCAAGGGCCAAGCATTCGGATCCGAGTGAACAAGCCAGCGTGTGCCGGGGCGTCGCACGGCATCCACGTGTCCTCCTCCAGGCTTCTCAGTCCAGGCTTATTCACAGCCTCCGGCAAACTTCCTTTACTCAGAACAAACTGAAAAGACCGGCCAGTGGCCCCTCTACAAGCTCCTGTTCGTGAAATTATCTGCTTTGGGACTGGTCACTCTGATGAGCACAGCAGATTCCTCTGGGCAGGGAGGCTATAACTCACCTCTGTACCTTTCTGATTTTTAGACAGTGTATTTCATTTACCTGAAAGGCAGAGATCTCCTATCTGCCGGTTCACTCCCCAGATATCTGCAACAGCCAGGGCTGGGCTGGGCCAGGCCGAAGCCAGGAGCCTGGAACTCAATCTGGGTCTCCCACATGGGTGACAGGGACCCAGGTACTTGAGCCATCCCTCTGCTGCCTCCCAGGGAGCACACTAGCAGCAAGCTGGAGTGTAAAGTGGAGCCAAGATTGAACCAAGGCACTCTGATATAGGATGTCAGCATCCCCAGTGGCAGCTCCACTGCTGTGCCAGACGCCTGCCCCCGGTTCTGTATTTTTAGGAACTAATCCAATATCCAAGACATGGTGACATTGATGCCTGAGGTCTGTTCAGCTGGAGTGTACGGGAACCATGGTCTCAGCCTTCCCTGTCAACAGAAAAACTGCACGTCTCCCTGGTATCAAAACAAGCAACTTGGCACCAGCCGAGATTCGCAAATTGCTTTCTAAGGCTACGATGATTTGAGAGCAGCCAGGCTGGTGCCTGCCTACAGGAGGGACGCTTCTGGATACCTGTCTATAAAAAAGGAATAAGATACTCTTAGGCCACCGCTCCCTGTTTCAGTGGGGATTTCCTTAACAGAGCGGACACACAGCACTAAGTCTGCCATGGAAGACTGGAGCTGAGCAGATGCCCTGTGCCCTCTCAAACAGCTATGCTAGAACCAGACAACGTGGCAGGGCAGAAGCAAAAAGGCTTCTAGAAGAACAGTCCTGCCCTCAGGAGCAGGTGGAACGTGAGTGAGCAGCACTGAAGTCAGGGGGTACGCTGGTCCTGGCAATGCAAAATCTGGCCACTCTGGAACCATGTCTGAGGACAAAAACCACCAGGTTTGCTGGGACACGGTTTCTCACCACATCTGAAATGGCCATTTCTGATGGCGTGGCACTCACTCCCATCCACCCTTGACAAAGCCCTGAAGACCTGGGTCGGACGGGCGCCTCCTTCCAGCCCTGGGCGGGTCACTGCTGCTGTGTTCTCTGGACAGGAATCTTCTACCCAGCTCCGCAGACGGCAGTGGAAGCAAAGCAGAGCTGGTGAAGGCAGTGAATCGCCACCATGGATCATTCTCTTGTGGCAACTTCCGCTCAACAAATGGGCAAACGAGGCCACCTAAAGAACAGAGCAGGGGCCAGCACTGTGGTGTAGCGGGTAAAGCCACTGCCTACAGTGCCAACACTCCATGTGGACACCGTTTCGAGTCCTGGCTGCTCCACTTCCAGCCCAGCTCTGCTATGACCTGGGAAGGCAGCAGAGGATGGCCCAAGCCCACATGGGAGACTCGGAAGAGGCTCCCGCCTCCAGGCTTCAGATCAGCCCAGCTCTGGCTGTTGTGGCCATTAGAGGAGTGAGCTGGCAGATGGAGTACCACCCCCACACCGCCGCCTCTTTGTAACTCTTTCAAATAAATAAATAGATCCTAAAAAAAAAAAGAACACAGAGCCCTGTCTCTAGGCCCTGTGGTGCTGGTCACCTCACGGTGCCTCCACTGAGCAGGCCCCGCCTTGTGGGCAGGGAGGGTGAAGAACTGCTTGCTCTGAAGACAGCCTGAGCGAGCACCTGCAAGTGATGCCGGTGAAACCGTATCCAGGACGCCAACAGCAGCACGCCCAGGTGGCAGAGCGCACCTAGTGGAAGCAGCAGGCTGGACTGAGGGCAGAATGCCCAGCCCCTGTGGAAGGTCTGGGGGCCACTTGGGACCCCAAAGAAATTAGGGCCACCTGAAAACTGAGGGGTGGGCATGAGACATCATGAGTGCCAACTGTTGACACCTTCCCCCACTGGCTCCGCAGGGGAGGGGAGGAAGGGGGCTGGCCAGCTCCAGCTCTACCCTGGGACTGACTGAGCCCACTAATTAGAGGCTCATTTGGTTAACAACCCTCTTTAAAACACACTTGCAGTCATTCACACCTTCCTGTGAATCACCTGCCTCAGATAAGCACTGCTTTCCTCCCAGATTTCGGGAGGTCAAGTGTGCTGGGCGGTGGGGTGGCACTCACAGTTCACAGAGGACCGTGAACAGCTCAATTTTCCAGATGAAGCAACCTGGTGACTCACCCAAGGTCACACTGTGGCAGAACTCAGTGCCTCAGGTCCCCTGGGTGGGCTGCTCAGGGGAGGAAGGGCCGTGCTGGGATCCGTCACAGGACAGAGGACAGGGAACGGAAACCGCATCCTGGGACGTTTGAAACCAGAGGCCGGACGGCACATGTGGTGGGAGCGGTTGAGGTGAGAAAGGTGAGATGATCCCAGGGACTGGTTTCAAAAATGGGACTGCTGAGCTATTCGGGAGAGGCCCCTGCATCTGGCTCATCAGAACCTGGGCGCACTTCCCCGGCAGTGCTAACATGCAGCTAACACCACGTTTCCCCAGTTCTGAAATGCTTCCACTTTTAATGTGGCTCGTTTCCCCCACAGGACTTTGACACTGAAGTCACACATCGATCGCGCCTGAATCTGACAGTTCCCACACGCATGTGCACTTTGGAAGCCAGGCAAGAGCCTCTACCACATGCACAAAGGGCACTCTTGAGGGTGGGCGAGCTTCCCGCCCCGGGAGGCCTCTGTGCACCAGAAGGCAGGGCCAACCAGTGCCAAATGCTTGTAATTTTCCAGTCCTGCAAGGACACGGCTCGGACACGCACCTGGCCCGGAGGACGCGCGGCAGGCTGTGGCTCTCCTGGGGACGCCATCGCCCCTGCCCCGCAGCCCAGCCTCCTCAGGAGCAAACAGCAGTGCAGAGGATCCCTTGGGGCCCACGTTGCTGGGAGAGCGGTGAGCTCTGTTGTCACTGGAGGGTGAGGCCGAGTCCACCGGGGGTCCCTGCAGAGGCTGCGGTGTCGCTGCCCGGTGACCTGGTGGAGCCTGGGATACAGGACTGGAGGGCAGGCCTGCGCCCCGGGTCCTCAGCATCTGGGCTCGGGCATCTGTTGGGAGGGTGGCTCCTCCCGCGCTGGCAGCCATTACCATACAGCTGACTTCCCTGCTGTCTCCCAGGACACAGGCGGGGAGCGGGCCCTTCTGACTCACCCACAAGCCCCGGCTAAAGTGTACATAAGCTGAATTGTCAACAGCTGAATGTTTTCCAAGCTGCCACCCCCAGCTAAGAAGGAAGGAATCAATGGCACAACAGCCACCCCTCCCCCATGCGGTCAGGACACTGGGAGCCAAAGGGGATTTCCAAACAGCTGCGGCACCTACTCCCGGCCCACGACTGAGGACACGGGAGGGGCTGGATCACACACAGCCGCACCTGCAGGACCACAAGCAGCCAGGGAGACTCCGCATCCTCCTGAACACTGACAAGCAGGGTGGGTCCGGTGACACCCACTGGCAAGGCCAGGGGCTCCCACAGTGTCACATCCCAGGCTCTGACACGTTACAATTTCAAAAGGCAAAACGTCCGGAACTACTGGGAGAGGCTCTGCAGTCCCCATTCAGATCACGGGAGATGGCAGCAAGAGCAGCAGCAGCCCTGGCCTGGGCTCAGACCCAGGCTCATGTTCCAGCTGCATCTCTCACTCTCTGCGGGGCTTCAAGCATTTGCTGTCTGCTCTGAGACCGGGTTTCTCCTACCGCAAGGGAGGATCACGCTGCCTGGTGTGCAAGGTACAGTATCAGTTTCTACGTGGAACACACTTGGCACTGAATGGAGGGCGAAGCTGTGCTGCACCGCAATGAAAACTTCAGAATGAAAGATCTGGATTAAATCCTAGCTTGTGACGCCCAGCAGGTTGTAGACCTCAGTCTTCTCATCCACGGCATGGGGCATTTCGTTTGCCTTCCATGGAGGGGTGGGGATTACAGGAGGTGATGCAGGTATCACTCAGCGGGACAGGCCTGGCCTGGCCACAGGAGCACCCACGTCAGCGAGACCTCAGAGAAGCAGGGAACCATCCGAATCCCTCTCTCCCCAAGCCTGGCCTTTTGCACACTGGCAGCAGAGCTGGTCTTTCCTTGGCCCGAACTGAGGCAACACTCATGTTCCACAGACGTCCGATCTACTCGGGCTTCTCGTCCTGACGTTCCTGAAGTCAGGCTTCATGTTTCTCCCTCTTCTTCTTAATTTTTATTTATTTATTGAGAGATGAGAGAGAGGGAGAGCTCCCTTCTGCTGGTTCACACCCAAATACCTGCAATGGCCACAACTAGGCCGGGCCCAAGCAGGGAGCTGGGAGCTCGATCCAGGCCTCCTAGTGGGTGGCAAGACCTAACTGCTTGAGCCTCCCAGGGTCTGCACTAGCAGGAGGCCGGAGTCAGAAGCCAGGTACTCTGATGGGGGGCTGGCCACTCCTAACCAACCGCTCAGCTGCGAGGCCAGACTCCACCCCCCATTACCTCCACTCTGATGATGACAGAACAGAACAATTGCTTGTGCCCTTCGGGGCAGACCAACGGCCACTAATCCACAGAACAGGAAGAGAGAACACCAGACTCCTCTCCACACAGTTCAGAGTCCCAGAGCACTGTGCAGACAGTGCAGAAGAACCTCAGAAACCAGAGGTTAACTTTGAGACAAACAGAAGAACTGCTACATCCGGAAAACAGTAAATTGAAGAAGCCTGCGATGCCTTGGCCTATGAAAGAGAATCCATATAAAAGGCTGAAGACAATCGCAAGGAACAAAGATTTCTATGGGTTTACAAAAGAAATCTAGAAACCTGTAGGCAGCCATCTCACTATTTTCAGGCTGGTAACAAGGGCACGTAACCACTTTCCCTAACTTGGTAACTAATTTTTGGTTACTAACTGCAGGACCACTAATATTCTCATATACGTAGGGGTGGGAGGAGAGTGTAGGAGGAGTGCTAAGCCTCACTTTTCTTGACTATATGGGGTACTTCAAAAAGTTCATGGAAAAATGGAATTAAAGTTTGAGTTTAGGGGCAGACATTTGGCACAGCTTCAGTCGGCTGCACTGCAAACTGCAACGTCTGAGTTTAAGTCCCGGCTCCACTCCTGATTCCAGCTTCTTGCTAATGCACACCCTGGGAGACAACAGTTGATGGCTGCCACTCTTGTGGGAGATCCAGAGACTTCCAGGCTCCTGGGTGTGCCCTGGCCCAGCTCTGGCTGTTGTGCGCATTTGCGCAGTGCATCTCCCTCTGCCTTTCCAGTAATAAAATAAATGAAAACTTTTTAAAATGTGAGCTTATTTTGCTACAGAAACAATTATGAAATCCAAGCACAACTGTTCCCACATATTATGAGAAAGAACTGTTCTGCATCAAAAATCTCATACTTTAATTTCATTTTTCCATGCACGTGCTGAAGTGCCCTTGTATAATGCAATACATAATTAACAGTAATTTTGGAAATCAATCCTACTGCTAACTTCTGCTCTTGGAAAACATTATCATCTTCTGGTAACCACTAAGTTTTCAATCACCCTCCTCTGCCACTGTCAACGCACAGAACAGATAATGATCATGGGAAGCCTAGAAATATAGATTTAATCAAAATACTTTAAAAAATGTGTTTGTTTCATATTGACTGTTTTCTTTTAAAGTGTCATTTGTTTTCTACAAAAATGTCTTAATATAGCTGTGTGGCTGCAGGCCACATATGTATGGTTTTGAATATTCTAAAGATATCAGTGACGAGGGATAATTATACAGCCTTTGTGTCGTAAGAGCCATGCAAGTAGAATTTTAAAAATAGCTCGCAGCAGTCATGAACTTCCATTTCTTGCCAACAGTTTCAGTGTTCACTATCAGGAGTGGTCCTCCACATCTCCTAAAGAGCTGGCTTTGAAAGGGCAAGAATGCCACCTCTTCTTAACAGAAATAATACATTTCATTGCCAAGAAGAAAAGCATACATGAAGCAGACGTTTGCTTATGCTTTAAAGAAAGTCGTAACGGGGCTGGCTTTGTGGTGCAGCGGGTTGAGCTGCTGCTTGATCCAGTCCTAGCTGCTCTGCTTCTGATCCAGCTCCCTGCTCATGCGCTTGGGGCGGCAGCAGAAGATGGCCCAAGTACTCGGTGCCCTGCCACCCACGTGGGAGACCAGGATGGAGTTCCAGGCTCCTGGCTCCAGCCCAGCCCGGCCCTGACTGTTGTAGACATTTGGGGAGTGAACCTGCAGATGAAAGATGTCTCCCCTCACCCCTGCCCTGCCTTTCTTTCTCTGTTACTATGCCTTTCAAATAAATAAATAATCTTTGAAAAGGAAAAAGGAAAGTCACAATAGGGAACTGGGGCTCTGCAACCCCTGGATCACCCTGGCTCTCTGGCATCCGGGCTGCCGGCAGCCATCTCTTTAGCAGATGTAGAAGGCAGGCTCCTTTCTTCTGGACTTATGGAACTAAAATACCTCTCGGAAACAAAGCACAGGAAAGCCCGTCCTTTCTCACCAACTACACATAACTGGGAAGGGGAGGGAGAGAACAAAGACGTTTACTCTGCCAGCCTGGATGGTCTTCAAGGACCCCAGTAACTATTCTTTTTTCTTCCCCCTTTTTTAAAAAATTTATTAACATAGAGATTTCATGTATTTTTTGGTGCAATTCTAAGATAACTATACTTTCTTCCCTTCCTCAATCCCCCTCCTTCTTTCCTTCTATTGTTCCTTTAATTTTTACAGTAACATACTTTCAATTTACTGTATAATCACATGCTTAATGCACCACTAGCCATAAAGTTCAACAACTAAAAAGTAGAAAGACCAGTATTCCACAGGGGTATAGACAAGGGCTAAAACCAGTAAGCAAATCATAAGATGTCAGTTTCACTCTTAGATTTTTTTTTTGCATTCTATATTAACTACCACATATCAGGGAAAACATGATATTTGTCTTTCTGGGACTGGCTTATTTTTGTCTATTCTTTAAATGATATGCTGTGCTCTGATTATGCTCTTTTCTTCAAAACTAAAAACTTAAAATATTATTTATTTATTTTGAAAGTCATAGTTATAGAGAGGTTTTCTACCCACTGGTTTACCCTGTAAATGGCTGCAAAGGCCAAGGCTAAGCCAGGCTGAAGGCACAAGGCAGGAGTTTCATCCAGGTCTCCTATGTGAGTAGCACGACCCCAAACAGTTGGGCCATTTTCTGTTGCTTTTCCCAAGCCATTGGTAAGGAGTTTGACTGAAAGTGGAGTAGCCAGGACTCGAACCAGTGCCCATATGGGATGCTGGCATCACAGGTGGCTGCTTTATCTGCTATGCCACAGTGCCAGCTCCAGAACTAATTATTCTTAACTGTACAACTCTGGAATGACTCTAACATAGCCCAATTGCATTCTACTTCTGTTACCAATGAGGGAAAAACTCTAGAATTTGTAAGAATGCTGTGGTTGACAAGCATGAGGTTATTTTCCTAGCAAATTCACAAATGCCCATGATATAAAGTAGAATTAAACATAGTGTTTCTGAATGTCTTTACAAATATCAAATCAGTGTCCTGATGTGGCTAGAAATTAAAAATTTAAAATTTAAATAAAGTAATGCATAAAATAAACCCAGATCCATCTTAGTTGTGAATAATTATAGTTATCTCACGGGAAGGCATTTGGCTTAGTGGTTAAGAAAGCAGTCAGGGGGCCGGCGCCATGGTGCACTAGGTTAATCCTCTGCCTGCGGCGCTGGCACCCCATATGGGTGCCGGTTCTAGTCCCAGTTGCTGCTCTTCCAGTCCAGCTCTCTGCTGTGGCCCAGGAGTGCAGTGGAGGATGGCCCAAGTGCTTGGGCCCTGCACCCACATGGGAGACCAGGAGGAAGCACCTGGCTCCTGGCTTCGGATCGGCACAGCGCCATCCATTTGGGGAGTGAACCAATGGAAGGAAGACTTTTCTCTCTGCCTCTCTCTCACTGTCTATAACTCTACCTGTCAAATAAATTAAAAAAAAAAAAAAAAAAAAAAGAAGAAGAAGGAAAGCAGTCAGGACACCCATGTCCCACATCAGAGTATCTGGGTTTGTTCCTGGCTCAGGCTGCTGACTCCGGCCTCCTGCTAATGCAGACCCCAACAGGCAACGTTAATGCCTCAAGTCATTGGGTTTCTGTCACTCCCATGGGAGATTCAGATTTCTAAATTTTTTTTTAAAAAAGATTGATTGATTTATTTGAAAGGCAGAGTTACTGAGAGGCAGAAGCAGAGAGAGAGCTCTTCATCTGCTGGTTCACTCCCCAAATGGCCACAATGGCCAGAGCTGGGCCGATCTGAAGCCAGGAGCCTGGAGCTTCTTCTAGGTCTCCCACGTGGGTGCAGGTGCCCAAGGACTTGGGCCACCTTCTACTGCTTTCCCAAGTGCATTAGCAGAGAGCTGGATTGGAAGTGGAGCAGTCAGGACTCGAACTGGCACCCATATGGGATGCCGACACTGCAGACAGCGGTTTAGCTGATATGCCACAGCACTGGCCCAGGGGATCCGGCTTGTTTCCAGTCCCAGTTTTGGTCCAGGCCAGTTCTGGTTGTTGCAGGCATTTGGGGAGTGAACAAGTAGATGGGAACACTCTCTATCTGGCTCTCAAATAAATAAAGGGCCTCCACTGTGGCTTAGCAGGCTGCTGCCTGTGATGCTGGTACCCCACGTGGACGCCTGTTTGAGACCGAGCAGCAGCTCCATTTCCCATCCAGCTCCCTGCTAATGGCCTGGGAAAGCAGCAAAAGATGGTTCAGGTACCTGGGCCCTTGTATCCACATGGGAAACCTGGAAAAAGCTCCAGGCTCCTGGCTTCAGCCTGGCCATTTGGGGAGTGCACCTCCCTTTCTCTTTCCCTCTCTCTCTGTCTCTCCCCACCATGTTCCTCTGCCTTTCAAATAAATAAAAAATAAATCTTTAAAATAGATAAATAAAACTTAAAACAAACTATCTTACACTTATTCAAAGTCCTTTTAACTAGTGAGTCATGTTGTAGTTTAAACCATGCCATATGGCGCCAGTATTGTGGCATAGCAGGTAAATCTGCCACCTGTGATGCGGGCATCCCACACGGGTATTGGTTTGAGTCCCGGCTGCTCCACTTCTGATCCAGCTCCCTGCTAATGGCCTAAGAAAAGCAGTGGAAGGTGGCTCAAGTGTTTGGGCCCCAGCCATGAGGAAGACCTGGATGAAGTTCCTGGCTTCAGTCCTGGCCATTGCAGCCATATGGGAGAGTGAACCAGTGGATCCAAGATCGCTCTGTGTCTCTCCTTCTCTAACTCTGCCTTTCAAAGTAATAAATAAACTTTTTTAAAAAAATAAACCAGGCCATAAAGACGTTCAAGCACAGGTTCCTATATGCTGAGACCCTTAATGCAGCTCTGCGCTCCCCAGGAAGGTGTGCGATCCCCGGAAAGAGCCGCCTGTGGTCAGCACGGAGGCCCCGTCACAGCAGGTTGCATAAGGCAGTCAGGGCGGGCAGGCTCCGGCACAGGACCTCACTGTGAGACAGTCTCCCAAGGGTGTACAAAGTCCCTCTACATCCCCTTCTGTGAGATTCCTCCTGACCACAGAAAAACATCCTCTTCTTCCAGTTGCAAATTGGCACAAAACAAAGGAAATAAAAGAGAAAGCACCACTTAGGAAGACTGCTTACTCTCATCTCTCCACGTGGTCTCTGTTCAGAAGGGAATCTTTATGTGGGTGGGACCAAACGTCGGAAGATTAAATATGGAACAGCTGAAGAGAACTTGGACCGTAAACTCAGAATGACTCAAGAAGCGGGAACAAACCCACGGTCAGCTCATACTTGGTAATTACCAAACACGCGGCGGCAGCACCAGCGCTGGAACCACCATCCTAGAGCCTAGTTTTTCGTTTTGTTTTGGCTGCTGTCCCAATACCAGATCAAAGTGGACTCTGCCGGGAGGAGGGTGATCTTTATTAGGCAAATGGTTGCGGGAGTGAGGCCCATGGCCAGAGAGGAGGAGTCCCAGGCAGCCACGTCCCAGGACAGACGGACCCCAGCACACGGGGAGAAGCTCCTAGTTATCTGTGTGCGTCCTTACATGAGACCACCGAGGAAGGGCACGACCACGACCTGGGGGAGACCAGCTGGTTTTACACCATCATCTCGCCACTCCCTTTCCCTCTGGAAGATCAGAACCAAGGGATCCAAAGTATCTGAGACAGGAAATGAGTAAGGCAGGAAAAAGGATGTGGTCTGAAAAGGAGTGGATTCTGGGGCTGAGCCAGAGCGAGTAACAGCAGCAGGGTCACAGCTGGGGGAAGGGGTCCCGGTGGCAGGAAGAGGAATCTCAGGGGCCGTCAGCCGGGACTGGCAGAGTCTCCGTCTGGAGCAGCGAAACACCACCCTCCTCAGAGGAATCCTCCGCAGCCGGGCTCAGCGAGCCCAGACAATGGCCGGAGCCGTCACTGGGGAAGAGGAGAGGCGCTGGGGTTTCCTCTTTACTTGGGCTCCACAAAGGAAAATTAAAAATTAAGCCGAGACCTGGAAGAGAGGCAGACAGGACTGGGAGGGGTGTGATCTAACACCCACACACACGGGCCAGGCCCCGCAGGGCCCGGGGCCGGCGGAGAGACTGCTCCCGACAACGCGGCAGGACAGCGGAGAAGCCAGCCCGGGACGCAGAAAAGCGGACCGAGGAACGACCCACTTTCTCAGGACCAAGGCTGGAGAGCAAACAGGCATCTATTCTTCCCAGGGGGCATGGTCAGGCCTGGAAACAGACTTCGGGTGGGCTGAGAGGCAGGCCTCACGTGACCCAGAGGGCCTGGAAGGGGCAGGTTCCCAAAGAGCACCACTCCCCAGCTGCCAGACCCTCTGCGAAACAAGCCCGCCCTTGTGATCGCGCCAGGCCCAGAAGCTCTGGTTCCCTGGCAGGGGCTGTGACTTAGGTGCTGACTCAAAAGTGTGAACACCCCCCCCATCTCCCCCAGCACAGATGCCCGTGCTGGGTGTGGGCTGTGTGCTAAGATCACCTGTGTGTTCTCTCCAGTGCCTGGGGCAGCATGGCACAGCAGGCAGGAGCCTAAGCAAGCCCTGCTCGTCTGACACAATGAAACCAAAACTACTTTGCTTCCCTTCTAAAACCTAAGCCAGCAAGACCCTTTCTTTATGTGTTCTAGAGTCAAAACGATGGGAATCCCTACATCCCTTCCGACCCAAGCTTGAACCCCAATCTCCTGACCTGTGCCAGAATGGAAGGCTGGGGTGGGGAGGGGGCGGGAGGTGGAACTTCCTCATTAGCCTGTAACATTCATGCTGACCTAGAAATCCCGGCAGTGACAACATTTGGGTTGACTCAGGAGGGGAAGGAAAGCTCCTAGGTGAGTGCTAATTGGATTACCCAGTTATGCCCCAGAGCCAAATGGCTGGGAAAGGCCAGGACATCAGGGTCTGGTACAGCGAAAGTGACACTCTTCCAAACTACTAATCCAGACCCGCAGGCTGTTAGACAATGGGATGGGACAGCTTGAACTGGAGCTGTCCTAGAAAAATTGGGGCCACGGAGTGGATGTAGGTCGGTGGCTTTCCCACCAGGGGATCCTTGGGGCCCGCAATGCTAATGGGGAAGAGGGATAAGGATGAGGCGTTGGGCAGTGTCTGGGGGTAGAGCTGTCACCCACTAGGTGCGAAGTCCGAAGCAAAGGAAAGTTGACCAGAAGTGAAAGCAAGTTAGCCAAATCCGCTCCGCCTGTGCAGCGGGGCTGGGCTGGGGTGGCGCTGGCACCAACCGGCGTCCGGCCGCCCCCGGGGGACACGGCAGCTGCCCCGCCGGTCTGCAGCCTGACCTCGGTGGGCGCCGAGGTTAACGGAGAGAACCGACGACGACAAGTGGCACACAGCAAATGAACATGGAAGCGGACGGCAAGGCAAGGCTTGTCCTTCTCCAGCCAATAAAAACCCTGGAGACGCGGCGAGACGAAGCACCAGACCCCGCAGCGAAGCCCAGCCCGCCCTCCCCAGCCGGGGGGCCCGGGAAGTCGCTCTCCCCGGAGGCCGCGACGTGCGAGGCGGGGGTGTGCGGGCCTGGGACACGCGGAAGCTCTGGCGCGCAAAGGGGCAGCCGGCGCCTCGCGCGGCCCCGCAGGCGAAGCCGGCGACGCGCGGGCACCTCCCAGGCGCCGGGAGGGCGAGCGGCGCGGCTGGCACGGCCTGGTGGCCGAGTAGGCCCGGCCGCGAGTGGCACGGGAGGGCGGTGCCCGACGCCCAGCGCGGGCCCCGATGCCCTCCTGCCGAGAACCCTCCCCCGCCCCGACACTGACCTGTCCAGGGCCCGGCTGGGCCTGGCCGGGCGGGGCCTACGCAGCCCCTCGGCCGGGCGCCGCCTCGCGCGGGGTCCCGGGCCCGGGCGGGCCGCCTCCTCTCCGCCGGGAGCCTCCGAGCCGGGGCCAGGGGCTGCCGCGGCGCATCCGAACGCACCGGCCGGGCCGGCGTCAACAAAGGGCGGCGGGGACGCGAGGCCGGGGCGGGGGCGCGGGCGGCGGCTGGGATTGCGCGCGCGCGGCGGGCGCTCGAGGGCTGCAGCCGCCGCGGAGACAATGCGACGCGTCCGGGACGGCTCCCGCGGCCGCCTCCGCCGGGGGCGGGGCCGGCGCGCGGGGCGGGGCTGGCGCGCGGGGCGGGGCCAGGGCGCGGGGCGGGGCCGGCGTGGACGCGGGTCCGCGCGCTTCCTTTGTGCCGCCGAGCCCCGCCCGCGCCGTCGCCGGGGCTCTGCCGGGCCCGGGGCGCGACAGCCGGAGTTTCGGTTTCAGGGAGGCAGGCGGTGGGCCGCGAGCACGGCCGCCGTGACCGGTCTGCGAAGCGCCCCAGTGGCGGGGCGGCCTGCGAGTCCCGCTACGACCGTCGAGTGTGTAGGGCCTGGGTGGGGGGTAATGGTGATAGAGACCACCAGGCATGAAGGGCCGAGGTGCGGCACGGCCTGTGCTGTGCGCACGCAGCCTCCCTGGCTGTTCACCGTAATTCTCCCCACCAGGGACTAAGGGCTCCGGCCACAGCTCCAGACAGCTGGTCGGCCCCGCGGCCCGCCGCGAAGGTTACCCGAGGAAGTTGCTGCCCGCAAAACGCAGCCCGAGCCCGGGAAGCATCAGCGCTCGTCCCGGAACGCACCGGGCTCAGGGCTCGTCAGGGAGCGCGCTGGGCTGTGGACGCCAGGGCGTGCTGCGCGGGGCTGCACGCACACGGGGCCGGCTGGCACACAGGGCTCGCTGGCCCTTCTTGACCTCTCCTTTCCCAGCGTCCCTGTTCTCTGGACTTTTCTACCGTCCCAACTTCCTTCTCTGTCGCTCCTTTTCCTTTGCAAGGCCTCGTCCCCTTCCTCTTGTTTCCCGGCTTTACATTACTTTAAAAAATGTTTTTGACATTTATTTATTTGAGAGACAGCTCTCGACTGCTCCACAAATGCATGCACAAAAGGCAGGAGCTGGGAAGACAATCCAGGGTCGCCTACGGGGGTGGCAGGAACGCACCTGCTAGCTGTCAGGGCCACCTTCCAAGGTCCACACTAAAGGAAGGTGGAGCCAAGAGCCAGGGATGGAAACCTAAGCCAGGCGCTGCTATGCGGCATCCTAACCTGGGAACCTAACCCGGGCACTCGAAGGTGTCCTAGCCTGGGAACCTAACCCAGGCACTGCTAGGCTGGATGCAGGCATCCTAACCTGGGAGCCTAACCCGGGCATGCTAGGCTGGACGCAGGCATCCTAACCTGGGAACCTAACCCAGGCACTGCTAGGTGGGATGCAGGTGTCCTTAACCTGGGAGCCTAACCCAGGCATGCTAGGCTGGATGCAGGCATCCTAACCTGGGATCCTAACCCGGGCATGCTAGGCTGGATGCAGGCATCCTAACCTGGGAACCTAACCCGAGCACGGCTAGGCGGGATGCAGGCATCCTAACCAGTCCCTTAAACTCGAGGCCAGATGCCTGCCCCACACTACTTGATACTCTCAGACTGCTTATTTCTCTCTCTTTTTCCCATGCCTTTCTTTCCCCTCCACTGTTTTGCAAGCCCCTTTTTCATTAATGTGCACATCCTCTGCCTGCCTCGCTTTCCCCAGCCCTTCTGGGAAAGCTCCCCCCCCACCTCAAGGTCCAGACTCACAAGAGCAGCGGGCAGCGTTGCCCAGATTGGGACAGACAGGAAGCGCTGTGGCCTCTGCATGCCACACAGGCGCTCGGCTGAGCCGCCGCACGCGGTGTGGACGTGTGCGAGTGTGGCCGTGGCCCAGTGGAACTTTGTGGACAGCTGGAATTTCACCTACTTTTCACAGCTCACGAAACTGTGTTCTTATAACTTGGGAAAGATGTTTCAGCGACCCTTCTCGGCTGTGGACGGTGCAGACCCGGCCAAGCGATGGATGCAGCCGTGGCCCGCCACTTCCTCCCGGCAGTAGACTAACGTCAGCTGTCGGCCGCGGCTCTTGCTTTTCGTCCTCCAACGCGCGTACCTCGAGCCCTTCCGGGACGCCCCACATTTCAGTTTGGGTGGTCCCTTGCCCCTGTGCGTGGAGGCAGGCAGGGGACAGACCCCGCTTCCTGGGGAACCGCCTGGCGTCCACGGCGCTTTGTCTGCGGTGGGCGATTGCACGTGCGCAGGGTGGGCCGCAGAGCCCTTTGCAGCGGCCTCTGCTGCCAGGCGCTGACCGGTCCAAGAGCTGGGCCCTTGGGAGCGCAACTGATTTCAGAGAAAGAGGGGCTGATGGCCTCCCGGACACGATGGAGAGAGGCAGGCGGCTGGCAGCAACTCAGGGCTTGTTGGGTGACAGATACTTCAACCCTAAGTGCTGCTCCCCACCAGCGTGGACACGACGTGTGTCCTCGCGTGGGTCCTGGAGGAAACGTCTGTCACCAAATCGGTGGAGGAGGGAAGTTGGAGAGGGCAGAGTTAAGCAGAGGAGTCCGGAGAACAGTATCCAGATATGGAAGATCCCTGCCTCACCACTTTCTTATCTTTAAGATGCGAATAAAAAGGGGCTGGAGTTCTGGTGCAGCCGGTTAAGCCATCACGTGGTATGCTGGCATTCCAAATGAGTACCAAGAGTTCCGGCTACTTCACTTCTGATCCAACTCCCTGCTGATGCTCCCGGGAAAGCAGGGGAGATGGCCCAAGTGCTTGTAGGAGACCTGGGTGGCCACTTGGGGAGTGCACCAACGGATGGTCTCTCCCTCTCTAACTCTGCCTTTCAAGTGAATAAATCTAAAATTTTTTTTAAATGGTGGGACTCCCAGCCATTGCGGCCATTTGGGGAGTGAACAATCAGATGGCAGACCTCTCTCTCTATTGCTCCCTCTCTCTGTCTGTAACTCTGCCTCTCAAATAAATAAATAAGATATTTAAAACATGGGGGGGAAAAGTATGTAAATCCTGGCAGAGAGGGCTCAGTAACTGTTAGTTATTCTATTTTCTGGGCTAGAACTTTGGGCTAAATTCAGAAGATAACATTTAACAGATTATAATTAATTATAGTTTGGTTCTAAGCATAAATCTGAGACTGAGGAGACCTGGCATAAGAGTTCATATAAAAGGAAACCTCAAAAACAAACTGAACCCAGGCCGCTGGAATTCAGATGACACAGCACCCGACCCGGTGTCACCCCTATGGGGTCAGAGGAGTTGATGTGGAGCCACTGGGGCAGCGCTTGGGCAAGGGAGGGGAAGTGCTGCCCTTTCACACGGGGTGGCCCAGAGCCTCTTCGCGGTTTTGTTTTGTCCTCTGAGGAGTGGGCACTAGAACATTTGCCTCTCAGGGGCATTACGAGTGAGCCCACGTCTCAGGGTGGTGCCCAGTACATAGTAGGTGTTCAACAAAGTCTAATTCCTTCCTGCTGTACCAGAGGGATTTCAGAAACAGTCCTGCCTATGCCTTAAATAGGCAATAAAGACAAGTGGCTTTTTATATTTGATACCGGTTTGCTTAATTTGGGGATCACACTTTGAGAGAATTAATGAACAGCCAATCATGACCAGGATGGTGGTCCTGACGGATGTTGGTAAAAAAGGAAAACTGGAGGATCTTTAGCTTGATGCCTGTCTGTCTGTCTGTCTGTCTCTCTCTCCCTCTACCCCTCTCCCTCCCTCTCTGAATGGGTGAGCAAGAGACCTCCTAACTGTGTGTAAGCACTCTGAGGCACACACTGCTACAACTAACTGGAAGGACAGAATCACGACCAGCGGTGGCAAGTTCCAGGAGAGTAGGTTTCGGTGAAATCCCAAGAGCGACTTTCTGACAACCAGGGCAGCGCCCAGCACAGAAGGCTGCTTCCCAAGCTGGGCCCGCGTGTCACTGCCAGCATGCAGAGGCCACGGATGGCCTTCAGCCCGTCCTTTAATTTTTCGAGCATATTTTCTCCATATTTGTTTGCTTTCCTTTTTCTTGATCCCACCCCCTCCTCTTTATCGGACCTGTCTACCCTTGTTGCCCTACCATTTTCCAAAGTATTTTCTACGCATTTTTCCATCTTCAGTTTCCACACTGTTTCTGTCTTGGCTCTTCCTCCCCCCCTTCCTCCCCCCAGAGCTGCCGGCCATCCACGGCGCAGAATGTCACCGAGATCTGGGCCAGGACCGCTGTGCACACTGGCAGAGAGGGGAAGGAAGGCAAATGGGTGGCTGCAGAAGGCGGGGCTACCACTGTGACTCTCCCAGCAGGGTGGAGGGAGGCAGCAGAGTCTCGGGCCCTGGACCGGGCCCTCCCAGGCAGGTGACCTGGCATCCCAGGGTGGAACACAGTCCCATCAAAGGTGCCTTCTGTGAGCTGAACTTGCTCTGAATCCTCTTCTGGCTTCCCCTGGGCATTCCCTTATCCTTGAGATTTGGGAGCCATCTTGTTGTATTTCCCACGGCTAGGACTCCCGCTGACAGTGAATGAGGCAGGGCATCACAGCAACCGCATGCCCGCCTCCACTCCCCGAGTGCCCAGTGGATACCCATCTGATGCCAATGACCGTGGGCCTCCGAGTCCGCCTCTGCCATCATCTCTACTGTTCTTGCTCTGCTCTTTGACTCGTGCGTCTTTGGGTCCTCCCTGCTCACCCCTGCTCACCCCTGCTCACCTCATTCCCATCCGTTCCAGGCTTCCTTCTGGCTTCCTTGGGCTTGCAATGGCTGACCCTCCCATTCTAGATACCCCAAGAAAACGTGCCAGGGGTTGGCAAGGAAGGCCGACTTCCTCCCCTCTCCCCAGGGCCCCGCTCTGCTTCCTACCGTGAACTGGGGACTGCTGGACGTTAGGGCTCTTGGGTACAGGCAGGCCGCCAGGCACGGCAGTGACAATGGCTTGCTGATGCGGGGAGAGGCCAGGCCGCGACTCAGGCCCACTCTTCTCCCCAGGTGCCGCGTCTTTCCAGGCATCAGGGGCACACTGCTGGGGCTGTGGGGACAGAGAGAGATGGTCTTCCCACACACTGCCTCGATGCCCTTGGAGCTTGGGTGGAAGTCCAGGAAAGGGGAGCACTTCTCGTCTTTCTTAGAATGTCCAGGGATGACTTCCCCCACTCAGCCTGCCCAGGCACTCCTGCGGACAGGGGCTGTGGGACTGCCTGAACCAGGGCCTCCCCGTCTGCTCCTGGACCCCTGGGCCTGCTTACTCACCACTGGTGAAGCGGGCTGTAGTTGCAGGATGACAGCTGACGCGTGCTGGAACCTGCGCTGAGGAGTGTGTGACACGCCCTCAGGATGTCCATTCTGAGGCCCGGCATCTGCTGTGGGAGGGTGGCATTGCTGACTGCTGCCGGCCTTGTGCAGGTTGGCAGTGGGGCACTGGAGGGGCAGGGTAGGGGTCACGGGCCCTAGCGGCACAGCATGGGCTTCAGAGCTGGGCTGCAGGGCCAAGCTTGGTGGGACCGAGGCGAGCTGGGGTTGGGCCTGGGCTTGGAGCACAGGCCGTGCTTGCTGGCTGTGCTGTGGCTGCTGTGGCGGGGACGGCTGCTGCTGCTGCGTCACAAACTGGGGCTGGAGGTGCTTGGAAGATGACTGTGGGAGGATCTGGTGGGGCTGGAGTTGGGCATAAGCTGAAAGGAGAAAGACGGGGTTAGACAACGCGGCGGGACCCCTGCTCCGCTGTGCCCCAGCTTTCCCCCTCCCACAACCAGATTAAAAACTAAAAGCGACCTCCCGAACCCATTGTGTCAACTCTCGTCCCCTTCCTCTTGCACCACGAGCTGGGCCTGCTCTCTTCTTGCGTTTCACCCCTGCCGAAGCACTGGGCTCTCTGGGCTGCTCCTCAAAACCCAGCTCAAAGCCCACCTCCCCAGAAGCCACTTTGGACCGTTCTGGCTATGTGGGACACACTGGGGAGTGTCCCCACTCCCCCCACCCCCGCCCAGCTTTCACTTGCTGTCCCTGTGCCTGCAGACTCTGATGCTTCCCGCCAGTGCTGTGCGGCTGGTCCCTGTCCACCTTCTGGCTCTGCTCAGGCTGGGCTCCTGCGGGCAGAGCCAGCAGACACAGCAGCCCCCAGGCCCCGGCATCAGGCAGACTAGAGCTGCACTACTGTTTTCTTTTTGCTACAAACGGTGGAACCAGGTCCTTGCTATTTAACCTCTCTGGGCCTCAGCTTCCGGAAACTGAACACTGAAAAGAAAGAGAGTTTCTGCCTAGAAAGCTGCTGTAGAGATGAAAGGAGGCCAAACTGTGAGGATGAAACGAGAGGCACTGATACACCGTGCACAGCACACCACGCTTAGTCATTTCCAGCTAGAATTACAACCATTATTTCAGTCTTCGCTTAGCTGCCCAAAGTCTCCTGGGTGTACCTGTTTTGTGAGTGTTCATCACACTGGGGGATACTTTCTTATCAGTCCCCTTTTCCAGCCCATGAGTCCTCACAGTCAAAAATGACCATGGATCTCTCTTCCCAGAGCCTACTTCACTGCCTGCTAGCAAATGCTTTTACTCATGGCAAACTGTCCTGATCTGGAATTTATTTGCTGTCATGTGCTGCTGGTTTGTTCTTCCATTTCTAACCCAGTTGACTCCCTGAGGTGAGGATTCGTATATATTTTTAGGCATCCCTTCAGCCTCTGGCTTGCATCCTGAATACAGTAAAGATGCAGGGCGTTCAGCTCAGCCATCGCTTGTCCTCAGGCAGGTCACCGTGTCCGGCGGCATGCAGGTCAGCTGAGGATGAGGCCAGCGCTGCACAATCTTTCCTGCCTGCAGCTGCCCCTGCAGAACCTCTGGCCACTGCAGAGCCAGGGGAACAGAAAGTCCATAGATCAAAACCTCAAGACATGTTGGGGAATGTACCCCATTAACCATTTGAGGTTAATAAAAAGGAAAGAGTATGATTCAATTGCAGTATTGTTTGGGGGCCACATAATCCACTTGCTCCAAGTACTGCGGTAACTTTCTGTCTGGGCTCCCTAACTTCTCGCTGTAATCCATCCTACAGACGCAGTGCACAGATCGGACCTCTGACCAGGAACGCTCAGGGCCTCTCCTTTGCTTAGCGCAGCCCACAGCCGCTGGCATTCCAGATCTCTTTACAGCATAAACTCCCTTTTCACTTTCATCGCTTCTTTGACCTACACAGTCTTGATTGCTTGCAGAGCTCTGTACAGTTCGTGCCTGGGCTCCTTCTGTCTGGGGTGCCACAGATCAACTCCGAGTCTCCCTTCTGGGACCCTTACAGCCAACAGGACTTGTCCTTGTCCCAAGCTGCCCTGCCCTGCACTTCCCTGCCCTTGGATGCGAAATGCTCCCAGCAGCAGAGCTGGGGCCTGGGGGTCGCAATGCTTCAATCCGAACCCTAGTATTGTCGCTTGCTGGCTGTGTGGCCTGGGGAAGGGACTTGACGTCTCTGCTCCTGTGTCATCATCTTTAGGGTGAGGGTAGGGATGATCCCTATCTCACCATTATTTCAGAAAATCACTTGTTTTCTTTAGGAAGCAAGTTTTGTCATTTGTTCCCTCCAAGGTACCAGTGTTGCTCAACGAATGGACGACCATGCAGTGGGATTCCCCTCGGGGGATTCATTGGTCCCACGGGTGAGATGGGGGTCATCCCACAGGCCGCGATGATCTCGCTAACATTCTGGATTGCTGAAGACCCTGCACCTGGCCAAGCCCTGCTCACCACCACCACCCCTCCCCGCACTGGTGTCAGCCCCGCCTTGCTGATCTCCCTGCTGTTCTGCTCGACCTCATGTGTCTGTGTGCCTTTTTGGCTTCAGGTTCAGGGCTTCCACTTTCAGGAATGTCCTCCTTTCGCTTCGATGATTTCGAGTTTAATCCTTTGGCCGGGGTTCAGTTCCTGTTTTCTCTCGGTGTGCGTTAACCCTCCATTACCGGTTTTGCTCAGGGTTCTGGCGTGCTCTTTTTGATTCATTGGTGACTTAGCATCTCCTACAGACGTACTGCCGTGAGTCACGAACACCGGTTATTCCCCACACGGCAGCATCTTTGGAACTGGGCGCTATTACAGCCAGGGGACAGTCAGCTGAACTGGTGGTTAAGTCAGCTTAACTTCTTTCTTAGATTTAGCAAAATAAATAACGGCACTGCTTACAATCAGAAGTGACTTAGACGAAGTGAAAGGGGGCTGCTTTTATTCTTTTGTGTGTCTACGTCCTGCCTTTCTCTCTAGGCTGGATCCTTCTGAGTTAAATGTGCATCTGACTGTTATTCCTCTTCATTTAAAGGACACGCTTTAGCTGGCAGGAGTGTGTACTGTTTCACTCTCCGCACCGCCCTACGTAACACTCCACGTGTGCAGGTGCATGGCCACACCTGCTGCCAACCGCTGTCAGATCGATTGGTGCCTCTGCCTCTCCCGGGCCCTCCAAACAGTCTCGGGGTAGTGGAGGAGGGCGTTCCTCAGTGGAGCCAGGACGGGGCATGTCAGTTTGTGAAATGTCAAGGCACAGAAACCTCTCTAGAACTTTCTTCTCACTTCTTCCTAAGGTCCCGTAGCTTCATCTCTCCCCTGCACTCATTTGGCTCCCCAGCTGCTTCTAAGAAATGAAGGGAATGGGTTGGTTCCATGGGACCTCAGTGGCAGCTTCCGGAGAATCTGATCAACGCTTTCTGTTACACAGCAGGGAAGGGCAGGGCCCAGGGCCGCTATGGATTAAGGCCTCCTTCAGAGACTCCAGGCAAGGCAGCTTCCTGGCTGGTGCTCTAACCTTGAGTCACCTCCTTAGAATCTGAAGAAGCAACTTGGCTGTTTCCAAAACAGTTGTTGGTTAGCAACAAGAGGATGAGGTCTCCCTGCCCTTCGTCCCCTGCAGGAGGGCTGACTGAAGGCTCCCTGATGCACTCCCTCCCCAGCCCCAGGGCCCTGCATCCACTGCTAGGATGGATCAATAGCGGATCTATTGCTCTCAAGGCTTCCAGCTTGTAGGAAATACCTCACCATCCCAGAAATGCTACGACTCTTGCCCCAGGTAGAAGGGAGCTGCGAGCATAGGTCACAGGGTACCTTTATGCTCTTAGTTTTCTAGGAGTCCACTACAATTGACTTGAATTACTTGGCCTGTGAGTATGAGGGAGGGTGCCTAGGGAGAGGAAGGGCATATCACTTTAAGATTTAGAAAGTTAAGTGAAGATATACTTTCATACTTTCCACCATTCACACACTCAACAAACATTTCCTGGGGCCAGTGTGGTGGAATAGTGGGTAAGCCTCTGCCTGTCGGCTGTAAGGGTCCCCGAAGGGAGACTCGGAGTTGATCTGTGGCACCCCAGACAGAAGGAGCCCAGGCACGAAATGTACAGGGAGCAGCAAGCAGTCGAGACTGTGTGGGTCAAAGAAGTGATGAAAGTTTATGTTGTAGAGATCTGGAATGCTACAAGACCTGGAAGAAGATCTTGGCTTTGGCCTGGCTCAGGCCAGCCCTGGCTGGCAGCCATTTGGAGAGTGAACCAGTGGATGGTAGATCTCTCTCTCTCTCTTTCTCTAACTCTGCCTTTCAAATAAATAAATGAATAAATAAAATCCTTTTAAAATTTTTTACTAAGCATCTACTCTAGACTGAGTACTATGCGTGGTGCTGGCTAAAACCCAGTTCATAGAACGGATCACAGTCTAGTGAAAGAGACAGATGGTAGACAGACACCCTCGGCATAATTTGGTCAATGTTATGCTAGGAGATAAGCACAGGATATCAAGAACAAAGAAACAGTGGTTGGGTTTGGAAGCAGAGCAGGGAAGGCTTCCCAGAGGAAGTGGGTGTTTAACAGGATTCAGAGGTAGGAAGGTGACAAAACGCGCCTCTCGTGGGGAGGGGCAGAAGCAGAAGGTCCCGTGGTACAGCCAGGGCCCTGCACGGCAGCCTGCGCAGCGGAGGCCCAGGGTGTCTGCAGGTGAGGAGCCAGAAGAGAATGCAGCTTGATAGTATGTGTGCTGCCCAAGCCAGCACAGGAGGGGCCGGACTTTAGGTGGGGTCTGAATTAGGGTCACACCATCGAGAGGCCGCTCATCTCCAGCGGTGTCACGTGATTGGGCTTTAGGGAGCAACCAGGACTGGTGGACGCCGCAGGTCAGGGCCTCACATGCATGTGGATAGACAAGGAAGCCCTTTTTGGAAAGGCAGCCACGCACATTTTCCATGATGCATTCCCTGGAGGTTAGGGGCAGGAGGCACTTGAGAGGGGAAGGAGAGCTAAGGGAAGTGTCGTTGCAGGGCCACTCTGTGGTGGCTTTGACGTGCCTGGATGTCTTAGGCCTACTCTTGGCCACCTGGCAAAACCATCCAGTGCCCTCTATGTGCAGGATCCCTCGCCCTGTAGCTTGGGACAGTAACAAAGAAACTGGTGCCCGCACCTCTGGTGGCACAGCCTCAGTGGCCAAAGGCAAAGGTTTGCGAATGCAACAGCTCTGGGTTTGGATTTTGGTTTTGCCACGTAGAGGTGTGCAGCCTTAGAGAAACAGCTTCACCTCCTAAGGAGAAGCCAGGGAACACCATTCCCATCTTACAAGTAGGAACCGGGAGTCATTTCCAAAGTGATTCCCACAGTGTAGACGGTGAAGGGAGAGCTGACTTCATGTGCGACATGTGACAGATGAGGCGTGGGGCCCCACACGTGGCAAACGCTCAGAGACTGCCCACAGTTGAGTGAACAGCACGCCTGCAAGCACAACTTAGCACGGCAGGCCTGGTAGCCGCTGTGGTTGCCAAGAACTTTCTGGGTCATCTTGGAGAGATGGACAAGGGACAGGGTGTGTTATGCCACAAGGCAGGGAGGTCACAGGTAGATGACAAGGAAGTCCCAGAGGGGAGGAGTAAGGAAGAGGAGACAAGAGCATGCTTGCTGGGCTGTAACTCCTAGCAGAGTGCAAACCCTTGCTCACCTCTGTAGCAGCTGAGGTGCTTAGCATAGTAGATGCTAACAGCATTTGGGGAACTGAGCTGAATAATTAAGCAGAAAAACTGTGGATGGCAGTTAACGTATCTTCTTCATTTGTGAAATGGAATCATGGTTGTCAGGATGATACAAGAAGTGGAGGTAAAGCCTTTAGGACATCAGGGGAATGTGGTTTACTGGGAATTATTACTATTAATTACTATTATTATCATTAATTATTAGCTGGTAGCAGCCTGGGAAGCAGTATAAGAGAAGCTTGGATGGCTGGCACCGTGGCTCACTAGGCTAATCATCCGCCTGCGGTGCCAGCACCCAGGTTCTAGTCCCAGTTGGGGCACTGGATTCTGTCCCGGTTGCCCCTCTTCCAGTCCAGCTCTCTGCTGTGGCCCTGGAAGGCAGTGGAGGATGGCCCAAGTGCTTAGGCCCTGCACCCCATGGGAGACCAGGAGAAGCACCTGGCTCCTGGCTTTGGATCGGTACAATGCGCCAGCCGCAATGCACCTGCCATAGTAGCCACTTGGGGGGTGAACCAACGGCGAAAGGAAGACCTTTCTCTCTGTCTCTCTCTCTCACTGTCCACTCTGCCTGTCAAAAAAAAAAGCTTGGGGTGAAGGATTTCAGAAAAGAAGGAATGTCCACAGCGCACAGTCGGCTTGCACGCTCTCAGGCACACATGCACACATGCACACACGCACACGCTAGGTGAAATACACAGCTCCTCCACTGTAGCCCTGTGGTGATCTCGGCTTGCTCGTACAGTGGGTAGCTGAGGTGGCCTTCGTGGCTGGCTCCACGCTCTGCCCGTCAGCGCTGAGTTCAGCGGGGTCACGTACCCACCTGTCTGCTTGGGTTTCTACTGGGTTTCCTAAGCTGGCAAGTGTGGCCACCCCACAGCTCGGTGGCTGCTTTCAGAGGGAAATCTGGCACCTACGAATCCCGAGTCGGCCCGCAGCACAGGATCTGGCCCATCTCAGACACCACTGTTCTTGGATACAAACCCTTCTGGGAAGACACACAGCAGCCATGATGTGGCTGGGTGCTCGCCAGCATCTGGGGGCATAACTGGTGGGACAGGGCCAGGATTTCCAAGGAACTCTCAGTGCCACGCCACACCCCCCCCAACTTGATGAGTCACTTTCTCCTCACCTCTGGGCCCCGGCATGCACCCCAAGTCCTAACCTTATCCTCCAAAATGAGGACTCCATGAACCAGGCCTCCTGTCTAGAACGGAAAGCTGGGGCGAGATGGGGGCAGCTCCCTTGGGACTTGGCCTCCCTGAGGCCTGAGGTCAGGCCCTGGGCCCCTGGCTGCCCTCGGTGATTCAGTCCTCCCCAAGCGAGCAGGGTACCGCCAGACCTTCCCCCTTCCCCACCAAAGCCCAACCTCCTAGGCCCTGCTCCCTCCCCTGCATCCTCCCCCTCCCCCCTTCCAGGGCTTAAGGGACCTTTTCTATTTGCAGAGCCTAAAGAAACTGGTTGCCAAGGTGACAGAGCAGGAACAGCAGGGAGCTGGCCACTGCGGGAGGGGTTTTGCCCCCAAACAGCTGTCAGTGGGAGCGGCCCCAGCTGGGACTGGAGGGTTTGCTGCTCCGGAGGAAACACCCCCAGGAGAGGCTCCCCTCTGCTCTGTGCCCCCCCCAACTGCAACAGCTCTCCCCTAGTTACTTTCCCTGGGGGCAGCAGCCTGCCCATTTTAAAGCCTCTAATAACAAACAAAACTCTCTCTCTCTCTCTCTCCCTCTCTCTCTCTCTCTCCCCCTTTTGCTGGCACAGGCTCAAGCATGCTGCCTCCAGATCCCAGGTCTCCCAGTGGGTTGGCTGGGCAGGAGGCCGGAAGTCACCTCTGGGAGCTGCGCAGACCAAGACAGGTGCGGTGCCCAGCGCCCCGCTGCCCCTACTCAGGGCGTAAGGACTTGCTCCCAGAGAGGATCTGCCCCTCCTAAACCTCTCCCAGCTGCCTTTCCTTTGTGGGGGTGGGGGTGAGAGTGGGGGCAAGGAAGGGGGGTTGGCGAGAAGGGAAGAGCAGGAGGGACTGGGAGGCAGGGACAATGAAGCCGGCTGACCTGTGTCTCTGGGCAGAGCGTCCTCGCAGCCCTGCAGGGCACAGCTGCTCCCTCAGAATGTTCTGGGAGCTGCTTGTCTCTGCCCTGCAAGACAGCCATACCCTCAGGCCACAACGGCCTGGACCTCACTGGTGTTTATCTTTGCCCAGTGCAAGAGCAGACAGCCTCTGTCCACTCCACAAGCCTCAACCAGCCTGACACCCCCCAGGCTCTTAGAGCCCTAAGGCCAAGGAGGCCCGGGAAGTGCCTGTGAGAGCTGACCTGGCCATCTAGCCCTGACCCAGGCAGACACGGAGCTGGACCCCAGTTCTGCCACTCCGACTAGGTGACCTCGAGCGCGTTCCTGGGAGACTTCTCTGAGCCTCAGTTTTCTCATCTGTGAAATGGATAAACGTTCCTAGCACACAGAGTTCTTTTGAAGGTGGGGGAAGTGGTGTGCACAGGACCACCCAGCACATCGGCTGGTACGAGGTGGAGTTGGTTAGCGCTGGCGCCCGCCCGGGGCCTCAGTGCTACCACACAGCCTCAGGAGGAGCCCGCACTCACTCCAGAACTGCCCTTAGGATTTCAGGGTCTGTCTGAGGTTTGGAGAGAGGCTGCATGGCCCAAGGCTCTCGGGAAGTCCTGAGGCCCCAGGGTTTCTCCAAGGCTTGTGGGCTGAATGAGAACATTCGAGAAACACTGCCTTACGCCCTAGCTCTAGTCCAAACTGCTGTCAATGGTTTCTTTATCCACGAGAGGAAAGCCTAGCCCCGTCTCTGGGGAAACATCTAGAACCACAGTGCAGGGAGCCTCGGCAGGGAGGCGCCTTCCTCCACTCTGCAGGGGCCACCGGAAGGTGGCGGCTGACCTTCAGCCCTGGGTGGCTTTGGAAATCTCAAAAAGGCGAACAGAGAGCCTCGGCTCAGTTTCCCCAACTCAGTGCCGCTTGCTCTCCCTGTGCTTTCCTCCGGCCGTCTGTGTGAGACACACGTGCCATCCCTCTGACCCTCTGTGTCCACCCTGTGCTTACTCCTCAGATGCTGGCGTTGATGGGACTGGCTTAAACATCTGCCCCTTCCTTCTGACTGTGCACTCCTTTAGGTAAGAGATAATATTCGGGGGCCGGCGTGGTGGTACAGACAGTAAAACTGCTGCCTGCACACCGGCATCTTGTTATCTGAGTGAATTTGAGTCCTAGCTGCTCTGCTTCCCATCTAACTCCCTGCTAATGCCCCTAGGAAAGCAGAGGAAGACAGCCCCAGTGCTTAGGCCCCTGAACCCACATGGGAGACCTGGATGGGGTTCCAAGCTCCTGGCTTCAACCTGGTCTAGCCATTAAGGAGTGAACCAGCAGATAGAAGATCTCTGTCTATGTCTCTTCCTCTCTGTTGCTCTGCCTTTTAAATAAGTAAATAAATTAAAAAAAAAAGGATTTTATTTATTTGAGAGGTAGAGTTACAGACAGTGAGAGGGAGAGACAGAGAGAAAAGTCTTCTTTCCGTTGGTTCACTCTCAGATGGCCGCAATGGCCAGAGCCACGCCTATCTGAAGCCAGGTGCTTCCTCCTGGCTTCTCATGGGGGTGCAGGGGCCCAAGCACTTGGGCCATGTTCCACTGCTTTCCCAGGCCACAGCAGAGAGCTGGATCGGAAATGGAGCAGCCGGGACTAGAACCGGCGCCCATATGGGATGCTGGCACTGCAGGCCAAGGATTAACTTAGTGCACCACAGCAGCAATAAATCCTAAAAAGAGAGAAAGCAGCCCTATTTTGATCATCTTCGTTTTAATCCAGGGACAAGGACGCAGCAGGTTCTCAAGGGCAAGAGTGCAGGTTAGACTGGCTGCACACAGCCTGGCTGCGGACACGGGGTTGGCGGCCGCCTGGGGAGCAAAGCCTCGGCTCCCTGTGATGCTTAGTTCTGTGCTCTGACAGCTTGCTCGTGTTCTCCAGGCTGATAAGGCTGGCTTCTAGGGCTCTTGCCAGATTTTTCCATCACAGGTTTCCTATAATAGGCAGTGCTGGGAGGATTTCTGCAGGCAGAGAAGGGAAGCTGGCCAAGGAACACTGATTGGTCCCGACACAGAACTTGCCTCCCACGCTCTGCTGGCCCCCAGGCCAGGGGCTCCATCATGCTCCTCTAGCACTCGCAGCACAGTGCAGCACAGCACCAATAACACCCTACCAGCTGGCTGCCTTCTCACTGAGGCCTAGCTCACAGCAGGTGGTCCTGGACCACTGATCACTGGTCCCTGCATCTCCAGAGCTGGCCAGGGGCGGGGCCCAGGGCCCAAAGGTCCCTGCATCTCCAGAGCTGGCCGGGGGAGGGGCCCGGGGCTCACTGGTCCCTGCATCTCCAGAGCTGGCCGGGGGCGGGGCCCGGGGCTCACAGGTCCCTGCATCACCAGAGCTGGCCGGGGGCGGGGCCCGGGGCTCACAGGTCCCTGCATCTCCAGAGCTGGCCGGGGGCGGGGCCCGGGGCCCAAAGGTCCCTGCATCTGCAGAGCTGGCCAGGGGCGGGGCCCGGGGCTCACTGGTCCCTGCATCACCAGAGCTGGCCGGGGGCGGGGCCCGGGGCTCACAGGTCCCTGCATCACCAGAGCTGGCCGGGGGCGGGGCCCGGGGCCCGGGGCCCAAAGGTCCCTGCATCTGCAGAGCTGGCTGGGGGCGGGGCCTGGGGCCCAAAGGTCCCTGCATCTCCAGAGCTGGCCGGGGGCGGGGCCCGGGGCTCACAGGTCCCTGCATCTCCAGAGCTGGCCGGGGGCGGGGCCCGGGGCTCACAGGTCCCTGCATCTCCAGAGCTGGCCGGGGGCAGGGCCCGGGGCCCAAAGGTCCCTGCATCTCCAGAGCTGGCCGGGGGCGGGGCCTGGGGCTCACAGGTCCCTGCATCTCCAGAGCTGGCTGGGGGCAGGGCCTGGGGCCCAAAGGTCCCTGCATCTCCAGAGCTGGCCGGGGGCGGGGCCCAGGGCCCAAAGGTCCCTGCATCTCCAGAGCTGGCCAGGGGCGGGGCCCGGGGCCCGGGGCCCACTGGTCCCTGCATCACCATATTGGAGGATGAATGTCTGCAGTACAATGAGAAGATGAAGGTCACCCTTTCTAACCTCCCAGAGTGGCTCTCACCTACTTCTGGCTGGCCCCGTCCTGTGTCCTTTTCCCTGAGCCATAGGAATTTCAGAATGGTCTACTGCCAGCCTCCACGCACTCCAGGCTCAGAGCCATGAGTGTGCACCCAAGAATCATAGCAAGGGAGCACTGGCTTATGCCAAGGGGTGTGGCTTCCCTTCCTTAGTCAGGCAGAAGCATGAAGTGGGATCAAGGGCTGGCGAATACCTCCGGACCGGGAGAGAGAAGGGCGGACGCTGCACACCAACGCCCATAGGACGTCAGAAAGCTTCCCCCGACCTGTGCTCTGGGATGCCTTCTTCCTGGAGCTCTTACCTGGTGCAATGAGGGGGTGGGCGGCCACAGCGGGCACTGCCCGGCCCGGTCCAGCCCGGCCCTCCGTGCTCCCGGGCACGCTGCTGCTGCTGCTGGTGCTGCTGCTGCCATCTCCCTTCTTGAGCGGCTCTGTCACACTGTCCGTGACACCAGGCTTGGCACCTGCAGGGGACCCCTGGGCAGTGTTTCTGCCCTGTGAAGGGGTAGGCACGGGCTGGCTGCCCCCAGGCGAGGGTTTCAGGGCCAAGTTGGGCAGCACAGGCTGAGTGGGGGTAGGGCCCGAGCTGGCTGCAGCTGGAGTCTGCTGTGTTCGGAGGGTCAGGTTCTGCACCTGGAAAACAGGGGTCCATGGGAGTCCAGACAATGTGGGCAAAAACAAAGCCACACAGGCCTGGGAGATCGGAGGAGTTCGGGTGGGCCCAGCAGTGGCTCAACAGGACAGTGGGTTGGAAAATGAGACAGAGAGAGAGAGAGAGAGAGAGAGAGGATGAACATGAGAATGGGTTAGAGCACAAGCAAGGTTGTGTTAGTGACTGGATCCATCAGCAGAAGGAACTGGATTCGGAGAAGGCGCCACTGCCCAGGCGGGGGCTGGAGGCCAGGGACTCCCTTCTGTCACCCTCCCTCCTCCCCCAGACCACCAGGATTGGAGGCACACGACCCAGAAACAATTCCCAGACACGGCAGAGCAGGGGGCTTCCTGCGGTGCAGAAGGCCGGGGCACAGGTGAAAGTTAAATGAGCAGGGCCACCACCAGGCAAAGGACCGTCCTGTCCTCAGCCTAAGGTGAACTCGGCCCTTTTCCAGGCGGCCAGCACACTTATTCAACTCGGTCCCTGGCGCCCTCTGCTGGACACATGGAGGCTGTGCCGGACGCCTTGCTTGCAAACCCTCTGCCCAGGCCCTTTCGTAGACCGGGTTGGAGACGCTAGTGGGAGAACACCCTTCTCCACCACCCACGGAACCTCACGTCCACAGGCATCTCAGCGGAAGGCAGGGGCCTGGGATGCACCCTCACACCCTCTCCCATGCTGTTTGCCCGGATCCTAGCAGTGCCAGCGGGCATGACTTGGATGGAAGGTCCCAGTTAGGAAGCAGTGACAACAAAACAAGTCATCTTGGAAGGGTGGGAGGCGCGAAAGCCTCAGCATGCTGTCTTCTGACTCCTAACCCACGTCAGAGGAAACAGAACAGAGTCGAGAGGGCCCGAGGCCGCCTGAGTCTGGGAGTCCTGGGCAGCCCTCTCTCCCACCTGCTTTCCTGGAAGAACCCCCCCCTCCCCAAGCCTTAGCAAAGACTCAGAGCTCCTCCAGGGCGGGTGCCCCTCCCCGGCCTCAGTCCCCCTCTGCAGCTGCCCACCCCCGGCCCTCCCGTAGTGTGGAGTCCTCACCTGGGCGGGGGTGGGGGGCCGGGCGGGGGCGCCAGTGCCGAGCTCAGGCTGCACAGTAGCGACGGTGGCCGTGGGCGTGAAGATGAGCTGAGGGGACAAAGGAACAGTGCCGCCTAGGCTCCTAGCTACCTGCACCAGGTTACCTGGCTGGGCCTGGAATCACAGGAAACGAGGCGCCGTTTACCTGCCCAAGGTGGGCTCAGCCACAGGACAGAACAGGTTAGCCAGGGAGCAGGCATGGGGCAGGCTAGGGACACAGCAGGGCAGGCCAGGAGGGCAAGGGGACAGCTGGATGCCTGGCAAAGTTTGCAGCCCCCTCAGCACCCTCTGTGAGGGGCTCGTGCCTTCCCAGCACACCTCCAAGTCACCATCTGCTCAGCCTCCTGGTGAGCGGGGACCTAGGGCAGGGACACTGGCTGGAGGACCACGTTCTAGGTCTGACCACTCCTGCCCTTGGGGCTGGGTCAGAACAAGACTCTCCCCCAGAAGGGATCACATTCGATGCGTCCTTTTGGTGATTTTCTAGTCAAATTCGGATGTGATGGGGCGGGGGGCGGCGCTATACCAGCAGACGGCCTGGAGCTGTGGTGGTGTGTGACTGTCACCCACAAGGGTGCACTCGTGTGCCATTCTCTGTGACACCTCACCCTTTACGCCTAGGTGGCGGTGCTGTCCCTGGAACCTTGGGAGGATGCATTCTGTGACCATGTGCCCTGCTCGGGGGAGGGACCCCGCCAGGGCAGTTGAGTGGGACATGGGGAAGAAGCTTGGGTGTGGCAGCATGTGGCTGTGCAGGTCTCTATAGAGACAGAAGTGCATTTCACACTGGGTGTCTGACATCCCTGGGGATGGAGACGGGCCTCGGGCCAGGAGCTCAGGGCTAAGGACAGAAGTGTGGCAGTGGACCCAGAAAGGCCCTGGGTGCCAGGTTCTCGCCCCAGAAGCACAGCAGGGTATGTGTGATGGCACTGTCTTTAGGCTGGCGAGTCCCAGGCCCGAGGGGGAGCCTCGCACCTCACACACACCTGACCCAACGCAGCGCTCCTCCTGCCTCCCAGGGTCTCGGCTGCTGTCTTCCCCGGACAGGCTTCTTTCAGAGCCTGCTACGCTTCTAAAGGGCACCTTCAGGACACGTGCAAGGGGGGACTGCAGGTGTGCTGGTGATCCCCTGACCTGCCTGGGACAAGGGCCCTGCAGCTGGAGGCAGCCAGTCCGTGCAAGACCCTGCTTCTGTAGGGCATGTGGATGCCCGAGTGGGCAGGACCACATGGGTACAGACTCCTGCATCACCTACCCTCGTGAATTTTGAGGAGTGCTTTCTGATAAGAAGGGGACACTTCCGCCTCGCTTTGGGAGGAGAGAGAAAGGAGCCGTCACAGGTAACTTCGCTCTTTCAGCCTGGAACCCCACCCTTGCTTGAGTCTTGAGGCTGCACCAAAGCTGTCACTCAGCTCCCCCCCACCCCCGCCCCGGGCCCAACCTCTCTGCCCCACCCCCACAGCCTCCTGGGCTCCCGGCCTCTCTGTCCCCTGTCCCCCCAGGCTCGTGGGGCCCCGGCCTGGCTGGCTGGGACTCACCATCTGTGCTCTCAGGTACATCTGGGCTTGGCTGGCCGTCAGGGCTGGAGCAGATGTGTTGCCCAGCAGCACAGCCTGCTGCGCGATGCCTGAGGCTGTCGCCGAGTTCACGCTCTGAGCCCGGTTGATGAGCTGGGCTGCGGCTGGGGAGGCTGCCAGGTTGATCTGCTGGGACAGACAGACAGGAGTGACGGGAAACGGGAGGTTCTGCTGTGAGCGGCGATCCCTCAGCCACTTCCTCTCCCCTTCTTCTGTCCCTTGGTTTGTTCGGCCTCCTTTGCGACCCTCTCTGGCCCTTGGGCTTTGGAGCTACCCCCACCAGGCTCCCTGTCCCCCCATGCTGCCCTGTCTCTGGCCTAGGCACAGAGATGCCTGAGCGGAGAGATATAGAGATAGAGATAGAGAGAGATGATAGAGAGAGAGAGAGAGAGAGAGAGAGTCAAATGCCCACAATAGCCAGGGCTGGGCCAGGCAAAAGCCAGCAGCCCAGAACGTCATCTGGGTCTCCCATGTGGGTGGCAAAGACGCAGCACGTGAGCCATCATCTGCTGCCTCCCAGGGTGCGCATTAGCAGGAAGCTGGATCAGAAGTGGAGGAGCTGGGATTCAAACCAGGCACTCCTGGGATGCAGGAACCCCAAGTGGTGTGCTAACCCCTGCCAAAGTCTGCCCCCACCCCCCACCACCGCCTTCTTTTTTCTGGCGGGAGAACAGCCCCAGTTCTGCGTGGGTGAGGATTCACCACAGCCAGAGCGTCTCAGGCAAGGAGGAAGGGGCTGGCCAGAGCTGGGCCCTCAGCCGTGGCTCCCCGACGCTGCTCACCGAGGACGGCTGCGCCGGGGCCTGCGTGGACACACTGCTGCCGGAAGCGCTCCCCTGTCTGCTGGCCACCAGGCTCGCCTGGAAGAAGAAGCAGCTCCAGTCACTGGGCTCCAGCGACACGCCTCCCCCAGCCTCTCTTGCGCAGGATCCCGTGGTGGGAAAGGCAGCCCCGGAGCCCCCCGCCCGCCTGCCCCATCATGCAGCTTCCTAGCTTCCTCTTGCACAGGGCAGGGCTACCGTGGTCCCACGCTGCCGCTGGCTTGCTGAGGGCACTGAACGAGACCGAGCGCCGAGGCACAGCCCTGGGACTGCTGGCCACTCCCAGCGTGGGCATCTCCAGCTCTCTCCAGCCCCTGCTCTGGCCGGTCCCTCGCCCGCGACCCGCATCCCCCGGGCTGAGGCCTCAGTGTGCTCTGGACTGCCCAGGCTGCCCCCTCCCCTTGGCCAGCTTCCCTGCCGCCTGCCACCCAGTGGGAGGAGCCCTCTTTGTCACAAATCTTTGTGACTTGTCATCAAGGGGAAGGAGCTGTTCTGCCCTCTCATAGTGCCTATCACAGCTGAGACACTGAAGTCTGTTTCTTTGTTTCTATGGCTTCCTGTTTTTTTTTTTTTTTTTTTTTTTTTTCTGCATCCCCACTATAAACTCTAAGAAGACAGAGTCCAGGGTACCCAGAGTCTGACGTGGACTTTGCATGCAGTAGGTGTGCAAAGTATTTTGCTGAGTGAATGAATGAATGAATGGATGAACTCTTCTTCTCAGCCAGTAGGAGGAGAACATCAGACGGACAAGCCCTTCCCCACGGATGCCCCTGCGGAGTCCACGGTCCTTCTCCTGGGGGCAGGGAAGTGGGGAGAACTCCCTGTACTTCTGCCCTGGCTGGCGGGCGGCTTTGGGCTCAGCTCGTCACTGTCAGAGGCGATGACGACAGTCGTGTGGCCTCAGAGAGAGCGGGCACGGGAAGCCCCCGCGCAGGGCCCGCCTGGCTTCCGCGCCGCGACCCCTGGCAGCGCGTGGTGCACCTGTGGCTCTCACCTGCTGCACGGCCGCCAGGCTCTGGAGCTGGGCGCTGCTCAGGTGCTGCTGCTGCAGGGCTGCGGTCTGCAGCATGAGGTGCTGCTGCTGGGCGGCGTACATCTGCTGCAGGTACTGGGCCGCCGTGCTGGGCTGCCTGTGCAGTGCCTGCTGGATCACCTGGGAAGGTGGGAGAGGCGGGGAGCCTCAGTGGCCTGGCAGGCCCGGCTCTCCGCAGCCGCTCGTGCCCCAACCGTGACGAAGGCCGGCTCTGCAGCGGGATGGGGCAGACGGCTACGTGCACAGCTTTACAAACGCCCACCCTGCCTCCCCTGCACCTCTCCCCTGCACCTCTCCCCAGCACAGTCTGCTCCCGCGCCACTGCCTCGGGACATGAGGGAAAGCAGCACCGGGCCCTGAGCAGCTCTCGGGACAGAAGTGCCACGCCAGGGGCCAGGGGTGCTATTCCAGCATCAACAATGGCTGCCAAACTTGAACTCCCTGCACAGGTGACACAGTCCCCTAGGGTGGGGGTGGGGGCTGCAGCTCCAAGACTTGCGCAGTGCGGCTCCCTAGCTCAGCCACAGCTGAGCAGAAAGCCCTAGAAGAAGGTTCCTGGGCTCTGCAGAGCACCCCCAGCTCTTCTTCTCTGCCTCCCACTTCCTCCTTCCGGTCGCTGTCTCCCCTTCTCGGGCCTTACTGCCCAGGGTGGCTGAGCAGCCTTCTGCAAGAGGGGAGGACAGGCTGCTCTGATCCCCACTGGCCCCCGGAAGAACGAAGAGCGAAGGCCTTCCTGGCAGCCCTGAGACCCTCGGTCTTCTCCCAAGCCCCAGAGACCCCCTCCTCCTCCTCCCCCCACTGCCCTCCTGCCTTCTCTTCCTGGGGACGTCCTGGACTGGCCCCAGCCATGCCTGCTTCCTCTGAATCCCAGCCACAGGGACACTCCCGACGCTCGGCCCTGCCTGGGACAGGCCAGCAGGACTTCCAGGACCAAACAGCGTCTGGGCCCAGACTGAGGCTTCCGTGAAGAGGCTGAGACTGTCGCTCCCCCGTGGGCTCTGGGGTCTCTGCCGACACCCCCACTGCACCCAGCTCATCCGCCTTCCCCTCACATTCCTGTTTTTTCCAGAGTGCGTGCCTCTCTGGAACCCCTTTTATATCAACTCCCCTCCTCTGTCTTGAGCTGGGATAGGAAAGGCACGTCCTGATGTCCAGCAGCTGAGATGTGCATGCGCCAGGGGCTGGGGGAGGGGACTGTGGGCAGGGCAGGGGGGGCAGGAGCAGGTAACTCGGGTTTATTAAGCAGCAGGCAGAGGCACCGGTGTGTGTGTGTTGGGGGGGGGTGCAGGTTAGAGTGTCTGTTGTCTTCTTAGATCAGGTTTCTCAGGCCCGCTTACTGTCTGCTGTGGATTCCTCCCTTTCCTGTCTATCTCCGGGCCTCAAGCCAAGCAGGGTGAGGTCACTTTTCCAGTGGATCCTGAGCACAACAGCAAAGCCACTCTGAGAACGCGTGTCTCAGCCACAGCCTCTCCTTCCTGCCCTCTAACAGGACAGGAGGCCTGGGAGCCTCTAACAGACACGGCAGGGAGTAAGAACAGGAGCTTGGGGTGGGAGAGAGGTTCTTTCATCTGGTCTTTATCTGAACGACCTTGGACAAGTTGCTACCTTCTCCGAGCCTCTGTTTTCTCAGCTCTAGAACCGTCCCTGATAACAAGCAGTCACACAGCCGCAGGAGGAGGACAAGTCTGCAAAACGCTGAGCGCACTGCTGGGCACGCAGCAGCTGGCAGTGCACGGTCACGCTGTGTTTGCAGCAGCGTGCAGCACCTGGGAGGCCCTGGTGATGCCGCTCAGCAGACTTCGGGGAGGGGGGGGTAAAAAGCTTCAAACAAGGGTTCATTGGCTGCTCCTTTCTGGTCCTCTGTCTGGAAAACTGCAGCTTGCTCTTCACAGGGCCATGGCCATGGGCGCGGTGGGCTTGGGCCACGGCTGAGTCATCTTGTTCCCATCTGCCCTTTACTCTCTTAACCCGCCCACTCTCCCAAAATGGCGCTCTGGGATCTGAGTCCTCACCTCAGGAGACAGCAGCTTTTCCACCTGCTGAGAATCCTCCCCCTCGCCAAGCTTCCGTGGTCGGCCCCTCTTGCTTCACTCTCCTATTCTAATGACGCACAAATCTATGTCCCCCAACCCACTCATGTACGTTATCCATCAGACCATGCCACAACCCGCTCTGGGCCAGCCCTGTAGATCATTAAGGATGACAGTTCCTGGATCAGTTAGAATCTTACCTGCACAGTCTGCCGGTCAGGGATGCCACTGTACACAGAAATCTGGGGCCCCGTGGCACGGCCGCTTCCTCCGCTGCTGCCGCTGCTGCTGCCGCTGCCGCCATTGCTGCTACTGGAGCCACTGGTGCTGCTGGTGACACTGGCGCTGCCGGAGGTGTGCGGGGCTGGTGGCTCATTCTCCATGGCCTATGGGTGGCACAGTCAGGGTGCTCAGATGGCAGAAGAGCAGGCGGCTGCCAGAAAAGAAGAGGCAGAGGGGCGATGTGCGGCAAACGCATGCTAGCACGTGCCCTCGTCAGCCCTCCTAGCACGTGCCCTCCGTATCTGTGTGGTCGGCATCTGTGGATTCCACCAACTGAGAGTGGAAAATAAGCGGGGAAAAATCTGCATACGTACTAGATACACGCAGACGGCTTTTTCTTGACACCATTCCTTATACAACTCAATACAACAAACTATGTACTTGGCATTCACTGTGAATTAGGTATTTTTTTTACTCTTTTTTTTTTTAATTTAATGAGTACAAGCGTCATAAGTACAACTTTAGGAATGTAGTGATTCTTCCCACCATACCTGCCCTCCCACCCCAACTCCCACCATCCCCCCGCCTCCTCCCTCTCCCATTCCCAGTCCCATTCTCCATTCAGATTCATTTTCAGATAACTTTATACACAGAGGACCAACTTTATAGAGTGAAGATTTCAACAATTCGTGCGTGAGGTGTTTGAGGTGTGGAGAAGACGTAAAGCACGGGGAGTGTGCACAGGTGACGTCTGTGAGGCTGTGCATTCACAGCGCTGTTCCAGGCGAGGAGCTGGGGCACCTGCAGATCTTGGCGTCTGTGAGGGATCCCGGAGGCACCCCCCCCCCCCAGGAACACAGAGGAGTGACTGCGTATGCGTACACGACTTCCCACACGGCTTGTGGCGTGAAGTACTGAGACACACTGGTGACCAGGATGGGGCCAGGCTGCCTTCATCAGGTGAGACCTGAATCAGCTCTGCCTGGTTCCGGAGTCCACGATCCGGTCGTGCTGCGGGGACGTGGTCAAGCCGGCACAGCGGGGCAGATTTCCTATCACGTTCTCCCTGGCAGTGACCTCAGCTAGGACCTCTCACCCCTTCGACCTCTTTCTCTCTGGGATGAAGGAACTGAACTTCAGAGAACTCACAAGGGGCAGGATTACAGATCTGCTGAGAACAGGAGAGAAAGAGGCAGAGAAGGAGGTAACAAAATAAACGGAAGTGTTTGTTTTGTGTTGTGCTCAAAGCCAGAGGAGCTTCACTTAGGTTAGAAGTTTCTGTTTTCTTTACAAAGTCCATACTGAGTGCTGTCTGATCGAACGCTGAGCAGGGTGCTAAGTGGAGCAATGGGTTCAAACCTTAGGGTTTTGATGGGGCCTGTGTTGTGGGGCAGTGGATGGAGAGACCAGGGAGACCAGGATGGATTTCCGGCCTGGCTCAGCCCTGGCTGTTGTGTGAACAACAGATAGTTGGAGGGTCTCTCTTTGTCACTCTGCCTTTCAAATAAATAAAATAAATCTATTTTTAATCATTTTCACAAAGCCACAAAGAGGTAACCCGTTTTTTAAAAAAGATTTATTTATTTATTTGAAAGGCAGAGAGAGAGAAAAAAAGAGAGAGAGAGAGAGAGAGAGAGATGAAGTCTTCCATATGTTTGTTCATTCTCGACATGGCCACAACAGCCGGAGCTGAGCCAATCTGAAACCAGGAGCCAGGAGCCTCTTCTGAGTCTCCCACATGGGTACAGGAGCTCAAGGACTTGGGCCATCTTTTACTGCTTTCCCAGGCCATAGCAGAGAGCTGGATCAGAAGTGGAGCAGCCGGGACTCAAACCAGTGCCCATAAGGGATGCTGGCACTGCAGGCAGCGGCTTTACCTGCTATGCCACAGCGCTGGCCCCAATGAAATCAATCTTAAAAAAAAAAAATCCTCATGTTTTGGAGTCAGAAAGACCTGGCTTTGAGACCTGGCTCTCAAACTTTCTAGCCGCAAAGCTTTGCGAGTGGCACCTGCCTGACCTTCTAACTCTTCATCTGTCCCGGTCGGGAGCGTAGAGCAACATGTGACGGGTGCACAGCAGAGTGTCAGGCACCCACGTGCTGCTGCGTGTGGTTTATCAGCACCGTGCCCAGCCTGGCTCTTGCAGACTGGCTCCAGGGGATGGGGCCGCTCCAAGACGGACTTGGCAGAGCCTCTGGAAACCTCCCGTTCCTGCAGGGAGCATCCTGGGGCCTCCAAACAGAACTGGAAATTCCATTTCCCCTTGAGGCTCCATGCTGGGGACAGAGAGGGGCTGGAAAGAGGGGACGGGCGGTGGGAGAGGCACACCCAGATCTGAGGTCAGGTTCCTTGTGCTTCTTTCCGGCTGTTCCGCACAATCTCATTTCTACGCAGAAGCCTTTCCTTCTGCCATTCTTTCCTAGCTGTAAAAATAGCATTTCTCCATCACTCCATCAGTCAACCCCGTGCTTGCTGCTTATACTAATTTCAGGAGTGAAACAAATGTGATTTTCTGCATCCACGAAAGCACTGACTAGTGCCAAGGACAGAAGTCGGCGTTGGCGTCCTGTTGGCCTCCCCCCAGGCTGCCTTCTTCAGTCCAGGTGGGTTTCACTGGGGGCTGCAAAAGGTGCGGGCAGAGACTCATAAACCGCAGTGCTGGGCATTGGGAAGCCCGAGCCACTCCCAGGCGGCCAGCAGCGACTTGCTTACAGCTGCCAAAGCAGTCTGAGTCGGCACTCGTGACCTGGGCCTCAGGCAGTGATTCCCCCACCCCGGGTGCTGTACACCTGCTCTTCCTGCACAGTCCAAGGCCCCTAGTCCCCCATTCCCTTCGTCCTGCGCCCCACTCTGTTCTGGGGCTCGTTCCGGCCACTGGCTTGTTCAGCTTGCTCACAAAGTTGCTGATGCAGGAGTCAGTGAGACGGCAAAGTCAATAAGTGTGGCCCAGCCCTGCTCTGTGGAAATCCACCTTCTCTTCTGTTCTAGGGACGTGTAGCTCCCGATCTTGCAGAAACTGAAAAAACTGAGTAGATGAGACTCAACTGATTTTTTTTTTATTTGACAGATATAGTTAGACAGTGAGAGAGAGAGACAGAGAGAAAGTTCTTCCTTCCGTTGGTTCACCCCCCAAATGGCTGCCACAGCCGGAATTACGCCGATCTGAAGCCAGGAGCCAGGTGCTTCCTCCTTGTCTCCCATGCGGGTGCAGGGGCCCAAGCACTTGGGCCATCCTCCACTGCCCTCCCAGGCCACAGCAGAGAGCTGGACTGGAAGAGGAGCAACCAGGACTAGAACCTGGTGCCAATATGGGATGCTGGCACCACAGGCGGAGGATCAACCAAGTGAGCCACGGCACCAGCCCCCTCAACTGAAATTTAAGGATCATCGTGCAACAAGCCACCAAGTGGCAGCTCTGTTCAAACAAGGAACCCCCACAGAGCTCCTCTCCTCCCTTCCCAAAGCACTGAGCCACTCTGGGAATTCCCAATGGAAGTATTCACAGAGAAAATACAACGGAAGGGGCTGGTGGTGTGGTGTAGCAGGGAAAGCGCTACCTGTGACGCCGACACTGGCACCCCATAAGGGCTCTGGTTCTAGTCCCGGCTGTTCCACTTCTGATCCAGCTCTCTGCTATGGCCTGGGAAAGCAGCAGAAGATGGCCCAAGGCCCTGGGTCCCTGCACCCACGTGGGAGACCCGGAAGAAGCTCCTGGTTCCTGGCTCCTGGCTTCAGTCTGGCTCGGTCCTGGCTTTTGTGGCTCCTTGGGGAGTGAACCAGTAGATGGAAGAGCTCTCTCTGTGTGTCTCTTCTCTCTCTGTAACTATGTCTTTCACATAAATAAATCTTAAAAAAAATAGAGTAAAATAAAAATAAAATGGGAAAATAGGGTAGTAGCCACAGTAAATCAGAGGCTAGGATAAGCCACATCCCAGTGAGCAAGCCTCAACCTTAACTTTCTTTTTCTGTCTAATGCAGATGTGGTGGACAGTGTACCTGGATCCTTGCTGAGAAATAAAGCAAGACACAATCTAAGGACGGCACAGCATTCCTTTACGGAACAAACACCGTCCCTGCCCTGGTGAGGACAGCCACCGCTCTCCCGCAGGGGCCAGCCTTACCCTAGCCTCCTGGGGACCCAGGCGGGAGACACCGCTTGGACTCTGCCCACCTGCCTCCTTCTTGCTACCACAAGCATGCCTCGCCCTTCCCTCTCCACTGTGTCCTTCTCGGCTTCTGCTGCTCCTCCTCGCTTTGCCTTTTGGGTCTCCCTGGGTTCCCGGTCTCCATGGGTCTTTGCTGGCTGCTCCTTGGGCGGCCCTCCCCCTCCGGCACACTCAGCACGCTCGCTCGCTGTTCCCCTGTGGGCTCCTGGCACTCCCGTTCTGCTTTTGCCCTCTTGGCCTCCTGCGATTGATCGTGCCTGGCTGCTCTGGCTCACTCTAATGAGCTCCCTCTATTCTTGACCTCGCTGCTCGCTCCTGGCCCCACTCGCTTGCCCTTGACCGCCTCTCCCTGCATCTGGCTCTGTCCGGTTCTGTCTGTGCCTCCCTCCCTTGTCACATGCTCCAGTTCTCCCTCACTTGCTGTGGACTCCCTTGCTTGAGCTTGCTCCTCCTCCCCTGGACCTAGACAGCACATGAACTTGCCACTTGCTCTCCTCTCCAGCAGGCTGGCACCCTCTCTTCCATCTCATGCTTTTGATAGCCACAACTGTCAAGTGTGTGCTCCCTCACTCTCTTGCCTGCTCTCTCGCAATCACTCATGCAAAAGACAGGGGAAGGAAGGAGGCACAGACTCTGATTAGAGGCATCAGAGAGGCAGAGGGACAGCAAGCTTCCCACATACTGGGTTCACTCCCCAAATGCCTGCAATAGCTGGGGCTGGGCCAGCGCTGAAGCCGGAAATCAGGAACTCAATTCAGGTCTCCCATGTGGGTGGCGGGAACCCAATTACTTGAGTCATCGCCTGCTGCCTTAGCCAAGGTCTGCATTAGCAGAGTCAGGAGCCAGAGCTGGGAATGGAATCCAGGCTGCCACAGGATGCAGGCATTTTAGTCACGAGGCAAACACCCACCGCTGGACTAAAATCTGCAATTCAGTAACATTAACCGCACTCACAATGTTGTGCAACCATCCCTGCTATGGATTCCCAGAACTTTGTCATCATCTGAAACAGAAACGCTATTAACTCTTGGGCAATCACTGCCCATTCGGCTCATCCTGCCCCCTGCCTGGCCCCTGGTGACCTCTCATCTCCCTGTCTCTGTGAACTCACGTGTTCTAGATCTATCATCAGAGTCCACCCATGAAGTATTTGTCCTCTGGGTCTGGCTGATTTCGCTCAGCTTAGTTTCCAAGGTTCAGCCACAGGGTGGCATGGATCAGAATTTCCTTGCTCTTTATGGCTGAATGGCCACACACACGGCATCTGTTTATCCGTTCATCTGCCAAGGGACATGTGGGTTGCTTCTGCCTTTCGGCTGCGGTGGATTCCGATGGACAGCCACGTTTGAGTCTGTGCTCTTTGCTGGGTAAATGCTGGCAGGGAGGCTGCTGGGCTTGCTCACTCTAGTTGTCGTCATGTCATTTTAAAAAATGTATCTCACATATATTAGAAAATATCTCCCATATATTAAGCTTTTATTTTATTAAGCTTTTATATTAAAAAAGTATCTCACATATATTAAGCTTTTGTCTGAGTTTTATTTTTAATTGACAAACAACAGTTATATGTGCTTAGGGTATGCAATGTGGTATTTGATATATACAGCATTACAAGGTGGAATGATTAAGTCAGGCTGATTGAATCCATCCATTCATGTACTTATATTTTGTGGTGAAAGCATTTAAACTCTACTTTTGGCAATTCTGAGAGATATGTGCATTGCTATTTGTCACAGTCACCCTCCTGAAGGACAGGTCCCTGGAATCTATGCCTCTGCCTAACTGAAACTGTACCCCTTTGACCAGCCTCACTGTTCCCCTGATGCCCCCACACTCGCCTTGGGCAGCTGTCAGTCTCCTCTTGACTTCTACGACTTCCTCTTCTTCTTTTTAGATTCCACTTCAAGAAGTCTATGGAAAATGTATATTATGGAAAGCTGCGTGGATTTCATTTTAAAAATTATTATTTAAAGTTTATTGTATTTATTTGAAAGGCAGAGTGAGAGACAGATACCTTCTCTCAGCTAATTCCCTTGCAACAGCCAGGGCTGGGCCAGGCCAAAGCCAGGAGTCAGGATCTCCATCTGGGTCCTCCATGGGGGTGGCAGGGACCAAAGTATCTCTTGCCTCCCAGGACGCCCATCAGTGGAAGCTGGACGGGAAGTGGAGACGGGACCTGACCAGCACTGTGATGTGACATGCGGTAGCTTAACCTACTGCACCACAGAGCCCACCCCTCAAATTTCTTTTTGTATCAAGATGAACTCATCTTTTAATCCAATTTACTCACAAACTTCCTGAAGTACCCTTGTATATCTCTGAAGTGTTATTTTGTGAATATTTCCTTGTTTCCTTCTTGTAGCTCACAGTGTCGGGTCTTATACTTAAGTCTTTCATCTATTTTGAGTTGATTTTTATATATGGCATGAGATAATAATTCAGTTGCAGGGCCTGGTGTTGTGGTGTAGCAGGTTAAGCTGCCACCTCCAACTCCGGCATCCCATATGGGCACCAGTTAGAGTCCCAGCTGCTCCACTTCCGATCCAGCTCCCTGTTAATGAGCCTGGGAAAGCAGTGGAGGATGGCCCAACCACTTGGGCCCCTGCACCCATGAGAGAGACCTAGTGAAGCTCCTGGCTCCTTTCTTCGGACTCACCCAGCCCCCAGCTTTGGAAGCCATTTGGAGACTGAACCAGTGGATGGACGATCTCTCCCTTTCTCTTCCTCTGTAACTCTGCCTTTGAAATAAATAAAACAAATCATTTTTTTAAAAAAGAATTGCACTTTTCTGCTTGTGGATACCCAGTGTTTCCAATAGCATTTAATAAAGAGACTGACCTTTGTCCATTGTGTGTTTTGTACCTTATACAAAATTCAATTGGCCATACACATGGGTTCATTTGTTGGCTCTGTATCCTGTTTCATTGGTCAGTGTGTCTGTTCTTTTTTTTTTTAAAGAATTATTTTATTATTTATTTGAAAGAGGTGTTACAGAGAGAAGTAGAGATAAAGAGAGTAAAAAGAGAGAGAGAGAGAGAGAGAGGTCTTCCATCAATCTCCAATTGGCTGCAATGGCTGCAGCTGCACCAGCCCGAAGCCAGGAGCCAGGAGCTTCTTCCGTGTCTCCCATGCAGGTGCAGGGTCCCAAGGACTTGGGCCATCTTCTACTGCTTTCCCAGGCCATAGCAGAGAGCTAGATTAGAAGTGGAGCAGCCGGGACTCGAACCGGCGTCCATACGGGATGCTGGCACTGCAGGCCAGGGCATTAACCTGCTACACCACAGCGCCGGCCCCAGTGTGTCTGTTCTTATGCCAGCACCATGCAGTTTGGATTACTATCCTGGATCATCTGTTGAATTACTTCTGTTCTTGCACTGACACAACTCCCTGCTGAGCTACCCACTGGGGTATGTGAAGCCCACCTTGGTCTTATTCTGCCTCCCCAATGTCATCCACACCGTATTCTCACTGGGATCAGCACTGCTGCACACCACCTGAATCTGTGGACACCTTGCTATCCCCACCTCTGTGGCTCATAGTTGTGACTTTACTCCTGCTGTTCCCATCCCCTGAAATGCCTTCCTTCCATTTTTCACTTAACTTACTCCTTAGATCTTCAAAGAACATGAGTCTCTGCTGTGAACCATGTACTGAATGGCACCTTATTTAACTCTTTTCCTCTTATGCCCTTCAAATTAGGTCCTACATTCTTGCTTACAGTCATCCATTTGGACGACCGCTCCTACAACACTTTGTGCCTGGGGCTCTGTCTACCTTTGCCACTGGATCTGAGCTCTTGGAAAATAGGGATCATGTCATATTTTTCCATATATACCTGGTGCTTCCTTCCATAAGCGGTTGTTAATCAGGATTCCTTGAAATGTACCATCTTCCATCCTCTTCATCTGAAAGCTGAATTACACCTCAACTGAAGAATTTTCCCAAATTAGTATAAAGCATCAACCACCTATTATTTAATTCTAGTAACACCCATCAATGGTATCTATATTAGTAAAATGATTACTTACTTAGTGCCTACTGTTTGTCAAGCACTATATAGTAGGCACTTTATTAATATATACTCAAGATCGCCCTTATGGGGTAGGTATGAATATCCAAGTCTTGCCAATGAGAAACTTACCTAAGTAATTTATCTAAGGTCATTATAGAACTGGGATTCAAAACCAGGCCCAGCTCCAAAGTCAGTGCTCTTCCCATTACCCTTTCTGTAATTTCACCGAAAAATCACACCTTGAGCCCCTATTTCAGTGACACTAGGCAAAATCCACATCAGAACATACTAGATTTCCAGAACTGGAAAGAACTGAGATCACTGAATTGAATCTGCCAGTTATTAACGAATGTCCCCTAAATATTTTATACTTATAAAATGATCTCTCAATATAATGTATAGGTAAAGGTAATAATCTGACTATGTACCTATCAACCAGGTTAAGAAACTGAACACTACTACCATAATCTCCCTTATTTTTCCTAAGCAAAAAGTGAGGCCCACTTCTGAGTGATTAAGTGACTTACTGGAGGTGATATGGCCCCTTAAATCCCCATCCAGGACCAGGGAAGGCACCCCCAGAAAACCCAGTAGTTTTGAGCTGTTGAGGACTTACACTACCTTAGAAGTTAGCTCCTCCATATGTCACGCTCATTGTTTTCCAAGTAGAAGGAAACCTGAGGGCTGGCACTGTGGCCTAGCAGGCTAAGCCTCTGCCTGCGGCACCAGCATCCTGAATGGGTGCCAGTTCATGTCCCAGCTGCTCCTCTTCTGATCCAGCTCTCTGATAATGGCCTAGAGAAGCAGTGGAAGATGGCTCAAGTGCTTGAGCCCCTGCACCCTTGGGAGACCCAAAAGAAGCTCCTGGCTCCTGGTTTCTGGCTTTGAACTGGCCCTGTTCCTGCTGTTGTTGCGGCCATCTGGAGAGCGAACCAGTGGATAGAGATCTTTCTCTCTGTCTCTCCCTCTCTCTGTCTATAATCCTGCCTCTCAGATAAATAAATAAAATCTTAAAAAAAAAAAAGAAGAGAACTTGAGTTAGAAAAAGCAGAATCAACCAGGAAGGATGGATCAATAGAGTAGCTTTCTGCCTCCAAGCCCTGGACTTGGGAAGTCAAGGAGGCATTCCTGGAGGAGGCGTTCCTGGAGGGATCCGGGGGTATCCGTGGGTTTTCTTTATGCCTTGCCCTCTGTGCTCCCCACTGGGAAGTCTGAATTCCTTACACTTCCACTATGTCTGGGTGTCCAGCAATTTACCCACCTCTACCCAATTTCCTTTTCATCCCTACTCTTATTTCTGCCTTCTCTTTCTCTAACTTGTTCCTTATTTCTTCCTCGAGGCTTCCCGGCCCTGTGGACTCCCACTGTGAACCACAGCCAGATCTCATTAATGGCTGACATCCAGCGCTGGGTTCCAGCGCACTGTGTGGTTTTGTGTGAGCCCAGGCTCTGCCGGGCTGCGATTCCTACTTCAGTCATCCTCCCCTCCCAGCCGCAAGGGACCACTTTGAGCGATGTGCTGACTGTAACTGGCGTGGATGGTGATCTTATTACAGGTCCCTGCTGCCCGCAGGCCGAGACCAGCAGCTGGAGAAACACCGATGGCTCTGCCCTCCTAGGAGCCGCCGAGTCTCGGGAACACTAGGCCTTTGTCCCCAGGGTCAGGGAAAGCCATTTGCTGTGGATTACAGCTGTGACCAAGGTTTCAGGGAAGCAGAGGGGAAAGACACTGAGAGCAGAGCTCTCCAGACCTAGCCTGAGTCCCTGGGGTGAGGCGGGGTGAGGTTTTCTCTAATAGAATCAGAGCCTGACGGGAAGTGAGAGGTCCAGGCACCCCCACAAGGGCTGCTGGGATCATCACGCCTGTAGTGGTTTGCGCAGGGAGTTTGCAGAGGTGGGGGAAGGGGTCCTTTGCTATGGCTCTTTGGTTCCTCTCTGTCCCAGGCCTAAGGCTGTAAGAGCAGAGGGTGCAGACCCTAGACCTTGGTGCCTTAGGGGAGACTGCCTCACCTCTATGCTGCTGCCCGAGCCCAAGGGTCCTGATGACACCTAGGGGCCTGGCAATGGTGCTGGAAGTCATTGATGCCTGAGCTCAAACCTGGCACCACTCTCCCTCCCTGTCGCCAGTCCATGTCTCTAGAAACCGAAGTACCTCAATGAAGGCCAACAAGGCTGGAAGGCAGGATGAGAAGTAAAAGCCAGTCATGTCATCCTCGTCATCACTAGAGAATTGCACTGTGCAACAAACACCACCAATGTATGCCTTACTGTTTCCTTATCAGTTATCAGAGGCAGACTGCAAGTATTCCCATATTTACACTACACACCGGCGCTGGCTCATTGGAGCATGTGAGGAAGAAGGACCCAGTCCTTTGGGAGGGGCGAGCAGTCCAAGCCGCATATCATGCGGGAGCTGAGGGTCTGGGGACTGAGGCCCAAGGGTGAGTCTGTCCAGATGCAGGCAGCCTTAGCCTCCTTGCTCTAAGGCGGGGGTGGGGGGTGGGGGGTGGGGAACGTCTGGCCCGCGGGCCTATAAGGCCCTCAAGATCATCAGGTGTGGCCCTGCCAAGGCAACCTCGGAAGGACTTTTGAGAGTCACTACATCTGTAGCAGGCTCATTTTTAACCTGGTGGTTTCAAATGGCCAGGAAATGATGGCATAAATATCCAGATTGGCCCTTGGCAGAGAGGTTGCCCACGCCTGCTAAGGCCAGGTGATCCACAGCCTGCATCTTGCACGGGCCCCTGACCCAGGAGGAGTCGTGACCTTACTCTCGAGTGCCACGTGAGGAGAGGCACACACACAGGGAGAAGAGAGCCAGGAGAAGGTGGAGGTGGAGACAGGAGTGAGGCTGCCCCGAGCCAAGAACACCTGGTGCTGCCGGAAACCGGGAGGAGGCAAGGAGAGACTTCAGAGGGGGCCTGGCCCGCAGCCCCCCTGCTTCCACAGACCTGCGGAGCTGTCGCGGCAGCCCTGAGACATTACTGACCGGCCAGTATGCAGCCTGACAGCCCCAGATGGTCAGTGAACCTGCGGGTAAAGAGGAGGTGCAGGCAACAGCCTCGTCAACGTGACTGCTTACAGGTGTCAAGGCAGGGCTTTTCAAACGTGGTTCCCTGGCAGCTCTCCAAAAATGCAAGATTGCAGAAACTCTGGGAGTGGGGTTCTGCAGCCCCTGTCTTCCCAGGCCTGCTGGGGGATTCTGGTGCCCATAAACTCTGAAAGCCCTGCTCCAAGGGGCCCCACTGTCAACCTTGTGGGAGATTATGAAGTAGCAGCTCTGCTTACGATATAAGATGGCCTGCTGAGGCTCCTAAAAGAGGGGGCTAGAAGCTGGGGGGCAGTCCCCTGCGGAGAGTCAGAACCCCCAAGCCTCTCTGAGCCGGCAGGGGAGAATGATGGCATGCTCAGTTTAGCGTCTTCCTACTTCTCTCCAGCCTCCGGGCCTGCCTTCCAGGTGCCCACTCCTAGCACCTGCCTGCCACGTGCCCACATACAGCGTCTGCCTACCATATGCCCACTTACCATGTCCACCACAGGCCCAGATTCCGCGTCCGCCTGCCATGCATCCATGTACAGCACCTGCCTGCCACACACTACCACACACCCACATAGAGTGCCTGCCACACACTTCCATGCAGCACCCAGCCCCTGCCCACTCACAGGGCCTGCCTCCCACACGTCCACATCCAGCATCTGCCATGTGCCCACAGTCAGTGCCCACTTACAGCAGGTTCCAGGACCGTCAGTCACACTCCGTCTATGCCTTTGCCCAGACCTTCCCTCTGCTTTGGCCCCTCCCTCTCTACCTCCCTGGCCAGAACCCATTCATCCATTGCCATTCAAGCCTTCACGCCCACTCCCCTTACAGGCCTCCCTGCTGAACCCAGCCTGGATTCGGTGCCTTATTGTACACTTGGATAACACAGTAAGACAGCTGGTTTTCTTCACCAGGCAGCAATTCTATTATTTTTAGAGATCTGATGCTTAACATGGTGCCTGGCCAGCCATAGTCATTATTTGCTAAGTGAGGGAAGAACAAACCTTGAAGCTCTACTGGTGGATCTCAGTCTCCTGATGAAGAGCCCCAGGGTAAGGTGCTGAAGCACCCCAGGGAAAATGCAAAGTTGTCTGAGCAGGAACCTCTAAAGCTGTTAGCAGACAGTAACACCTCTACTCAGACGTGTTGGTCCAGATCACTGCTCTCAATAGCACGCACACTCCTGGACTTGGAGGTGGAGAGACAGGGACAATGAAAGACAAGAGGCACCAAGTGATGGGCGTGAATGGGAGATGACGAGCGCCCTGCTCAGAAAGCCCGGGCTCTGGACCTAGCTGGGCCATTCACTAGCCAGCACCAATGCAGCAGCATCACGCTTCTCCCTTACAGAAGCTGTGCAAAAGCGGAACATAATAGATATGGGAGAGCGCTTTGGAAACAGAAACTCCACAAATGCAAAGTGTCGTGAGAGAGAGTTCGGAGGCAGGGAGAGAGCTCGGGACTACGAAAATGAACAAACACTGCTAGAGCATAGTATAAATGGCTATGACCCTGGCCAAGTGACTGCACCTCTCTGTGCCTCGTTTTCCTCTTCTGTAAAATGGACAAAATAGTAGTACAGGTTTCATTGGTTTATTTTCAAGAATAGGTGAGAAAATGCACTTAAAGCATCAGACGCAGCTCAGGCACAGACTGGAAGAGAAGAGGTTCGGCCGGCAGTGTGGTACAGCAGGTCAAGTCTCCACCTGTGACACTGGCATCAAATACAGGTGTTGGCTGGTGTCCCTGCTGCTTCACTTCCGATCCAGTTCTCTGTTAATGGCCTGAGAAAAGCAGCAGAAGGTTTGGTTCAAGTGTTTGGGACTCTGCCACCCACATGGGAGATTGGGATGAATTTCCTGGCTCCTGGCTTTAGCCTGGCCCAGCCCTGGCTGTTGCTGCCATTGGGGGAATGAACTAATGGATGGGGGAATGAACCAGTGGATGGAAGATCTCAATCAATCTCTCTCTCTCTCTCTCTCTCTCTGACTTTCAAATAAATATATACATCTTTTTTTAAAAAAGAGGAGGTTAGAGTAGGATATGACCTTTTTTTCCTTAGAAGAAAAGATACTATAATTTCCTTCACTTGCTTCAAAATTAGAGAAATCCTCCTTGGGCGAGAGTGTAAATTCTTTGCACTGTGACCTCAGTCAATTGTTCCTTGTTTAGTCATGGTAGACCTCTACATTTTGGGGATTTGTTATAGAAACATCAGCAGCCAGAACTACAAAAAAAATTACAAAAAAGATTTATCCCAAAAATCTCTCCACACGAAATCTTGGCACCACACATGCGCACCACTGCCATACCTAGAGCTGGCCATTTTCTGCCCCTCCAACTCATTCTCAAGGCTGGGCTAAGCGTGGCGGGCCAGCCTTGCTGCCACTGCTGACTTCCCGACAGTCCTAACTAGACCAGGACAGGGAGCAGGGGAACAGCTGACTAGCAGGCTTTCAGAGGGGCTGCTCAAGGGCCTAGACTTTAGCTAGAAATTTTATACTCAGCCTTCTTTCTCTTCTTCCTCTTGCCACCCCTCCAAACTGAGTTGTACCCCAAACCTACCAGTGGCCCTGCAGGCATGGGGCCCAAGCACGGGGGCTAGGAATTTGCTGACTTGCTAAACACTAGCATTGCAGGTGCCATGGAGAAGCAGGGGCTGTGTGGGAGCTGTTTTCCTGCCACCACCTTAGCTCCTTCCTCCCTCTGAGGTTCTCTTACCCGCCACAAGCAGAGGAAAGGAGCAGAGTTGAGACATGTGATGTGTTCTAAAGAGACAGAGCGCTGGGGGGATAGGGCAGCTCCTGTCCTGAAGACTCCCATCTGGCACGGAAATGAGCTGTGTGTGTGTGTGTGTGTGTGTGTGTGTTTTTAAGATTTATGTATTTAATTGAAAGGCAGAGTCACAGAGAGAGAGGGGAAGACACAGAGAGAGACAGAGAGAGAATCTGGTTCACTCCCCAAATGGCCACAGCGACCAGGGCTGGGCCAATTCGAAGGCAGGAGCCAGGAGCTTCCTCCGGGTCTCCCATGTGGGTGCAGGGGCCCAAACACTTAGGCCATCTTCCACTGCTTTCCCAGGCCATTAGCAGGGAGCTGGATTGGGAGAGCAGCAGCCAGGACTTCAACCGGTGCCCATACTGGATGCCGGTGTTGTAGGCGGAGGCTTAACCTGCTGTGCCACGGCACTGGCCCTAGAAATGACCTTTTCTCCACTGGTAGACCATGTCCTGGGACCTGGTACTGGTGAATGAGAACTGTCCTTACTGCTGATTCTGTACCTGCTCGGGGACAAGAGCTTTAGAAGCAAGCTCTCATGTTTTCCTCATAACAACCTATGATACAGGGATGAGGTCCTCGTTTTCCCCAAAAGGAAACCTATAGGCTTGTAGAGGCCATGGAGCTAGCAGTCGGCAGCTGTAGGTCCATGCACAAGAGGCAGGATCACCTGTTCTCACTCGAGTCTAGGCCGCTGTGGGCGAATCACTCCTGTCAGGTTGACCTTGGCTCCTCTAGCCTTTGCCTCACAGCCCGTCTCTAGGCGTCTAAAGCACCGGGGTCAGTCCAGGGCAGACCTGTCACCTGTAGCTCTCCTGGTCCTGCCCGAATCCCAGGAATCATGGTGGAAGCAATAACTGGTGCACGGCTAACCTTTGCAGGCTCCCCCGCTGCTGAGTACTTCCATACACACTATCTACACAGAAGCCGGGTCTTATCTGCAGTGCTGGCCCAGCCATTTTTATATCACCTAATTCATAAGTGATACAAAACAAACGCAGCTGCCCCACAGTGCTCTGGAGAGAAAGGACAGAGGAAGGCAACCTGTTTGGATGCCCACATGTGCCAGGTGCAGTCTCAGGGGGTCAGTGTGATTGGAAAGAAAGGGGAGATGCTTTGTGCCCAGCAAAAGCTGTTTAGGTTCCTGCGCCTGCCCCAGCTAGTTGACCTTGGGCAGGTTACTTAGCCTCCTTGGATCTCAGCTTCTCCATCTGCCAGCCAGTGCTAATGATATTAAGAGGTAATGGGAAAATGCTGGCGCCGCAGCTCACTAGGCTAATCCTCTGCCTTGCGGCGCCGGCACACCAGGTTCTAGTCCCGGTCGGGGCGCCAGATTCTGTCCCGGTTGCTCCTCTTCCAGGCCAGCTCTCTGCTGTGGCCCGGGAGTGCAGTGGAGGATGGCCCAAGTGCTTGGACCCTGCACCCCATGGGAGACCAGGATAAGTACCTGGCTACTGCTATCGGATCAGCGCGGCGCGCTGGCCGCAGCGGCCATTGGAGGGTGAACGAACGGCAAAGGAAGACCTTTCTCTCTGTCTCTCTCTCTCTCTCACTGTCCACTCTGCCTGTCAAAAAAAAAAAAAAAAAAAAAAAAGGTAATGGGAAAATAAGGAAATGCAAGCCAAACACCCAGCGCCACGTGCAGCACAGAACAGGCACAAGGCCTTGCTTTGCCTGCTTGATCTTCTCAGCGTTGCTTTAGAGCAGGGGCTGCAGTGAAAAAGAGGTAAAGTGACCCTTCCAGGACGATCAGGCCAGCAAGTGACACAGACAGGGACAGTCTGAATCTTGAGCCCATGTTGGAGTTGTAATACAGAGTGTGGCAAGGGGAAGACCCTCAGACACCTGCACTTCTCATCCTTAGCCCCGCCTGGACGCGAGCTTTCCACTGGACTCCAGAAACCCCTATTCTCAAACTCTAGGAATTTTTCTTCCTAAGAAAGCAAAACAGAAAGACAGGTGAAATTGGAAGTGATAACCAAAAGAGACATAAGAGTGTGTGTGTGTGTGTGTGAGAGAGAGAGAGAGAGAGAGCGAGCGAGCACATGTGCACTCATGCACAGTGTGGGCCTTCAGACAGCTCATGGCCCAGTGGAAGGAAAAGTGCCAATTGTCTATGAACTTTCTGAAGCCCCCCATATGTGTGCTGGGGAGAGGGGGACAGTGAGAGACTAGAAGCTTTGTAGCAGCTGCTGTGACTCTGTTACCCTCCCCACACAGCTCCAAGCTCTGTGCAGCAATGCCAGAGTTAAGTGAATGTCCCAGGAACATCCTTCCTGAAGCTACTTTTCCTGCAATGATCAGCTTTTCAGTGCTCTCGGTGCTGGGACCAGGACCACAATACTCTGTGCACAGGTGTCTAGCTTCCTTTCTCTACCCCCTACATCTTCTTTGGGGAAGTTCCCTCCTTAGGCCCTCACCACTTTGGCCCAGCCACCATTTGGAGGACTCAGCCATTCCTAAGAGGCTTCTTCCCACCCTGCTTCTGCTTCCCCCAACTAGTCATGGCAGCTGTTCACAGCTTTGGCCTTGCAAAGCGACTCCAGAGCCCCCCAGTCCCAGCTCCGGGGCCTCCTTTCTCTCACTTATCCCAAATAAGAGCCGCTGATTGCCATCAACATCATGTTTCCCACAGAAACATAACAGCACCTCTGCAGTGGGTCTCTGAGCTGCTGTGACCACAGCCTTTGGCTTCCAGTCATATTTGGAATGTCCTATTCCACTTTACACCTGTAGGTTCGCTTTCCCTCTCTTAGCATCCCCGTGAGATTATAGCTGCTTGTCTTTCTAACTCATTCTTTGATATTTGCAGGAGAAAACAGATCCTCTTAACCCTCTATACCTGGACTCAAGTATAATTGATCTCTACTTCTCTCATATTTATAAAATTTAGGCAGCTAATTTTGGTAGCTAAAGTAGGCAGAACTAGGACTACAAAGGATATGATAAGGAAATAGATTCAAAACTTCTGTCTGAGCACCATAAATCCACTGAAATGTTAAGCTTCTTGCATGTTTAGCTCTTTTGTTTATGAATGTTTGAAGCCAATCTTGTCTTTCAGACTTGCAAGGCATCTCTGAATTGGTTTCATTATTCTAGTTACTAACAAAAAAGAGTAAATTCCATCCTATGAACTTCCTGATACTCATCTTCTGCTTAAGGTAGAAGAGACCTTGTTCTTATGTCATGGATGGGGCGACCATGAAACAGCTAAACAAAAAAGCTGGTCTCCTGGATTACTGGAACACGTGTCAACTCCCCAGCTGGTTCACACAACCACTGTTCATCTATCTTTTCCATATTCATCATACACTTAACACAGGATTGGTACTGAAGAGAATAAAAAATGATTCAAATGTTGACTGTTCTCAAGGAGCTAACAGTATAAGAGGAAAAACAACAAAAGTGGAAAAATGCATAAATAAATGAGTTAGCAAACATTTTCTGTAAAGAACCAGACAACACCAAGTTCAGGCTATACAGACCACATATGGTTACATACTCTTCTTTGATTCTACCCCCCCTCCCCATTTAAAATAACACTGTTCTTGGCTTGAGAGCTTTACATGAATAGGTGTGGGCTGATGTGGCCTTGGATCAGCCCCAACACGTGCAAGGTGTAAAATGGTCATTTCTGCTGAATCAGCTCAAGTTCCATTTGGGAAGGGTCTTTAATGACGGCTTTGATTGGGACTTTGGAAATGGAGAGAGGGACAGTCTAGGTGGAAGAAGACCATTTCCATTACACACTGTTCCCTGTTTTCTATTCTTAGAGTGGAGATTGAGAAGAGGGGTCGGTATCAGCGGGGAGCATATTAAAATGCAATTCTCAGGCCCACAGTGGGTCTCAGGCTTCAGCATTCACAGAATCACCTGGAGGGTGACTGCTGAGCCCCACCCCCGATCTCCAGTGCTGCGGCTCCAGGGACCACAGTTGGAGGACCACAGGTGGAACACAGTGGGGCAGAGCTGGGACGGAGATTGTTTTCAATTCTAAAGCTGTGATCAGGGCCTGAGAATGGAAAGGCAATGGCAGCCATCACTGGAGACAGGAGGAGCAGGACCCCTGCCAAAGGGCCCAGAGGCCTCGCAGAGCCCGGGGTCATTCCGCTTAGTCCAAGGCCTTGGAAAGCGGCTTTGAGCCACTGCGAGGGCAGGAGCTTCGAGGCTGCTGAGGCAGACAGCAGGTCACCGCGGGAGGCTCCTGGGCGGCTCCCCGGTCGTGGGCACACACTCCTTGTTCCTGAGACGCGTGCATGTTTTTACCACTCTTAGCAGACGGGCTCCTCTGCACTGTGCTTAGCACGGTCTCCTTTGATCGGGCCCAGTGGCAGTGTTTCTATCTCAGCAATTTGAGAAATGCCTTCTGAAAACTCAGATGTGGGGCTCAAAAGCTGAGATGAGGGAGGGACGGGGGTGGGGGTGGGGAGAAGGGAAAGACAAGCCAGAGAGAGAGAGAAATCTCAGAGGAGGCCACGGGCAACCAGACACACGAGGAGTCATTAATCTGGCAGACAGTGAATAGCAAAAGGCAATTAGCTTGCCTGGGGTTGTAGCAAGCCATTGAAGTCTGCAGGATGGCAACTGAGGGTCTGGTGTAAGGGCAGGGCCATTGCTAGGGAACTCAAAGGGACAAGATAAGGGAGGCTGGGGAAGCCACCTGGGGCTAGCAGGAAGGAAAAGGAAAATGCTGGGGGTGGGGGGGTCTCCATGGGTATTCATTACCCAGAGGAAGTGGCCAGGTGTGGCCGCACACTTGCCAGGCCTCGACGCACTGTTATCCTAGGACACAACCTTGAAAATGAACTTGGTGCTTTGGGTGTGTGTGCATAGCCACGCTAGCGCATGCATGCAGGCACACACATGCAAGCACGCACACATGTTCTCTTCCTATTTCTGCCTTTCCATCTACCTGCCCATCTACCCAGGCAGCTGGGCAGCTGAGGGAAGACTGCCTGGCGGCGTCATGGGGAACCACATGCCACAGCTCTGACGGAGTTGAGACAGACACAGCGCTCAACTCCAGTTCGCGGTGCTGCTTTCCAACGCTCTGGAGCAGGCTCATCCTTTCCGTCCTGCGCCTCACTCACACACGCATCCGCATTCCCACGTTCAGCCCTTGCAGGCACTCCCTGGCCACGCCACAGGATCCTGGTCCCTGCCTGTGCTCATTTTCCAGACACACTCATTCATTCGCCCGCGCTCTGCCGCTGCCATGCGTCAAACGCCACCTCCTGCTTCTACAAATCACTTCCAGTGTCAGAGTTGCTTCCGTAGCTTCTGTTCCTGCTGCCTGCAGGGCCCTGCTCGCTCTGTCACTCTTACAGAAAAGGAAAACGCATGAGCACTGGCTTGACTGAGGGAAGAGCCCAACCCCGAGCAGATTGTCCTACCGTGGGATGCAGGCTTGTGGCTGTGGTGTCCCCGCCTTCAAGACCATCCCATTTATCTCTCTTTGTTCCACTCCCTCTCTCTTCTTGCACAACGCTGCAATCACACACATACTCTGGGTTGGAAAAAAAAAAAGGGACGGCCTAATTTCCTGATGATTATGTTGTTACCTAGCAACAGCCAATCAGGGGCTGGGCTTTTTGCCTGCAGTATTTCATGCAAATAGTTTGGAGAAATTGCAGGGTAGCCCAGGCTGCTTAGTCTGTTTTCTCAGGGGACACATTACAAAATAAAACCAACCCAAAAGGGGGCTGGCGAGGCCAGGCACATGCTCCTGACCGCAGGTCCCCCCATCTCCCGCCCTCCCCTCTCTGCCCTGCACCTCCTTCCAAAAGCATGTGGTTCCTCAGGCAGACACTGGGGGTGTCCTGAAATGCACAAAGGGGCTCACTGGCAGCCATCTTTCACCCTGGACCCCTGTGCTGATTAGGGCAGCCTCTGGCACTCTGGAAACCCTGCCTCCCGGGGGCAGCAGAGAACGCTGCATGCCTGGCAGCTGTCTGGGGAGCACAAGGAGGAGAACCCTCAGAGAGCGCAAAAGCCTGGTGCTTGTCACGTAGGGCGTCCCTCGCACCCTTGCTGGCCAATCAGCTATGGGAAAGTCTTTATTGGCCACTGTACTCTTCCTGGTGCTAGCTGGCAAAATCCCCATTCAAATGACTGAACTAGGAAAGAAGCCACATTACTTCTTAGACCCCTTAAAAAAAAGTAGAGGCGGAACTCAAGCCCAGACACTCTGGTAAGGGGTATGGGTATCCCAGGCAGAAGCTTGATCCACTGTACCACAATCCCTACTCCTGCTGAGATTTTTTTTTTCTTCCAATAATCACTGAGCATTTGCTAGACAACACTGCAGGAGCCACACACACTGATTCTCTGTAAAGTCCTGGGGACTGGTTTGGTCAGATCTGGACAGCACTGGGCAAAGTGCACCCAGAAGGCAGTCCCCACACCTGCCTCCTAGGGGTGGCAGGCTGGGCTTTAGTCGGTATGGACCAGACTGCTGTCAGTTGGCTTGTCGTCATTGTTGTCGACTGCTCAGCAAGCAGGGCATTTTCTCTTGAAGGCAGAACACACCCAGTCGTCCCTGCCGGACGGCTCTTCCCTGCTGTTACTACTCACTGTGTTCAACAGCCTGGCAAAGGCATGGTGTTACTTACATGGGAGTGAGCACAGACATCAGCCCGGGCCATCATCAGGAATGGAAAACCAGTCCAAAATGCCTGTCCCATTAATTCATAGCTTATGCACATTGGTAAGAGCAGAGAGAATTATACCTCAATCATTGTAGGAAGGTGGTGACAGCTCTTCAACCTCTGACATTTGCAGTCTTACCACCCAGAACCATATTATGGAACCAAAGAAAAGGACTGTCAATCTGCCTTTGTGCAGAAGGGCGAGCTCGGGAACCACTGGGGGGCTGGGGACGTTGGAGAACTCTATTTCTACTCTGGGCCTAGAGGAAATTTCAGAAAGCTCTTTGACTCGGGCACTTCTATCCTCATAACCTTGGACTACATAGTAGAAACCCTGTTTTGCAGGGGGGAAGCTGATGGCCAATGTCCTCAAAGTTGTATGCTTATAAAGTGGTGACACTTGGATTAAAAAAGCAGGACTCCACAGTCGAAAGAACCCTACAACACCCCCAAGTCATTATAGCGGTAAAAGTAAAGGGAAAAGAGGAATGACAACAGGAAGTCATGTTTCAAAGGAAAATAAATAGCAAGAAAAGGGGGCAGGAGACAGCGAGAGTGCTTGTATCTCCTAGTTTTCTCCCCAAAGGCCCACAAAAGCTGGGCTGAGCCAGGAACCACATGGGTAGCAGGTACTCAAGAACTTTAGCCATCATCTGCTGCTTCCCAAGATTCGCCATGCACTCTGATGTTGGATGTAGGTATTCTGCTATGCCACAATTCCACCCACTGAATATCTTACGTTAATCATTGTATATTATTTCTTGAACATGATATGGCACTTTGCATTCCCTCCTTCTCATCTAAATATGAAGAGTCCTCAAAAAGTTCATAGCACCCTCCATAGCCTTGGCAGCTCGAGCCTCAGGTCTTTACTGATGTCATAAATAACAGTGTCAATTGTTAAATCAACAACAGGAGTCACTGTGTACCTGCTCCCCATGTAGTACCTCTATGCTTAATGTGTTGTAATATGTGAATTAACAGTAAAACTACTACTCAAACAGTACTTTATACTTTGTGTATCTGTGTGGGTGCAAACTGTTGAAATCTTAGTATATACTAAGTTGATCTTCTGTTTATGGGGATAGTTGAAAATGAATCTTGATGAAGAACGGGATGGTAGAGGGAATGGGAGATGGGATGGTTGCAGGTGGGAGGGAAGTTATGGGGGAAAAGCCGCTATGATCCAAAAGTTGTAATTTTGAAATTTATATTTATTAAATAAAAGTTTAAAAAAAAAAAAAAGGAAAATAAAGATTCGTGTTTTGCATTTCTCCTAAGTATCCAAAGATCTTTCATCTGGAGTTGGATGTTAAGCTTTCACCAGAATCGTACACTAGAACCACCAGGTGAGCCTGTCAGAAATGTCAATACCTGGGCCTCACTCCTGACGAATTAATTAAGAATCTCAGCAGGAGTAGGGATTGTGGTACAGTGGGTGAAGCTTCTGCCTGGGGTACCCATATCCCTTACCAGAGTGCCTGGGCTTGAGTTCCACCTCTACTCTTCTTTAAAAAGATGTATTTTAGGGGCCGGTGCCAGGGCTCATTTGGTTAATCCTCCTCCTGAGGCGCCAGCATCCCATATGGGCACCGGTTTCTAGTCCCGGTGTCTCCTCTTCCAGTCCAGCTCTCTGCTGTGGCCCAGGAAGGCAGTGGAGGATGGCCCAAGTGCTTGGGCCCTGCACCGGCATGGGAGACCAGGAAGAAGCACCTGACTCCTGGCTTCAGATCGGCGCAGTGCCGGCCGTAGCAGCCATTTTGGAGGTGAACCAACGGAAGGAAGACCTTTCTCTCTGTCTCTCACTATCTATAACTCTACCTGTCAAATAAACAAAATTTAAAAAAGATGGTATTTTACTTATTTGAAAGACAGAGTTCCAGAGAGAGGCAGAGACAGAGACAGAGACAGAGAGAGAGAGAGAGAGAAGGAGAGACAGAGAGATCTTCCATCTGCTGATTCACTCCCCAAATGGCCACAATGGTCAGAGCTGAGCCAATCTGAAGCCAGGAGCCAGGACTTCTTTGGGTCTCCCACGTGGGTGCAAGGGCCCAAGGACTTGGGCCGTCCTCCGCTGCTTTCTCAGGTGCATTAGCAGGGAGCTGGATTGGGTGTGAAGCAGCTGGGACTTGAACCGGTGCCCATATAGGGAGCGGGTGCTGCAGGCCGGGGCTTTAATCCACTGTGCCACAGCGCCAGCTCCTCACTTCTCATTTTGATCCAGCTTCCCACTAATGTGTACCCTGGAAGGCAGCATGTGGATGGCTCAAGTACTTGGGTCCCTGCCACCCACATGGAGACCCACATGGAATTCCCGAGAGACCTAAATGGAGTTTGGCCTGCCCAAAATGAGGGCCTCTGGGGAGAAGACCAGCAAATGGAAGAGCTCTGTTGTTCTGCCTTTCCAATAATAAAGAAGCTCTTTAAAAACAAAAGAATGTCGGCAGCAGGGGGAAGAGGCAGTGTTTTTTAAAAGCTTCCTAGGAATAGCTTAACCACTTTGGAAAAATGATCTGGCAATTCTTTTTATAAAAGTAAACATTCACCTTCCCTATAACCCAGAAATTCCATCCCTAGGAATTTACTCAAAGTGAAAACATATGTCCCAAAACGTCTTGTAAAAATATGCTTTTGGCTGCTTCATTCATAATCTTCAAAAACCTCATGGTACCCCAAAATGACAGAATACTACTCATCAAACAAGGAACCAGCTCTCCCCGTGTAACAGCAGACTGAGCACAGGAAGCCGTGCACAGCAGCACCCACGGACTGGCTCCGTGTCTGTGGAGTGCCAAGGACAGGAAAGTTTCCTACGTGGGAAAATTCAGCAGTGGGGCTGGCGCTGTGACATAGCACGTATAGCTGCCAGCATCTCATAGGTGCACCAGATCAAGTCCTGGCTGCCCCACTTCAGACCCAGCTCCCTGCTAATGCTCCTGGGAGCACAGTGGAAGACTTGGGCCCCTGCACCCTTGTGGGAGACCCAGAAGAAACCCCTGGCTTTGGGTTGGCCCAGCTCAGGCTGTTGCAGACATTTGGGGAGTGAACCAGCGGATGGAAGGCCTCTCTTCCTGTCTTTCCCTCTCTCTGTAACTCCTTCAAATAAATACATAAATCTCTATAAACCAACAAAAGAATGCAGCGGCTGCCTCTGGAGCTGGGAGGAGCCGGGAGGGGCTGGGAGGGACACGAGTGAACCCGTGCAATGCTGCTATGGCTTTGCACTCTACCAGCGCAGGCATCTGTCAAGATGTACAGAATGATGTTCTTCACATTTCTCTATTTTATGGTAGGCAAGTTTTATCTCAAAACAGAAAATCCAATAAGCACATCTGAACTCTAGTAAAATATTATGCATTCTGAAGTGTTCAGGGGTGAAGTATACTGATGCCTGCAACTTGCTTTGAAGTACAATTTTTAGGGCCAGCACTGTGGTATAGTAGGCTAAGCATCCGCCTGTGGCGCTGGCATCCCATACGGGTGCCAGTTTGTGTCCTGGTTGCTGCTTTTCTGGTCCAGCTCTCTGCTGGTGGCCTGGGAAGTCAGTGGAAGATGGCCCAAGTGCTTGGACTCCTGCACCCACTTGGGAGACCAGGAACAATCTCCTGGCTCCTGGCTCCTGGCTTTGGAGTGGCCCAGCTTTGGCCGTTGCTGGGGTGTGAACCAGCAGATGGAAGATCTCTCTCTCTTTCTTTCTCTACCCCCCTCCCTCCCTCTACCTCTCTCAGTAATTCTGTCTTTCAAATAAAAAAATAAATCTTAAAAAAGAAGGAAATGCAATTTTTTTTGGACAGGCAGAGTTACACAGAGAGAGAAAGAGACAGAGAGAAAGGTCTTCCTTTTTCTGTTGGTTCACCCCTAAAATGGCTGCTACGGCCAGTGTGCTGCGCTGATCCAAAGCCAGGAGCCAGGTGCTTCCTCCTGGTCTCCCATACGGGTGCAGGGCCCAAGCACTAGGGCCATCCTCCACTGCCTTCCCGGGCCACAGCAGAGAGCTGGACTGGAAGAGGAGCAACTGGGACAGAATCCAGCGCCCCAACCAGGACTAGAACCCGGGGTGCCAGCGCCACAGGTGGAGGATTAGCCTAGTGAGCTGCGGCGTCGGCCAGAAATGCAATTTTTAAAAAAAAGACAGGGGCTGGGCATTGCAGTGCAGTGGGTTAAGCCACTGCCTCCTGCAGTACTGGCATCCCAACGGCTCTGCTTCTGACCCAGTTCCCAGCCAATGCACCTGGGAAACAGCAGAAGATGATGCAAGTGCTTGGCCCCTGCCACCCACGTGGAAGGCCTAGATGGAGTTTCTGGCTCCTTGCACTCATTTGGGAAGTGAACCAGTGGATGGAAAATCTCTCTGTGTTTCTCTGTAACTCTGCCTTTCAAATGAATAAAATAAATCTTTTTTTTTTTTTTTTAAGGCGACTGGGGCTGGCATTGCCATGTAGCTGGTAAAGCTGCCCCCAGTGACACCAGCATCCCATATGGGCGCCAGTTTGAATTCTGGCTATTCTACCTCCAATCTAACTCCCTGTTAATGGCCTGGGAAAAAGCAACCGAAAATGCCCAAGAGTTTAGGCCCTTGCTGCCTGTGTGGGAGACCCTAATGAAGTTTCTGGTTCCTGGCTTCAGCCTGGCCCAGTGCTGGCTGCTGCAGCCACATGCGGAGTGAACCAGCAGATGGAAGATCTTTCTCTCTCTCTCTGTCTCTCCCTCTCTCTGTAACTTCAACTTCCAAAGCAAATAAATTAATCTTTAAAAAATAAAAAAATAATTTGAAAAAGATGGACTGATGACTGGCCAGAGGAATGGGTAGTTGGGCAGACATGGGTCTGTGGTAAGGCAACTATGGTAAAATGCTCATTGTAGAATCTAGATAGGATGATATAATATTCACTGTATAATTCTTTCAATATTTCTGGTATGTTAAAATTTTTTTTTCATAAGAAAATTTGGTGAAAAACTCACCAGGTAATTCTTAGGAGCAGACTTTGGGATAAAGGACAAATATCAATGACCTTAGTTGAAAGTGTGAAATGGGGCCAGCGCCGCGGTTCACTAGGCTAATCCTCTGCCTGTGGCACCAGCACACCAGGTTCTAGTCCCGGTCAGGGTGTCGGATTCTGTCCCGGTTGCTCCTCTTCCAGGCCAGCTCTCTGCTGTGGCCCGGCAGTGCAGTGGAGGATGGCCCAAGTGCTTGGGCCCTGCACCCGCATGGGAGACCAGGAGAAGCACCTGGCTCCTGGCTTCAGATCAGGCGCCGTGCATTGGCCGCAGCACGCCGGCCGTAGTGGCCATTTGGGGGGTGAACCAACAGCAAAGGAAGACCTTTCTCTCTGTCTCTCTCTCTCTCTGTCTAACTCTGTGTGAAATGAATAATATTGTGTCCCCAGATCTACAGAGATGAATGCAATCACCTCCCTCCCCAACCAAAGGACAAAACCCTGAAACCATGGAATGAATGTCCAAACTGAAACAAGACCTTCTAGAGTTAGGCTAAGTCCTCTGGAGCCACAATGGCCCACTTCACACTGGGCTTACAAAAGACACATCACGCCTCATGGGTCTACATGTCTGAAGTGTGTGCAGTCCTGGAAGATTCGGGCAGTATGGTAACCACACCCATGCTCGAGGTAAGAAACCCTCACCGTGGCCGGCAGGGCGGGGGTGCAGTGTGCAGTCACTGAGCTCTCCACTTCCCCTGCTGGGCCACAGATCCACAGGGACGGTGCTGATGGAGCACTTGGAGAGGAAGACGCAGGCGTGTGGCGCCTCAGAGGATCTGAATGGACAGTGGGTTTTAATGGGGTGGGAGAGGGTGAGGGAGGAGTAGGGGGAGTGATGCAGCCAAGTGCAGTATGGAGCCCCTGTTCCCTGAGCTGCCCATTTATTCTGCATAATTGCTTCATTTCCACTGGCAGTGCATCCCCACATGGATTTCATTACTGGTGCCTTGGATATCATATTGATTACCAGTTTCATCGATCCCTATCTTGCTAATTAGCATATAAATTAGCCATTTGGGGGAGGCATTAGGCAAAATTGAATTTTCTCCTTAATCTTCTTTCAGAAGGTAAATGAAAATGGATGTGGCCTTCCTCTGACACAATCTACGTGCTGTTCACAGCCAGGACAATCGTGCACTGAGGCCTTCCTACTCTGGGACACACGTAGTGGGGGCACAGCCCCTGAAGACCTCCCACAAACAGGTAAGGCAGAAGATGGAGCTGCAAGCCTAGATGCATGGCCCAACTGATGGACAGCAGTGTCCCCTCCCACACAGACACTAGAGCTGCCCCCCCCCACCATACAGCTGGCCCCCCTCCACGGCTAGGGTGGGGAACCCCACTCTGTTCTTTGGCTTGCTGTCAAGATGGGGAGTTGACTGTCAGAGGCTCTGGGTTGCAGGGCCTGCTCTGTCTCTTACCAGCTGTATAATCTCGGACACATTAACCTCTCCAAGCCTTAGTTTCCTGATCTGTAAACTGGGGATCATCACAGCACCTACTCCCTGAGAGAGCAAGAAAGGTACTCAGTGCACTCAGCACGGGGTCTGGCACACGCACGGCACATTAGTTTCCTGCAGCACCACCCCCAGGCACAGAGAGGCCAAATCAGAATTTTGTTTTTAAAGATTTATTTATTTATTTGAAAGTCAGAGTTACAGACAGAGAGAGACAGAGAGAGGTCTTCCATATGCTTGTTCACTCCCCCAAATGGCTGCAACAGCCAAAGCTGGCCAACCCAAAGCCAGGAGCCAGGAGCCTCTACCTGGCTTTCCACACAGGTGCAGGGGATCAAGGACTAGGGCCATCTTCTACTGCTTTCCCAGGCCATAGCAGAGAGCTGGATTGGAAGTGGAGCAGCCGGGACTTGAACCAATACCCATATGGGATGCCGGAACTGGTTTTATCTTCCATGTCACAGCCTCGGCCCCCAAATCAGAATCTTAGGAAACCAAATGCCAGGGTTCTGCAGAGGGAGCTGCACTACTTTGATATAAAGGCTGAAATCCAAGGCGCTTAGTCCTTGGAACAGGTCCCAGGCTAGAAGTCAGGTCAGCCCAGGTCAACCATGCAGGGCTGCATCCTGCGTCCTTGGTACTCAGGATGTGGCCCCTGGAGCAGGAGGGTCTCATAACCTGGGAGTGTGCCGAAAATGCAGAATCTCCGGCCCCTGCCTGGACCGCTGGATCAGAATCTGCTGTAACAATATTCCCCAGGTGACTCACATGCGGACTACAACTTGGGAAGCACTGTTTTGAGCAACCCTCTGAGTTAAAATCATACTGTGAGGCTGGCATTGTGGCATAACTGGACCCAGCTGCTCCACTTCCTATCCAGCTTCCTGCTAACGTGCCAGGAAAGCAGTGGAAAATGGCCCCAAGTACTTAGGCCCCTGCACTCTCTTTGGAGACTTGCATGAAGCTCCTGGCTCCTGGCTTTGGCCTGGCCCAGCCCTGGCCATTGTTGCCATTTGGGGAGTGAACCAGTGGATGGAAGATATCTCTTGGTCTCCCTCCCCCTCCTCCTCCCCCTCCCCCTCTGTGTGTGTGTGTGTGTAACCCTTTGAAATAAATAAATAAATATATATTTTTCAAACATTTATTTATTTGAAAGTCAGGGTTACAGAAGCAGAGAGAGAGAGAGAGAGAGAGAGAGAGAGAGAGGTCTTCCATCTGCTGCTTTACTCAAAAATGGCCTCAATGGCTGGAGCTGCGCCGATCTGAAGCCAGGAGCCTGGAGCTTTGTCCAGGTCTCCCACGCAGGTACAGGGGCCCAAGCACTTGGGCCATCTTCCACTGCCTTCCCAGGCCACAGCAGAGAGCTGGATCTGAGGTGGAGTAGCCAGGACTCGAACTGGCACCCAAATGGGATGCTGGCACTGCAAGCGGTGGCTTTACCCACTACACCACAGCACCAGACGCTAAATAAATATATTTTTTAAAAATCTTGCTCACATCACCTCAGATTTCTTTAATATAAAAGGAAAAATTTGAAAAAAATCATACACTGTAGGGGAAAGAAGGGGCTTTGGAGGTTGCCTAGTCAAAGCCAAGGCTCGGCAAGGCCAGAACGTTTGCCTGCAACAGGCCCTGGGGAGCCGCATCAAGCTTCCACCTCCTGCCTCTGAGCCAGTCCGGGTCCCGCCGTGGCCCTTCCCAGCCTCCTACTCCAGCCCACCTGCTCCTTTGGGAAGGCCTTGGGGTGCTGGTCTGGAGCCTGCCTCGGCTTCTAACCACCCCTTTGGGACATGAGGCCTGGTTCCTCGGGGGCCCCAGAGGATGCCGGCGCAGTGGAGGAACACACAGCTGAGGGCCCCTGTGAACGCCTATTCTTTGAACTCAGAAGGCGGGGCAACCAGGCGGCTGGGAGACAGCTGGGAGGGAGGCATATTTTCTATTGCAAACCCTTTTGCATCTTTTAATTTTTTGTTCCCATGCATGTAAAGCATATTCAAAAATTAGTCAATAATAATTTTAACTTCTAAGAAGGCCTCAGATAGATTGCAATTGAAAGTGATACCCGATCCTTGCCTGCCCGTAGATCATCTTGTTCTACTTGGGACTGCATCTTTACCCTGCCACCCCCTTCCTCTGAAACCTGAAACTTAAAAAGCATTGTGGAAAGATCCTGAGGCCAGGTGCTGACATAGATTCTGGTCCTGCCTCGGCACTATGAGCCAGACTCAGTTTTCTTCTCTCTGGGACGCGAGAGAGGCTCTGTAAGGTTTTCAATCCTGGTAAATGCAATTTCAGTCCTGCCCCCACCCCACTCAAGTCACAGGGAGAGGAAGGAGAGGACCTTCTGCCCTTGGGGGCTGTCACTCGACTTGGAATAACCAGTAAAAAAGGAAGGGCACTGAGCTTGTTACCAACCATATTTGCATAATATAATCCCATTTTTCTTAAGCACGCATGGCTCAATACTATAGCTTAGCCGGGAGAATACATTCCGAAGTGTTAATAATGGTTGCTTTGGGTTACTGCTGGTTTTTATTTTTCTCATTTGTGCTTTCCTTTATTTTCCAAATTGCCTGTACCCTTAATAGTATCGGAGCCCAAACACCACAGTGTCCTTAGCACAAAACCTAGGTGGAAGCTGGGGGAAGGATGTGCCTTCTCCACCTGGACAATGGGTCACTCCGAAGCTGGTGCCGCAGCTCTGCCCTGTGTGAGCTCACCGGCACTCCTGGCTTCCTAAATCCGTACTCCATGGATTCAGGGACTACATGCATGTTTCAGAGCCAGAAGTCACACTCAGAGGGGAAGCATCGGCTTCCTTGGCTTGTCCCCTAACGGAGTACAAGTGGCTCAGGACAGCTCCCGACCTAGAGGCTGACCATGAGGTGTCCTTGAGGCAAGGCCAGTTGATCCTGAAAGCCTCACATGGAGCCACATGCTAGGCAGGTGAAAAACACGCAGTTTCTGCAGTCAAGGACTTGGACGGTGTGCTAAGGACTACGGAAACATGCAAGGCAAAATGTGGAAAACTGGCGCTGCCATACAGAGTCAACAGCATAGCGCGGACACAGCCACTGTCCTTCCCTGCCACACTCGGTCACTATTTCCTCATCTGTAAAATGCAAATCACAACCCTGAAGGAACAATCACACAGAAGAATAAAGAGGATGCATGCAAAACTTCTAGAACAGTGTTCACACTCAAAGGCCCCTCAAAATGATCATTATTACTTGGGGCAGTGAGCTCACAGGGGCCACATTATCATCATCACTGTCCCCATTCAGAAAAAGTTCCAAGGAGCCATACAATGAGAGCTGAATGGCCCCCTAGAAGCTCAGAGTTTTGGGTCTGGTGGATGACACACAATCGGGGCCGTCCGCCCAGCTGCTGTGGGAGACTTCAGCACGCTGGCCTCTGGACACCAGCAGCCAGCCTGCATGGCCGCCGCATGAGCCAAGGGACGGTTTATGTCTTAGGGCTGTGACTCAGTCTACCTGCCACAAATCTGGCAAAGAAGCCACTGGGGCACAGGGGACAGGAAGGAACAAAGAAACGGAAATCACAGTCCTTGACCCCAGGATGTCTTAGGCGGGAACTCTCCGGATATAGTGGGGAGGAAAGGGGGAAGGAAGCTTTAAAATATTTACAAAACAATAACAAGTGAATAAATAATTCATTTATATCTAATTTTCACAGGAACTAGGATTCTGAAAATTGATGTGTCAATATTCTTTTCCATAAGGCACTGGGGACTCAGAAGTATATAAAAGAGATGTAGGAAAATAGGCAAGCTTTATGAGCCAGCTGTTTACTGTTATTTGTAAAAAATTTATGTGATAAACCTACAAGAGTATACTTCATCTTATGCAAATTTAAATAGATGCAAGTCAAAACTTTTAGAAATTTGGTGATACCTAGGGTTGACATAAGGTATCATCTTATACTACCGGTAGGAATGTAATTTGGGATATCCTTTTTAGCAGGCAATTTGGCAATAGACAGCATTTTTAAGGGCCATCCCCTTGCCATAACAACTCTGTTCTGATATCCATCTCCTACAGTATTTTAAGATGCATGGGCGAGGGTGTTCAGCATTGCACTGTCAAAGCAAAAACCTAGGAAGCAGCCACGTATTCATCAGCTGTGTAGCAGCAGGAATACCAATGTTAGCAATAATAGGAACGGAAATAACTGCCTAACGTTTACTGAGCACATACTATGTGGTAGACAGGTGCTGAGGCTCCACATGGATTACCTTATTTCATATTCACACCAAGTCTACAACATAGGCACAGTTACTCTGCCCATCTTGTAAATGAGGAAAATGAGACTCACAGAGACGCGGAAATTTCCCTCACCTTGTGGGTAACACAGGAGGATTGTGAGATGGCAGTCTGGTTCCAGAGTTTATGCTCTTAGCCACTATCTCTCTCTCTCTCTCTCTCTCTCTCTCTCTCACACACACACACACCCTACAGGCTAATTCAAAAAGCTCATGGAAAACGTGCATTATCTTTTCATTCCATTTTCTCATGAGATTTTTGAAGTAGCCTCATACACCTATACACATAATTAAATACTCTGTTATCAATTAAAAATAATTAGTTATGACTATACATGATGATATGGAAAAATCATAATTAATTATTAATCGAAAAGATCCAGGTTGGAATAATGTGCCTCAGATGACTGCCCTTTCGTGTTAACACGAAAGGAAATGTGTCAATGGGCCATCATATCATTCTTCTCTGCACTGAACAATAAACTGATCAACGCTTTAGGGGAATTGTCTGAAGAGTACAGGACACCAGTCCAAATATAAATCCTTTTGAAACATAAAAATGACATCAATTTAGTTTGGGTGGGAAGGGTAAGGGGTGCTGAGTATACATTTCTTTTTGTTTTTAAAGATTTATTTGTTTATTTGAAAGGTAGAGTTACAGAGAAAGAGATACACACACACACAATCCTCCATCTTCTGGTTCACTCCCCAAATATCTGCAATGTTCAAGGCTGGGCCAGCCTGAAGCCAGGAGCCTAGAACTCCATCCTGGTCTCCCATGTGGATGAGAGGGGTCTGATTACTTGGGTCATCCTCTGCTGCTTTCCTAGGCACAATAACAGGGAGCTTGATCAGAAATGGAGCAGCTGGGACTAAACTAAATTATTTTGTTACACAGTGAGAGGATGGACATTGAAAGAATGAGGGGAGGGGTTAAGAGAACTGGTATGAATGTTGAAGGCCCAACACAGGTACAGATTTAAAGCACAACATAGGGCATTTTAGATGTTTGTTTAAAAAAGAAGTGATTGATAGCATTACATTTCTGGAGAGAGATGATTCCAGTGGCCAGGGTGGGGTAGAATAAAGCTGCAGAGACCTAAGAAGAACATGTCAGAGCTTACAGCAGCAAGGTGAGCACAAGGTCACCGAAGTTGGGAGCCCGCTGCAGGAGAGGCAGCATGGCTGCCACGTATCTGAATGAAATCCAAGTCATAGCGTGGCTCTTTGTGCATCCGGCGGCTGCTTGTCCAGTCTCTCTTCTCTCCATTCTTTTGCATTCTGATAGATCCCCTTAGTCTAGGCTCTTAGCAAAATATGGTTGAGGTACTGCAAAAGCCTTCTAACATGTTCCCTCTTTCTAGTGTCACTTCTCTAATTCATTGTGCTCAGCCCCAGAAGTTGAATCTTCATATAGCACTGGTTCTTTCCTGGAAAGACCGCCACAGCCAACCTTTAGAAAAGGATCTGGACAATTCAGTGCGAGTCACTGCCCTCCAACCGGCCCCACCGACCCAGCGTCTCTGCTCACGCATTCAACAGAGCACTGAGCATGAACCCTGTGCAAGGCACCGCTCCTGATACTAGGGACAAAGCAGCAAACAGAACAAAGTCCCCTCGCTGCGGCGTCCACGTTCCGGCGGGCAGAGAGCAAATGAGCATTAGGCGTCGGTAAAGGCTTTGGAGGAAAGTAAAGCAGGGTCAAGGGCACACGGGCAGGATGCTATTACAGAGAGGAGTCCCAGAATGACTCTCCAATAAAGGACATTTGAGCAGAGACCTGAAGGGCACGCGGGAGTGAGTCACACAGCTCTCTGGGGAAGCTCCTCCCAGGCGAGGAGAATAACAGCTGCCAAGGCCGCAAGGCAGGAGCACGCATCACATGTCCAAGGAGTAGGAAAGACCCCTGGTGTGGCTGAGCTGGGGTCCGGGAGCTGGGTGTGGCAGAGTGCACACTGCATCCTCCGGGCAGTGGCTCTCAACTTCAGACGGTCTCACCTGCCCAGGGACATTTGGGAGTGGAGCCACTGGTGCCCAACAGATAGCAGTCACGGGTTCTGCTAAACAGCCCCACAGTGCACAACAGCCCCACCCACCCCACAACAAAGAACTCTCCACCAACAGTGTCAAGGTTGAGAAACCCTGATGTGGGACTCTTAGGCCACTGCGGGCACTCGGGCTTTTACTCCACGTGGGACGGAACGCTGTTAGAGTGAAGGGGTGACACCACAGAGCTTTGGTTTTGGAAGTATTACCCCTGCTGCCAGGTGGGGATCAGACTGCGGGCGGAAGGGGTTGAAGCAGAGCCTGACAGGAGGCTTCTGGAACCATCGACGCAGGAGCTAGCAGTAGTTTGAACTACGGTGGATAAAGGCAGAAAGAAGTGCTTCCATCCAGACACATTTTGAAAGAGGAGCTGACAGGATTTCACGCAGCAGTCTCACTCCAGCACCTGCACACCAGGCTCCCTCTCCACCTGGTTACTGCTACCCCTCCTCCTGCCCTGGCTTGCCTTTCTTACTTGGTTAAACTCTGTTTGTCTGTATTTCAGGATTTCAACCCAGAGTCTTTCTTAACACTAGGACGTACCTGTAACTCTTCTAGTCTGTACTTCTTTATTTAACCTTCCATATTCTTCGTGAATATATAAAGAGGTACCACATTTTATGGGAAAACTGAGCAAGTGCCTAAAGTTACCACTTAGTATTGTCATGGAAGTCCCAGACATAACATTAGGGCAAGAAAAAGAACGCAAATAAACAAAGTAAAACTGTAGTAGAGGAAGAAATCAAATTGCCAAAATTTGCAGATTATAAGATGTGTGTTTAGAACATCTGATTGAATCTAGTTACACAATTAAAACTGTAAGAGTTTTGCAAATTTCTGGCTAGAAAAATCAATATGTGGAAATCAAGCATATTTCCATACCTTGAATTAAATAATTAAAATACAAATTTTAAAACTCCATTATTTATAATATCATTAAAAAGGATAAAGTATCCAGGAATAGAACTAAAAAAAGACGCATATGATGCTCATGGGGAAAATTATAAAAACTTAGTGAAAGACATTTATTAAGACTTAAATAATTGGAGAGAGACATTATGTTCATAGTTTGGAAAACTCCATATTGTCATAATGTCACTTTTTCTTTTTTGACAGGCAGAGTGGATAGTGAGAGAGAGAGACAGAGAGAAAGGTCTTCCTTTTTTGCCATTGGTTCACCCTCCAATGGCCACCGCGGCTGGCGCACTGCGGCCAGCGCACCGCGCTGATCCGATGGCAGGAGCCAGGTACTTCTCCTGGTCTCCCATGGGGTGCAGGGCCCAAGCACTTGGGCCATCCTCCACTGCACTCCCTGGCCACAGCAGAGAGCTGGCCTGGAAGAGGGGGCAACCGGGACAGAATCCGGCACCCTGACCGGGACTAGAACCTGGTGTGCTGGCGCCGTAAGGCGGAGGATTAGCCTGGTGAGCCACAGCGCTGGCTGTCACTTTTTCTTAAATCAATCTATAGATTAAATGTAATTTCAATATAAATATTCCAAAGGAACTCTGACAAGCTGATTCTATGTGGAAATGCAAAATGCTCAAATTATATGCGAATCACTCTTGAGGAGAACAATGTGAGGAGAACTGTGCCATATCATATTTTAAGCTCCACTAATGAGGAAGGTTTGGTATTAGTTCTGGGACAGACCTTGTCCTTGACCTCCAATCATTATTAACACCTCTTCCTGGCTACACATTAAGTGACCTCATATTGGTAGCTTGAAACTAGTCACGGTGGGAGTATTTATACCACAGAAATCAACAAATACTACAACCAGGGCTGTCTGTGCATGGGACAGGGCTGGGGAGAGCTGGTGGTGAATCGCTCACCAGCTCACCACTGGACAGAATCAGACAGAATCCCAAAGCGGACCCCCATTCTGCGTATTCCATGGCAGGTGGGATCGGGAGGGAAGGCATGGTCATTTCATTACGTGGTATGAGCAAGCCAGGGGTCCACACGGAAAAATGAAATGGGTCTCCCATCTCACAACAAACCCTCAAATAACATTTTAGTAAATGAAGTATTTATGTGGAAAAGACAAAAAATACAAGATTTTCAAAAGCGAATGTGGGAGAAAATCTTAATGACTTCAGAGCAGGAAATAATTTGGACAAGAGACAAGTGATAAAAAATCTGCCTACATTAAAAGTAAACACTTCTTGGGGTTGGTGTTGTGGTGCAGTGAGTTAAGCTGCCATCTGCAACGCTGGCATCCCATAGGAGTGTCAGTTTGAGTCCCAGCTGCTCCACCTCTGCAAAATTGTATATTTTATAGCAAAAGAAAATTAGAAATGTACCAGGTGTCTAGCCTATTCCAAGGTCCTGTGGATGCTAAGGAAGGGCTGACTCCACTCCATCTCCACTCTGAAGTCAAACACTCCCAAGTCACTGAAGCTAATAAACATTTTCAAACCTTTCCCTTTGTGACTTGGCAGCATTCAGCCTGCTGACCATTCTTCTTGAACGGCATCTTACCTTGGCTTCCACGAAGCCCTAGTTCTCGGATCAGTCCTGTCTCTTTCAAAGCCTTGTAACCCATCACAGATCCACTGTACCCTAGAGTCCCCCAAGGACCACTCCTGGAACCTCCTTTGTTCATATTCTATTCTCTCTAGACACTCACATCCATGCCCATGGATTCAATTACCACCTGTACATCGAAGATTTAGGTCTCCAGCTCAGATTTGTCCTTGGAGCTCCAGCTAATCCATCTTCTTGTCAATGGATCAACTCAGATATTTAAAAGAAACTAAACTTTAATCTGTTAAATTCAAAACTCATGACTTCCCTTCAAAATAGTTTTTCTGGTGTTCTTTCCCAGTGGATGGCCCTACCAGTCATCCTTGACAATTTTGATCCTGAAGTCTTCTGCTTTTCTTTCTATAAAACCAAAGAACTCACTCTCTTTTCTTCCGCGGAAAGGGCTGAAAATGAGCAAAGTTATTTTTGTGATGATTTTAAGTTGGAATAAAGCCTTTCAACAAACAGCATCATCTGGCAATTTTGGTTCCATACACAGAAGGAGCTCAATAAAGCCAGTTCCTTTCCCTCTAATCAAGGGTTTTTCCAAAACACAACACCACCACCGTACAATTAAAGCACTTTCCGTTCTCCTGCACTTAACCCCTTTGGTGCACATTTCCTTCTTTCCTTTATATTTTTGTACACAAGAGGTTCTTAGTTTCTGATTTTTCCTCACTTTCTGCTTCTACTTTTTCCTGCCTTCCCTCAGCCCGCCTCCCCATGACTAAATCAGAACATGGTGTTTCCATTGACAGCTACTGCGTGCACCCTGGTGTAGAGGGATGAGCAAGGCAAGGTTCCTACTGTGGTGTGTCTTATATCTGGGGTGGGGAGCCAACAAAGTCAGATGGTAATATTAGCTAATTAGGAATTAGAATTAAAGGCGGTAATAGAGAACAATGAGGTGGTTCCGTCAGACTGGGTTGGTCAGGAAAGGCCTTTCTGGGGAGGCTCCATTTAAAAACAAGATCGAGTCACAAGAAGTCAGCGATCGCATGCATCCCTTTGCACTTGGGATATGCATGGCTTGGCAAAAAGACTAACAGAGAAACAAACTCAGTCTGCTGGACGTGCACAGTGGGTGAGAGCGAGTGGTGTGGGGCGAGAGGGACGCAGGGACTAGGAGACACGAGGCTTGGTGCACTCAGAAGACGGAACTCATGCTTTAGGGATGTCTTCTTTCTAGTGTCTGCGGGAGGTGCAGGGATGTCTTCTCTGTTTCCCTTCCAGGTGTTGGTTGTCTGTGTCTTCTTTTTCCCTTTTCCTTGACAAGTCTTTGTAAGGATTTATAATCTAATTAATCCTTAAAAAGAGCTAGTTTTTGGCTCTGCAGCCCCTGTCTCAGAGTGTTTTCTCTTTCACTAATTTCTGCTGTCTTTATTGTTTCCTTCTTTCTACTTTCTCATGATTCAGTTTGCTGGATTTTGGTAACTTCCTGAAATGGGGGAATTTAAGGGTATAAAGTTCCATCTAAGCTCAATTTCATTTATACTGCAGATGATTTTTTTTAAAAAAGACTTATTCATTTATTTGAAAGGCACAGTGATAGAGACAGAGATTTTCCATCCATTGGTTCACTTCCCAGATGTCTGCAACAGCCAGGGGCTGGGTCAGGCCAAAACCAGGAACAGGAACTCCAACTGGATGTCCCACGTGAGTGGCGGGGGCTCAAGCACTTGGACCACCCTCCTCTGCTTTCCCAGGCATATGATCAGGGAGCTGGGTAAGTACAGCTGAGGGACTTGAACTGGTGCTCCTATGGGATGCTGGCATCCATCACACGTGGTAGCCTGAGCCAGCATGCCATAATGCCGTCCCCTGAAGAAGACTTTATACAGAGTGTTTCTTATTCTTACTCAGGAATATTTCTTAATTTTTGCTGTGCTGGGTTATATACGAGTACACTGCTTAATTTCCAAATATATGGTGTTGGGGTGTTTCTAATCAACCTGTTCTTATTGAGTGCTAATGTAAGTACGTTGTGGTCAGAGAGAAGAGTCATGTGTGATTTTCAATCAATGTCAGTGTGATTTTCAGTCAATGTGTGAAATTTGGTGAGGAGGGTTCTATGGTCCACTACATGGCCGACTTTTATAAATGACCCGTGTGCATGTGAAAAGTGTATTCTGCAGTGGCTACACACAGTATTCTACATCCATCCGGTGGTGAAATCTGATCGTTGTGGTAGTCAAATCTTACATATTCTTACTGGGTTTTTGTTTGTTTGCTTGGTTTTACTACTTGTTAGACTGAATGCTGAGAGGAGAATGTGAATATAAAATACCTTGATAGTGAATTTGTCTTTTTTCTTAGAGTTCTGAAATTTTGCTTTATATATTTTGAGGCCATTTTATTAGATATGTAAAAATTTAAAATTGTTACAGCTTCCTAGTAAATATAAACTGATCATTTTAACGTAATTCCTTTTGTTTATATGAATGCTTTCTGACTAATGTAATTCTATCCTTAATGCACATATGGCTATATCAGCCTATTTTTAAAATTTTATTTAATTTACTTATTGAGATGAGAGAGAGAGAGAGAGATCGCATCTACTGGCTCACCCCATGGTCAGGACTGTGCTGGGCTAATGCCTGGACTGTGAACTCAATCCAGGTCTCCTACATGGGTAGCAGGAACCCAATCACCTGAGACATCACTGCTGCATCCTAGGGCTTCTCCATTAGCAGGAAGCTGGAATCAGGAGCCAGAGACGGGTATTGAACCAGGTACTTCGATGCAGGATGCAGGCATCCTAATCACTTTTTTTTTTTTTTTTTTTTTGACAGGCAGAGTGGACAGTGAGAGAGAGAGACAGAGAGAAAGGTCTTCCTTTGCTGTTGGTTCACCCTCCAATGGCCGCCGTGGCCGGCGCGCTGCGGCCGGTGCACCGCGCTGATCCGATGGCAGGAGCCAGGAGCCAGGTGCTTTTCCTGGTCTCCCATGGGGTGCAGGGCCCAAGCACCTGGGCCATCCTCCACTGCACTCCCGGGCCACAGCAGAGGGCTGGCCTGGAAGAGGGAGCAACCGGGACAGAATCCGGCACCCCGACCGGGACTAGAACCCGGTGTGCCGGCGCGTCTAGGCGGAGGATTAGCCTAGTGAGCTGCGGCGCCGGCCCTAATCACCATCTTAATCACTAGACTACCCACCCCTTGGCTTGCTTTTTTTTTTTTTTAATTTTTGCGTATTTTCATGGCATATCTTCTTTCCTATCTTTTTATTTTAAGCCTTTCTGCTTATTTTTGCCAGGTTTTCTCATCTTTGACACTACTGACATTGGGCCAGATAACCGTTGTGTGAGGGAGGTCCTGTGCATTGCAGTTTACAACAGCATCCCTTCCCCCAGGTTATGATGACCAAAAACAACTCCAAACACTGGTAAATATCCCCTCGGGGGCGGGGGGAGGACCCTCGGCTGAAAGCTACCGACCTGTGTTTCAGGTGTGTCTTCTGTAAATAGTGGATATTGAATTATTCTCTTTTTATACAGCATGATAATCTTTTTTATTTTTAGGATTATTTATTTGAAAGGCAAAGTTACAGAGAAAGAGAGGGAGGTAGGGAGGGACAGAGAGATCTTCTATCTGCTGGTTCATTCCCCAAATGGTCCTAATGGCCATGGGCTGGAACAGGCCAAAGCCAGGAACCATGAACTCCATCCACACAATGGGTGGCAGGTGTTCAAGCAGTAGGGCCATCTTCCACTGCTTTCCCAGGGGCATTAGCTGGACCACAAGTGGAGCAGCCAGGACTTGAACTGGCACACGTATGGGATGCTGGCATCACAGGCAGTGGCTTAACCCATTGTACCACGATGCTGGTCCCAGCAATCAGATTTTTAACAGGATCATTTAATCCAATTACAGTGAATGTAACACAGAAAGCTCAGTTTTTATTTGCCTCAAAATGCCTTTCTGGGCCACTCACCTAAGATCAACTTTCCTCCTGCCTGGGCCTACTTATGGAAAGAACAGAAAGGATGCACAACTTCACCACGGATGGAGACACTCTGAAGTTGCTGCTAGCTCATTTGGTGATTTCATGCAAATTAAATCAGGGCACCTGCTCTAGGCAGATGCTGCCCCGCTCACACGTGCCTTGGAAAGTGGAAGGGATCTTCGTGGAGATCAGAAAAAGCCAGCTCCTTCTCTGGGCAGAAGTCACCCAGAGCCAGGCACGTTTTGGCATCTGGGGTGAGGACTTGATTTTGGCTCCACGCATGCTCTTGGCAGGAAACTTTCATTCCACAAACAATCTGCAGAAAGTATTACGGAAGCCTTGGTCTTCCCGCTTCTATTTATCGGCTGCTTCTTTGAAGGGAGTCTGTTCATTTATTATGATTGTGTTTTAAAGGCATGTCTTTGGTTGTCTACAGTTTCCCTATGACATGTTTCAGTGTGGATTTCTTTTCATTTACCAGCTAGGGATTCATTAGGCTTCTTGAGTCCATGGATGGGTCTTTATATGTTAGGGAACATTCTCAGCCTGCCATCACCTCCTCAAATACGTCTGGGTTCCAAAACTCATTTTTCTGGCCTCTGCACCCTTCATCAAAGGCATGTTAGAACGTGCTCTTGCTCTGTGTCGATGTCTCTGACCCTAGCTTGTACAAGTTCTTTTTATCTTCTCTGCAGAATTCTGCATTATTTCTTCAGAGCCATCTTCTAGTCCTGTCCTACAGACCTCATTCAGTCCTGTATGATTGACTGGTAAATATGCTGAGTTCTTAATGTGGGCTGTTGTGTTTTTCAGATCTGGAACTTCTATTCAGTTCTTCTGCAGACTGTAAACAAGAATGCAGGATTTAGGCCAGAGGAGGGCAAAGGGACAGGAGCAGAGCATCTGGCACAGTGCACTCCTCAGGGCAACGGCGTACTCAGGGGGCCAGGCCAGCGGGGACAGGACAAGGTGCGAGGCGCCGGGCTGAGGCAGCTTTCTGAATATACAGCGCATGAAGTGCAGGCTGCTTGTGCAGGAAGAGCCCTCCTGCTCCCCTTTCCTACGCCCTGGACACCCTCCTAACCTTTGCCCCGGCAAATGCTTCTCAGGGACTTGGGGGACTGTATCTCCCACTGTCCCCTTCGCTTGCCACAAGTAAAGAAAGCTTTCCTCTGAGCAATTCTTGCTGGAGGTTGATTACCTGGTACCTCCCAAGCATCCCTTGTGGTCACTAATAAAACCTGTTAAAACACTTCTTATAGATTCCTATTATTTTTCAAAAGATTTATTTATGTATTTATTCATTTGAAAGGCAGAGAGAAGCAGACAGACAGAGACAGAAAGATCTTCCATCTGCTGGTTCACCCTCCAAATGCTCGCAACAACCAAGGCTGGGCTGGCTAGACTGAAGTCAGGAGCCAGGAACCCCATCACGGTATCAGAAACTCAAATCCTTGAGCCCTCGTCCCTGCCTCCTGGGCACACAGGCAGGAAGTTGGGTCAGAAACAGAGTAGCTGGGTCTCAGACCCGTGCTCCAGTATGGAATGTGGGCACCGTAAGTAGTGGTTTAACCCACTGAGCCACCACGCCCACCCCCGGACTCCTCTTCTTACAGATCTCTTTATGCTCAGTTTAAAAAGTCTCTTCACACGTGGTCAACGTAGTTCCTTCAGCCTGTCTAATGGCTGCAACATCAAGCGTTTCTGTGGTTCTCTTAGTGTCGCCTGTCATTTCTGTTGGCTGTTACTCAGTGTATCTTGTTATTCGGTAGAGCTGGTTATCTTCAACTGCTGGGCATTAGGCTACATTAAAAAGTTGGCAGAGGTGAACTGAGTCCCAGGATGATGCAACCTCCTGCAGAAGAGGCTTTTTCTTTGCTCTGTCAGGTGCCAGGGACACTGCAGGTATGGAACCACGCTGGTCTAAGTCAAAAGCCAGAGGCTGGCACCTGAGCGTCCCGGGCGTGGTGCGCTTCCAGCTCCCCCGCTCTGAGGCGCAGCGCCTTCGGGCTCCAGAGCCAAGGGAGAGGCCCATCGACTTTCTTACCTTGAGTAGGCTCCCAGCCTTCATTCCTGTCTTCCTCCCCCTACGAGACGACTGGAAGCTCTCAGCTTGATGTGCCAGGTATTCCTCCAGGCTAGCGACGTCCTCGAGACAGGCAGAGGTGTGAGTGCCAAGCCGGCCACTCTGGATCCTTGCTTTACCCTCTGTTTTGGCCAGGAGCTATCTGACTCTTTTGTTAGCACCTCAGTGCATGCAGGAAAATGTAAAGAATACGTCTCTCAGTTTTCGTGGCTGTCCTCAGTGGTCCTCATTACCTAGCTCACCACTCCCAGAAGTGAGAGCTCCCAGGTTAAGTGTGGTGCGAAGCCAATGGGTAATTTCTGAACGGGGACAGAGGCAGTCACCTGCTCACTTGTGGTCACGTCCTGTCACACTCTGTTTATAGGCAACAGACCAACGTGTGTAAACCATTAACTGAGAAGACCACAGAGTAGCTGCATTGTGTGGATTTACCGGCACCACTTTGCTTCACATAGATCCGTGTTCTCGCTCGCTCCTGGGTAGACAGGAAGCCCTTGGGTTCTGATGAGTGTCCACTCTTTATGACCTAGCACAGAAAGATAAAATGCGAGCCGGCCGCTTGCTCTGTCACCGTCCTGGGGCTTCAGAACCCAGAGGAGAATTCAGTTCTCAGGGATTCACCTCTTTCCCCCTCTCCCGCTTACTTGTAGTAGAACATCAGCTGAATGCTAAGGGCAATGAAAACTACTTTATATGACAGCTGAGTATCTGGTCAGAGTGCAAGGATCCAACTGGGTGACTACAAATGCAGGGTATGGGACCACCCAATTATGGCCCCCCGGAAGCCAGACTTTCCCTCTGCTGACAGACGTATGAATTAGAAATTCAAAAGACGTCTATCAAGAGCCACTGTATTTTATACAACTTTTGACTCACTAATCCTATGTTTATGAATTTTTCTTAAAAGATAATCATGGGAGTTCACACAGATTTAGCCACCAAATGGTAATTACAAGAGGAGAAATTAAAAATTTTAAATCTCATCATTGGGGATTTAGTGATGATACCTTCCAACACAGATAATATGATATTTAACGAACATAAATGTTTGCAATAAGATGGCAAAAACAGTTTATGAAAAAGATATGAAAAAGTTATGAAAAAAGGCAAGATCTTTTCTCTTTGATAAAAAATGTACTCATAAACTTAAAAAACTAGAAGGATATAAAACAAAAACATGACTTTGGGATGCTGCGGTAACAGATTTTGTTCCCTGGCTTTGCTTATATCCTTCCCAACCCCTGCATATTTGAGAGTGAAAACTTACTTTTCCTATAATAAGAAAAAATAACCTTGATTATTAAAATCAAAGTAGGAGTCCTTTTCATCTCTAATTGGCCACCTCAGACCAGCCCTTTCGGGTAGATCCATCTGCCCACTGCTGATCAGCGGGAAAGTGTCCCCTCTGCTGTCGCCATCCTCTGTCCCACCAGGGCCATTTGCTGCTTTTCAGCCACCTGGAATGGGGTGGCACTCACCCACCGGGCGGTAGGTGGTTCACAGTGTGTATTTGCTGAACCATACCGATGGCTAAGAGCCAGAAATTCACACACACAATGGAAACAGAATGGCACATCCTTAAAACGTGATGCTCGTTCCCCACCATACAGTCTCCATTTGAAACCATCCTTACGGCAGCATATCACTGTCACACTCAAGCTGAATAAAAATGGTTTTGAAAGAAAACCCAATGGGAAACTATTACTATGATGACTTCACGCCATCAGCCGGGAAGTGCATAGGGGAAGGCCTGCTTGCTGTTCATTTAGCAGTTCTGTGTCTTGCTGCTCAATGGGGCTTAATCACCTCTGCTGCTGAATTGCCTGTCTCATGGAGAGAAGCAAACCTACCCATACCCCTTCATAGAAAAAACACATGCCTGCAACGAGCTGGAATTTCCAGGAAAAAACACACCAGCTCAATTTGTAGGCATCCCCGTGGGATCACTGCACTGATGTCATTTTTAATATGCCTCGCTCTTCCCCTCCGCTTGGCACGACTCCTCGGCTCCTTCCTCCGCTGGCGCTGCTGCTTCCCCTGCCGGAGCAGATTGTCTTTGTGAATGACTCTCGCAGGGAGCATGTGCAGAAGCCCAGAGGCTCACTCCATGGGAACCCGAGAGACAGAGCTAAAGAATGGGCTAAACACAGCAGCTGAATGGAGCAGGTCATGCTGTTCCTGAAGCTGAAAAGGCTGATCCTGTAAAAGAGTTGATGAGAGCACCTAATCGGGTTTGACCTCACAGGCCGGGTGTGCGGAGGGCTGGGAATTGCAGCTTTGCACGGGAGAAGAGTAGCGAGACGCCAGGGCTGCCATCCAGACACACTTACTCACTCATTTGCTTGATTCAATTTTATTTGTACAAAGGGTTTGTTGAGGCAATGGCAGACTAAGCCTTCAGGGATCAAGGGCTATGCAAATAAAACCTTAATGGAACTAAATTAGCTGATGCCCACCCCCTCTCCCCCCCTTCACTGCTATTTCCCTTTGTGAGGCTGGAGCTGTCAATAGGAGGATTGAATCATTCTTGCTATATTTAAACACAGATTTTAAAAGGCCTCCTTTACAAAAATAGCAGTCACTATAATAAAACAGGCCTGATAATACCTAGTAACAAAACAACAAAAATATCTGCCTATAAAGAGAACAAATATCACATCACGGTCACAGCTGAACAGCAAGCTTGAGAAATGAGGACACCGGCTATGCCAGCCCTCGGTCCCTTTATTTCCTAATGAAGAACCAAGCCTTTCTGCAGAGCCAGACACTCTGCTTATGGTTGCTGCTCCAAAATAACTGCTGGATACGGAGTGGATCACATCCCAACAACCACACTTTACCTAGCCAGCTTCATTATCTAGTATATTCCTTTCTTTAAAAAGGAAGATCTCAAAGAATTGAAATTATTTTTCTGTGAACTACGGGAGAAGTAAATTGATCAGGAAGTTGGTGTAAATACTACATTCTCCTTGTAGTGGTCTACACTTTACTAAAATAGATTTGAATCACTCATCAGGAAGTCTCAATGTAGTCACTTGTCACCCCCAAAAGGTATATTACTGTTGATTATTATGTCTTTATAATTGAGAGACAAGAGAATAAGCCCAGAGATTTAAAACTACCTGAAGATTCTGCCAGTTTCCCAGCAAGGCACAGAACAACGCACTGGAATACCTGCCTTTCCGTTTCCTTATACAAGAAAGTTTAACATGCAAAAAAATCAACTGATGTAAACACCATATTAATAGAATGAAGATCATAGAGGGGCTGGTGCTATGGCTCAGCAGGTTAAAGCTCTGGCCTGAAGCACCGGCATCCCATATGGGCGTCGGTTCTAGTCCCAGCTGCTCCTCCTCCAATCCAGCTGTCTGCTATGGCCTGGATAGCAGTAGAAGATGGCCCAAGTCCTTGCCCCACATGATTTGGACTGTCCTGTCGCTGTTCTGCCATCTTGGAGCACTCAGTCAGTAATCACAAATTTAACCCTCCCCTAAGAAATCAACAGATAATAAATAGAAAAATAGCCACTGTTAGGAGTATTCATACTCTCAGCACCCCTGAGGGAGACCCAGAAGAGGCTCCTGGCTCCTGGCTTGGATTGGCACAGCTCTGGTCATTACGGCCATCTGGGGAGTGAACCAGCGGATAGAAGACCTTCTCTCTGTCTCTACCTCTCTCTAGAACTCTTTCAAATAAAATAAATCTTAAAAAAAAAAAAAAGATCATAAGATCATCCCTACAGACAAAAGTAAGCCATTCGACAAAATTCAATACCCAATTGTCATAACAACTCTGAGTAAACTAGGAATAAACAGAAAAGTCCTAGATATCACAAAGGACATGTGACAAAAGCCTACAGCTAATATTATGTTTACTTAGTGAAATGCTTAATGCTTTTCTCCTAAGATTGGGAATGGCGATTAATGGTCGATTGACTATTATACTGAAGGTGCTAGACGGTGCTATAAGGCAGGTCAAAAAAGGCATAAAGATTAGAACACTAAAGAAGTAAAACTGTCTTTAGTTGCAGGCAACATTATTTCAATTATAGAAAATCCTAAGGAATCTACAAAAAAAACTATTCTAACTAAATTAAATTTATCAAGGTCCCATGCTTCAGTGACACAGAGAAGGGAATTAATTTTACCAAAGTTGCAATTGTAGTTAGTAATTAATAGAGCCAGAATTCAAGTCCAGGGAGTTTGGCCCTGGAGCAGCCCTCTTAACTATTACTTCCATGGTAACAGAAATCAAAGTGCTACTGCAGATATACAAGGGCACTTCCAAAAGTTCATGGAAAACAGAATTAAAAGGTAAGTTTATTTTGTTGCAAAAAATTAAAATCCATGCACATTTTTCCCCATAATGTGAATTTTCCATGAACTTCTTAAAAATCCTTTGTAAAGGCAAACATGAACATCATTTTTTCTCTTCTATTCAACTACTACTAACTTCATCCTAAATTTTGGTGAAGAGGAATTTAAAAAAATGAGTTGTGAATTTGAATTCTCATTCTACATAAAAAAAGCATAAAAAAATAAAAACTGGGGACCAGTACTATGGCATAAAAGGTAAGGCCACCACCTGCAGCACCGACATCCCATATGGGCCCCAGTTCAAGTCCTGGCTGCTCCACTTCCAATTCAGCTCCCTGCTAATGTGCCAGGGAGAACAGTGGAAGATGGCCCAAGTACTTGGGCCCCTGCCCAGAAGAAGCTCCTGACGCCTGGCTCCCGGTTTCAGATCAGCCCAGCTCTGGCTGTTGCGGCCATTTGGGAGCGAACCAGCAACCAGCAGATGGAATCTCTCTCTCTCTGTAACTCTGGCTTTCAAATAAAGAAATAAATCTTTTTTAAAAAAATAAAAACTGTAGATTTAATCCTTATACAGGGCAGTATATTTCACACTAAAAAGAAAATCCCTCCCTAACACCAAGCCAGACATATATACCTTACCTAGCTCCTACCCCAGTAAATGGCAAATACTCAGGTTCATTCAACTTATCTCTAATATTTGAAAACTTAAAAGAGTAATTTTAAGAAAGATTTATTTATTGGGAAGGGAGTTGGAGAGAGACAGAGAGACAGAGAGGGAGAGAGGGAGAGAGGGAGAGAGGGAGAGAGAGAGAGAGAGAGAGAGAATCTTCCTTCTGTTGGCTAATTCCTCAATGGCTACAATGGCTGGGGCTAGTCCAGGCTGAAGCCAGGAGCCTGGAGCTTCATCCAGGTCTCCCACATGGGAGGCAGGGGCCCAAGCACTTGGGCTTTCCTAGGCACGTTAGCAGGGAGCTGGATTGGAAGCAGAGCAGACGCAACACAAACAGGCTTTCCACTATGGGATGCTGGCATTGCCTCAGTAGCTTAGCTCGTTGGGCCACAACACGGGACCCAACTTGGAGAGTATTAATGACGCATCAGAAACATCACTCCTGTTTATGAAACATAGTATGGCTCATTGATAAGCTCAGAAACGGTTACCAAAAGCCTGGTGTGGACTACAAAGATATGGCACTAATGCTACGGCCCCATTAGCCATAAGCCAAAGTAAAAGCTGGTAGCATTTATGTCTTCACAGGAGAAAGTCAGAGTTAACATCAGGGATATTATTTATGGATCTTTAAATAGTTATACTCAAGACTGCCTGTGCCATTAATAACAAAAACTAACAGGATAACTAGTGTTGTAAAGTTAACAAGTATTTATGGAGCCTACTATCGTTAGAGAAGTCAAAATACAGCCAGCCAGTGGACACCAGGCAGCAACACAAAGGTGAGAAGAAACTACAGCTATAAAAAGTGCAGGCTGAACATCCCTAATCCAAAAACCTGAAATCACATGCTCTTCAAAGTCCAAAATGTTTTGAGTGCCAACATGATATGACAGTGAAAAATTCTACACTATAAAAACTGCTTCATGCAAAAACTTGTTAAAAACGCTGTGTAAAAAAAAAATACCCTCAGCTATCTGTATGAGCTATATATGAACCATAAAAAATTATGTGTTTAGACTTCAGTCTCATTCCCAAGATATCTCATAATGTATATGCAAAGAGTCTAAAATAAAGAAAAATCCAGAGCTCTTCTGGTTCCAAGCATTTTGGAAAAGGGACACTCAACCTGTAGTTGTTATAGGACATTATAAAGAATAGCACAGCTGGAAATCAGCCACAGAAAAGTCATTTCATGGAGCATGTATGTGAAGGCTCTTTATGGAAATCCTAAGTTTAAAAGACAGTGTTACAAATACAGTCACACTTAGGTTATACCGACTATGATATCAATGGCAAGGCCCGACTGTGAACAACAGACAATATGACATTGGGGATGTATCCATCTTTTTCAGTTAATATCGATAATATAATGAACTGTCTTCACTGCTTTATTGTTGTTTTGATCCACTGTAGACATAAATGACAAAAATGAAATTATTTTTCTAATTAAAAAAAACTGCGCTCATCCAATTCCATCTTGCAATGCCTCCTGTGGCCCAGAACACATGATTGTAACATGAATATCCAAGGCTGTGTTTGTGGTCTAATGACAGTTGCACTGTGGAGCCACTGAGGGTGATGCAGCATGGCTTTCTAAGAGAGAGCATGGTATGGTACAAACGTGAGCAGGCCATCTAATATCACTGGACCCCAGCTTTTCCATTTAGCACCTAGTGTTACTGTGATGATTGAAATGCCTGGTATATAAAGCTAAATAAGTGAGCATGCAAACTTGCACATCTCTCTCTCTCTCTCTCTCTCTCTCTCTCTCTCTCCTCATCCTTCCTTCCCCTCCTCCACCATAGAAAGATTAATAGTTGAGGTTGATTTATTGCCCCATATAACTTGGCCCAAGAACAGATTGTTGTAATTGGACTCACTCATTTTCAGCATGGTCAGCAAGGACATAGAGAACAAAGTATTAATTCTGGAATTGGATAGTCTGCAGTTAGTAGAGCGTTCCACAGGTTCAACACTGCTAGAATTTAATTTGACTTTTAAAAAAGATTTATTTATTTGAAGGGCAGAATGACAGAGAGAGAGAGAGAGAGAGAGAGAGCGCGCGCAATAGTGAGAGCGAGAGACAGGGAAAGACTGGTCCACTCTCCAAATGGCCACAATGGTCCAGGCTGGTCCAGCCCAAAGCCAGGAGACTGGGACTCCATCCAGATCTCCCACAATGGGTGGCAGGGGCCCAAGCACTTGAGCCATCTTTTGCTGATTTCCCAGGTGCATTATTAAGGAGCTAGAATGGAAGCAGAGCAGCCAGGACCAAACCAGCACTGAGATATGAGATGCTGGTTGGCATTTCTGGCAGCAGCTTAACCCTCTGTGCCACAATGTCAGCCCCAATTTTTCTGACTTTTACTACTGTTTTGATCTTCCATTCACTTGTTCTGAATGTTTTACTCTTTGTTTGAATATTGGAATGAAGCATCAAAATAAGCATGTAAACACTGAAGACCCCTGACAAAGAATTTAAATAGAAGGTATGGCAGTTAAAGGGTTTATAGCCAAGACTCAGTAACTGATTATAGCTCTGTGTAATCATGGATGTCAGCAAGTGACAATCTGATCTGCCTTAGCCATATTGGGAAAATCCTTTTCAACTCCCTGCCATTCTAATGAATTAGTCTTGAATCATATGTTAAGACAGTCACGTTTGGAAGTCTAAATCTTATTTAGATTTATCTAAATGGATGATTCTTACTTTAAATATAGATCTATTTTATTCTTACTATTCAAAAGTGACATTTTCTCTAAAGAAAGAAATCTACTGTCAGTATGTAAGGTACCTAGACAATACGTGAGAGATTTCTCTAGGTGAGAGAAATAGCGACCAGATTTACCCTCCTGCCTTAAACTACTAAAAATCTGGACAAAAGATAGAAGTCAATGGTTTTCTGACATTATCTCGCAGACAACATGGGCCTGTGACATCTAAGAAAAGGGCTACAAACAGCATGCGCCCTGTGGGTGTGCTGGTCCCCTGCCTGTTCTAGGTGCTGTGCAGTGAAGGGGACTCCATGGTGAGGACACTAAGCACAGAGATCCAGGGAGGCAAAGTGGCCAGAATTGCAGAGCGGACAACTAGAGAGAAATGAGGGTGGTGGTGGTGGTGGTGATGGGAGAAAGAACCCTCTAGAATGCTACAGACACACCTCCCTGAGGCTTTGGGTAAATACTGATCTGCAAACACGTGAGAGGAAACCACTCAAGACCACTGGAAAGGAGTAGGAAGAGCAACTCCCAGGGCTCACATAGTTGGAAATAATTTGTGTTCCTATCAGTCAGATTGCAAGGCTCTTGTAATAGGCAAGGAATCCAACAGACTCCCCAGAAGGACACTGCCAAAATAGTGGGGCTAAATTAGTCCTAGACTAAAGGCTTCTGGACCTACCATAATACAGATCAGGATCAGTCTTTAAAAGGACTAAAGTGATTCCAGGAAACTTAATGGAAATCCAAAACAGAAGCCAAAACTAATTATAACAAAATTTAGTTACAAAGAATATAAAATTTACCATGCCTAGAACAAACTGGAAGACAAGACCCTCAACCAGAATAAAAAAAAAAAAACACATATGCAAGGGATGCAAAAACCAGCTGGCAAGGATATTAAAACACCTCAACAGATATGTAGCATAGATGTCCAAGAAGTGCAGGAAAACACGAACACGAGGACAGGAGAAGAAAGGGGGAACTGTAAGAAAGGTTTAAATCAAATTTTTAGAGACATAGAAACATAACATCTGAAAAATGGATGGGATGAGATTAACAAAAGATTAGAAACTCCAGAAGGAAAGATCCATGAACTTGAAGACACAGTACTAGAAATTATCCAAAGTAAAGCACAGAAAGACAGGATTTTGCATAAAAATGAACAAAGCATCAGCCAGCTGTAGGATAATATCAAGGAATCTAATATCCATGAAACTGAAGCTCTGTAAGTAAGAAACCTGAGGAGGAGGGGAACAGGGAAGGAATAATGGCTACAAATTTTCCAAATTTGATTATAATTATAATCTACAGGTTCAAGAAGCCCAAACCCAAGTAGTACAACTATAAAGAAAATGAATCCAAGGCACATCACAATCAAATTGCTGAAGTTATAAAAAGATAATCTTAAAAACAGCTAGAGAAAACTACATACTTATAGTGGACTAAAGATAAGAATTATAGCAGATTTCTTATCATTAACTATGCAATCCAGTAGACAATGGATGGAAATAATTGAAGTGCTAGAAAAACAAAATTATTTATCCAGATGCACAATGCTGGCTCCCTACCAACCTTATCTAGATGAATAATATAACATTTTGTTCAATAACAAGAGAACATACATTCTAGACCATAATAAGTCTCAATAAATTTAAGAGAATTGAAATCACACACAATATATTGTCTGAGCCTAACATAATTATCAGTAACAGAAAGCCATTATGAAATCTCTAATGTTTAGAAAACAACCAATGTACTTCAGAATAACTCAAAGGTCAAAGAAGAAATCGTAAGGAAAAATTAAAAATATTTTGAATCTAATGAAAACAAAAACATGAAATATCAAAATTCATTTGTATAGCTAAAGCAGTACTTTGAGGAACTTTTATGGTATTAAAACATCCATATTAGAAAAGAAGAAAGGCTTCAAATCATGAATCTCAGCTCCTCTCTTAAGAAACTGTAAAAAGAAGAGCAAGGGGGCAGTGTTGTGCCACTCTTAAGGAACTATACCTCTCTTAAGAAACTATAAAAAGAAGAGCAAGGGGGCAGTGGGTTAAGCCACCACCTGCAGTGCCGCATTCCATTTGGGCACTGGTTCAAGTCCCAATTGCTCCACTTCTGATCCAGCTCCCTGTTAACGTGCCTGAGAGGGCAGCAGAGCATGGCCCAAGTGCTTGGGTCTCTGCACCTGCGTGGGAGACCCAAAAGAAGCTCCTGGCTCCTGGCTTTGGCCTGGCCCAGTCCTGGCTATTGCAGCTATCTTTCAAAAACATAAGATAAATCTTAAAAAAATGAAAAAAAAAAAGAACAAATGAGATGCAAAGAAAGAATAAAGAAGGAAGTAATAAGGATGAGAATGGCAAACAATGAAATAAAGGCAGAGAAGCCGGCGCCGCGGCTCACTAGGCTAATCCTCTGCCTGCAGCGCCAGCACACCAGGTTCTAGTCCCAGTCGGGGCGCCGGATTCTGTCCCAATTGCCCCTCTTCCAGGCCAGCCCTCTGCTGTGGCCAGGGAGTGCAGTGGAGGATGGCCCAAGTGCTTGGGCCTTGCACCCCATGGGAGACCAGGAGAAGCACCTGGCTCCTGGCTTCAGATCAGCGCCGGGCACCGGCTGTAGCAGCCACTGGGGGGTGAACCAACAGAAAAAAGGAAGACTTTTCTCTCTCTCTCACTGTCCACTCTGCCTATCAAAAATAATTAAATAAATAAATAAATAACAACAACAACAACAAAAAAAAAGGCAGAGAAACTAGAGAAAGATCGATGAAATGAAAAGCTGGTTCTTCAGGCAGACCAATACAACTGACAAATCTTTAGACAAAGTGATCAAAAAGAGACAAAAGATACAAATTACCAATAGTAGCAATTAAAGAAATCCAACTGCAAAGGAAGACCTTTCTCTCTGTCTCTCTCTCTCACTGTCCACTCTGCCTGTCAAAAAATTAAAAAAAAAAAAAAAGGATAAGCCAAGGGGCTGGTGCTGTGGCATAGTGGGTAAAGCTGCCACCTGCAGTGCTGTCATCCCATATGGGCGCTGGTTTGAGATCTGGCTGCTCTACTTGATCCAGCTCTCTGCTATGGCCTGGGAAAGCAGTAGAAGATGGCCCAAGTCCTTGGGCCCCTGCACCCATGTGGGAGACCCAGAAGAAGCTCCTGGCTCCTAGCTTAGGATCGGTGCAGCTCTGGCCATTGCAGCCATCTGGGGAGTGAACCAGTGGATGGGAGACCTCTCTCTCTGCCTCTCCTCTCTCTGTGTAACTGTGACTTTCAAGTAAAATAAATAAATCTTTTAAAAAAAGGATAAGTCAATATTATCAAATAATTTATGCTGACAAATTAAACAACTTATGTAAAATGGGAAAATTCCTTTAAAGACACAAACTATTGGCACTTACTCAAAGAAATAGGTAGCTTGAATAGCAGAATAACTACTTAAGAACCACAATTCTTCATTTCTAACCTTTCCACAGAGACAGCTCTAGGCCCAGATGACTTTACTGGTGAATTCTACTAAATATTCAAGAAAGCAATAATACCAATACTATATAAACACTTTCAGAAAGTAGAAAGAGAGGAACACTCTTACCTACTCATTCCATAAAGCAAGGATTACCCTGATGCCACAGCCACACGAGGGCATTAAAAAAATAAAATATGTTGAAGGGTACCTAGCGGAAGAAGACAAACAGCCTATGCAGCAGAAACATGGGGACGAGAAAGAGGCCAGAGGATGGGAGGGACTTCAGATAGTGTCACACTGTCTTTGTGGAGCGTCCCTCAAGCACAAAGCCCTAACTGACATAACATTTCACAGCACAGGCTTATGGAGCTAGACAGCTCGGGTTCAGGGCCAGGCCCCACTGCTTACTATAGCTGTGTGACTTGGGCCGAGTCACCTAACTTCTCTGAGCTTCAAACTTTCTAGCCATACAGGGACATGGTAACAGAGAACCTCCCTCGTGTGGTGAAGATTAGATGAATACATTTCAAATGCTTACTCCAGTCCTGGCGCATGGTAAGCACTACCTACTTGTTTGCTCAGCTTATTGCTATACTGACTACTTTAGTGGGTTGTGGTTTCATTAGGTCATAATATTTGCCCTCAAAGTGAACGTTAAGCAGTACAATTAGAGACATTCCTCATTGTATTAGCTCCCTGTTGCTACCATACCAAATTACCACCCACAGGGGCTTTAAACGACAGCAGCGTGTTCTGTCACACTCATGAGTTTCACTGGGCTCTGCAGTGTTGTGTTCTCTCTGGACGTTCTCAGGAATAACCCATTCCTCGGGGCTCCCAGGTTCAGGGGCTGCCAGCACTCCTGCGCTAGCGGCCGTGTCGCTCTAATCTTTGCCTCGATGGTTATGAAGCTTCCTCCTCATCTCTGCCTCTCTCTTGCTAAGGACACGTTGTGAATGGGTTTAGGGCCCGCCCTATGCCCAGGATAACCTCCCCGTGTCAAATCCTTAACCATGTCTGCGGAGATCCCTTTTCCTTGTAAGGTAACAAGTACAGGTTCCAGGGACTAGGACCCACCACACTCACCAGTTGGGGTGGATGGATAGAGTGTGGGGATCACAACATCAATAGCATTAGTTTTTAAAGGACGTTTAAGGCTCGCTACAACTATCTATTGGCACACACACTACATTCCAAGGCACAGTCCATTCATCTGGATGCAGGTCCCAAAACCGGGAGCAGTGTCCACAACGGATTCTAACACCTCTGTGGTGCTGGCATGCAAACACAAATCTATAAAATTATGACACTCATCACAGCTTGGGATTTCTGGTGATTCAAAAAAATATTTTACTAAGATCACTAGTTAGAATCAATAAAATTGGGAGAAACTGGATTTGATGTCAGGAATTATGACTAAAGGAAGGCTGAAAAAAACTGACTCCATCTTAACGTGTATAGGTGCCTGGGCTTGGACCCTGTGTATCTCCGCTACAATAGACAGTAGTGAAAGCCTTCGATTCTCTACTTGAAAATCTGGCTCTCGTGGGGCTGGTGCTGTAGCACAGTGGGTTGAGCCTCTGCTTACAGCACCAACATCCCATGTCAGTGCCAGCTGCCCCACTTCTGACCCAGCTTTCTGCTGCTGTGCCTGGAATGTAGTGGGTGACAGTCCAGGCGCTTGGATCCTGCCAGTCATGTGACAAACCTGGATGGAGTTCCAGGCTCCTGGCCTTACCTGTCCCAGCCCTGGGCACTGCAGCCATTTGAGTAGATGGGAAATCTCTCTCTGTCACTCTGCCTTTCAAGTAAATGTATAAATCTTAAAAAAAAAGAAAATCTGGCTCTCTGAATTACTAGCAGCTTGCTGTGGGAGAAATTACTTCACCACTCTCAGCTTGCTTCCGCACTGGTGAAGTGCTGCAGAGTTGCTGGGAAGATTTTAAAAAGAATCCGTGTAATGCCAAGTCTATGACAATTAGCCTGTACACAAATGTTCAGTAAGCTGGAATCTCAGTTATTATTATGTAAAAAATGCTACTATTTATAACACAGCTCCATCTTCTAGTCCATTTCAGTAGAAATCCTTAACCTGTCCATTTTCAGGGGCAGGGGAGTTACTCCTTTGGGACTGACCTCATGGGGGTCACATAGAAAAACGCATAGGAAATTCTGCAGCCTGCCTTTCTGGTATGCATATCCTTGGGGCAACAGGAAAAGAAGAAGGAAGGAAGGACTTTGTAAGCCAGCCAAGGACAGGAAGAAGGGCCCCAAGAGTTTAAAGTGTGACTGAGAGGGGTACCAGGCAGGCCTCGAGGCTTGGGAAAAGCAAGAGAAAAAGTTAAGAATTTAAATAGCAGAAGTCTAAAGTGCTACAACAGATTCGTTCTCTGTAGGAATTCAACGTTAGGGCCTTGCCTTGCCCTTAGGAGAGATGAGGGCTGAGAGGATGGAGTTATAACAGGGACAATAAAATCAGGAAGCAACCAGGCTGGGCCAACCTAGGCCAGCTCCCTTCCCCGTGAGCACAGAACTGGGCCTGGGCCTGGGCCTGGGATAAAGCTGAGGGCAGACAAGGACCACCGACAATGCAGCAAAGTTTATATTTAAGGTGAATAAAACTCCAAGAACACGGTGTGCTGCTTCTCTCAGTAGCTCCAGCAGTTAGCCCAGTACCCCACATCATCGATGCACTGAGCTAGGACAAGCCCCGGCAGCCAATGAGAAGTCCACTCAGAGGACCCTTCTGACTGAGTGGCTCTGCCACTGGTCTCACCCTGTCCAGAGCACCCATCACATTGCTGACGGCATCTGGAAAGGCAGCTCCAAGCAGGTTCCTCCTAGGGGCCCTAAGAGCTCCTGGTGGCCCCTCTGTGAGCTCCGGATCCCTCGTCAGTGGGCCAGGCCCTTGGGGTTGGACACCAGTCTCCTCCTCGGCCTTGTTCCTGCACTCACCTTCCTCCAGGGCGCGCTGCAGCCCGGTCAGGCTGTGTGGAGCCCCTGCACCTGCTCACACACACACACACACACACACACACACTTTACCCATCCTGCTTCCTGTCATTCAGGAGCTCCTTGTCCTTTGATTGTCATCTCTGCTGTCACTTCCTCCAGAAATTGTCCCCAGAGCTGCTAAGCAGGGTTCAGTGACCCCGGCCCCAAGCTTCCCCAACACCTTGTCCGTCCTTCTGTTAGGGCGCTAACTATAGTACTGAAAGTACCGCCCCATGTCTGTCTTCCTTTGGAAATCTCTGGGGTTTCAGGATGCAGATCTGTTTACCCTTGCATCCCAGCCACTAGAATGGGGGAGAGAAGCTTGAACATGTCTGTGGAAGAAAGGCACAAGTTGTGAAGACCAAACAGAAATAAAGCTTAAATGTTTGGGTGAACCAGACACAGGAGGTTACTAGATGACAGGGAGGGGTAGGTCACATCTATAATTAGACATGCCATGGTTGGCAGCCACCTCCAATATTCCCAATTGTCCCTTGCCATCATAATCAGAAACTGATCAGGAGAGGCCTGATCCAGTATAACATTTTCTATCTTATATTATTCTTCTTTAAAAAAAGATTTTATTTATTTGAGAGGCAGAGTTACAGACAGAAAGAGGGAGAGACACAGAGAGAGGTCTTCCATGCACTGGTTCACTCCCTAAATGGATGCAACAGCTGGAGCGTGGCCGATCAGGAGTCAGGAGCTTTTCCTGGGTCACCTACGCAGATGCAGGGGCCCAAGCACTTGGGCCATCTTCCACTGGTTTCCCAGGCCACAGCAGGGAGCTGGACGGAAAGAGGAGCAGCCAGGACACAAACCAGCATCCATATGGGAAGCTGGTACTGCAGGTAGAGGCTTAGCCTACTACACCACAGCACCAGCCCCTTATATTATTTTTAACCATTTCTCATATTCACTTGTCTCTGAAAAAGCAATTTCATTTTCATGTGCTTCACATATACCATCTTTTGTGAAATAATCTCTGTTTCAAATGCTCCGAAAACCAGGTTCTTGCCTCTTACTCTGATTTTTCATTTTCTCTCTCCTTAAGTAGAATGGAAAACTTCCAGTGCAGATCAAGGATGAGAATAATCTCAGTGCAGATTTACTGTGCAACTTTGGGAAAGTTATGACACCCCTATACGTCTCAACTTTCTCTCCCTTCAAACAGAATCAAGTCTACTATTTAGGAGGTCACAGGAAGAAATAAAAATAGTAAAATTTACATAGTGCATACTATGCAGCTCACATGTATTAACCTGCTTAATTCTATAACTCTTGGAGACAGGGCCTCTGGTCATTTCCATGCTGCACCAGAAGCCTGGAACACACAGAGGGGATTCTTGAAGAAGACTGTGAGAGTTGCAATTGGTAAGTGCTACAGGCAAGGCTGGAACCCAAGTACTGTGACTCCGGTGCTCCTGCTGTTATCCATGGTCTCCCCTTGCCCTCTGCAGGCCACAGAACAGGAGTGGGGAACGTCTGGTCCACAGGCCGTGTAAGGTTTGTGAAATCATTTGGTCTGGCCCTGCCGAGGCAACTGCAGGTGTAATTCAAAATTCAATCAATTTTGCAGGATACATTTTAAGTTGGTAATTTTGTATGGCCTATGAACAATATTATAAATATCCAGTGGTCCTTGGCTGAAAAAAGGTTCCCTGCCCCTACCATAGAATGAAACTTAGAACAAAATTCCAGGATGTTCAAGCACAAAAAGGCTTTAAAATTATAATTTTTCTCAAACAAATGCATACCTTATCTTTTTAAAGATTTATTTATTTACTTGAAAGAGATTGTCCAGCCATTGGTTCACTCCTCAACTGGCTGTAACAGCTGGGGCTGAGCCAGGCTGAAGCCAGGAGCCTGGAATGATGCAGGTCCCCCTGTGTGTGGAAGGGGCCCACGCACCTGGGCTCTCCTGGCACATCAGCAGGAAGCTGGGTTGGAAGCAAGGACTTGAGCCAGAGCTCTGAAATGGGACGTGGGTTTCCGAAGGGGGCAGCTTAACCCACTGCGTTACAACAGACGCCCCAAAGGCACATCTTATTTGTAACTGAGATATGAGAAGGCCAAGAAAGGAGACACTGAATGGCAGACTTCAATCCAAACACATTTTACAGCCAAGATTGTAAGACCTCAACCACCCAACACTTACAGCTAAAATAAGAAAGTTCTCCTGTGATGCCAGCCCTCAAGGAGATGCATGGCTCGTCACTGGTACTATTCCCACAGCTCTGATGCTGCTGCTACGGGAACATCTACCCTGGGATATGGCTTTATGGATCAGCAAAATAGGCTTTTTGCAGGAGTAACTACACTTGGGTTATATATTTTCTACAGAAAAAACTTTATTTTTAGTAAATGCGTTAAATACTTAATTACATCCTATCACTCTCTACTCATGGAAACTAATTAGGGTCAATTTGAAGGAATATCCACTAGGGATACCTTTCTTTTTTTAAAAAAACAATATTTATTTATCTATTTATTTAAAAGGCAGAGTTACAGAGAGGCAGAGGCAGAGAGGTCGAGAGAGAGGTGTAGAGAGAGAGAGATAGAGAGAGAAAGAGAGGTCTTCCACCTGCTAGTTCTCTGTCCAGATGGCTGCAATGGCCAGAGCTGAGCTGATCCGAAGCCAGGAGCCAGGAGCTTCTTCCACGTCTCCAACACGGGTTCAGGGGCCCAAGCACTTGAGCCATCCTCTACTGCTTTCCCAGGCCATAGCAGAGAGCTGGATCAGAAGTGGAGTAGCCGGGACTCGAACCAGTGCCCGTATGGGATGCTGGCACTGCAGGTGGCAGCTTTACCCACTATGCCACAGTGCTGGCCCCAGGATACCTTTCAATTGTTGTTAGTCTGGTTATCATTACATTCCCTTCTGGACAATAGACCATTTAGAAAGTGCTGGATAAATATTTGTTGGTTAAATTACTATTATTGCAGAGTCAGAATTGTAGAAGCTTGCATTTCCAGATGGTTCCTAAAAAGGAATGGGTGCTTTGCAGTAGTCATCATTTGCCCTGGAGAACTTTGCCACGTGGTCTCCCTCTAACAGGGAGAACTTACTCAAGTCTTCCAAAAAGTCTGAGACCACCTTTATCGGGAACTGTGGTTTCTTATGTCTTTCTTCCCCCATCAGAAAGGAAACCAGAGAAAGATCAGGTTACACTGCTCCTCTGGGCCCGTATAAATTCCTGCGAGGTTCTCTCTTCTGTCAGGAAAAGTCTCCCTGGCAACCATATTTACACATGCCTCCTTTCACTCCCCAGTTGGTATAGAAATTAATTTGCATTGAATTGCTGAAGTTGACAAGTTAATCAGTCTAATAGACTTCCCAAAACTTCCTTCCTAAACAGTCTGCTCACTTTCTTTAAAAGTCTGAATGTAATTCTCTTTCAGCTCAAATATTTCTAAGCCTATCTAATACGTATACCAGATGCTTCTGGCTGTAGGTAGAGTAAAGGAGATTCTTGAAAGGGCACCCAGTCAGTATTATCAGTTAGCAGGATCCGGAGCCTACCACGGGACACTGAGTTCTGAGTAAGTCAGAGGTCACGCTCCCCCAGGAGCCGGGAAGACAGCCTGCACCACGCAGAACGACTCCGGCCTCAGATTCTGGGTGACCAGAGATTGCGACCTGGGTTACGGGAATGGCCATGAGTTACCAATGGCCACTCACTACTTTATCACCAAGCACTTCCGAAGCATCTGTTATTACTCGGTAAACAAGCCAGACATGGACCCTGACTTCACAGTGCACACTCAAATGTCTGAATAGTGAAGTAATACTGAGTTTGCTATTGGACTAAGGCTCACTATATGAGTTCCTGTCAGGGCTAGAACTGGGGACTTGGAGAAAGTTCGAGAAGTCCTCAGTGGAGGGGACGAGCTGGCCAAACAGTCTTTCACATAAAACGGCTTCCTTACATTTTGACGCAGACTGATGCAGCAATCGCACAAGGGTCCACAGATGGAAGGGGTTTATTTACCACAGGGCATAAGGCTGGGTCCTTAGCAGTACACCCGAGCTTTCTAAAAATAGTGTGAAAACGCATAAATGTATGAGTTATTCAGAAGCTAAACAGCCATTTACTGAACGATGACTACGTTCAAGGAATAGATTTAGTAACTGAAGTTATGTGTATGAAAAAGATCTAGTCCCTAGTAGTGACAATGTACAAAGTATTATAATGAGATACTAAAATACCAAAGAAGGATACCAATTCATAAAAATAAAGTTCAGAAATGCTTCTGAGAGATAATTCTTAAACTGAGTCTCACAAGCCAAATGGAGAAATTCGTTGTTCTAACAGGTGAATTTTGGGGTGATTTGCTATACATCAGCAGATTACTGCAGTGCCCTGTGGAGACTATACCACCAACACAAACGGGAGACTATGGAGAACGCCTACCATCTAAACTTTGTTTCAGGGTGCGTGTCGTAGGTTATGGCAGAAATCTCTGCATATATTTAAGAAAGCTCACATATCTTAGGCTTACCTGGTCCCTGCCGGAAGTGAAAAACAAGAACAAGCAGTCTGAATGGGAAAGAGCGAGGTAACCGGGGGAAGTAATACAATCTCATCATCTGCTTTCTCCCATCAAGGATCCAGGTTGGTCGGTGCAGGAGTTGGTCAAGTGTTGGTTAGTGTCAAGTGGTGCCAGGGCTTGGTCCAATCACTGCTCAGAGAGACCAGGAGAGGGAGGAGCAAGACAGGGAGTAAAAGTTGTTTGGGGGAGAGCAAGAACTATGAAAACCAGAAAACCTTCATTTGTTGCCAGTACCAGGTAATGGCTTTAAAACCAAAAATGAGGAAATCTTTTAAAATTTTTAAGTGTTTCTGCTTTTCATGATTCAAGCAGGTAGACAAAGCAGCCAAGCCAGCATCAAAGGCAGGAGTGGAACAGGAACATTCTGGACAGTGGTGTACACAGGGCCAGTGTGGTTCAAAGCTGCTGGGCAGTTCACGGTTTGAGGGACAAGTGTGGCCTGGCCACATCGTGGCTACACAGGTACCGTATCGCAGCAGACAAGTGCAGCCTACCTGCCCAGCTCCAACTTCTGCCTCCAGGAGAGAGCGCTCTCCACACCTTCCCATTAGCAGACAGGTACAAGTGACTACAAAAGGAACAGAAATGAGCTCGGGTCTTGTTTGACTTGGGAGTAACGGCACCGACACCGCAAGCCTATCTCATAACACCCTCACAGGATGATGGACGCGTGCCCAGAAGTCATTCTGCATGAAGAATGCCTTGGCTCTCGATTCTCTTCTCCTAGTGCCTGGGCATCTATGTGAAGTTCAGAAGGGCTTCCTTGCGCTCTTCATTTCAGCAGGCCCAGGGAGTCCACACTGAGGATCACAGGAAAACACAACTGTACCTACAACACAGCAAGGCCTCAAAGCTGCCCGGCCAAAATAAAGGTGACGGCATGACAGGAGCACCCTTTGTGGTTCCAGGAGGTACTAGTGACATGTTCGGGTACGACTGGTTGCATAATTTGCGGGCCCCAGTGAGAAATGAAAGTGCAGAGCCCTTTGTTACAAAACCTTGTGAAGAATGTCAGGACAGCGATGACACAGCATCAGGCCCTTGGCAGTGGAGTTTCCTGGGGCGCTGTGGGGGTTGCACACCCACGAAGCTGGCTTGCCTTCAGAGGCAGACAAGCACGGCCCTTGAAAAGAGCTTCAGAGCCAGAGCAGAATGCAAAACCCATCTGTGCCACTCGTTAGTTACGTGATCCTGGGCAATTTATTAAGCTGCTCCACGTCTTTGAGAGGTTGTGCGCAATCCAGCATTGTGAGAATTAAATGGGATAATGAAGAGAATGTATACAAAGCATTTAGCACAATGCCCATCACATAGTAAGTACTCAATAAATGGTGGCTATGCTGCTATTGTTCAATGAAAATGTACAGGTAGAAATTAAAGCAGTAAGTTTAAGAAATGAAGTGCTGTATCGCTGATAAGAATACGAATAAAACAAGATTTTAGAGCAACTAAAATCACAAGATGGACAGGGAAGATTAAACCTTTGGCTTGGCTCTGCTGCTTTCTCTAACCACTTTTCTATTTTTTTTCTTCCTTTCATTGCCAAACCAACAAAGGGCAGTCTACATGTTGCTTCCACTGCATGTCTGCATCCTATGCTACAATCCTCTTTTATCTGGCTTTTAATACCCCTATGGCCACACACACACATACACACACACACAACACTAAATTGAAGCTACCACTTTTAAAAAGTTACTATTGACCTTCTTTTCACTACACACACATAATGGGCATTTGCTACTTTCTGTACTATTTCATACTGCCGACCAATTTCTCCAGCTTGCAACCTTGTCTTTTCTGGACTTTTGTGATTCTAGCCTCTCGTGGGTCATTGCATATCTAACTGGCCATGCAGCCATCAGGTATACAGCCAGTGGTGGTGAACAGAACATCTGTTAGGTGAATAAAGTGAATGGTTCTTCTGCTTCTTTGATCCTCCTTGTATCAGAGATCCTCCTCGTATCGGACACTACCATACCGACTTCATTTCTTGTCCCTACCTCCCTAAACGTAGGCAGTCTCCAAGCTTCAGTCCTCGGTCCTCTCTTCTCTTCTGTGCTTTTACTACCAGCAAATCCAACTAATCATATGGGCTCAACTATTAGCTTCTTTACAGAAGACTCTGTGACTTCTCTCAAACCCTATCCTTCTACTTCCAATCAGTCGTGGGGCATGTTTACTGCAAAGCTCCAGGATCACCCCAGGATATCTAGCACTGAGCTGCTCCTCCCCCCGACCCCTCCAAAACTGTCTTTCCTTTCTGTCTGTACTATTTTTGCTAATTCTTCACCCATGGTTAAGACTATATTTGTGGCTCAGCAGATTGACCTGCCACCTGTGACACTGACATCTCATGTAAGCAACTGTTTGAATCCCAGCTGCTCCACTTCCGATTCAAGGTTCCTACCAGTGTGCCTGGAAAGATGGCCCAAGTGCCTGGACCCCTGCCACCCACGTGGGAGACCCAGATGGGAGTTCCAGGCTCCTGGTTTTGGCCTGGCCCAGCCCTTGCTACTGTGGCAGTTTGGGGAATAAACCAGTGGATGGAAGATTTCTCTCCCTCTCCCCCTCTCTCCCTCCCGCTCTCCTTATAACTATGCCTTTCAAATACATAAAATAAATCTTTCTTTAAGAAGACTATATTTGGGCTGGCGCTGCAGCTCACTTGGCTAATCCTCTGCCAGCAGCGCTGGCACCCCGGGTTCTAATGCCAGTTGGGGTGCCGGATTCTGTCCTGGTTGCTCCTCTTTCAATCCAGCTCTCTGCTGTGGCCCAGGAAGGCAGTGGAGGATGGCCCAAGTGCTTGGGTCCCTACACATGGGTCCCGCTAACTGGTTGCAGAGTTCTCTTTCCATATGATAGTTTATTATCCATAGTGTCGTTCAGAACCATCTGAACATACTACTTTCATGACCCTGCACTTAAAAATGTTTTTAAGACAGAGAGAGAGAAGCCGGCACCGTGGCTCACTGGGCTAATCCTCCGCCTTGCGGCGCCAGCACACCGGGTTCTAGTCCCGGTCAGGGCGCCGGATTCTGTCCCAGTTGCCCCTCTTCCAGGCCAGCTCTCTGCTGTGGCCCGGGAGTGCAGTGGAGGATGGCCCAAGTACTTGGGCCCTGCACCCCATGGGAGACCAGGAGAAGTACTTGGCTCCTGCCATCGGATCAGCACGTGCGCCAGCCGCAGCGCGCTGGCCGTGGCGGCCATTGGAGGGTGAACCAACGGCAAAAGGAAGACCTTTCTCTCTGTCTCTCTCTCTCACTGCCCACTCTGCCTGTCAAAAAAAAAAAAAAAAAAAAAAAGAGAGAGAGAGAGCAAGCAAGTGCACTCCCATTAGCTGGGCCACTCAACAAATGTCTGCAATGACTGTGGCTGAAATCAGGAACTGAAAACTCAATCCAAATCTCCCACATGGGTGGCTGGACCCAGTTACTTGAACCGTCTCTGCTGCCTGCTATTTCTGTATTAAACAGGAGGCTGGAGTCAGCAGTCAGAGCCAGATACTGAACCCAGGCACTACAATGTGGGATGTGTCTCAGCCAGCACCTTAACTTCCAAACATTCACACAGATGCCCCCATAGACTCTCCATCACCTACAGGATAAAATCCTGACTTCTTGGGCATTTAATGTTGCTACCATCTGGCTTCAACCAATACTTGCAATCTTATGACGTCTCCCACTTTAACCTCATTTTGCCAGACTGGTCAACCACATTGACTGACCTTTGAAAACTTTCTACTATATTCTAGCCCTGCTTTTCAAAAAGACGTATTCATTTATTTGAAAATTGGAGTTACAGGGACGGGGAGAAAGAGAAGGGGAGAGAGTCGAGATCTTTTATGTACTAGTTCCCTCCCCAGCTGCCTGCAACAGCCAGGCTGGGCCAGCAGCCAGGAACTCCATCTCCCATGTGAGGGTCTTCCATGTGAGAGGCAGGAACCCAAGTACTTGGGACCATCATCTGCTGGCCCCCAGGTACATCAGCAGGAAGCTGGATCAGAAAAGCAGAAGGCTGGGACTTGAACTAGACAAGACATATGATAATGGGCTGTGGGCAACCCAAGTGGCGGCTCACCCAGCTGCACCACAGAACCCACCCTGGCCCTGTGCTGTGCGAACATCATTTCTCTTCTCTGGAAGTCCCTTCTACTGTGGCCATGTCTCTGAAGGAGTCTTCCTTTTTTTTTTTTTTTTTTTTTTTTTTTTTTTTTTGACAGGCAGAGTGGACAGTGAGAGAGACAGAGAGAAAGGTCTTCCTTTTTTCTGTTGGTTCACCCCCCAATGGCTGCTGCAGCCGGCGCACCGCGCTGACCCGAAGCCAGGAGCCAGATGCTTCTCCTGGTCTCCCATGCAGGTGCAGGGCCCAAGCACTTGGGCCATCCTCCACTGCACTCCCTGGCCACAGCAGAGAGCTGGCCTGGAAGAGGGGCAGCCGGGACAGAATCTGGCGCCCCAACAGGACTAGAACCCGGTGTGCCGGCACCGCAGGCGGAGGATTAGCCTAGTGAGCCGCAGTGCCGGCCGGAGCCTTCCTTAATCAGTGTACTCCATCACCATCTTTTTCTTTCTCAACTCCTACAACATCACAGGTTCAAGCACCTCAAAAATGTACTAAATTACTGCTTTGCATGAGTGACTTCACTCTCTCTTCACAACTCTAGGAAGTACATGGGATTACCACCCACAAGAAGCTGATGTCAAATAACTTGCCCCCAACCACACAGCAGACAACTGGGGGACCTGGGACCCGAGTCCTTGGTTAGCTGAGAATAACCCCATGCTACACCACCTCTCTCATTTCCCCGTCTCCTTCGGAGCACAAATACAGCTCAGTATTTGCACACAGGCAGGTGTTCGGTAAATATGCTGATTGAGAAGATTGCTTAAATATCACCCATGATTTTCTAGCACTTACAGAATTGTCGGTCTTAGCAAAGTGCATTAGACGTATCACCCCAACGTTACCTTTATACATGGCTTGATTTATGATGGAAATGGGAGCTTTGCCAAAAACACACCAGGATGCACTGTGAACGTGAACCGCGACGGAAGGAAAGAGGAAAGGCCGAGCTGACTCAGACGCGAGGTGAGGTTTGGGGATGAGGTTCACCTCATTACTCCCGAGCCCACCGTGCTCTTCTTCTAAATGGTTAAGCACTAAAAATAGGCGAGCTGGTTGAGGTAAAATGGGTCTATTTATAGTTCCAGAGATAGACGTGAAGGCAGCAGAGTGGGATTTTCTCTGCTGTGGCAGCTGGGACCTCAGTCAGGGAAGCCCAGCCCAGGTGAATGGGGGGGGGGGGTAGGAGCTGGGGCGGAGATGGGAGAATCACACTCAGGAGGGAGAGGGAGCAGGAAGCAGGCGGCACAGGAAGTCGCCCAGGAGGAGTCTGTCCCATCCAGCCCTGTCTCTGTGGGCTCTGTCCTCTTTGCATGAGCTGTGGACTCCTTGTCCTGACCCCTACCACAGTCCCGCCCTCTCTTAATCCAGATCCTTCTAGCTCTGATCTCATGACTCATCTCCTTGGGTGTCACAGATGTGACATCAACACTGCTCCCTGGGTCTGACTGTCCTTTCCCTTGTGTGGTTCAGACTTAACTCCCTCGGGAAGATGTCCCCAGCGCTGAACACGATGCCCAGGTCCCGAGCTCTGGACCTCGGAGCAGCTGTCAACGACTCCCTTTCTACTTGCAAATGTCAGACCCTTACTTGGAAACTTTGATGACAAAGGCAGGAGAGAGGCTCAGAAACACTGCTGGGAGGGAACTGTGGGGCAGAGAAACAGTAAGAAGGAAGACACCGCTGTGAAACTGTGGTAGGAATGGGAAAGTCCAGGCTACCTCTGCAAAGCTCTGTTGTAGAGAAACTCAGACACCAGGGTTGCAAGATGAAGTATCGCCCAGAGACACCAGACTCAGAGTGACGGCACTCACTGTTCCCTCTGCTTCAGCCATCCATCCTGCCCTTCCAAT